>NC_065553.1:12027142-12702856 GCF_022605725.1 Anthonomus grandis grandis
ATCTCTATGTAGTTTTTACGTTTTAGAATTTATTTTTAGGTGCCATCTATATACTATAGGTTACCGTCTATTTTATATTTACTGATGTAAGTTATTTTTATATAACCTGAATATATTTTTGTAATAAAATGTGTGTTTTCTTAATAATTTTATTAGTAACTTATAGCCTCATATATTTCAAATATTTATTGTACAGGAAACTTGCTTAATACCCCTTAATATTCTTTTTATAAGTTATGAATTAAAGTACATTTATTTTCACTTTTATGCGACATTTTAATATTGCTGCAAATAAGTAAATTACACCTTACCACGATTAATATTTAAAATGCTTTTATTTTATACCTAAATAATATTTTGAAATCATATATAGATCCATAAGGCCTTAATCATATATTGCAAAATCGCATTTCCATGCAGTGTAGAAATAAGATAAACTAAATGAAGGTGGATCATTAAAGAACTCAAAATTATATTTTTTTTTCAGACATCCAATATATTTTGACAAGAAATCATTGTCCTGTCACATTTCATTTTGGTCTGGGGTTTTTGTCGTCTTCGAAACAATAACAGCACATTCCATTTAAAATCATACTCTCGGCCGCTTTAATTAACATTTCTTAAACCAATTGTTAATTATTAACAGGAATTTTACTAAATTGGCCTCTATTTTAGATGAAGATGACGGAGCAGAAATAATACTTCGTAAGATCCTGTCGCAAAGGGTAAAAGAGGAGCTTTTAAAAAAATTCCAGTGCACCAGGTGTCTCAAAAAGTATAAACACAAGCACATTCTTAAACGACATATAGAATTCGAGTGCGGAATGGAGCCCCAGTTCCAATGTTCGATATGTGGCCATAAGAGTAAAAGGAAGTACGACATGACTTTGCACATCCGGTCCAAGCATATGCGGGAATAAGAAAATATTTATGAGGTGCTTGACATAGTTGTTTTTTGGCAATTGTTTAGTTTTTAAGATTGGAGATTTTTTAGCTGTTATCCTTAGGTATGCTATGATGTAGATATTATATTTGAGAAATAAATTTACGCTCCTAAACGAACAGAGTTTTGATAGTTATCTATGCAACTTAATCATATTAGACGTAATTACGATTTAATGAATAACGAATTAATTTTAGGTTTGGAACTTACAAACTGATGTGATTAATGCGGAAGATCTTATAAGCACTGGTTTAACCTAATAAATTAAAAAACGAGAATGAACGGAAGAGAATTGAGAGAAGGTTTGGAGATTTTTTAAACGTTTCTCCAAATTTAATGGGAAATATTTCAAGTTTGAGGTAAGTTTTTATAACCTTGAAAAATGGTTTGTTATCGTTAATGATGTAAACTTCCAGTTACCAGAATAGTTTTTTGATTATATGCTTTTTTCTTATTTGGGTGTTTTTTACTATTAATTATTTTTAAACTACATGTCTGTAAAATCTCATAATAACACAACATCTTTGCTGGCACATTCACATGGGTTTATTGACTATTTGCAAAATAAAAATCACCACCTTATTGATGTTACAGAGAGTTGGTTAAATCAAAATGTTGATGATCATGTCCTCAATCTCCCTTAGAATATTGCTCAAAATGATTGAAGGCAGCGTAATCGTAGCGTATGTTGGACAAGATTTAAAATTTGATGATATTCTAACTGGAAATTGGGATTTTTCCGAAAGTATGTAGTTAAAGTTATACAGGAGGTCCCAAAAGTTAATATATTATTATCCGATTGTTGATGGTTCAAAAGTTAATACCGTTTTTCTGATTTTTAGTGCGAGTGGGGCCCTAACGCATTCATTTTGTCACAAATATGATTTGTATGCGTAATTGTTTCTATCTTTTATTCAGAAAAAAAATTTCTCAATATATTTTATTTCATCGTACAAATTATTTGCGTTTTAAGTGACGCTGGCAAAAATAAATTTACTACAAAAAGTTAACAACTATCAGGAAAAGTTACTTATTTAATAAAGATCCCATGCATTGAAATACCTTCAAATAAGACACAAGTCTTTTTTGATTGACATTTTTATTAAGGTAATCGATTTTGAACAAAAACCACTTAGCCCATAACCAATTTAAAATAATGTAATAAAGGTATTTTATTGCTGCTAAGGTTTTTCCATTGTTGGTAATAATATTGGCCGCTTGTCTTAATTTTTTTCGCAGTTCTACTTCAGTGTGGCTTTGAAGAAAAAACAAGTTCTTTGAAATATATCCATCTATTCTATTGGGTTCAGGTCAGGTTATGGTGGCGGCCATTAGATGGTCCCTGCCCTTCCAATTCATCGATTATTAACAGTATTACTGATATGTTGCCATACGATTTGGTCAGAGTGACCAAGAGCTACATCGTACTACAACTATCGTCTTGGCGTGTTGCTAGAGATACGTCTTTAAGTAAATCGTTCGAGTTATGTTGCAAGAATGTCAATAGTCCTCACCGTTAAGTTTTCTTGGTAGCGTACGATAATTTCTCACCATTTTAGGATTAACATAGTTCCAATAATGTAAATTGTGTATTTTAAATACCCCCGTTCTTTTAAAATTGCTTATGTCACTCCACAAAATTAAAAAAAAAAATGAGAGTCTTGTCTATTACGATGCAGCATTTCCCGACAAAATTGATTCCTTTTTTTATAGGCAGTGGCTAGAAGTGCTTGAACATCTTGTACATGATAGAGATCTAACAGATTCCTTGCAAAATTCGATGAACTGTGGATTTGGGAAGTGCCGAACGTCTTGATATGCGATGATCACTTGTTGTTGCAATATCTACTATATCTTCTTCCTCGTTATTATTCCTAGGACTTCATATTTTTCGTGGCTGACCAGTAATCTTACCTTTCAAATAACACTGATGGCGATTTCTACCGAGAAAATGAATTGCATATTCTCGGGCCGCAGCTCGAGCGTTTTTATCACGAACATAGTGAACTTCTGCATATTCGCAGGCTATATAAGCTATTTGTGAAGGTTTACTTGTAATAGTAGTATTTTCAAAAAGAAAAAAACTAACTACCCACGCGACGATGCAACGATACCTGTTTATTTTTATCATGCATGTGCTTTGTAGCAGCATCAATTCAAACGCAAAAATGTTTTGAAACTTAAACACCTTAAACAATAATCAAAATATTGAAGTATTTTTAAGGAATAACTTCATCTCTTGTATGAAGTTTTTGATTTTCTAGTTTTAAATTAAAGTTAGAATCTATTTGTGACACTTTTAATCTAACTCAATCAATAAATGATCATACCCGAATATTTGTTGATTCGTCCTCCTTAATAGATTTGTTTTATAGGAACTATAATAATACTACTCCCTTATAATAATACTATTAATAAGGGAGTCTTCGATTGTTGATTTTCGGATCACTGAAAATTTCTGTCAATTTTTAATAATAAATCTACCTCTGTAATTAAACCTAAGCTATTCTTTTCGAGCGTTTGCAATTTTCTTTTTGATAAACATGCAGCTCTAAATACTAAACGTCTACAAAAAAGAAAATACTCTTTATGGACAACCGATAAAAGTTTTTACAAAAATTAAGAAATAAAGCTTTTAAATTTCGAAGTTAGCATCCAAGTGGGATTATAATAAGCAACCACGTAACTATACAGAGAAGTGGCATCAATTAAATAAACTAAAACCAATTAATAGTCAACGAATTCCTGGTAATACGAAAAATGTTAATTACTTTAATCAGTATTTCACTAATAGCAGTAGTAATCCAACAAATGCATGCAACTATTTTGAGCGATTTGACCTATTTTTGGCGTATGCAGGCGAGATCATGTATCACATAGATTGAGTGAACTAAAGTGGTTAAATATGTCTAACTGCAGATTGATGCATTCATTAAACGTAGCTCACGATACCTTTATCAAAAAATTTTCTTTAGTACTGATATTCATCATTTGAATCTTCGAAGAAAAACGCTTCAAATTCTCAAACATCGAACTGAATTCCTTAAACGATCATTTTCTTACAATATTCCTATACAAATTAATTTTTTTTGATATCGACTTGAAACTGCGTCCGACATAGATTTAGCTCTTTGGTTTAGTTTAAAAATGTGTTTCTTTTTGTGTTAAGAAGAATTAAAAATAAATGTTACATAGGCATGTTTATAAATTTAGATTTTAGTATAATCACACTTGACAGTTGAAGCAGAAGAATGCATATAGCAGGCAGAAATCTGAATCTGCCGGCCTTTTATTTACTCCTTTAATTTTTTTTCCAAATGAAAACTTTGTATGTATTTTGAAGTTGAGTAAATAAAAAACATTAATTATTATTATTAAATAATATTCTGAGACCGTACATAACTATATATTGCAAAAATTGCATTTCCAAGCAGTATAGAAATGAGATGAAAAGATTTTCAGTGCACGTCCTCAAACCTCAAAATTATATTTTTTTTTAGAAATTTAATACATTTTGATATCATTATCTTGTCCTCATTTCATTTTGGACTGGGCTCGATCATGTTCGAAACAATAAGAAAACACATTCCATATCAAATCATGTTCTTGGGCGCTTTAATTCTTAAACCAATTGTGAATAATAACAAGAATTTGACATAATCGGCTTCTATTTTAGATGAAGATGAGCAAATAGAAGCAGAAGTAATAATTCGTAGGCTTCTATCGCAAAAGCTCAAAAAGGAGCGTTTAAAAACGTTCCAATGCGCCAGGTGTCTCAAACATTATAAACACAAGCACAATCTTAAACGACATATAAAATTCGAATGTGGAGTGGAGCCCCAGTTCGAATGTTCGGTATGTGGCCATAAGAGCAAAAGGAAGCACGACCTGACTTTGCACATCCGGTCCCAGCATATGCGGGACTAAGAAAATATTTATGAGGTGCAGTTTTTTCCTTTTTAGTTTTTACTTTTGGAATTTTTTTTTAAATTATTATCCTTAGCTGTATGCTAGATATTATAGTTGAGAAATAAAATTACGGTCCTAAACGAGCAGAGTTTTGATGGTTATCTATATAACTAAATCATATTAAACGTAATTACAATTTAGTAAATAGCGAATTAATTTTAGGTTTGGAACTTAGACATAGATGTGATCAATGCGGAAGATCTTACAAGCACCGGCCGAACCTAATAAATCACAAAAGGGAAGAGTGTAATAGACCTCCATCGCATTTTTGCCCCGTGGACAATTGTCAAAAAGGTTTTAAGAAAAAACAGCATCTTCAAAGGCATTTGTTGGTACACGGAAATGACCATAAAGTGGTAGAATATTTAAAGAACGAGAGTGAAAGGAAGAGAATTGAGAGAAGGCAGTTAGTTGGCGATTTGTTAAATGTGCCTCCAAATTTAATGGGAAATATTCCAAGTTTGGGGTAAGTTTTCATACCCTTGAATAATGGTTTCGTGTATCTTTACTGGAGGTTTAAAACTGCTAGTTTTTTGATTATAACCTTCTTTGTTCTGTTGTACTTGAAATATTAATTTTTTCTGTATAATCCTATATATTTAGAATTCTTTGGAGTCCTGCAAGAGTGAGTCTTTTTGTAGTAAGTTCTTTACAAGTCGACTATTTTGGTCGCATTATTGTACAACTCCAGTTTTCTATAGTGAGACTACGATCCATTTTTCTAGTTCATGCTTATGGATTTTCAGAGACTTACATCGGTCTACATGGCTCGGCACTTTAAATTCTATTTTGAAAACACCATTGTCTAAACTTCACATGGTAGGTCACAGTGGCTACTTAGTAGTGTTTTAGCAAAATTTCCATGCAATGGAAATGTATGCATGGTTGCTGCAATTTGGATCATTGTTCATACTTTCATTATTCTTCACAATTAGTTGTGCATTATTCTAATTTAAATTTTGAGACTTCTTTTTATTGTTAAAATGACTCACACCAGTGTCAAGGCTTATGATATGCCCGTCGTATATTTTCAGTGTTTTGAGTTTGTTCTTATTGCAGCACGTCAATATGCTGCCTAAACGAAGGCATTATAGGAGTTCGTTATAACCGTTGCATACGTTAAAGCTGTATCCTATTTAAACACAAAAATTATTGCCAAGATTTTTTTCTAATTTCTGACGTAAGAATTAGGTCCACAACCTGGAAGAATTCTTTTTTCCGATTTCTGAAAAACATAAAAAATAACATTAACGAACCTGGAAAAATAAAAAAAAATCTGTATAAAATCAAAAAAATAATAATATTTTCAATACCGGGAAGAAAACAGAAAATTACGGTAGACATAAAAAAGTTGCTCTAAAATCTTAGAAAGAATGAAAAAAAAATTTAAGTCCTAAAACTCCCGTTAAAAGGCTGCAAAACGAGAAAGACAATTCCAATTTTTGGAAGACAGAAAATTACGCCAAAAACCAGTAAGATTTGGAAAAATGTCTTTAAAACTTGGAATAAACGGGACGAACGTGGATAACGTCAAAGGCATTAAGGTATCAGGCTCCCAAGAGCCTGGAAGAATTCTTTATCTTTATTTCTGGAAGACTCAAAAATTACGTCAAAAGCCGGGAAAACGAAAAAAAATATATAATTCCTGGAATACTCAAAAAAATTCTTTTATTAGCATGTAAAAATTTTTTTTTTAATATCTGACGTAGAATTTATGCACCTAAAAATAACCTTAAAAGTCTGAAAAAAAAAGGAAAAAAATTAATTCTTGGTAAACAAAACAAATTAAATCAAAGTCATTGAAAAAAATCCTTCCAAGAGCCTGAAGGTTACAAAACAAATGTTTTTCAGATTACTGAAACACGTAAAAATTACGACAATAGCCTGAAAACAGGAAAAAAATATTCCCAATTTCCTGTAAACGTAAAATATAATATAAAATATTTCTCTCCTCTTGGGTCCAAAATAGATCACTAATGATCCACTTATCACACGTCAAACTGAAATTTAAAAAGAAATTACCCTTTTCTAGAAATACAAAATATTACAAGAAAATTGCAAACCTGTTCGGACGTTCCGCTACTGTGACGCTCCGTCATATATTTCCATCCTTGTTTCGCGCATAACAAAAGAGGAATGGCCAGGTAGCCTGAATTATCTTTTATTATAATAATTTTAGAAATATAAAAATAAATATGTAAATTTTAGAAATGTTGTTATTTTTACATAATTTGGATTAGTCCTATGCCTAAAAAAACTGCAAAGGGAGATGCCAAATAAACAAAAGAAAATCAATAATTATTAACGTCAAGTGACACACCTGCGTTAAGCGTCAAAAAACTCTTATTTCGGTAATAAACTCGAAAAGTCATTGCGGTGTACAGGTTTTTTCTAGGCCACTATAACTATTTAGATTTCACTTTTAAAAAAGCCAAAATTGAACAAAATTGTATAAGTCTTTTAAAAGTTATAGCCATTTAAGCAATTACATTTTCACTACCGTCCCCTACTTTATGACGGTCGGTACGCCCATGAGTCTTAATATTTCAAGGTCTCTAATTATGTTAAAAAAAAGATACCTTAAGCTGACATTTTCCGGAGAAAATTAGAATTGAATTATGGATCTTTCAATTACGCCTCCTAATGGTCAATTTTCGAACTTAAAAATAATTTCCAGCATTTTGTTTAAGCCACTTTGTAATGTCAAAAAACATTCCAATGAGGTCAGATTAACTTTTGCCGAGATGTAGCCCTAATCCACGCTTAGTGAAACACCCTGTACATTTGAAATCATTATGGTACAAGCACTGAGCCTTGTAGCACCCGAATATTTAACACATTGCTGAAAACACAGCACCCAATTTGACACGCTAAGTTTTGCCTTTTTAAATATTATTCTAGTAACTCTATACTAGAATTTGTAATATTGTAAAAAGATAGTTTTTTTAAAGGAGATTGCTATGATCCTTGCAGCCAAATGCCTTGCTTAGATCACTTAAAAGGATTCATTCAAGACTGTCAAAGTTATTCAGGATGTCAGAGTCCATACTACCATTGCAGTATTTCTGTTTGAGATTAATATTCATTTTCTAAATAAGCAACAAGTTGCCTTGCTCAACACTTTTCAAAGATTTTAGATATAATGAGTAATATGGAAATAGTTTTATTATTATTTCCTGGTATCTCCGAATACCCTTCTTGTAGAGAGGAAGAACAATTGCTCTTTTAAAGGCTGATGGTAAAGTTTTTTCAGTGATGCATCCCTTATTTAAGTTAGTTAAAGACACTGGAATAAAGTTCTTAAATGAAATTTCATCAAATGATTTTGTTATCTTTTTAAGTTGGCATGATTTGATTTTTCTTGCATTTACTCTTTTAGGAAAATTTTCTGTAAAGTAACGTTTCGCTTTCTTTAAAGTTCCATAAGTATCACACTTAGATCCCCTTAAGTTATTTTTAAAACCTGCTTTAAACTCAATATTTCATAGTCTAAGCAGATATTTTTTAACCTTTAGATAATTAATCAGTAACGATATACTAATAAACTATTTATAACCTTTTTCGAATATTTAATTAATGGTTGTATTTTTTTAGCACAAGTGCTCCACAAAATGCCATAAATCCCACGATCTTCCCTTTACCAGACTATAGACCCACCTTCCAACCTATTGTAAAACCAGAACTGCCATCACCCAATGGTAGTGCCATTCATTCCAATAATACAAACAATATTCAAAATAACATGACTAGCGTGGTGCAGCAATTTGGAAATTTTAATGAAATGGGAGGAAATTTTGGACGAGAATTATTCAAATTTCCTATGGATATATTGGATCCTACGAGGATATTTTCCAGGCCTACCTGAAGTACTTAGCTTATGATATGCTTTATGCACTGTGTATTTATTACAATATAAGGTGATAATAAAATTAAAGAATCTCTATGCGAGATCCTGGGTCCTTCTCTATTCTCATTATTAATATTATAAAAACATAGGGCAATAGAGGGTGATTTAAATTTAGTCATTATTTTTAAGGGCACTTTAGGTAGGTTGAATAAAAAATCTTATGTTTTTCCAAAATAAAACATAAAATAAAAGTATTTCTTGGGTAAAAATTGTGTTTTTAATTTATGATACTGTTAACTTTAATTACGATATCTTGTAAAAAGCCTTGCTATATTTCATTTAGTTTTTTGACATCTCTCTTCAATTTCGACGGACAGTTTTAATACTGCAATACGATATTAGGTAATATAAAAAAAGCAAACGTAACAGACCGTCATATGGTCTCTTAAACAAAGTAAAAATTTATTAATCTGGCTTTATACATATTCCTATAGTCTCCGCTATAAATTGAGATTCACAATCTACGAAACCAGGGCATGGTAATAGGTAGAACATACTAACAAATTGACTTGGAAGAAATACTTGATAAAAGATGTAAATTGTTTTTAATTTTTTTTATTGTAGGCTTTCCAAAAATATTGGAACTTCGTTACCCTTGCAATAACTGTGATAGGTCATACACGCTAAAGAGGAATCTAAAGAGCCATCAAAAGCACGAATGCGGAGTCCCTCCATCATTCTTTTGCGAAGTATGTAATAAGGGATTTAAGAAAAAACACCATCTAAACAGGCATACCATGACCCATGCAAGACCATATATGGGAAGTTTGGATTTGTTTTCAACTTTAAACTAAACTGCATGTTTATGATTAATACTGCAGTGTATTATATATCCTTTTTCAATTTTCATCTACAGATGACAAAAAAAAGTAAAAATAAGGCTTTGTGATACTCACCTCTCCTTAACTTGTTACAAATTTTACAGAAGGAATATTATTTACAATTAAAATCATTAAGCATTCTTTTATTGAAATTTGTATTATTCTACACCCAATTATTTGTATATATTGTGAAAAATAAATATATTTTTTCAATTTCATACTGATTAAATAGCATTAACCAAATAGCATAGAAATAAACCAAAAAATGGAACTTATTAGGCCTTTTTTTAATTTGTCCTCCACAATAATGATTGCATATACATTGCTTGTATTTTAGTGCATTTTGTATTTTTTGCAGCCTATTTTTTGTGAGTTTTTTTTTTGAGTGCCTTAGCTCTACTGTGCTGCTAGTTTTTTTTGTGTGAGTATCGTAGCCAGTTTATCTCTAACTCTCATGTTGTATTGCACGCCATATTGTGTTGCAGGAATAACTTTCTACGCGTCAGATTTTGACCAGTACACTAATCTTAAGGTTTTCAACCATGAGAAGGTTAGGTACGGGTGCTCCAAGTGCCAGAAAACTTATCAGCAGAAGAAAACTCTCGGTCGCCATCTTCGTTTTGATTGTGGCCAGCAGCCTGCCTTCGTGTGTCAAATGTGCTCGAAGGCATTTAAACACGGATATATCCTTTTAAAACATATGAGAAATACCCATGATATTTATATACAAAAATTGAGACAAAGAAGCACTGTAACCGAGTTACCTTCTGACATTAAACACCTCTCCAAGGACAGTGAAATTTCAAAAGTAAAACAAAATCTTAATTTTAACGTTAAAAACTTACAAAGTGGGGTACAGAAAGTTTTACTTTTAAACCTCACGAACCCTAATAAAACTTCCAGGATGGTTAAAGTAAAAAATGAAAACTTAACACAGGGTGCTCAAACTGTGTTAAATTTTGAACATGCCATATTTGGTGCCGCCGATGTTCAAATTTAGAGCATGATATTATAATTTGTAAAATTTTTAAACATTCCAGTATTATTTATTTATTTATTTATTTTGTTTTTTTTTCTTCGTGCCGTTTTGTTCTAAACAAAATACGTACTAGATATTTTTTTTTGTTATTGTTCGTTTTATTTATTACTTAGGGTTAATATTATTTATTTTAATTTATTTCCTAGCTCGTAATAATTTATTATCATTGGTTTTAAGCCATGATGGTCTTGTGTTTTACTACTCTTTATAATAATACTCTTTGAAGTTGCCATTACTCGAAATGTCGCTAGTCACTATCAGGAGAAAGTTTAGTTTTGCTAGATTTAATTAGGGATTAAAATATATCTCTTTGTTTTTTGTGTTTTAAACTTGTTTGATAAGTTAAAAGTAGTCATATTTATATTATGAATAAAAAATTCGATTTGCAAGGAGAACTTCATTAAAAAAATCTATTTTAGATTATTCAATAAAGCTCTAGTCAATTAAACTATTAAACTTACTTTTTAATAGAATTCAAGCCTATGCGGTGAACATCAAACGTATGTTACAAAAAACTTAGAACTTGTACAATTATTTATGTACATTTTTTTATATTATTTCTGCATATCCTAAATGGCCATGACACTCACTTTCTTATAAATCTTATAACATCTAATTTCCTTTAACCGAAATTATTTGACTGGACCTCCTTGCATTTCGAGTTTTCCTATGTTAGCCTAGTTATATATATTAATACCAAAAAAAAGTTTGAATGTTTTTAAAACTAAATCCTGAAATTTTCACCGTCTAGTTAGATAATATATTTCGTTAGAACTACAACCCAGTGTGAACCGGTTTTTATAAAACTGACGTAAAAATTCTCGATTATCACTTTGCTTGTATTCAAATCAGAATAAATTCGATAGCGAATCCGGCCTTTGTTAAAGTTGCCTTAAAAATACTATAACTATAACCTTATATACTCGGATTTATAAAATGCTTTGAAATAGTAGTGAAATAAACAAAAAAAGTTGCACTAATTGTTTTATTTCATCTGTGCTCTTCACTAATTTAATTATAATAGGATTTTGTGTTATTTTAATAAAGTTTAGAAGACTATAAAGGAATTTATTGTAGGACGCCAATTTAAAAGATATGAGTGCTACTGCGGAAGGCGTTACGGAACCAAAACGACCCTGAACCGACACAGAAAATACGAATGTGGCAAAGAACCGGAATTTCAGTGCTCGTTTTGCGAAGTCAGGATGAAACATAGATTTGACATTTTAAAACATATGAGGAAAGTGCATAGGTTCTGGCCGACGGTCTAAATGCTTGTACAGTTTATTTAATTATAAAAAAAAAGATTGTTTTAGGTATTACTCTTTTTATTATTATTATTATAATTGTTGTAAATTGAATTGGTTAGTTAGAAAAGTTCTTTGATATACTTTTTTCACTAAGGCCTTTTTTATTAAACCACTGCATATATACCCATTTATTGGCAAAGAGTTATCGAAATTCAAAAACTTCATTATTTTATTAGTTAATAATTAATTTCAAGCTTCTCAGTGCATGTTAATTCCACCATCAATACAAAAATATTAGTAGTAAATAAATCGCGGTATATATTTATTGCTTTTATACCTAACAAAAGCAACATTTTTAAAAAAGAAGTCATATCAACTACACCCTGAGTAACAAGACCACAAACGTCACAACAACTACAATTACTAGAAATCACATTGGTTACTCACATTAGTCCGATTTCTAATTGACAAATGTTGTGCGTATTCCGTTGATCAATTAAATTTTAGGTCAACTAGTATTAGATCTTATAAGACGTACTCTCCAGATAGAGATTCAATTTAAAATACCAAATAATTTGGCTTAAATAGGTCTCAATATCGTAGGCACATGTAATTTATAAACTTGTATCTATAATCTATAATTTTACCTTTCACCCGTCCAGTTTTTTTAAAATTTGTTGGTTGTGACAAACGTTGTTGCCTTTGTCTCAATAATATTATGATATTGAAACTTCTTACTATAAAAATTGGAGCGCTTTTTCCAAAAAGCAGCCCTCGTCAGTATTTTGTTTCTCTTTTAAAAATTAAAAAAAAATAATTAAGTAAATAAGAAATTGGAACTTTTATGTCATAAGCATTGGCAAATTGGCCAAAAATGCCTTTAATTATAATAAATAAATTATATGTCTTTTTCAGTTTCAGTAATAAAAATAAAAGTTTGTTGTTTATTTATTAAATTAATATGTTTATTTTGATACATTATTTTCAAAAAATGTCACGTACAAATATTGACAAGCTACATATTAAGTATCTTCACATCCAGTACTATCATCCTTAGACTCTATTCAAATTCAGGCAGAATCTTCATTTTTGTGGGACGGAAATTTTTAAAAGATCCTATTCTTCTTTTTCGTTAACATCGCACATAAATCCAACAAATATTTAACTTTTAGAGGATTTATCTGAAGAGATATAGTGACATTAAATCAAGTTCATTAGGAAGCTTTGTTACTCACCATCGATTTGGTCCAAGCACCTTCTTCTTGCAAAACCTTGTACATCCTAATCGATTTTAATGGTCTTGTAATTTTGTAATTTTTTTTTGGTGGTTTGGTGATATTATCTTTTCTACATTATAAAGGTTTGATTAATTTATATTGACAACGTTAAAATGCAAAGGGTTAGAGCGACTCTTTTTTTTTGATATGGTCCCATTCTCCAGGAAATTCAACTCTGCTTTTATTTTGCTTATAATAGAAAAGTCCAGATCATTGGGTAAAAACGAATGACCTCTTACGAATACTTACTCTTACATGCATAACAGGGTGATTGAGAGCAATTTACGACCCAACGAATTTTAGTTTTTTTTTCGGTTTGTTTAGAAAGCGTACCTTAAATCCATTAAACAAAAATGTCCCTATGCTTCTATTTACTTATGGACACAAATATGTATTAAAAATATACTATAGTATTATCGCAGACTTTAATATTGATCTAAAATATTTTGATTTTATTCCTATATTAAATTAATAATAAATGAAACGATTAAAAACACAATAGTTTTTTAAAGTTGTTTACCAAATTATCTCTTTTAATTTAGGAACGTTGACCTTTATAATTACCTGCAAAATTATTGACATTTGATACACAAACTATTCAGGAGAATCAAACTAATCACTCCATGTTAGTTAGCTTTTATTTTTTATATATTATTTTATTACATGAAGGTGTCAGGTCAGAGGGTTTATTTTGTTTAAAGTTTTATTTCCATGGCGATTTTTTTATACAAGGACTTTATAGTAACTTGTGTCACGATATTATATTATATTGCATGATCCGTACCAACTAAATTAAAAAAAAAAAATAATACAATTTTTTAACTTAAAATAAAAATATATAAACAGCTAATTAGTTATACAAACATTGAGCAATAAGAAATTCACTTATAACTCGTAAGTTTAGCAAAAAATTCCAAGTGTCTAAGTGTCCAACTTTGTTAATACGACCTTGAAATATTTTTTATCTCTTACATCTTAAAAAAAATACATTTCCTCTGTACGAATTGAAACATATATGTGAAGTTATAAGCAAACAGTACTAAGTGAAAATGAATGTTAAATAAAATAACCACAATTTATACTGAAACCTACTTATTGGTGTGAGAATAACATTTTTCCAAATGACTTGCGTGTACGTTTTGCCTGTAAGCCAATGATAATATATTATTAATTCTACATCTATAGAAATAATTTAATTTACTCACTTGCAATTGCGCCAACTTTTTTGGCTTTAATCGATTTTCCCTGGTGATTAAAGTGTATTTTACCACGCACCTCTATGCTTTTAATAACCAACTTTTTTTTTACTTTCCGAACACGTTTAACGAGCACTTGAACTTTTGTGTCGCTCATTTTATCACCAATCACTAAAGCATAATATGCCTGTGGTATCACATCAGCTGGACATTGCCAATTATATTTGTAGCAAAAAAAGCCTTTGCCTATTTTTGGACTATTTTTGGATTTTATGAAATATTTTAATAGTAATATATGCATTATTTTTCACACCATCTTGTAGCGATATTAAAAAAAAAAATTTGACAAGGGCTGTTTTTGGAAAAAACGCTACAATTGTATTTACACATGTGCCTATTATTTCTGTTGCCAACTGATAAATGTTGTGCATAATTACATTGATCAATTGGTATTAAATCTTGTGTGGTGTATTTTAATTGAAGGAAGGTTCAAATCAAAATATATATTTTCACCTTCAGTCCGTCCAACTCCAACTGTGTAATTTTTTTTTTTGCATAACGCTAAATGTGTCTATATTACGTACCATTAATTACGATAGGCATGATTTAAGATAAATCACATCTGAAATGTTTTTAAATGTGAAATTTACCTGATCAAAGAAATCAAATTATTAACAACAAACTGGGTTATGAAAAAATGTTTTAAACCATACAAAAACGTTAAATGGAAAAGGTGCTCAGGAGTTAATATATTGATTTGAGATTAGATCATCAAGGGGGTCTTAATTAACTTTCATTATCAGGATACAAGCATCTGCATACGCATCACTACAATTTGAATCAATAGATAATTAAATCCTTTTATACATATTTTACTTATAAGTTATTTGTCTCCGGCCAGTTCATATGCCATTTTTATTTTATCTTTGTTGTAATTATTTTCTTTTAGTTTTAGTATAATTGTAAATAAATACTTTCAAGCTATATTTTATCGTTTTACTTTTAAAAACCAGAATAATATGAGGACCTTCTCTAACTCGATTTTTTTATTTTAGGCCTAAAATGTACCTGTGGAAAATCGTACCGGACTGAAAATCAATTAAAATTTCACAAGGAGATTGAATGCCCGAAGATTTTGAATATTTTCAAATGTTTAGTGCCATCTAGGAAAGCCAAATATCCGCAATTTGTTTAGGAACGAGATGCATAAATAATAAAAAATAATACCTAACATGCCAAGTAAATAAACCCCATGATTATTAGAAACAAAAATGATATTTAATGTATTTATAAATACGAACACCGTCATAATTAGTCTAGAAATCTATTAACGTCACTGTAATTCTTTAATGTTTTTAAAATTACTGGTATCAATATTTTATGTAATATTGTCACTATTAATTTGTTTAATGGAATTTCTAGTAATTGCTTATTTTAGGCTAATTAAATAAATGCCATATTGATTCTAAAATGAAATTGCCATTAAATATGTAGCAGTAATAATAATATAGAACAAAGTTAGTTACTATAATATGCAGGTAAATCAATATAATATATATAGTTGAAATTAATGTATTTAATTTAATTAATTTCAAATTTAATTTAAAATATGATTATAAAAATCAATTTTTAATGCACTCCTATTGTGGTTTAAATATTGGTCATAAATTTGAAGATATACTCTAATATATTATAATACAGGATGTTGCAGTCTCAAAACCTACACGTATAAAAGTTCATAATAATCATGTATCTAGAAAAGCAGATGCTTTAAATTGTACAGATTTTTATAAAATTTGCTATAGTATTTATAATTTGATAAAATTTAAAAAAATATATATTTGAAGATTATATGAAAGAAAACGAAATAAAAAAAAATATACAATTAGGTGGTTCAACTGATAATAGCCTAATAATTTAATAAAAAAAAAGAGGATTGGCAAGAAGAGAATATACACCTTAACAATCGCATATTTGTGTATTCAGTCATAACTGGAAACCGGTAGATTAGGACAAAAAATCTGGGATACTGAAGAATAAAGTTTCTATTTTTTTTTGTTGTCAATTCTTACTGCCCATGAATACTCTAGAAGATTTAAAAAATTTGTTTAACATTTTTTTACTCTACAACTCACTAAAATTATTACCGTTGATTGCCAGCATTTTGTTACATGAATATTTTATAACTTTAATTCAAACTTTCAAACGAACAGCAAAACTTGGAACTGCTAACACATATAAATGTCTTATCCAAATCGTTATACATCGTGTAACGGTACCCTCTTGTAACTTCCTAGGTTCGCATTTTCTAAGGAAACACTTGAATTTAGACTTAAAAACTCAGTGGTGATTTTGTATTCTTGACCACAAGTTAATTTTTCAAAGTCAATTTTTATTTTTTTGATTGAAACCGCTATTTTTTATTCCGAAATCAGAAAGGGCGAAAAATTTTTGCATTTTTTTTTTTGCAAATGTTCCAATTCAAAAAATATAAATTGATTTAAATAACTTAAGTATAATTGTTTTAACGTTTTTTTAAAAATCTTTTGGCCTCTTTTTTTGGGAAAAATGAAACGATTTCTGATTTTTTCTCGTCCATCAATAGAATTTTAAATATTTTTAAATATCACAATTTTCTTGGATCATTTAACACATTTATTAAAGTAATGATTTAAATTAAATTCAACGTTTTGACGCACATTACACAATAACCAGGACATTTAAAATGTAATAGAGAAATATCTAAATTTAAACCTGAATATTAGATATAGTCAAAGGCATTTAATTATGAAAAGAATTAATATAAATTAATTTGAAGTACGTGGTAAACAAAATTATCAATTTTAAAAATTGTTATATATTTTGGGTTAGTACTCTTAAACTTAATTCGGGCTATTGAAAATTACCTTATTATAACTTTAGACGTTTGAGTTTATTTTTATATTTAATTCCATCTTATATTTTACTATGTTATACGCTGTTTATACATATTAATAAAATAGTTTTCTACGAAAAAATAAATATTTTAGATTTATTATTAAATTCAGAAGAAAAATATCATAAACAGAATTAATTTATTACACTTTCTTTGCAGAATTCGTAAAAACTGGTTACTTAATAATAATAATAATGATAATAAATTACCATATTAATACCAAACAAGGCTCTACTTAACCTAATATATAAAAAAATATATATATAAACTTGAATGAAAAGAAGAAAACGAAAAAATTCAAAAGCAAACTAATTAACCTATATATTATATAATATCATAATCATAAAAAAATAATAAAAAGAATTACTACCAGTTTACCCGTACAATTAATTGATTACTGAAATAATATTCTCAAAATTTATTACGAAATCCATTTTCTGTAAAAAGCTTAATACTTGCAGGAATCTTGTTGTAAATAATGACAGCAATGTACGAAAAACTACCCCTGAAATATGTTAAATAATACCGAGGAATGCCTATTCAAAAATCTTACGTTGACATTAGGTACTTTATCTCTAGTTACCAATTTGTTAAACAAATAGAGGGGTGAAGATCTAATATTAATTCTGTGGACAAAAACACTCAAGTTACACTTAAATAAATTTTTTACGCGAAGAGAAATAACTGAGATAGATCTGAGCTCTGAATAATTTTCAGATTTACTAACCATGGGCAGGGGTCTTATTAAAGCCCCTTTTCATATGTCTGGAAAATACCGAATCATTTCCGAACAGCAATTTATGACTTAGAGGGTTAGAAAGGGCGAAAAGACTTTTCTCCACAAATGAATCATTTATGGAAAAAAGTCTTCCTGTCCTTTCTAACCTTCCTATATTATAGCCACTCCACTTCAAGAATGGACTTCTACGTACAAAGCAATTTATGGTATACAGTGCATTTTTTTATCTCGGGTCATAGGGTTTTACGTGTAATATTTTCAACCCCATGTTAGAACCTGTTCTATTTAATCGATAGGATTGAAACTTGGAACAAGTGAAGTTTAAGTTAACAGACTTTAAAAATTCCCACTATTTTGCGAAAAAAAATTGTTCTAACATGGGGTTGAAAATATTACACGTAAAACCCTATGACCCGATATAAAAAAAATGCACTGTATATGTATACTATTTTATTTCAAGTAATATGACTTGGAATAAAATAGGCACTATATTAAATCATTTCAGCTGAAATACCATCACAACCATACGCATTTGATTTAAGATCATTTATAATTGTTAAAATTTCATTCACAGTTGCCAATTAACTTAAATTGTTTTGAAATTTGGCATTGCTGTCGCAGGGCAATCATTGAAAGGGCGGCTATATACTGAGGAAAAATAACTATTTATGGCATTTGGATTTTTTAAATGTTCAGGAATTAGGCAATTTTTTAAATGTAAATTATTTATTCCTTTCCATAGTTTTTTGTTGGCATTTTTACGCTGATGAGATTCCATGAGATACTCGTATAACGTTTACAACACTATTTCTCATTTGTTTGTAAAAACTCCAATTTGCCTCACTTTTAGATACTCTAAATTTACTTAGAGCTTTATCTTTTTCCTTCATAAGTAGTTTGATATTTGGGGAAAACCAGAAAATTGCGGTGTATGCAAAGTAAATAAATTTAAAATATTTTTATTTAAAAATGCAATTTTTTGTTTTATATCTTTAATGTAATAAATGGAATCCCAATTTATAGCGCTAATATCCCTGCCAAATGTTGGATAATTGATATTACGGAAATCTCTCTGAAAAATTATTTTCGGTAGGGATTTTATAATCTTAATGTTAATTTCACACATTACAGTTCTATAATCTGATATAAGCAAGCATCTAATGCTGAACAATCAACAACAGTTGACGGTTGATTTTAATATATGATATGAATAATTTTTTCACAGGTATTTGAAATACGTGTTGGTTCAGTTATCAACTGATTAAGATATACATTTACATCTCCTAGAAATAAAATTGCTCCAGAACTCTGGCCAATATACCATTTGCTTATTTTTAGTTTTAGTAATTGAACCTATATAACTATTTAAAAATAAAAAAATTTCTAAAAAATTTTCCTGACTTTCAATACCATGCGCGCTTAATTTACTTTTAAGCATTTTTATTTCAGCCAGCTGCTTTTTAGTATTTTTTTGTGCCTGTGTGTTTTTTTTTTTGCCGTTTGATGTAGTGTTGCCAGTGTGTTTTTTTAAGCATCTTGATTTTCAGCATTTTTTTTTTGTATCGTGTGCAGCCTGTAGGTATGTCTGTCCCAAGTTTCCCGAGTAACAAAAAGAAAAAAAAATTCTAACGAATGTTATAGGTCGATCTAGAAACAAAGTGGATGGAAAGGAGTCGAGATTATCTACGATTTTCGCTTGTCCGAAGTGCGGAAAAATCTACCACCACAAGAAGACATTAAGTCGGCACATTAGGCAGGAATGTGGCATCGAACCGGAATTGAAATGTCCCCATTGTCCATATAGGGCGCGAAGGGCTTATGTCCTTAATAACCATATTAAAGGACATCAGTATTTGTATAACTCTACTTGGGTCAAGCATGAGAAGGGCTCTGATAAGATTTATATTGAAGATACTATTTGAGTGGTTCGACGTCGATCTAGTTTTTAATTTTTGTTTAAATCAGTATTTAACTAATATATTTTGGAATCTAGAGAAGCCAACAAAAGGTTTAAACAAAAATTTGAAGAAAAATCTTTATATAGATTCTGTTGAATGTGTACAAAACTTACTTCACCTTACTGAATTAGTCTTGTTTTTTTTAGTTTGTAGTTAGTGTTTGTTTGTATTACAACTTATAATTGTAAGGATCTCACCAAATATTTAATTCTAAAGACTTAAAGAAATTTAACTAGTCATTTTGTCAGTAGTAACGTTATTATTTATTTGTTAATTAATTTATTTATAATTTATTCACCTTTAACGTCTCTCTTTCACTACAAGTGCTTACCGAATATAGTGTCATAAGTAAATTATAAGATAGACAAAAATTACTAATATATTAATCTAAAAGATATTAGATTAGTAATATCCACATTTTTTTTACTCGTTAATAATTTTTCAGTTGGCTAATGCTTCTGTATTTATAAAATCTAATATATAAGCATTGTTTTTAATATTATTTGTCAAAGAAGAAAATTGCTCCATGTGGGACACTAAATTGTTTCTTCTACAGTATGATTGGGGATGTGGTAGACAAGACAGCAAACAGTTTTGGAAGAAAAGTTATTTTTTAGGATATTTTACTAGAAATACGATTTTTTAGGGTTTTCAAGATGTGAAATGATGATTTTTTTTTCAAATAATCTAAGCTTTTATTCAGTAGCACAAAATATTTCATTTAAAATAATTTTCTCAAATTGCATTTTGTTAAAAACTGTAAAATAAAGGTTTTTACTCCTGAAAAAAAATTGACTCAACAAGTCTACTTTTAGATTAGTTTTCTTTCTTGTCTTCCACGTCATCAAACATACTGTACATATGTATCTAAGTCTTTTTATTAGAATTTAATATACTATAATATGCCTTTGTATAATAAATTTTTGTTGCCTGTAATATATTAAAATTGTGTGCTTTTCAATAAAAACTTGAAAGTATTTTTTTTATTATTTTATACTTATATTTCTTTGTATAAATTTATTTTAAAGCTAATTTTTCGGAAATCTTGCGGAAATTTTCAGGTTAAAATTGGAATTGATAACTTGACACTAACTTTAAAACTTTAATTAAATGGTTTTAATAGGCATCAAATGAACCTTAATTTGACCATTTTCTAACTCGATTTTAAACATTTTGATTTTTTTACGCTCTCTGTCAATATAACATTTTAAACAATTTATCGAGCGTAAATTTGACAACTTTTGGCAGATTAATTTTTTCCAGGCTTTAACGTGTTAAATTAATAATAATGAAATGAAGGTCTTTTTTAATATTGCCACAAAATTCAGAGACGTGGCTCTTGAATAAAATAAAGCAAAGCATTTTTTATGAATATTTATTTTAAACGTCCTGGATTTTAAACTGCGGGGTGGTAAAGTTGTAAGAAAATAACATATTTGTCCATAAATTTCATACCTCTGTATATTTTTCATGCCATTTAATTTAATTTGATATACAAATTAAATTTTTATACTCGTATTTGCCACTGACGCGACGGTTATGCGGGCTTTGAACTGAAAATTTCTTAAAAAACATGCGTAAAAAAAAACGAACGCCACTGGTTTTTCTTGTACTACAACATATTTTTGGTCTCGGTTTTTTTTCGCTATGATGTAGTTCAAATACTAGGATGTTTAGAACATACTATGTCTATAGGAACTTTTTTCCATAATTCCATCTAAGGAAGACATACATGAAGGACCTACTTTTTACTTATATGATAGAATAAAGGGTTTAGCCATTTACATTTGTAAGGGCTCTTTTTAACTTTGAAATTTTAATTTCACTAAAATAATTCTTGCAATATTTTTTGACCAATAGGCCATTTTGTTAGGGATCCATTTTTACATTATCAGTATCATCTTTTAATTTCAAGTTCAATTACCCCAAAATCGACAAAATTATGGTAACGGGCTAGTAAAACTTAGAACTTTTGGCCATTACTTAACTACAAAACTAGTATATTCTTTTTTATGAAATAAACCTATGTATTAACCAAAAATATTGTAGAACCCATAGACATGATATTTACCGGGCTAGAGGCTGAAACTGAAAATAATTGGACCATACAAGTAATATATCCTGACGCTACTACCAGCACACTACTGAGCGACAAAGATATCGTTTTAACTTTGGACCCATCTCAAGACAAAGTTTTGGAACAGGTCAGCGAAATCAATTCGGAATTACCAGAAGTAGATTCAATAGTGAAAGACGAGCAAGTAATGCTTAATCTAATTTAATTTATTGAATGTGTTGCCAAATTCTACGTTTTAAGATTGTTTCCATATTAAGCGAAGAACAGACCACGGATACTCAGGAAAAAGTAACGGGAGAATTTACTTGTCCTACATGCTGGAAAACGTACAATGCCAAGAGGAACTTGCAGAGACATTTAAGGATGGAATGCGGCAAAGATCCCCAATACGGCTGTAAATTATGTGGATATAAAAACTACAGGAGAAATGAACTTTATAATCATATGAGGAAGAGACATGGGTGGGATCTGATCGTTGATAAAGAAGCGACAAAGTAAAATAAGGATAGGATTTGTAAATAGTATTGTTATTGCCAAAGAATTAAATAAAATATATTTTGTAATAAATAGCTCTCGTAGTTGGATTTTTTTCATATAACAATCTACTAGTAAACATTTTAAAATTTTATTACAAAATACGTCAGTCTTTTATAGTCTCAATTTAAGCCATAACATTTATGACTTGGATTGTAACTTATAACGAGCATTTGAAAAAGCCGTCGAAAATAATTTTTCTTTTATTTGATGCATAATATAATAAAAAAGATTTTTGTGTAGTCTTCCATTTTTTACTCCTTTCTTCCCATTTTCTATTTAGAATTTGTGTTTGCATAAGTAATTACTCATGCAAAGCATAATTGTTTATCATGCTTATGTAGTATTCAATTCTATTCTCTTATATACATTAAAACAAATAATTTATTTTTAGGCTTCGCTGGTCGTGAGCAATACAGGCGGCAATATTCTGTGGCCCAAAGGCAACAACGGCCAGCACCGATTAAACAACATTCGGCACCTTTATATGATTATAACGCACGTAACATAGAAGTGTTAGGCCTGAGAAGACCGCAAATAGCTGCACAAGGCAATCCAAATTTCCAAAGGAAAGTTCAACCTGCAACACGAATGATCAAACCTCAAAACGAAAGAATTGCTATAACCCATCTGCCGAAAACTTCTCCACAAAATCCGGTGCAACAACGTAAAATACAACCTGTTCAAATAGTCAGAAGATCGGCTGAACCCCAAGTCAATCTCGAGCGACCTTCTGAACCAGAATCATTTAAACCAATTGAGCCGACGAGACCGACAGAATTTAGGCGGGCTTGGTCAGTAGAGTCTGAAGCTCCTGCTGCACCTGAACCTAAGCGACAGCAACCGGTTGTCATCCAATTTAAAAAGCCGGCTGAAATGAAATCAGTAAGAATGGTCGAAGATCATTCCCGTACAAAGCCTGCAAATCTTCCAAAAAGATCCCCTATGAAAGGCTCTGGGCTACTTACTGATAGCTTGTCAGTCATATTTACCCGCAGGAATAATCAGCAGTGGAAACCAGCACAAAATCGGGGAATCTATGAGGAGCAGCCATCAGATACGTCAGAGCTGGATAAGCAACTTGACGCCGAGGTATCAGATACAGAGTCAGCATGCGTGGATTGTCCGGCTCCACCCAGAATCTCTCAGCCGACACCACAACCAACTCCAGATATAAGTACGGAGGATTGGTTTACCACTAAACAACGGATTTTAGGAAACGTTAAAATAGATAAAGATATTTGCGAGCCTATGAAGGTCCCCACAGCTGCTACTTGCCCTGATTCTAAAAATATTATGGTGGACCCTCATGGTTTTGATATTGAACCACCTACACATTTAAATAAAAATGTTTCTCCCTATATTCCTTCGCTTAGCTATGAAAGAGATGAGTACGAAAAATACAAAACAGATAAATTTAAAAAGGAAATTACTATGGCCTTGCTTCATCAGAGGTACCAGGCGGCAAAGCAAGCTCAAAAGGAAAAGGAGAATCAGGCAAGAGAACAGCACTTTGAAGATGCAAAGGCATGCCGGGAATATGATAGTGGCAATTTAGCAGAGCAAAGCTATGAGGATGATCAAGATGATCAGGACCTGGAGAAGTATCATATAGAGAAAGAAGCTTTTAATATCCAGACTACTGATAATCAACCCCAGTATGAGTATCAACAAGAAACTTATAATGATCCAAATTATAAAAACCTTACTGAACAATATGAAAACGAGCAAGCTGGATATTATGGGCATCAATATGAAAATCAAAACTACGAACATCAGCAGAATTACGCAGAAGATAACTACCAATATCAGCAGGGCAGCGAGGAGATTGTTGCCCCGGAGGCCCCTCAAATATCTATGGATCATCAACAAACCGATGCTGATAATATGCAAGATGCTCAGTATTACCAAGCCGAGACCTATCAAGAATATGTAAAGTATGATGAAACAAATACCTTTAAAGAACCTCAGCCAGTGAACTCCTCCAATCAGACAATGTGTCATAAATGTTCTTTCCAAACTACCAATCCGAAAAAGCTCAAAGACCATTTAAAATTTGTACATGGTGAAGTGGTATCTGGAGAACCTACTTCACACGCAGGTGATTTATACTTTAGAAGGGAACCAAAATTGGCCGACGGTCAAACTGATTTATTTTCTCGCAGGGGAGATTTCCCTGTAGGTAAAAAGCCTGCGCAAAAATTTAAGAGACGTAATACAGCTAATTTGGTTCATATAATATCTGACGTGGTTGTTCCTCCTAGTGCTGAAGAACCCATGGAAAAAGATGCTGGAACAGAAAGTTCTGGTTCTAAAGCTGAAGAAGGTGGCGTTACGGCTGCTATGGAATATTTTGAGTCTAATAAGGATCAACCTAAGAAGCCTAGGCCATATAGAAGGGATTCTGATAAGATGGATAAAGATTGGATATAAATATCCCGCATCTTATTTAAGTTTGTTTAGTTAAGGAGTAAATAGAATTAATACCTTTAAGTTAAATAGAATAACTGTTGAGTTAAAAAAACTTTTGAAAAATGTTTAATTTTTGTTAATATTAGGACTAGTTATTAGAAGCACAGTGCTATTAGGTCGCAACTATTAATAATACTTGGTAAATAAATGTATAAATATGTAAGAAGAACTATAAAGAACAATTTGTGTTAAATGTTGTTGGCAAGTTAAACGCTAGTTCTAATTAAACAACCCATATTTACACAGCAGTTTATAAACCGTATGATTACTCATTTTCACTCTATATCCATTCGATTAGTACTTAAGAATGTAAATATAATATGTTATCTTTAATCTTTAATAAAAGTGCTTGGTTCTAACATGCTTCTTTTTTAGCACAAGATCTACGGCTACGGAAAGTTTGGAATGAATGGAACTCGAATTTAATGTTACCGATGATGCTTATGCGGGAAAATTTAAAGAAAAGTATTTTTCAAAGTGTTGGCGTTACTCCTAGTGCCTCGCTGGATTTAAGCATTACCGCTAAACCAAAAATTAATAATAGGTATGTAATTGCAACGTAGAGTAATTTATAGGTGCCGAAATTTCCAAAATTACGCCTTTGAAACTTGTAATAAATAATGGGTCGACATCGAACCATTTTAGTTAATTAAGTAAGTGTTGAGTGAAAAAACACTATACAGAACTAGCAAGCATGTCAAGAAATCACATCATGTGAAATAGGTCATACCTATTTTATCATTATTAGGATTGTAAAAGAATTTTACAGAAAAGAAGGTAATAATGTACAGACTGAGACCGTTATGATTTGTAGAGCAGGATCAGAATTAACAGTGTTAATACTTGTAAATATTACATCTGATTTACAAGTGGCTATGGAACAAATTACCATATGAATCTTAGCTTCTAAAATTCGCTTCTCTTTTCCTTTAAGCCTTCTCGCCAGAGGTTGGAGACATCCTGGAAATTCTGATATTATTTGCAGCTACTCTAATTAACTGACTTGATGTTAAACCTAACCCTAAATTAAACCTTAAGTTCTCCTTTTTATTTTTTAAGTTTCTACTACAAAACTTGAAAAATAAAAAGAAGGAGAACTTTATATTGAGAACAAATATTTTGGGACCTTTACGATATGTCCAAATTATTCAAGCTTTCTCTTGTTCAGTGTTTGGGTTGGGTTGGGTTGGGTTGGGTTGGGGAAGAAATAATCTTCCACCTTTTAAATTTTCCGACGTATTTCTCGACGTATTTGCGATGGTTGTTCGTAATTCTGTCCATGCTATTTTTAACATCCATTTCTTAAGACCTTCAAAAACCTTAAGGCTCCATAAAAATTATAAACGTTAAATGATCCAAAAGAGGGCATGACAATACTTATTTAAGAAAGAAGCATAAATTTAACGAATATAGGGCTATTACGCTTTATATCTTGATATTATTCAACGTTAGGAATATTTTATGAATAAAAAATCATTACTTTCTATTTGGTCAGTGCTACATTTTCTGTGTAATCAGTATAGAATATATTTTGGGCCTAGTAGAGAATATATAAGAGTCATAGTTAGAGGCTAAATATACACTTAAGGAATGCGAGATATTGGCTCATATGAATAAAACAGAAGCACATGCTTTTGCTTAGTTTTTTGAGATAAACACATTCCACTTGAATGCAACAGAAAAAGATGGAGATAGAGTAAAAGCATATGCAAGCAATATTTGAGCAGCTAAGGACGCTAATTTTTTTTCAAAGCGTTTTCAGCGTAAACAGAAATTAGTACTGCATCAGACTTAATGCAAAAAATTAAAAATAAATGTTACACTGATTTAATGAACCTTTATATGTGCTGATGAAACTCCTCTAAGGTTATGGACTACTTTCACGAACAATCTAAACCCAATCTAGCTTAGATTGCACTCATCTTCACTTCTTTAAACCTGGATGAAAGAATTGTACCTCAGATTGAGTTAAGTGTACATATCGTTAGAGTCAGAGTTATTTTAATGAAGTTCTCACCTGACTTATGAAAACTGAGTATTTTCTTTTAAAGATCTAATAACTTTACTGTCACAATTGATGGCTCTTTGAGTTTAGGGACCAATAAATAGAAGCCCAAATATGTTTAAATGGGCTGACGTTTTTGTAAACTAATTTTATTCTTTTATTGACATTTTTGACTGAAAAAATCTCCTTAAGAACTGCTTCTAAAGCGTCCTGAGGAAGCGATAAATTTAGTGAAACGTCGCCCAATTTAAATACATTTAATTCATTAATAATTACTTATTTAAAGGCTTGACGTTTTGGAAAATTCTGTATCCATAAAATATGTACGTTTTCACATTAATGATCACCTGTAATCACTCTCTTTTAGATCTCTAATCAATGAAAATAAGGGTTTTGTATGCGGCGATTGTGATCGTACCTACAAGCTAAAATCCTCTTTGCGGAACCACCAGAAATGGGAATGTGGCAAAGATCCTCAATTTCAGTGCCCATACTGTATATACAAGGCGAAGCAAAAAATGCATATGGCAAGACATATGGAAAGGATGCACAAGGACATTGATTATTCGAGCGTTTTAAGAAAAGAAATGAAAGAAGAGGATCTAAAAGGGTCTAGTGACGATAGGCCTGAATATTCCATGCTAAAAAATATTCATGCTGAATTGAAAATTGAAGAAGAAAGCTCTTCTTGTTAGAATTACGTTACAAGATACGTATAATAAATCTAACTTTTTTTATAATCTCAATATTGATTTAATACTGCCTTAATACTAAGGAGTGTTCGCAAAAACAAATTACCAATAGTGCCTTTAGTCTCAGCTCTTTTAGACGAGCAGCAAACTTCTATTGAACATCCTACCACTCTTCTACCTCATTTTTTTATAACAGCGAACGCCCCCGTTTGTTAATAACTCAAGGGAACCAACTAATTTTTTATACTGCCAGTAAATGGTATTATATTACATAACTTTTTACATTCTTTGATATTTGTATACAATGTTAGACATTTTAGTGTTTGTATTTTTTATAAAAGTGTTTATATTCTCTATATGTCATATTATTTTCGGCTTGTTAGGGCTTATACTGGGATAATGTTTATTTCTTTCAACTAAATGTGTTCATCCATATTTTCGCTTTAGAGAACAAACATTTTCACTCCAAAAAAAGCAGATGGATGCCATCTAATAACATTCCAAAAGATCTAACTTATCTAGAGATTATTATTCTGGACAGTAGTAAAGCATTTCTATAGGTGCCAACATACAAGGTGCTCCTCTATTTGTATGTCTCCTTATTCTCCTGGTATGTTTTAAGAAAAACGATCAGATACGTCAAATTTCATTTCTACAATACAGGGTGATGGAAAAATAAAATATTGCCTTAGGTATTTAAATAGAAATTTTGTATATTATTGTTTATACCTATATTCAATAGTCGAGGAACTATTTAATTGTATAAAAAATTTACTTGGATTTAAGTATCAAGGCTTATTTTTAAACGTTCAATAACTCTCCGAATATTAAAAAAAACGAATAAAAAAAACAACTTAGAGTCTGAACGCACGTTAAAGTTAAAAAATTCATTTGCTATAAACATGTGGGTGACTATGGCACTAAGAATCTATTCCTCACATTTTCAGGTATGTCTTAAATTATTTGTATGACGTCGATTCGTCTTATTTTTGGGACTCTATAAGTTACAAGCAACATAAGTAGGCATTTTTATATCCCTCGCACCACTTTATAGGATCTATTTCCGGACTTCGCAACGGGTGTTGTCGGCTAGTCTGAAGAGTTTTTTAGTCTTTTTTGAAGGAATGTTTAAAATCCATTCATAAAAAGACAAGCTATCAGAATTTTTATTCCAGGAGTGCCTGTAAGTAGCAAAATAATTTGTGTCTTGTTGACAAGTGAATATCTTGGATTCTAGTAGGTTGTTTGGTAGTAGAGTTTGGGAATTGTTAATTCTTGGATTACTTTGAAGACTTTTATAGTCTGAAGTGAAGAAGTGACCAACATCGATGAACTAGTAGTGGAGATATGAGAATTATTATTCCAGAAGTGCCTGTAAGAAACAAAAAATTCTTATTCAGAAGGTTATTAACATATTATATAATCATATTTAATATATGAATGAGTCTATAGTCAATAAATCAATGTGCAGAGAAACGCAAGTGCCAAATGATGTACGGAATGCCAATCGAAACTTATTTAGCTCCAATCTTTTGCAATATTTTTCTAAGGACTTTAATAATGGGATAAGGACTTTAATGACTTTAAATTCTGTGATTCCATTTTTGTTTAATAAAATAAATTGGTAAAATTATATGGTGTGGCTAAGGATGCTGCTGGTATAGACCAGATTCAAGTAATTCTTCTTCTATTAAACTTTTGCTCACCATTTATGTCCCAGGCTTCTTGTGGTTCCTAGACATTTAAACATTGATCTCCGACTACCACTAGCTCCACAAGTCTTACAATAGACCTCCCTAGGGAAAACCATCCTTATGCTACTCGACTTAGGGTTTTAAGGGAAAGAGAAAACAACCCTAATTTAATACTTCTTATTTTAAATCATTGGAACACTGGTTGCTGGTACCTTGATGTTGCATTTAGTGCAGTTTAAAGATTGTGTATGTAACAGATCCAAAAATAAGAACAATAAAAATCTTACTTGTGGGGTCTGAGTCTGTGGATGCATGTTTTTTCACATGAAGACAATGTTTTTCGATGACATACTCTGATGCTACATGATCTTGCTGATATTCGTGGTTATTAGTTTTTGCAATCAATTATTATCTGTATTAGGTTAAGTTTTTTGAATTTTATTAACCTAAATATTATCACAACCATTGAATATAGGTAGACACTTTATTAAACAAGTTACTAAAAACTTCATGGAGAATCTAAAAATTAAAAAAAAAATTAGGGTTGGGTTGTTGAATCACCCTGTATTGTACGGCTATAGATGACTTCCTCCTAGAAATCAAAATTGACCTGTCCTTGACCTGACCTTTTTTTCGAAAATATACCATAGTAATTATTATAATTTAACAACCATAAATCATCTTAAAAAAATGTGAATAATGGAACATGTCAGTAACTCATCAAAAAAAGATTACTATAAAATATGATGAACACATTTTCTTAAATCTTTTATTAATCTTTATAAAAAAATCGTGATTTCTCTTTATAAATTTAAAATAATAAAATAAAATGTGATATTTCCTGTTAATGAAACCAGTATGAGCGTAATTCGATTATTGTGTAGTGTATACCTATTAAGATATTTTGAAATTGCGGCTAGTGTCAAAATTTTTGCCAAACTTCAAGAATTGTGATAAATTTTTTCCTAACATCACCATATTTTATAGCGTATTCCAGCACAATATTTCTAAGGGTTAAAACATTGTGATTTTTTTATACTATGTTAATATTTAAGAAAATTGCCTTTCGAACGAAGCCTTGACCTCCTTTTTTATTAAGTTATAGTTATTCGTTTATATCCTAGTTGAATAAGGTATCTCGTTATTGGTGAGAAAATGTTGGTTTGGAAAGATTTTGATTTACGGTGGTGCTACCTTTAACTACATTTAAAAAAAAATTAAATTCAAATTGCCTTATAGGTATTAAAGGACTGGTAGCAATTTCTGTGGGTCCTTTTTGTATTTTTGCCATAACAAGTATGTTTTTCTATCAAGCTAAAAATATATAAGGTTTTATGAAAAACAACAGTATATACATATTCGCTCTTTATGAATTTTTTATGCAAGATTATATATAAAATTATTTGACAAGATATCATTTTTTAATCATGTTCCGCTTAAAGGGTTCTCTAAGAATTCCACCCTACACCAAAATATCTTTCCAACATACATTTCTTTCATTCTGTAACATTTTCTTTACTGGATTATAAGCATTATTAAGTTTTGACGATAAAAGACATATTATATGATTCCATTAGTAGTTTTTTTGCTTTTTTACTATTATTTAGATAGTGCTTTTTTGCGATGTTATTCTGCTTCGTTGCTCATTTGATTATAAACGTCTTCAAACATATTTTAAATAATTATTGAAATCGAAGTCGTGTGTGACATCAAAATTAAATATGTTTGAAGAGTTATTTTTATTATATACGCTTTAGGATTTAGTTAAAAACTCGCTTGCTCTGAATGCTCAAAAACATACATATAATAAAATTAAGCTAAGACAATTTATACTCTGTTAAGTTAGACAGCGGGGTCTTTAATTTATATGTGTATAGAATTTCAACGCTTTTATAATTCATTTTTTTTTCAAAATTTACGATTTTATATCAAAGGCCCTGAATGTATTAATATTAAGTTATGTAAGTTTACAATGTTAAGGTGTAGGGACGGACGAATTTTTTAGCTTTCGCAGCTAATTACAAATACTCTGCAGTTTTGTGATTCTCTTTATACCATTGTTAAATTAAGTTGCTATAAATCATAGTTCCTGAGGCACACAATAGACGTTGCACATACATTATTTTGTCAATAGTGGATATAAGACATTTTATTTGATTGTATATTTACCCGTTTATTCTGTTATGGAAATTATATATTCAGTTTTTTTTTTTGGATAGGGTAGTTAGTTATATTTAATAAACGATATGGTTAATAAATATTAATTTTGTTTTCTTTTTTATTAAGTTGGATTAAATTATTATTATATTCTAATATTATTTGTAAAATTAATTTTTTTTTGCGCAAAAGGAGATTTTTTTTGTGGGAACTACTAGTTTTATGAATGCGATACAAATTTTAGTCGAACCATTTTTAAAATTCTCCCTGTTTCTTGATTTTACAATATTACGTAATGGTTATGATGGTAAGAAGTATAGTAAAATATTTTTTCAGATAACCACCCTAAAATTGATAGTACTAATAAATAGCCAACTTATTTATAGACACTCTCATACTCTATTGGATGAATGTTTTTAAATTTTAATAAAGTAAACAAATTTAGAAAAGAATATAAAAAATAATTAAAAAAACATTTGAAACAAAAACGTTTTATGTCATAAATTCATCGAAAATTAGAAGAAAACTTTTAAATAACATAAAAAAAACTCTAAGTATTTATTTATTCACGTTTTATTTTAGGGTATCATATATACGTTATTTTTTTTAAAATTATTTATTCGCTTTTACTTGTAAGAGAAATCTAAAATTTGTTAGTTATTTTTTTTTTAGTTAATATTTTCATAATTTTTATATATTAGTAATATAAAAAACATAGAGACTATAAGCATATGTAGGATTAATAATAAATTTAATATCAGATATAGGATAAATAAACCTTTAAACGCCATTAAAAGACAGTTCCATTAAAAATATTTATAAGCTTAAAGCAAATCAAAATAATAAGAATTTTTTTTCATAGTAAAATTTTCTCAGCACAAATTTACAAAATTAAAAAATTAAAGAAAAATTAACCGAATAATTAATTATTGAAAAAGAAACTACAGTGATCATCATGTACCTATGTTGGTTTAAGAATTTTTAAAAGTGTTATTTCTTTACTTTTCTTTATAACACTATCCTAATATAATCTTAATTACAAATTTGTAATGTAGTTAAAATAATTAACTCTGAACAAGATCATATAAAGAAAATCAACCCAAAAAAGACTATGAAATAAAACATGCAGAAATAATGGTGTAATATTGTTTCCAAGGTTTCAGTAACTGTTATTTGTGTATGAGTGTAAGTTGGAATTACTTTGTGATTTTACTGTTATGTTCTTTACATATTTAAAAAATATATATATTTATTATTACTTTAAGAAATGCAACAATTTCTTTATGTTGTTCTAAATATCAAATTTTTATTTCTTATTTTCCTATTTTACTAGTTTTTTTATAAACTATTTTAACATGTCCTCTGTGTTCAAAAGTTCGTATTATTAGAAAATTGTGAAGTAAAAACAATGAGAAAATTATATAAAATAATTAACTATAAAAAAAAGTCGCCAAAATTTCATAATTCATAAACAAAATTCATAACTCATAATTTTTTATTTAAAGCTCTTTGGTTATTTTTATTTCAGTAAAATTTTTTCATCAGAAACCGACAAAGTTAGAAACGCTAAAATAATTGAGTTTCAGTAGGTTTCGTGTCAATAATTTTTTTGCTTATCATTTTCTAAATCACTTTACTTTTGATTTTACTATTTTCATTATATAAGACATTTATAACCTGTTTAATAACCATAAACAACGTCAAATTAAATACTGCTATTATTTTTTTGACCAAATTAATACTAAACGGGAATGATTGCACAAATTTTGTCCGCTGTACCAATTTTTTTAATATTCGTTTACGGTATTAATGTACTCATTTATGTAATATTTTATTGACTTATTATATTTTTTAGGAAGACCTACAAGCCAATACAAAAAATGTGCAGATTGCAATGTGAAAAAAACTAGAGACTTTAAGTGTTCATTTTGCGAGAAAAGTTACTATCACAGACAAAATTTGGATAGGCATAAAAAGTACTATTGCAAACATTTTGTTAAGGATCCTTTAAGCTTTTAAAAGGAGCCTTTTAGCAATAACTTAGATACTTATTTTTATATAACAAACATGGGCTAGTTACATTTACTGATTATCATTATACATTTTATACATTGGAAAAAGTATCTTATATTTTTGCCATGATTTGCAGTCGCTAATGACCTGTTTGCTATGGGAAGTAACATGTGCCTTTTGTGTTTAAAACCCAGCTTTGCAACCACATGCAATAACTTGCTGATGCCGTTGTCATGTCCTGTGTTCTGTCTGGGAATCATTTGACTCACTTTACAATACGAATACCCATTTGTTCTTTTTTTAAATTAAATTACAGGGCATACCTTGAGGCGCGACAACAAGTGCGAGGCATGCGGAAAACGGTATGTGCACTCAAATAGTCTCTGGAGACACCAGAAGTACGAATGTAATAAGGAAAAGTCGTTCTTCTGCGACTTTTGCCCGGCTGCCTTTTACCAGAAAACTCACTTGCAGAGGCATGTTATTGTCAGGCATTTGGGTTATCTAGCAAAATGACATTTTTCGTTTTTATTATTATTGTAATTTTGAATTTACTTCCTCAGTTTTAAGTGTTTATAGCTCAAGTTATCATTTAGTTTGTTTAAGGTTATGATTCGTATATGAAACCGTTTCTAATTTCTTGTTTTACTGGTTTTTATTATTATATTTACTACTATATGTGGGCATTTACAATGAGCCAGCAATAAAATAATTAAGGAATACTTTCTCTTTTTTAGGGGTGTCTCAAAGAGTCATTTGTATTTTTCTTATAAACGATTTTTTTTTGTCTTCGTTCCTTTGAGACTGTAAATAAGTAGTGGAATAGGGCATAAATCACCCTACAACGGAATACAAATTTTAAGTTTTTTTTTTTATTTCTCTTAAGATGTATTTAGTTATTTAGTTTATGCTCATGTGGCATAATCTAAATATACACGATGCTTATGGTTTGATACGAAAACTGGAACAAAAATTCGCTCATTATATTAAAAACAAATGTAAAATTGCAAACAAAAAGAAAACAAACGGCATGTTCTTACTACGTATAAATTTGGGACAAATACCAAATTGCAAATACCTTTTTATAAGTGTAATCCTTATTAAAATATTATATAGGTTTATACAAGGTGTTTATACAGGGTGTTTCACTAAGGGTGCATTGCGGCTTTATCTTGGGAACTGTCAATCTGACATCATTAAAGTCTTTTTTTGAAATTAAAGAAGTGCCCAAGATAAATTACCAATAATTCAATCTTCAGAAAGTAGGAGGACAGGTAGTGAAATTGTAATTGTTTTAATTGCGTTTAAAAGGCATCCATTTTGTTCAAATTGGGCTTATTTAAAAGTGAAATGTAATTACTTTTAATTATTGTATCCGGTAGTACGCGAAAGTTTTTAGTAAAATTGGTAAGAGGCGACATTTGAATTAAAAACTTTTACTGTGATTTTTTCACAAAAATATAAATAGCTCGGTACAATTCTGATTAACTTCATTTTAAATTTTGCAGTAATAAATTTAAGAATCGAAAAGTAGATTAAATTTATTCGAAAAAAAGAATCACCAAAAAAATTCTAATTTAGTTTTTTTTCTAATTTATAAAAAACGTAAAAGTTACGTCAAAAGCGTAGCAAAAGGAAAAAATTATTTTCATTTCCTGGAAAGAAAATATCAAACAAGAAAAATTACCAAGAGCCTGGAATAATAAATTTTTTTCTACTTTCTGACGTAAGAATAAGGTCAGGAACCTGGAAAAATTCTTTTTCAAAGTCCTGGAAAACATAAAAGAAACATAACAGAAAATTTGGTCAAATTACTTACAATCAGTATTACTGACGTCGAAGGCCAAAAAAAAAGAGCCTGAAAGGATTAAAAGATTAAAAAAAACTGATTATTGTCCTAATACTCCCGATAGAACACTGCAAAACGAGAAAAACAATTCCAAATGTTGAAAAACATAAAACATACGTTAAAAAGCAGGAAGAATTGAAAAAATGCCTCGGAATAAAAATGACGAATGTGGAAAACGAAAAAATAACCTCAAAGCCATTAGGAAATTGTTCTCAAGAGCCTGCAAGGATTATTTTCTTTTTTAACTGCGAAAGCGGAAAAAAATATTCATAATTCCTTGCATAATCAAAAAAAATCGAAATTTCCGGCATAGAATTTATACACCTAAAAATGACGTCAAAAGTCTGGGAAAAAACGGAAGAAAATTAAATTCCTGGAAGGTGTAAAAACTACATCAGAAGCTTGGAAAACAAAAAATAAATACATTTCCTGGGAAACATAACAAATCAGATCAAAGACGTTAAAAAAGTCCTCCAGGCTCCTGGGAGGATGGTTAGAAAAAAATTGTTTTTCTGACCTCTGGAAGACGTAAAATAATATATGAAATACTTTCCCTCTCTTGGGTCCAAAAAACATCAGTTATGATCGACTTATCACACGCCAAACTAAAATTTAAAAAATAAAATTACCCTTTTTTTTAAATAAAAAATATAACAAAAAATTGCAGAGCAGTTTGGACGTTTCGCTATTATGACGCTCCATCATTATATTTCCATCTTTGTTTCGCACATAGCAAAAGAGGAACGGCGAGGTATCCTATGGAGAGTTGACGCGTGCCAACTGTTCCCGAATCACGGCCATCGATAATTTATGATGCTGTTTTAGTAATTTTTGAAAAAAATGGTTGATATTGAAGGTTGATTGAAGCTTTTGTTATTGTTCTTTGGTTAAAACCCAATGGCCTTAAAACATGCCTTAAATTTTTTAGTATAATGATGATTAAATTAAATTATCTTTTTATTATAATAACTTCAGAATTTTTGGAAATTTTTTTATTTTTACATAATTTGAAATGAGTGATAGTTTAGAAAGATGACGAGTTTATGCCAAATAAACAAAAGCAACCTTATAATTATTAATGCCAAGCGAGATACCCATATTAAGCGTAAAAAATGATTATTTTGGTAATAACTCGAAAAGTAAAAAAGATAGTCGACTACGGTTTTGAGTTTTTTTTTAGTAAATTTAATCTACTTTTCGATTCTGCCATCAAAATTTTACTATACGGGTTTCTAGGTTTACGAGGTTTCCAATTATGTTAAAAGAAAGGTATCTTAAGCTGACATATCCGGAGAAAATTGTAATTGAATTATTGGCATTTTAATTACGCTCCCTAGTGGCCAAACTTAACAATAATTTCCAGAATTTTCGCTGGGCGACTTTATATAAAATCAAATTTTTCTTTAATGATGTCAGATTGACAGTTTCCTGTACAACTAGGGAACCTCATTGCTATGGGCAAGAAAAGGATTTTTTTTTAGCAACCTCATAAAAAGTGGAGAAAAATGAATCTATGTCAAAATTTTTTCTACAATTCTACATTGTTTGGTTTATCACTTTTTGTTAAAAAATAACAAATTGGGCACAATAATATCAAACTTTCTACCTCCACTCCTATCCTCATTCGACATTTTATAGCAAAAGCCAAAACGATATAGAATTGTATTGAAATTATCGACGTATTTTTTTTGTGACTTATAAGGATGAGTTAGATGAAAAATGTCCGATTTTGTCTGTTGTTGAGTGAGAAGGTTAAATATTGTTTTCAGTAATGTCTTTTAGCCACTTCTATTAAACGATTCTCTTTACAAAGCTACTGGATTATTCATTGCTGAGATATAGTAGAAACGCCCTGTATAAAATGTTAAGTAAATATATTTAAAAAATTTATTTTTTGTTATACATTTATCTATGAGTAAATAGTTTTGATTATATTTTCTAACTGTACCAAAAATAAACGTTGTTATGGTTCATTTTTGTTTACTCCCTAAATTTCCTAATATCATGCTTTTTTTAATGTCTTTCGTCTTTTTAATTGATTGTTAAAATAAAATTGCTAAAATCCTTCCATAGTTTTAGGTAACTATCAATTTATTGTCGAAAAAGACGAAGAAGATATTCCTGATGAAAATGGATCCCACTGTGACACTGATAACGATTCCATTCTGGCCGCATCAGAAGTTCAGGTGTTTGATAATTACCAGTACGAGCCCTTTAAAGAGGAACAAAATCAGGATGAGACCATAGTAATTATGACTCAACAGAAAAAGTACATTTGCCAAACGTGTGGAAAATCATTTAGCCACCACCCGTCACTTTATAGACATATCAATAAAGAGTGCGATAAGAAACCACAGTTCGTATGTCCGTTGTGCGGATACGCTACTCATTTCAAGTATACCCTTAAGAGACATTTCTTGAGAAAGCATAAGGGTAGTGAGTTGGATATAAATGCAATGTATACTTAAGTTAAGGCAGTTGCTTACTGTTGCAGTATATGGCTCTCGTATTAAACTGGGAGATCTTGTTATATGGGGAGGGGAGAATACATTTTTAACAAAAGTTTTTTTAACGGTTTTATAAAGCCTCCTTAAGTTTTTCTTTCTAAGTCAAATCATTTGATTTGTAATTTTTCAATTGTTTATTTAGATTGTTTAGTATATAAGTACATTGTTAACGCTTGTAAGCTTTTTATAAAGGCAATGTTTTTTCTTGTTTAAAAATAAAAAGGGCAGATAGATATATGCAAATGGTACCATTGTTTTTATTGGGTTTTTGTATCGTTTATCGTCGAAACGTCACTTTGTTTACTTTATGTAACAAACCTTATATTATTAACATCCTACTTGTTTATTATGAATTATTATAAAGGAAAAATATGAATTTTTCAATGCTTCTTTTTTACATCTTTACCTTATTTCAGACTTTTCTTGTAACACTTTCAAATTAAGTTTTTTTCATAATATATTATTTCTCATTACATACAACAAGCATCATTTCAATCATCCTTATGATGCTTCAACATACCTTGTCTAATATGGGTTGGGTTAGGTTGAGTTAGTTAGGATCATTAAAATTTTCTTTTTACTTTACATCATTTGATTTTTGTTTTTATCATGCGAATTACCTTAAAATTGTATGTTTTCTCTACAGGATTGTCATTTTACTGGAAGGATAGGTTTTAGAGAATCTAAAGGGGACACAAAGTCTCGGTCTCAAGTAATATTTTTTTTCTTAAAAAGTAACACGTGTTTTGCCCCTAAGAGAATCATCAGGCCTTAAAAAAACGAATTTCAATAAAAAACCTTAATGTTATAAAAAAAAATATAGTATTTTAAAAATATTCTATCAAATGATGAAACAGTACTGTGATGAGGGTAAATGGACAATGATGAAAAGTGGTACTAAAAATCTAAGGTTTTTTATTGTAATTCGTTTCTTTATTTTTAATTTTTAGGTCTGATGATGCTCTTAAAACACGTGTAACTAACGTTTAAAAAAATATTTGACACACATACTTTGCGTCGTCTTTAGATTTTAGAATCTAGGTGTCTGAGAAAATGGACGACTTCTTTCAGGTTTTAGATAAGTTATCTTGTTTAAAAAATGAACACCTAATACATGTTTTAGATTTTCTTTGTTTCTGTCTTATACCCTATTTAGGATCCTTTTGGTTGATAGTGTTTTAAGTGGGTTAACCTGTCTCAAAAATTGATTTTTCAAATTTCTCCTTACTGCCGTTTCATTTTCTCTTGCAATCTGAACCATTTTCCCATCCATATCCCAACCATATTAGAAATTTTATCAGAAATAGGTTGCATGTCTTAAAATAAGATCTTTCTCTTTATTTCTTTAATCTCTACTACATTTTATTGTTGTATTAACTTAAAGCTAAGTTAAAATTTATGGTCAAACGTCCTTACATTATGATTTTTCAAAACGCTTTGTCTGAGATGGGTAATAATTACACTGAAACCTCGTTTAAGTTTACTGGTTACGAACGTAAACATTTTGATTATGTTGACTCAAGGAGAGCCCACTATTGCACATGATTGACTAATTGGAAATATAGAAGGATTTGTAGCTGCAACCATGTCAGGTATATATACTCAATTTGAAGTTATGATGTTTATTTACTTCACTCAGTAAACGATACTGTTGAGTTGTTCAATAAAATTATTGTTGATTCTTTTATTTTTTTTTAGATGACAAATGTAGGCAAGTCAAAAGATGCAAAAAATTGACGCTGAAGTCTAAAAATGAAATAATAAATCTTGTTGAGGGTGGCGAAAAAAACACAAACGTTGCACTAATTTACAAAGTTAACAAAGCCACAATTGGAAGAATCATGAAAAAGAAAGGTCTGTACAGGAAAAAGTATGAAGAGCTTCCAAGCAAATTGAGCAACCGAACTCGCATCGATGAAGGAAAATTCCCTCAAGTTGAGCAAATTCTTCTCGATTGGATCAAGCAAAAGCGGAGCTTGGGCATATCCATTCAGGGTCCTATTATCAAGGAAAAAGCAAAAGCTATATATCAGCAGCTGCGTACAATAAAAACCGAAGATTCCGAAGGAAATTGCACACCTTCCAAGTTCACTGCCAGTGACGGTTGGCTATACAATTTTAAACGAAGAAATGGAATTTGTGAAATGTAACTCAAAGGAGAGTAATCTTGCTTTATTAAAATAAAGTAATGTCAAATACATATTGCCCTGACCTAATATCCTCCTAAAAATGACTGTGAAAGCAATTTGATGAATGTTTAAACCAAATGCAAGCGTGAAAAAAAACTTGTCTCAGACTCAACTTAAACGACGTTTAAGTGTACTCAAAGATTTTCTATCAAAGACTCGCCTTTTATTCATCTATTACCATCTGATTTAGCTGAAATTTCATATTTCTTATGCAAGTTGGCTTGCCTTATACAACCAACGGCATTGTATTGTGATTCCACTGGTCTATAGCTTAGATTATAACCAAAAATTGGAAAACAATTTTTTTTTCTTTTTTTTTGCTATACTGTATGTTAGGTCTCGCTTACCCACTGTATTCTTTTTATATATGTTGGATGTCAGAAACCTAGTTTCAGTATCCTTGCTGACAGATACTATCGCGTTTTATTGTTTTATCGTCGCCTGAATTATCCAAACTGCAATTGTTTTTTTCTATAGTTTGATTCTTTTTATTTGTATTCAATCATTCTTCATCTGTAATAAGTTATAATTACATTTTCAATTTTTTATCTCCATTAGAAAAAATCTATTAAACGTCACTAATCTTATAAAACCTTGGATCAGAGATGTATTATTAAAAATGAAAAACATTCATTTCTTTCTTTTCTATTATTTATGGATAACTGACTAAGAAAAAATATACTCATTTAATGGAAGTTCCAACCAGCTCCAGGTAATTAAATACCCAACAACCAATAAACCGTACTTAAATATTTTAACCTTTTCTATTCAATGTTACATATTTAATAAGTTTTTATTAAATTATATTTTTCCTGTTTACCTTACATGTTTATTGTCACATGCTTTTATTTTAGCGTTTTACGAAAAAAAATTATTCATTTGTGACGTATGTGGAAAGTCGTATCAGCACCAGCCCAACTTAAGCCGCCATAAAAAATTCGAGTGCCAAAAGATCAAATCGTTCGTGTGTCCCTACTGTCCTTATGCCAGTTATCACAAATATCACCTGAAAAGTCACGTGATATGTCAACATAAGGAAATGTTTAAGCATTTTAATGAAACTATTTAAAACTCTAAGGATAATGCATAAGATGTAAATTAAATGTTTTTAATACATATTCTTAAATGACAACTAACTTATTGCAATGGATTTTTACTGTTTTAAGTCTAAAATAATATTTAAAGTTACCGTTGTTTATTTACTAATTAGATTAATGCATTGAAAATGCAGCACGCAGTATTTTTAGTCTGAACAATTAATTTTCTTTTAAGTATTATAAGTTTAATTTCTATTTTTAAGTTTAAATATGTTCTTAACAAAGCATTGCCGGAGTTATCGGGCTTCCATAAAACTTATGTAAAATAAATGTTAGTTTCTTATGCTCTTTATGTTTTTATACTGGAAGTTTTGCTTTCCTTTTACAGCATTTATCACTAATTTGTTAATTTTAGCTTTTCTTTGAAGTCTGATCTGTTAGGCTAACATATTTTTCTTAGATTTATTTCACTGTTTATATTCTTCTATAAAATAGATGTATACACCATAATGTTAAAAAAACTTAGAAATTCTGGAAAGGCATTTTGGTGGTCACTCTTTACTTGTTCACCATTATCAATCATGATTTTTTTATGACTAGACATCATATATAAAATATTCCATTACTTTATAAGTTAGAAAAAAATATATTAAAAAGAAGTCTGGAAGAAACTACTTAAAGTTAAAAAACCATGTGCGAAAAAAAGTAATAAACCTTAATTAACAGTAAATGTCATATAAATTGAAGAATAAATAAAATCAATGCGTAATTTGAAAAATTATTGCAAAATCTTAGGTTCACAAATTATGTTTTTGTTTGCAAAAGCCTCGCTAATATATGAGTAGGTAATCAGCAATTTATAATTAATATCTGGTAATATGACACAAGTGTCTACAGTTTTTTTTTTATTTTAGTCTTTTTAAGATTTATTTAGCATTAATATAAAATATTTGTCAGTTTTTAAGAAATATATAATTAAAAAAAATAAATTTCTTTAACTTTATTCTTTGTGCATTCATTTATTATTTTATAAATATACTTTTTGACACGACTTATATTTCTCCATACTGCTATTGTATGTTTTGTCAACATCAAAAATTGTATTTATATTCTTTATAAGTTTTATTGAAAGACGGGCAATTTAACACTTATTTCTAATGTAACAGAAAAATATTAATATTAATAAAACATTTTAACTTTTAGATTCCAAAAAAATGTACCCGTGCTACTGCGGTAAATTATATTCGAATAAAGCCAACTTGAGACGTCACGTCAAGTACGAGTGTGGAAAAGAACGATCGTTTTTTTGCGACTACTGCCCTTATAGTTCCTTTCAGAAATGCACTTTAAAAAGGCACCTGATATCCAAACACTCGCAGTGCGTTGTCGAAAATTACATTTGATAGTTTACATAAGAAAATCAAAATATGTTTTTTTTTCTTTAGACTGGTTGTACTATATTTATGATTTTTTGCCATTTTTTTTGAGTATGAGAAAATGAGAGGATAATTATATTTATATTGTGCACGAACTATATACATTTGTTTGTATTTAAGTATTATCTACCAAAAAGTACTGACCCGCATATTGTTTTTTAACTAATCAAATTCTGTCTAAGACCCATGTGTCGAGATGTCGTTTGAAGTAGATATACAGTGCGATTGTGAAAAGTCCTAACCCCTTTTAACTGTAAAATCATTTTAATTTCAGGATAAAAATTAATTTTATGTATTTGTATTCAAGAGTGACCATTGGTATTTCGGAAACCATAAGAGGTACATGGTCTGTTAAGTTCGGTCAAAGTTGCGTTTATTTAAATTAAAGAAAAAAAAACGATTTTTTCAATATTAAATTATCAACTGCATTCTGTGTATCTACCGATTTCTTATGGGCGTCATGGATTATACTAAATTTAAATACTCCTTTTATTTACCTTTTTAACGATGTATCACACCTATTAAAAACATTTTGAGAGTTAATATTAATGTTAAGGTAAGAATTTTCTATCCATTTTTTAGTAGTACCGAACTTGTTGGATATGTTTGAATTTGATGATATATTTGTTGAAGTGTAGTATGTTGTTTACAATGTAGTTAAAAGAACTAATTATATCTGGTAAATGTCAATATGGTGTCTATAAGAAAAAAAAACTAAAGATAATTGTTGAAAGGAAAAAGTGGCCATGAAAAAGTATTGATTATTTTGCTCTACGGTATGAAATATCGTCACAAAAAATAAAAAGGGTTTTTTAAGTTTTCGTTTCTTTTTTTTCGGATATCGCTGGAAATAATTGGATTTGTTTTAATTTAAATTTACTTAACTTTGCCGACATTGTATGTATTACGACATGCCAATGGTTACTCTTGACTTTGGGATACCTTTTACATTGTATGAGATTAAAACTACACAGTTATAAAATAATTTAATATTTTGTAAGAACTAATGACTTGGGTACAAATTGTGACCGTGATTCCGTTCTCCTTACATATATAAGTGAATATATCGAAGCAATGTTAAAATTAGGTATCGAATATAATACTCAACGCACTTTTTATCAGCCTTTCATTAGAATATTTAAAAAAAAAAAGTACTGGCGAATATAAATAATACTTTTACTATGTCAAAAACCCTTTAAGTGCAATTTTTTTTGCCTTGGCAATCAATTTTTTTTGCAAATTAAAAACCCTTTAAGTGCAACATCAATTTTTATTATTTAAAATGAACTTTTAACGGCCGGAAGGAAAAATATACTGCCTGAAAAAATATGAAAATATACTGCCTACTTGAGAATCTGGTGATTTTAGAAATAAGACTGCTCATGCTCATAAAAATCATCAACAAACAAGTACTGAGAAATTTAGCCTGAAATAAAAAAAGGTAATTTGCTTAGATTAATTAAAAGAAACTTGAAAATTACCAATTTTTAAAATTTAAACTAAAAATAGGGCATTACATATTATTTGTTTAACGAGGTTTCGATCATATATTTGATTCTCTTTTTCATGCTAAATTTTTTATGTCCCACTTTTTCACCAATGATATGATATAAGCTATTATTTTATCAGCAAGTATAACAAATATACAAGGTGTCACATAAATAATGATAAATAATTTACCAGCAGACTTCTTAAAAAAAAAATGAAGGTAAATTTTCCTACTCCGAAAGTCAAAGATAACCAAAATACAGGGTGATGAAGTTAATGTAATTTTTTTTAGAATTTTGGCCATAAATTTAGCATTTCATATTCTTCGTTTGCTAACAAAATTTTAAATATGTTTTTTTATAAGGCAAACCTTAAAATTTACCTTTTTTTTTAAATTACGTCATAGAAAGCACTACCAGCAATATTTTGATTTATTTTAAATTCCGTATCTTTTTTAGGCTTGGCAATAGTTTCACTTAAAAAAGATATATGTACTTCAAAAATCTCGCTACGATTAGCCCTTGTCGAGATATTTACATTTAAAGTTTTCAATGCACTAAAAAAAATCACATTTATATACTATTTAAATTGCTTTAATACACTTCGAATGAATAATAAAATACAAAAGATAAATTAGAGCAATAAATTATGAATATTTGCCAGTAAATGATCGGCATGACTTTCAATTGTCTCAATACATTTTAAAATTGTTTTACTGAAAGATCGCCGAATCGTAAAAAATAATTGCTCATCTGGAAATGCTCAGCAGCAGTTAATATTTTTACTATTAATTTCATGTATCCTCATATGCGAAAATCGAATGGGTTTAAGTCTGGATTTCGTGATGGCCCAGGTCTTCGACTTCAACGTCACACGCAATAAGTAACAATAAATAACAATATCTATTAGACCTAACAATAAGAAAAAAATAAAGGTAATAGATAACGTTACTAAAAGTTTGAGTTTGAATTTTAATAATCACTCGTCATGAAAATATTTTAACCTAAAGTATGAAAATAAAATGTTATCTTAAGCATATTGAAAACAATACCTTTTTTAAGTAAAACTGTTAAAGATAAATCTATAGCCAAAATTACCGAAAAAAATAGTTAAGTTTATCACCCTGTATCTTAGTTCTTTTTGACTTTTAGACTAGGAAAGTTTACCTCAACTTTATTTTTTTATAAAGGAATCTGCTGTTACCATTATTTACAGGACATTCTGTAAAATTGGGAAAATAACTTAAAAAAAAAATTTAATTTAAAATAAAAAAAAATAAAAGCAAGTACATAAAAATATATTAACAAGTGCATGAAAACTTTAAAAAAACATTTAGGTAGGATCAAGAAGGACTATTTGGGATCGCATTGTAAAATGACTACATGGATATATTCATGGATGAAAGTCTATATGAAATATCCAGAAACGATTATCTATTCAAATATAATTAGTCCTATTTTTTATGCTTAGAACTGTCTGTTTTAAATTTTCTTATTATAATGTCATTTTTGTTTTATTTATTTTCGTAATGCATTAAATTTTAACAAATAGAGAGTATTTAACTGAGAAGACTTACTACGTTTCCAACAACCTGGGGTAATCTAATATATATTAGTATTGTATACATTTCGCAGCTATAACTAAGTAATACATTACTCCTAGTATATTATTTAATTCCTAAATATTCTCAGTCCTTGGTGGATTTCACGATTTTAAATAAATACTCTAATTAATGACAAACAACTTCAACGTGCTCTTTTTCACCTTCGATTCAATATTTACAAAATGTATTATTTTTTCTGTTATCAGTTATTAGCCATTTAGTTTATATTTGACTAAAGTATTTTTATTTATACTGAATCTTTTTTTACATAATAGGCGCATCAAAAGTATTTTCTCTTAAGCCATGCCAAAACGCTGGATTTTTACCCAGAAGGGTCAAAAGTTGCTTTCGACAGGATCCTATAAAAAACTTCTTTTTCTTTTGATGCACTAGTTATGAAAATTGATGTATATAACTAGTGCCGAAAGGCCAGATGCTTAAGTGTGTGATTGTTGTTTCTTTTTCCTTTATTCGACCTACAAACTGCACACTATTTAAGAATCTTCGCCTTTCGCCCCTCGGTATTAATATGCATTTCTATTGTATTACCTATATCTATGTTCTTGATACACATATGATATATTTTTAATAAAGTTTTTTCATTAAAGTATTAACTAGTTATGTCTTTCCTACCTAAAATTTAAAGATTTATATCGTTTTCCAACCTTAACTACCGTCCAGTATCTGTCTTATCACTTCCTCCCTTAGCTTCTTCCTTCAACTCAATATCTGTAGAAACATAGCTTGAGTTACTTTTATTAATTTCATATTTTTAACAAGGATCTCTAACTAAAAATATCAATTTGTACATCTTCATGATCTTTCCTAATAGTTTGATTTCCTTACTTTAATTACTATCATTTAATACCCTTGGGTATTCTAGTACATCCCATACATACCAGTTCTGGCTTTGCTAGTATACACGCCCGGCCAATCAAGGTCTTGTATTGTATTAACTTCAAATATTAAATCTAAGTTTAGGTTAAAACAACAACAATAGCGTTTTCCTAATTCCTCCCTATTTATTACAGTCTAACCCAAATTGAACGTAGAACCGAGACATAAGTGGCGAATCAGGGAATTAGTGAACCATTGACCTTCTCTCTTAAACTTAACGTAATGCGTTACGTATTTTACGTGTGAAAGCTTATACCTTAATACACACAACATTCATCTTATTTCATGCACTTTTTTGCGTGTTGTGCCGAAAAGACAGTAGGCCAAAGAGAGGATACATGCTTTTTTTTTGAATATCAAAGGAGTGGCATTATCTAGTGTTTAAAATACCATACAAATTTCAGCAACATACAGATGCCAAACTTGCGGAAAAGGCTTTAAACATCAAACAAACCTATACAGACATCAACGTTTCGAGTGTAATAGGCAAAGATCGTTTAAATGTCCATATTGCGACTACGCGGCTTTCCAGAAGAGTCATATAAAAACTCACGTAGAGAGAAAACATCAAAAACAGTTTATGCTGGAACGTTTTGTGTAAACTTTGACTGCTACAAAAATAAATAGTGAATTTAAAGCTCAGAGAGTTGTTTTTATACTTATTTCTATTATTAGAATGTATGATGTACAGAGACCTGATCAACTGTGGACAACTGAAAATGGCAGTTGTCCACAGAGTACACGAAAATATAGGAAGATTTCTAGGAAACTTATGGAAATCATTTGAAAATTCATAGAAGTCGTAAGGTTTTCAAAAACAATTGGGAATCAACCAATGATGCCCACTTCACTAAATTGAGAATGCATCTTATTTAATGTTTTTACTGTTTTTTTTTATTTTACTAATTTTAGTTTTACTATAAGTCTCTTTAACCCATAGAAAATATTGAAAGCATTAAAGAAAACTTGCCAGGCATACAAAATATGAGTATGGTAAAAAATTTAGATGCACTAACTGCACTGTTCATAAATATTATTTTGACAGAATACTTTTAAAAATATCACACAAATATTTAATTTCTTTTTTTTGTAAATTGGAGACCCTGTACTTATTTTTTATTTATACTAAATTTGACGATAAATTTTTATAGAATATTTTAAAGAAATACCAGATAAAGTTAATTTATTGTTTTGGTAAATATTCTTTTAATATGTCCAAAAGTTAACCTGAATAAGAAAGTAGCACAGAGAGCTGGAATGAGTAATGAAAGCATATAAACCACTACCTACTCGTGGGTTCTAACCTTTTACTGAACAAATGTCAGTTTTTTTACATTGTCATAGTACCAGAACCTATGATATCAGATGATATTAAAATATTGGAATTTACTATCTAGTCATTTACTACGTTTTTTAAACACTCTTATATCATTGCTTTGTTTTAGTTCGTATTAAATGTTATGCATGGTATGTGATAATAAATGATACCTTTGAATTACCTTAAGATATTACGTATCATTCGTATTATCTTATGTGACAATATGTAGCAGAGGATAACGTCATTTGTATACGTATAACATTCAAATCATATTGAACTTTTAGCACTGTTTCATTGCCAATCTTGCAGTAGACAATTCAAGTATAAAGCAACCCTAACCAGGCATCACAGATACGAATGTAATAAGGAAAAGGCCTTTGAATGTCCTTATTGTGATTACAGTTCGAATTTTAAACACAATTTGAAGTCACATTTACTTCGGAGACACATTTAGGAATTATATTTATATAATTATTTAGTTTTCCATGTTTTTTTAGCTGAGATTATTTTCCTAAAATGAGAAAATAATAACTGACGTAAACTAATATATTAAAGTTATAATAAATATATTGTATTTTTACTTAGTACGTAATGCTCAAATTATTACTTATTCTATTCTTGTAACAATAAATCATTTAATTGTTTATAGCCATATGAATTAAGAATATTTAGATCCAAATAGTGTTTTCTAACTTCCCTGTACCAAAGATTTGGCTCTCTGCAAGGCAAATATGGACTCTATGCTACATGAAGCAAAATATCTTAAACAGTACACATCTAGTTCATCAAATCTTAGTTCCGAATCAAGGTAAATCCCTAGAAACCCCTTTATTTTTTTTAATTGCTAAGGGAATCTATTGATTTAAATCACATCTAAACTAAATAGACTAATTAAAGCAAATAATAGAATATTTATCGGTATTAATGCCATTTAAACAATTCTCAGTCTAATAAAGCATGGGTTACGGATAAGCCATCTCCAAAGTCAAACTAGCTAAATGTGAACGATTGTTTTTAAGTTTTCTGCGTACTTGTATTATTAACCCTTTCTGAAGCTGTGCAACCTTGCTGGATAATAACGGAATATTTAGATATAGTCGATTGGATCTTCTTTGTGTATATAATGCTTGACATATTTGCTTGTTTCTGCAGAAATTCTTTGGCACTCTTGGTCTCACTAGAAGGTTTCCATTTCAACCTATCTGCCATATTGGAGAAGAAATCCGTTACACTATTTGTATTTTTAACAATTTTGTGAAACTGGTCATATTTTCATCTTCAAGAAGTTGTCCAATGTGCCAAAATCTTCTTTTAAGTAATATATTGAAATAATTTCTATTTTTGATGATGCATTCCAGGACTGCTGTAAATATTTTCTCAGATTATCATCTCATCACCAGTGAGTACTCTGAGTACTTATTTAATTCATTCTCTAACATAGTTCACATTGAATATCAGGGATTTTAGACACTTCAGACAAGCCGATATATTCTTCATGTTTCAAACCTACTTCTTAGTAGTGAGAACAAATTATAAAATCATCAATGTTAACCAGGAAACTTTCAATTTACGTCATTCGTTTTTGAAGGATCGGATGTTTTGTTAAAAGATATTAAAATATATTCTTCACTACCTTAGTATCTAAATTATCCATACTATGCTCTTATCCTACCTTATTCATTATATATTTTTTAGTTTCGAAGGAATTTTGTTTACACATTTTAAGCCATTTTTACTTAATGCATGTTTGTGCAAGTAAAATGTATTTGCACACGCCTCTATGTATAGCATACAAATAAAACCATTTTAGTGCTGTTTCAATGCGAATTTTGCAATAGAATCTTCAAGTATAAGACAAACCTAAACAGACATCAAAGATGTAAGTGTAATAAAGAAAAGGCCTTAAAGTGCCTTTATTGCGACTATAGTACAAAACTTAAACACAATTTGAAGTCGCATTTAAAACGAAGACATACTCGTACATAGGATTCCACTGGCTAACATTTTAAATTGAATTTATGAAATATTCTTATATGTTGTAAGAAATAAAAATTATGTAATAAATTTGGATCTGTATGAAGATACGCCTGTTATTAGCAAAGCCTTGTTCAAAGAAAATGAGAAATATTTTGAGGTTTATTAACTAATTTTTACACTTTCCTAATTGATATTTTATTTTAGGACATGTCAACCCAATCCAAGAACATAAAAGACCGTTAGTAAAAATTCTAAAGGTAGAGGATCTGAAAAACGATGATATAGTCGCACGTATTAAAAAGGAACTGGCCCTCAACTCGACTTTGGTCAAACCAGATACTGGTCGTAGATTTGAAAGGAAATCCGAGCCTTTCTATTTCACTCCTCAAGGTGTCGCTAATAGTAGAACACTAAGATCTGCAAGTTCTTTCACAAAAAATATTTCTGAAGCAGTTTCGGCCAATAAAAATCCTAAACATATTAAGCTAGAGGCTGCTGCAGAGCAACCCGCTAATGCTTATAATGAAGTTATTTCAGTAGATGCCAGTGAGGAGGGCAGCTATGAGGTCATATCAGACGCAGAACCAGCTGCTGCTGATGCTGATCCGCTAGTAAGAAAAGTAAAACCTTACAAGCAGATTGATGACATTATTGACCTTGATGAACCAATGTCCCCAAAACAGATTGGTGAACTGACTAAAGATTCTAGAATTATTTTGGTACAAGAGGAACAGAGAGGCGCATTTAGTAAACAGAGAAGGAAGAAATTTTTGAGTATGACTATTGCTGATTTACCTGAAAAGGTTCAAAAGGAGCCGAAATGTATCGGGTAAGTTGAAAAGAATATGTATATATAATTGTATTTAAGATATTCATAAGAGCAGCCTAACAGATGTAAACTAGGTTGTGTCGCTATCTGTTGAATTAAAAAAAAAGTCTTGGTCAGAGGAACTATGCGTTTTGTATTAAACATGTATTTTTAAAATTATGATATAAATGACCGATTAGCTAAATAATCTGAGGCTTTAATGAGTTTTATGAAAATTTGGCCAGTTAATATTGCTATATGGTTCCTCATTTTCTGGGATCGAAAAAGAAATCAAAAGATGATAGCAATTATATAATTGCTTGATAGTTGAAATTGAAGAAATGAGGTACTAATTTCTTTAAGTGTCTGGCAAATTTAATATTCTTTTTACGCCCTACCTTTTTTAAAACATTTATTTCTAGTTCTCCTAGGCGAGTGCTAACCTTATAAAGATAAATAGCTACTCTACTGTATTGACCAACTAGTGTCAGAAAGGTTTTCTTTGGACTAGTTTTTTATGTATGTGTATTCATATTTTCCAATAGTGCTCATTTACTCAACACCAGAACTTAACTATTTCATTAGGTGAAATTACAATGAAATTTGCTTGAAGGATGAACTGACTGATCATTAATGGCTATTGCCTAGTCTAATATTTATAGTTTGTTTCTTGCTGGGCTAGGTGAAAACTTACGAATAACAGGATAATAATGCAAGTTTTGCATATGATACCTTCAGAACCTTTCTTTATGTCTAGCTATCTGTACTAGCTATCATCTACGAATGGTGTGACTTACATCTCAAATAGGGTGATAAACAGGATCTCCGTAATTATCGAAATCTTTAAAAAAAATGATAATTTTCGTCGTTATTTGCACAAGTATATCAAAATTACCGATAATTGCGGATTAAAATTTTATTTTTAATAATAATTTTAACAGTTTGCTTACATATATTTGTGAAAAAAGAAGAAATGATTTTCGTAAAACACGACAAGATCGTGATTTACAAGATCGCAATTTGTATAAATAAATACGTTGAATGAAAAAAATATTTGGATGTTTTAATGACTTTGAATTTAAATGAATTTGAACAGACACGTCGCAATGATCTAGAGGACAGGGGAAAAAAAGCCAACAAGAGCAACAGCCAACAGAACAATGCATGATAGGTATTAGCAATATTTTAATAAGATGACCTTAGTTGCCTCATATACTATAAGATTTTTTTGAAAACCCGCTTTGGCATTTCATCAACAAATTAAATTTGAAATAAATATTACAGTCGGCCAGATAAGTTCTGTCCACGATATATATTTTTTTAAATTAAAGCATTAAATCTGTTTTTAAACTTCTAAAATAAGTTAAGAGAGTTATACAAATTACTATAATTACATATAAAAAAAGGGAATGGTAATTTGATTTTTTTGCAAACATAAAACACAAATATTTGTAAAATATAAATAATTTACAAAAATCACAGTAATAAAATAAATAAATAAATAAATAAATGTGTGTCTCTAACATATGGTGTATTCTATCTTTAATTTACACAAAAAGTTTGAAGTTGTAACAAAATGTTAACAAATACGGTGATTTTTTAAATTATTTATTATTTTACAAACATTTATCTTTTATGTTGGGAAAAAAACCAAATGTACCCTTTATTTTACTCTATATGTAATTATACTTGTGCCTATACCTTTCCTAACTTTATTATAGAAGTTTAAAATCAGACTTAATGCTTATATGAAAAAAATATATTGCGGGCAGAACTTATCTGGGCAACTGTAAAAATTTGATTTTCGTTCCTGATTCTTTTGCTAACTGCCATGACGTCCACGAATTTGGAAGACTGTACAGTATTCCAATGATTTTTTGATTTTGATTTAAACAATTGATAAACATGCTCATACACTTACTGTGTTCCATTATATGTAATTAAAACTTTTTTTATGCAAAAGTTTAATAGATTTAAATAATAAAAATTTCCAAATATTCATTATGTAACTTTTTTAGGCCTCTAGATAGACTACCTAAACCAAAGGATAAACTGCGATGCCCCAAATGCGAAATATTCTTCATGCGGTCCGTATTTGCGAAGCATGAATTCCTATGCCAGGGCAAAAAGAAAAAGAGCAAATATGGCTGTTTAAAATGTAGTTTCACAGATCACACTTTGGGTGATTTGCAGTTACACATTATGAAAGAGCATCCTAAACAGAGTTAAATTGTTTTCCCCAGGTTTAATTAATATTGTAACTATATGAAAAATGTATACCTATGCAAATAGAAAAATAAGCAAAATATTGCATTTTAGAATTTTATTTTGTATGTTGATGTTTTAGCTAGAAGGAAAGCAGAGAAAATTGTTAATTCCCAGTAAAAGTCTAGATCCTGTATTGTGTAGGTTTGTAGAACAGTAGAGAGGGCCTTAGATTAGTTTTACTAAATATTAATGTTTTGTTTTGTCTTTAAAATAGAACTCTTCCGGTATCTCTACCTTCAGTCGGACAAAGAAAATTGCAATACAGCAAACATTCAACCCTTGAAACCAAAGAAACGAAAGCGTAGCCCGGACAATAAATCAGGTGAACTTTTCATGTGTCCACGGTAAGTAATATTTTCGTTGATAATAAGGGTTTATTTGAGTAAGATTTTAGTCAATTAAATAAATATTTTAGTTGCTCAAAAACCTACCATTTACGACATTCGTTAACACGTCACATGAAGTTTGAATGTGGCCAAGAACCAAGGTACTCTTGCGAATTGTGCCCTAGGAAGTTTAAACATAAATACGATTTGAATGTTCACATGAAAGGAAAACACAACCCTTTGAAGGAGAGCATGAGGTTTATGAATCAAGGGAACATTATGTTAATGGGAAATCCAATGGACTGAACCAAGATCTCTGACCAGTATTATTTTTCTAACAAATTAGTTTAGTATGTTTTATTACTTATTTTTGTTTTTAATGCCTTAAGTGATCTCGTTCTAATTTTTATGTGCCTTTGAAAACTAGCTTACCAAGATAATATTTATAATTGCTTTTATTTATACTTGCCATAATAATTAAGGTGACTACCAAATTATAGGAGATTATTGACACTTAATTTGGAATTAGGATAGGTTTTTGTTATAATTATTTATTCCTATACTATTTATTTAGGTAATTATTTAGTAACCCTACTATCCATCCAATTTTAATATTGTAATATTTATCTTAGAATAAGTTATGTTATTCGTTCCAGGAAAACTGGGTATCTTTTTATACCAAAATCAAATTGTACAAATATTACATTTTTACCTGCACTACGTTACCACCACTAATTATTTTAAGATTTAGCCTAGGTTAGTCATTTTTTTGAAACAACTTGCTTTTAAGTGATGTTTTACTTACTCAACTAGGTTTAAGTTTATTTAACCTTATAACTTGCCAAATTTTGGTTTACCTTTCTTATTATATATGAATTTCATATGTTTGTTTTATTTTTTTTTAAATCATTGCAGTATTTGATCAAAGTAAACCAAGGATTTATTGGATATTGTCCTCAAAACACTTAAATTCTGAAATATTTTGGAAAAGTGAAAATATTTTTAAAGTTATTAGTTTAATTATTTTCTTGTTGCTCCTATTACATTTTTTATTTGAAAAACAGTTTTAAAGGATCTTTCTAAGTGTATGTCGGATCTACAACATGAACCTATGATAAATCGGCTTTTTCTTTATTGGCTTGGAAATAAAAATCACATACCTGACTGTCGTCTATTTAATTAATGATATGGGTTTGAAAATTTTGTGAATCTACATTTTTATTGAAAATGTAGTTTTGTTATCAAAAGTATCTTAAAAACATCAGGCATTTTGATAACAAGGATTTATTTCCATGTTGTGACATGCAATGGTTTCTAAGCGATTCATAAGTTTTCCAAATGAAAAGAAAATTGTACGGATCAAGATATTAAAACTAAAAGAAGGAAAACAGTTAAACCCAATAGGATGTAGAAACACAATTGTCCAAAAACCTAAGGCTACTATATAAAAGTTGCCTAGGTCCATAGCCTTGAAGACTATAGGTAAGTAGAGGAAATCTGTATGCTAAACTTGCGTACCCAAAAAATGAACGATAACTAATTTCAGAAAGTAGCCACATCGGCGCTGTGTTATTGTATTATTTGCAAAACAGTAATATTAATTACAAGGATGAAATACTGCTACTTGCATACTAGCCACTAACAGCGAGATTCACTTCTGACCAACAGCGCCGAGGTGGCTACTTGGCGAATCCAGATCAGTCTCCTTACCTCCAGTCTCCTTACTTTTCATCTAACGAATAATAATAAATAATACTTTTTATCATAAAATTATTACGTAATATATCGTAGGAGCCTAAAATGGATGCGGTGATTAATTATTTTAATATCCAGCATTGACCGTGAGTATTTTAGCATCTAGGAAACTAGAAGCGATGCAAGAAACTTGGTAAAGTTTTAATATAAAATAATAAGTTCAAAACAATTTGAAACAACAATTAAGTTTCTTCCATAACTTCTCTTTTTTTTGGATCTAGATTTAAAAAGAATTTTTGTTTGTCTCCTGTTGTTAAATTTCGCTTTTTTTTCTAGCTCCTAAAGGAATCCAATGCAAGGACTGCGGTAAACTGTATCGAAGCCGTAACTCTTTCAAATCACATAAATCTCGCGACTGCACAAATAAAAAAGTTTTCCAGTGCAAAATCTGCAAGAAAATCCTTAAGAGGACGGAGTATTTAAAAAAGCACTTGTACACTTCGAAGATGTGCGCTCAAAGTACCAATTTTAAGGATTGTTTTGAGCAAATTTAGAAATACTAATCTCGTTCGAAACGTAAACGTCTTGGTGCTTTTCATTTATTGGTTAAATGACGACAAGGTTAAGATTTTTCGAAATCTCGATGTACTAATTTACTTGTGTACAATTATGTAACTACAAGACCGGTCATACTGGTCATATTAGATATCTTAATAAATACAGGCATTCTGATTTGAAAAAGGCTATTATTATTAATTATAACTTAATAATTTAATGCATTCTTAAGTCCAAAAAGACTTCTAAGACTTTCTTGACAATAGGTGGAAAAATGACGAAAAAAATTAAAAAGAAGTTATATAAAAAAGACACATCACTAAACACATCTATCTATCAAATGTCAAATGAAGAAATTAAAAAAAAAACATAGCAAATCTTAAATTAGGCAAAGCTCCAGGACACGACGACGTAAGAACTGAAATACTAAAAAACTGTTTCGATATAATTTCTCCAATCTTAACTTACCTAATAAACCAAATATTCAAAACTACCAAAAAAATTTTAAGCAGAGTCCAATAAAGCTTATAAATAAATCCGGCGACTACTTAGAAATTAAAATTTACCGACCATCAATCACTCTTACATCATTCTTGAGTAAAATCTTTGAACAAGCACTTAAACAGAATCATAAACTATTTAGGAAAATATAACATTTTATCAAAGAAACAATTGGGCTTTAAGAAAAAAACATCAACAGAAAATCCAATAACATCACTAACCTCACAAATTTATGACACTATTGACAATAAAGAGCCTTCGTTAGGAATATTTATAGACCTGACGAAGGCTCTTCATACTGTAAGCCAAGAACACTCGCTCAAGAAGATCTATAGCCTTGGCTTTTATGGTCTTGTTTACGAATTATTAAAAAACTTTTAACTGATCGAATCCAAATTGTAAAAATTGGTGATGAAAGAAAGTGACGATAGATCAACGTCTTTTGGAGTACCATAAGGTACAATTCATTTTCCAAATCTTTTGTTACTACTTCCCCTAAATGGAGAAATAATTGCATTTACAAGAAGTTAAAAGTAAAGCAGAAAAAGACCTTCAAATAATAAAAGACTTCTTTGATGAGCACCTTTTAACAATGAACATCGACAAATTTATCCCATTTTCCTCACACAGAATTTCTCAACCTAATTTTACCTCACTGAAGTCAGAAAATGAAAACTTAGAAATAACAAGTTGTCAAAATATCACCTATATCAGAGCTGTGGTTGATTTCCATTTAAAATGGAATGACATTTGTATCAAAGAGTTATGTAAAAAAAATAGATATTTAATATTCACGTTCAAAGAAGTTAGAACTACTCTGACGACCAAACAAAAGCTCGTAATTTATAATGGCCTAGTCCAACCTATATTAAGATATGACATATTGGCATGGGGAGGAGTTTCTAAACTTACCTCAGACCAATAGCCATATTACAAAAAAAAATTTTTAAAGTATTGATAAAAATTTGACCTCCCAGCAAAGAGCTTTTTTCAAAATATAACATTTTTAACATACGTCAATTATATTATTACTAATTATAACTTAAAAAATTTATTAAAAAATGGCACAGGTTTCCATAATCTATACAATAGCTTTGTTTATATAGTTTATAAAAACGTTACATTTTCATTGTAAAATTAGATTTAATCTTAATCTTATAAATATCTAAAGATAAAAAATATCTCCCTGGCAGCTTCAAAGCCAAGCTCTATGTAAGCTATTTAGATAGAAAAATAGGGTTACTAAGGCTGAAGTTCCTAAACAAATAAATAAAAGAATTTTAGTAATAAAAGATTAGTAAATAAAAGATTTTTAGAAAACAATTGGGAAATTTTGGCTAAAGATTTTAATCTAGAAAATAAATGCTTTCTACCATAATATTCTAATCAGCCTGAGTCAAAAGTTTTAAAATATAGTTTTCCTATATTTAGAAAATAAGGATTTACCGCAAAAGTGGACAAAATAGGCAAATTTCGCATATGAGCTCAAAAATGAGATAGTAAAGTATATTTTATAGATTTAGAGGCATAAACATATTTCATCTGAGATACTCTGTACCCAAGAAAAACGCCAATTTAAAATTATAAAAACCGTAACTAGTTTCATTAAGAATGGTAAAACAAGAAAATTCGGGCTTTCAAATAACAACCAAGAAAGAACTCTGCCCTTAAAAATAACAAAAAAAACTAATAACAAAACTAAACAAAATAAAAGCAAATGTCGTCTTTAGGCTCACTCAGTAAAAAAATAAACTTTTATTATTTGTCTCTAATTTTTTTGTCTCTCACTTTTTTTTACATATATATTTTTTTTTACATAAACAATTCTTTTATTGTTTTTTACATCGTTTTTTTTTGTGTTTTTTATGTTTTTATTCTTGTTGTTATGTGGGTACTTTTTTGAATTTCTTGATTTTGTTTTTTTTATTATTAACGCCCACGTACAGATCTGTAGTCTAAGTGGGGCTTAAATTTTATATGTTTATTGGCTATAGTATCTGAAACATTCTTTAACTTTATTTATTTATTTTATATTACATTATATTATTTATTGAAAACTGTACTTTGTAAATTCACTTAAATATATTTTTGCATTTATATTTAAATAATCTAAAATATCTTTATCCAATATACATTTTTATCAAATTAATAACAGTGATGAGTAGTGTTCGGTCTTTTAAAACTTAATTCTTACGGCCATGATCTTGAGTGTGCACAAGGAATAGGTTGGAATTTCACATGACTTAAATGCTTGATTTAATGTCAATCGCTTGATGTCAGGGTTCCAAGGAATTTTATTAATAGATTTATATCTAAGTTAACATTTTAACCAGCATTTCGTGTAAACAAAACATCAACTTGATAAAACGACAACTGGGTACAAGAAGCTTCATTTGTCCCATCGAAAAACAGCCATCCAAGGATGGATTTACCTTAATTATTCAATGCTGAAATACTGAGACTCATTATTCAGCATTCATGGTTATCATCTCAAGCAGTGGATCTTTTCTGAAGATAAAGTAAGCAGATTCAAGAAGTGATCTTTGATATGACCTTCTTGAAGGACTCTTAAGAACATTGTACTAAAATTTTACTATAAATACTACATTCGAGAAGAGATTAAAAGACTGGATATAAGTGAGCAGCAGAAAAAAAGCCAGGTACACTCACTAGAAGACTGGCCACTTCTTATGGCAATTGTTGTGGAAATAGAGACCTTTGGAGCTTTTGCCCTAATTCTAGCGAGTCCTCCTGACTTATACTCTTAGAATTCTACTACGATAAAGATTAATGTTACTTAATTAATAAGCATACATCTAAGACACAAATAAACAAACGTTTTTAACTCGTATTTAAATATTAAACCTATACCATTATGTTTCTTTCAGTTTACCCATACAAGTGCGACAAATGCTCCAAAGCTTATAGGTTAAAAAACTCGTTGAACTCTCACAGAACTCGCGACTGCAATAAAATGAGTATGATCTGCGATATTTGTGGGCGGCAATATAAGCGAAAACAACATCTTGCCAATCACATACGGAGAGTGCATAAAATGTGTTAAGAACAATTGTTATTGAAAGTAAAATTATTTATTCTGTAAATATATATATATGTGTTTATAAAGTTTTTATATTTTCTCAATACTTTTCACTTTTATATGGAAAAAGTGTGTTCTTAGATGACAAGTCGTTAGTAACTTATGTGCCCGATCTGACTCTAGCTTTATATTAGATATAAATTTCGTTGATTTGTAATCGGATATCGTGTAAATGTTTAAAAATATTCACTCTAAAATAGACTCTAAACTTGCAAATTGTGAAAAAAAATGCCAAAGTGAAAAATATATATTTTTTTGGTATATAAATTAAGTAATAGGATTTTTTAAATTTTTGTTTATAATTTAGACTTGTGATATGTGTCAAACATTGACTTTACTTTTTTCAATAATTGTGGCCCCTATATTCAGCTAATTGAAGTACGGTAAAAATAATATTAAAGAGGTAAATCCATTGTGGTTAAACTTCATTAAGACCCATGTACAAGTTCTACCCTTGGGGGGTAATCATTAAGGCCTAAACCATGTACTTTTGCAGGTGGCAAGGATGGAGCAGTTGCCCTTGAAAAATATAATTTACTGTACATTTGGAAACTTTAAAACTTGGAGCATTTAAAACATTTTCTTTAACTATAGCTGTAAATTAAAGCTCAATCAATTACCATCTAACCACCAATGCACGCCACTGAGACCCATCCCTGCTCTTCCCAAGTTCTTTCTAATATATGGCTATTTGAAGTTCTTAAATTATCATCTTGAAGATTCCTAAGGTAATTTTATACGTGTTATGAATTATGATAATCTAATAATTCTAGTACTCTATTTACATTTACTGCCCTCTTTATTTTTAATTTAGTCACACAACATGCTATAGCCCTTGCAGGCCTAGCCTCATTCTCATTCAAAAATGTTTCGTAATTTTACAGATTTCTGCTTAGGAAACCACATAATCATCGTAAGAGAGAATTTGTAAACTTATTTATTAAGATTAATTAAAAAAAAAGGACAGTTCTGCACCAATGAAAATAAATAAGTCTTATCATTCAATACACATGAGTCAGATTCAGTAAAACATTTAACTATTTTGTAAAACTGTGATGGTGAACGAAATTTGATGATTAATTAAATTGAAGAAAAGAGTTTTTTCGTTTATTTCACTATTTTTCGAGTGAGTATTGGGTTAGAAATATAGCTTCAACAAAAGATCGTTGTAAAAAGACCCAAATTGGTTTACTAAATTAGTTTATTACACCGAAAAGAGTAACATAATAGAATTTTTTACAGGCTACATCGAATTATTATCCAACGATACAGAAGTAGGTTTGCTTCCAAAAAAATCCATGGAAAAATATAACACTACATTTGAAATATTTAAAACGTGGCAGCAGTCGAACAATATGTTATCTTATGGCGAGAAAACACTACTCGCTTACTTTAATGAGCAATCGAAAAAGTACAAACCTTCGACACTGTGGAGCCAATTTTCGATGATAAGGACTGTGATTAAAATAAATGAAGGCCTTGATATTGGTACTTATCCCAAACTAAAGGAATACATTAAAACTCAATCTGTTGGTTATCGTCCCAATAAGGCCGCTGTGTTTTCACCAGAAGCCATAGAAAAATTCTTAAACGAGGCTCCTGATGAGAAGTTTCTTGATATAAAGGTAACCATTTATTTATTATAAAAATAAATTGTAATATAATAAAATAAAAATGTATTATATTAACAATTTATTTCTAGGTTATGGCAATTTTAGGAATCCTCGGAGCATCTCGCTCCAGTGAGTTAGTGAACCTAACAATGGATGACATCGAGTATCACGGCGATGTCATCCTGGTTAAATTACCTGATACAAAAGCACATAAAAGAAGATCGTATACTTTAGTGGGAGAATATGCTGCAATTTTCAAAAAATATGTAAATCTCAGGCCTCCACAAGCGACAACCAATAGATTTTTCTTAAACTTTCAAAATGGAAAATGCTCAGTCCAAGTTATCGGAAGAAATAAAATTGCCAAATGTCCTTATAAAATTGCCGAATATTTAGGATTGCCTAATTTGTCTCGTTATACTGGCCACAGTTTTCGCAGAACGTCTGCAACTTACCATGGAGATAGTGGACTATCAGAGGATGGCAATTGTGAAAATATACTTTAGTTGTAGAAGGTAATTTTCAAAAAATATTTCAAGTCTTCCACGCAGTATACTAATTCGAGTATGTTGAACAGGAATTGAAAAATCAGTTGAAATCAAAGGACCATTTGGATATGATGCATTTTAACCCTAATGCGAAGTAATGATTAATATTATTTAATTCATTTATTTCTTAATTGTTCCTCACACGTTCTTTCATTGTTATTTTTTTTTAATTTGTCAATTGTCAAAAATTAAGTAACATATTTAGGTTAGGAGTTTCTGAGATTTTTTTTTATTACAGCGCGTGTAAAAACGAAAAGTACAAATAAAAAATCTATAATTATAATAAATTCGAAGAAATAGTCCATTTTTAGACCCAAATGAAACAGTAATAAATCAAACTCTCAATACTGTGGTAAGGAAGAAACAGAAGTAATAAGCCTTTTTTTTTTGTTTTTTCCTCACAGAAGATATGAGGATGTACAGGCAAAACACATGCAACCTTTTGACTTTGTATTCAATATGTGTGAGACCTGTGACTTGGAGTTTAATTTATTACTGTTTACTTTAATAAATGTTTGTAGATATCGTCAACGAATAGTATTGTGTAAGTATCTTATAAAGCAAAATTAGAAATTGATTTTTTTCATGTGCCTATTTATCTTCGCAAGTTCTTTATTCAATTTTTTGCAATAAAATAAATTAATGTACTTTTTTTTAATTTTGCCGATAAAAGAGTAAAGATTAATAAAATTACTTTTCAAATTGCATAACCATGAATTCCTTCCTATCTTATGAAGTTCTTTTTTTCTAAAATTATTATTATCTTCTTCTATATCGGAATTTGTATACAGTTTGATGGAAGAATGTATCGCTGCTTTTACGCTTTTTAGTATATCATCCTCGACCATATTTCATAGGATTGAGCTTGAGCTCAGTTTCTTATTCCTGTTTAAAAATACATTCTCCTAGTCAGATCGTTTGGTTTTTATAGTAAACTTGCTATTTTTATTACTTACTTTATTTTTTCAATTTGAAACATATTCCATATTATAATACAAATAAATAAATAAAACATGGCATGACCAGGATAGATACCAGAAACTAAAATGTTTATTGAACCAGGTAAATGTTTTCCCAAGAACTATGTACTATGTGCTTAATTTCATTTTTTTTATTTTAGAATTTATTTATAAATGCGACAGATGTCCAAAGAAATACAAGAAAAAAAACTCCCTGCACTGTCACCAGTCAAAAGACTGCGGAAGAACCTTTAGCTTAGTATGTGACATTTGCGGTAGAGCTTTCACCAGAAAACAACACTTGTCGACACATATGAAAAGAACACATTGAAATTTAAATAAAAATGACTACATGGGAAACTATGGATTATTAAATTTAAATTATAAAAGTTAAATCATGGCTACCTTGTGACCTGTAATTATAGAAATGTAATTTGGCAAAATATATACATTTAATATTTTGTATTAGGCTTTTTAGAACATTTAAACCTAATAACAAAAAAAATATTTTCATGTTTTAGTTCTCATTCAAAGTTTATGTTTTGCTAAGTCATTTAAGACTCTGTTAAGGGTTCTAAACTCTCTTTTTGCAGGTAAAAAAACGAAAATAACAATCGAAACTTCACTGGTTGGCACTGTTGTACCTAGAGACATAAATACTCTTAAAGAATGTTCAGAAGAAAAACTGACTACTCTATGGCAGGTATAGATTCTCTTTTATTTAAAAATTTAAATAGTATTTTTAACTGGCCGTAGTTACACGAAAAAAAAAGTTCTCTATTGTATCCTGTTCGATTAACAACAATTTCTACTTTTGTTGATATATGTTTATTCAAACTTACTGGGAGTTTTTGCTAATGAAAAACAATTTTTTAGTAATAGGAAATATTTAAAATAATAGCTTCCATAAGAATACTATCTATAAATCGCGCAGTTAGACTAACAAAGGAGTCTTGTAAAATTAAATTATTAGCCAAACATGGCTCTAACTTGTTGGCCTCGTTATAGTCATTAAAAGTCGACAGAAAATGCTGTAAAAAACCTTTAATGCAAAAATATCAAATTTGAGAAAAATGTAGTTAGTACCTTGTTTTTCTAAGTGCACGAAATAGCAAATATATATAATTTTAATTGAAATAAGGATTTTAATCAAACCAATTCTTTTAGAACTCTGGCAAAACTGCCTCAGAGCACCTCGTTGACTCTCTCCAATCAGACGTTATCAATTTACCATCTGGCCCATCAAAGTACCGTTGCGAGTGCGGTAAAGCGTTTAAAAGAAAACAATCTCTTAACAACCATAGGAATTTCGTATGCGGAAGAATGAAACAGCGATATTGCAAGTTTTGCAAGAAATGCTTTTGGGCGCATCAGCAATTGATTGAACATCAGAATTTATGTCATATGTAGACTAACAAATAGCGATTATTATTACGACGAAGTTGGCTTTACTGAAAAATTAGTGCCGAAAATCCTTATGTTTCTTTTTTTTGTGAGGATAAAAATTATGTTTTAATGTATGTACTTATATCGTTAAATAAAAAATCTTTAATTTTTGATTTTTTTTTTTATTAAATTAAAAGTGCTGTACAAAGTCTGCCTTTTACATGCTAAGCTGCTAATGTATTTAATTTTTTAATATTAAAGGCTTATCAATAAAGTTTTATAGGTGCTGTTTTAGGTGTGCCATTTTTGGTAGGCGACAAGTTACCATACGTCTGTGACATATGTGATACCAAGTTCTACTCGAGATTGACGTTTATTAAGCACATGGAATATCATATTTTTATCAGGATATATTCAAAATTGAAAAAAGTTACTAATGAGAAGGATTGCAGCTAATGAAAAATATTTATTTTAGTACAATATAAATTTATAATAAATCTTATTTTTTATTAATATATATAATTGAATTATATATATAATTCTTATTGTTATATATTTAGTTATGTTTATAGAATATTAAAATATTAACTGCGAAATGAGCATTAATTTACTCTTAGTGATTTCATCGCATAATATATAGCGGACTGTATAAGTCATGTTACATTGATTGGAATTGACGGCTAACGAACTTGCCTTTTTCTATTTCTTTATTTTCTAATACATTTTCTTTAGTCTCTAACACACACTACATTTCTATGGTATCGTCAGTATGTTGCTAGTGCTAATGAATCAAACCCAATTTTTTCTTTTTATATTTACCATATAATTTTTTTATATTTACCATCCCCTTAGAGGAAACTTTAAGTAATAAAGACGACTACTTGCATCCTTGTTTGTCTCTCTTGATATTAATTGATTAAATTGGCCATGTAATAATTGTCAAAATATGCTTTATTGTCATAACTATATAATTACTAACAAAGCGAAATCTAAATATAATGATACAATAGAGTCAATAATTCAATATCTAGACAATAGGCAAAAAATAAAAAAAATCGAGCATACTAACATGTAGGAAGTGAAAATACATAGGTCTAAGTACTTAGGTGTTGAACATATTAAAATTGATAAAATCTATAACGTAAAATGCTTGATAAAATGATACATAGAAAACAAAAATAAATTCTAAAATAAACAATTTAGGTAGTCATCGACCTGATAAAATGCAAAGGATACAACTAACTTTTTGATACTAATTTTAAACCTTTTGTAATTTTGAAGACACTTGATCCTGAGTGGCAAATTATTTAATAATTTACTGCTATTATAAATGACATACCTTTTAGTCAAAGCTAAATGAGGGTAAACTAAGTAAACTCTTTCATAATGAAAATACATGCTAATGATAACATTTTATCACTGATAAAATATAGATGACAGCAGTCTCAGTCAGCAGTAGAAGCCAGGATATAGATATAACACATTGCTCGTTTTTGTAGCACAAAAAGTGAATTAAAGACTGTTGTTGAACATGAGCCTTAACCTGAACCTTAATATGAACCAAATATAAACTCAACCAAAATATACATTTCTTGCAACCATAGTACCAATCTCAATTCTCACAGGATAACAACTCGAAGAGACTTTAGAGCAAACTTTACATATATGAGACTCAAGGCTCAACCTGCTGTCAATACAAATTCCCAAAAAATTACATTCATCCAAGTGTTCAATTTTAGTGTTTCCTTTAGCAATGTTCTCAATAATATGTCTAAAATTTAGGATACTTGGCTTTGTAATATTAAATGTCAAGCCATTAGCATCACACCAAAGTTTAACACTCCCAGGGTCATCATCTATCATTTGCAAAATATTTAAATTGATGTCTTTGGTGTGATGAAGCATTGAGGACTTCGAACCTTGTTTCATGAGAGTTGTGATCTCTTTTTTCATTTTGAGTATTTTTTAAAAAGCACTGACAATAACTTTTTTACGATAACTATGAAGTACACGAATTCCAATATACTTTTCAATAAATAAATGGCTTTATTTTATTACTCGTTTTGGAATGAGTATATCCTAGCTAGTTTTATAGAGATTGTTAGAACACTTATACAGCATATCTTCCAGAAACGTGAAAATATTATAACGCGGCTATAAATCACTATATAATGCTTTTACAACGAAAAAGGGTCTCAGTTTATACACAAAATATTTTATAGGTATTTTATAACGCAGTCAGAAGCGCTAATACAGTAACTTTGTTTTTTTTCTGGCGAAATTCAACAAACATTTTATAAATAGCGACTAATTTTATACAATAATTTGGTGCTATAAGAAACGCTATACATAAATTCTGTTCTCATCTGGCTTTATACGAGAATAAAGTCCTATAATGTTGTTTAATAGAGACGCTATAAACGGTTTTCAGCGCCTCAAGTGGTTTGATTCCTAATGATTTGTTACTGTTGCCAGATTTCAGCAGAAAATATTTTAGGACAGCATCTTGTTTTATAGCAAAAAAATTAAATATATTTTATGTGCATTTATACGCTCATAAGAAGTATAAGATATAACAGAATAACTTACGATGTTCGAAGTAATTTTATATTCTTATAGGTTATACTGCCTAAGCTGGCAACATAGCAAGTTAAATGTCCATGTTAATCTATAAGCGTTAGAGAACTACATAATAGAACTAAAGTGTCGTTTAACGTACGTGATGCGCGGCAATTATTTAATTATATTGTGTTTCGTTTAACTGCTGTATAGTATAGGAATCTTTCAATTTTCGTAACATACCCCCCCCCCCCAATTTAAAATGGCGACTCTTTTTTATTTGTTTCTACTGCGACACTGCTGAAATGATTTTCTAAACGCAACTGAGTGCAATTGTTATAAAATTTGTATTCTTTTAGTAATCTTTTATTCTGTAATGTGGATTACATAAACCTATTGTTTTTACGACAAAATGGTCGTAATGATACGTTTTATAAAATAACATTTGTTCTTCAAAGGATATATGATAATTATAAAATAATTTCATTCTTTTTAGGGATCTATTTTGCTAGTTGGGTATGTGGTGCTACCTAGAAGTCGTACTACTTTAAATCATAGATTTAATTCGGAAATCTTTTTAAACAACATTAGCTTTTCCCGCTATAATTTTATTACCATGGTATCGTATAAATGCCATACATTAATTTAAACTTCTACCATAGCTCTTTGTTCACGTTCATATTTTATGTGATGCTGATCTAAAGAATAAGTCATTCTTTACAATACAGGAGACATTCATTATTTGAGGAAAAATATTGTGCTACATTTATTATCATTAATCATTACTACTAATAGTTATAACATTTTATCTTTTCAGTGTTTGATGACAGCAGTAATGATCTTGATTTTAATACAATTCAAGAACGATCAGAGACTGTTAGGAACGTGTTGTCTGAAAAGTCTGAAGATGTATATCTTAAGCAATATAGGCTTTTTATCCAATCGCCAGTATTTAAAAAAGCCCAGTCTTTTTCCGAAAATGTGGTTCTTGCCTACTTTAGCGAATTAGCAAAGTCATATAAAGCACCCACACTTTGGAATGTGTACAAGATGCTAACAACCACTATGAAGATTAAACATAATACAGATTTATCAAAGTATGCCAGGTTACAAGCATTTTTAAAAAAACGATCCTTAGGCTATGAAGGAAAAAAGTCAAATATATTAACTGGGGAAGAAGTCACACGTTTTATAAATAATGCACCTGATGATATTTATCTTGTTATCAAGGTACTATATTTATTAGACTTTTACAATGTTAATAATAAATTCATTTTTTTTTAGGTTCTTTTGATAATGGGCATAATGGGAGCTTGTAAAAGACATGAGCTCCATTCAATGAAAGTTCAGGATATTGAGGATTTGGGATCTGCTGCAATAATCCATGTTCCTGATACGAAAGCAAAAATATTCAGACAATTTACAATCACAGGAAAGTTTTATAAATTATTTAAAAAGTATTTATCTCTGCGGCCACTAGACATTAGGAAAAATAATGTCTTCATAAACTTTCAAAATGGACGCTGCACCAAGAAACCAATTGGAATAAATAGACTTGCGAATATGGCTAAAGAGGTGGCTCAATTTTTGAAACTACCGAACCCTGGATTATACACTAGTGAGTGTTTCCGAAGATCATCTGCAACAATACTTCTTGATTTTAATTCAGAAACAGACACAGAATAAGATTCCTCTAAGAATACTATGTACTATAAGTCATGCTGAGAAGTTATTAGATATAATAAATTCTTTCTAGATATAGATAAATTGCATGTTTTAAGTCCTGCTTCAAAAAGGCACTGGAGCCAAAAAGGTAAACTTTCCCATTAAAAAGGGTTCGTTTTTTGAATACTTATTTGTTTTAAATATTATTCCTTATGAAATATAGTCTAAAGGATAAGAGGATTCAGAATTCCATAATTGTAGAGCCCCTCCAAACAAATGTACTCGTACAGAATTTTGCTTCATACTCATTATAGAATATGCTACTGTTATTCAGATTAATTATAGAAAGTAATACAACACAATATACTAAGAACTAAAAAAAATATAAATATTTTGGGAAATTTGGTTATTGAAAAACTCTTGTTTCAAAAATGTTAAGTTTATGCTACTTTCTAATATCGTAGACTCTGATCCTGAAGGTAGGTGTTATTTTTAATATTTTAAATCTGACTCTTAAACTCTTAAAATTTTAGATTTTATACCATCAAGATATAACAGAATAACTGACGATTATATATCCTTATCGGCTATAATGCCTAAGCTGGGAACACAGCAAGTTAAATTTCCCTGTTTACTATAGCGCGTTAGAGAACTACATAATAAAACTAAAGTGACAGTAGACAATTATTTGGTTATATTGTGTTTCGTTTAACTGCTGTATAGTAAAGGGATCTTTTAATTTTCGTAACATACCCTGCAACTATTATTATTGTTTATGGTATATGCCGGTATTTTATATCAAAACTATGTTTAAAATAGTGGAAACTGTTGGAAATAATAGCAAGGAATTGACAATTATACCTTTAAAAATGATTGTGATACCTTATACTTCCCAAGAAGGTTTGCGTCCAAGCTATAACTTCGAACCAAACTGGCTTGTGTTGCCATGTAAGTGAAGAGAAAGTTTTAAAAGTTTTTTTGAAACTGCTGAGCAGGAGTTGGACCAAATGGTCAATGTCAACGATACCGACAAAGATGACTAATTCATTATGCTGCTTACTCCACGTAAACGAGCAAGAAATCTATTACTTAAAAAGACAAACAGTACGAATAATGATACTGTTGTTTTTTTTTAATTAGCCTCGTCGTGACTTAGAAGAAGAATTACTTAGGATTTTACTTACAGGTTGAAATTAGTCTGAAGTAATTCTTTGGTAATTTTTTTATTGATTTTTTACAATAGCCAATTTTTTGTACGTTGCCAAAATCATTTAGTAAATGCAACTCAGTTACCTTTATTAATTCTATTATAATTTCAGGTTTATTTAAAAAAAAACTGAAGGTAAATTTATCCTACAAACTGTTTATAACACAGCATACCGTTATAGTTATACAATGATTATTAAACGCTTTAATATCTATTGTCTAACGCTGTTACTTTTGCGAAAAATAAGACTTATTACTTTTCTTAACAAACTTCAATACAACCATTTACACAGCTTCTATCACACCCCTGTTGATAAATGCCATGCTTTAAAACCTGAATTAAGAATCGAAATGATAAACCTCTCTGCTCTTTGTTTTCATTAATTTTTACATGGAAAAACAAAGTTCAACTATTATTATTTCATTAATTATTACTACTAATCTAAAAATTAATCTATAACTTTAATCTTTTTAGTGTCTGATGACAGCAGTAATGATCTTGATTTTGATACAACTCCGGATATTGAAGAACTATCAGAGACTGCTGGAAATATGTTGCCTGAAAAGTCTAAAGATTCATATCTTAAGCAATATAACCTTTTTATCCAATCGCCAGGATTTAAAGACGCTCAGTCTTTTTCCGAAAATGTCGTTCTTGCCTACTTTAGCGAATTAGCAAAGTCAAATAAGGCACCTACACTTTGGAAAGTGTACTCAATGCTAAGAACCACCATTAAGGTTAAACACAATACAGATTTATCAAAATATGCCAGGTTACGAGCATTTTTAAAAAAACGATCCTTAGGCTATGAAGGAAAAAAGTCAAATGTATTGACTGGAGAAGAAGTCACCCGTTTTATAAATAATGCACCTGATGATATTTATCTTGTTACCAAGGTACCTATATTTATAGGGCGTTTACAATATTAGTAATAAATTCATTTTTAGGTTGTTTTAATAATGGGAATAATGGGAGCTTGTAGAAGACATGAACTCTATTCAATGAAAATTCAGGATATTGAGGATTTGGGATCTGCTGTATTAATCAATGTTCCTGATACGAAAGCTAAAATATCCAGGCAATTTACAATCACAGGAGAATTTTATAGATTATTTAAAAAGTATTTATCTCTGCGGCCACCAGATATTAGGACAAATAATGTCTTCATTAACTTTCAAAATGGACGCTGCACCAAGCAAGCAATTGGAGTAAATAAACTTGGTAATATGGCTAAACAGGTCGCTCAATTTTTAAAATTACCGAACCCTGGATTATATACTGGTCAGTGTTTCCGAAGAACATCTGCAACAATACTTCTTGATTTTAATTCAGAAACAGACATATAATAAGATTCCTTGAGGGTAGTATTCCTATTGTAGTATCTAAAATGTAATGAATATACAATAATTTTATACAATGAAATCTATGACGAGAATAACCGAGTTATTCCAATTCCTGTTTTTGATATTAGAGTTGAGTTTAAGTGCCCCATATAGCAATAAAAGTAATTAATTTTTTTTTCTGATAAATGAACATTAGATATAATAAATTCTTTCTAGATGTAGATAAATTGCTTTTAGATAATTTTTTAAGTTGCTATACTTGTTTTCTACTTAAAATGTGTTTGTTAAACCTGACAATTTTTTTACTAAAGCTTTTCTCTTGTTCTTTGGTTTTTGTATATATATTTGTTTTATTGGATGGTCGTCAAATAGTTAGTAAAATATTTGCAGAATTGAAGATCTTATGCCACAGTATTATTTACTGCAGCCCATCTAAAAGAAATATACTTCGAAAAACATATTACCCATATTATTATTAATTGTTGTTTGGAAAATCGTTACTTTCCAGACTCGTGAAAATCTCGCATATACCTCCTTTATTGGGATTTAAGAGCCATTAGAATACTTCCTACAATTTCCAAAATACTATAATTCTTCTAGATTTTTGAAAAGCTTTCGACACTCTGGATCATAATTTGCTTTGTGCCAAGCTTGAATAGTAAATGGCGTTGATTCGACTTTTGAGTTCGAAGTTTTTTATTGATTATTATCGTGATTGGGAATATGGTGCGCATCACTTTTGGAGTGCCGCAAGGATCCACACTTGGACCCCTATTATTCTTGGTATACACTTCAGACATTTTTGCTTGGATTATGTATTGCAGTATGTATTGTTTTGCCGATTACACCCAAATGCGATATTTATTCGACCTTTCATCCATTTCATATTAAACAAATACATCAATATTCTAAGAAAAATAACTTTGTGCTTAATGCGAAAAAAATGCTTAGCTTTACCTTTTTGCCATCCAAAGCACCTTGAGCAGTGCTAGAAATCTTGGGCCTATGGTTGATTATGCCCTAAAATTCCGCGAACATGTATTTTTGGTTCCTAAAAGATGCTACGGTTTTTTACAACCACTATATCGCAATATTTACATAATTAGCCAAAGGTTAAGGAAAAAGCTCTGCGAAAGTCTTGTTTTTCTCATGATTGATTACTGCTATTAAATATATTATGCTTCTTTAAACTCACTCACTAAAATAGATTGCAGAAAATTACAAATAATTGTTGTAGATTTGTTTTACGGAATAAAAAAGTACGACGATATTTGTAAAAGATTGGTTGAGCTGGAATGGCTTAAAGTTAATAAATGGGATACCTATGCCTATTCACTTTTTGTACACTGTCTACATTTTTCCACATCATCTCAATATCTCTACGATAAATTTGAATATCGCTATAATACACACAACGTTGCTTTAAGTTATATTCATCGATTTAGTACACCTCGTTTTCATCACGGATTTTTTAAGAATAGTTTCTCCTACCTCCTATATTGGCTCCGTCTACTTATAACTCGTGAATTGAAAATTTTATGAACATGGGTCTATTGAAGTTTAAGAAATCGATTAAATCCTTTCTTCTATCTAGTGGATAGTACGTGTGTTTTTTTATTGTTTTAAATACATGATGGCGACGGTACGAATATCAGTGACTTAACTAGGAATATTACTTATCAGTTTATTATTTTATTCTATGAGTGTTATTGCATGTTAATTTTAATTTTTTTATTATGTTTCTCTATGTTAGATTTAGTTAATGGTTAAGTAGAGTAGCTATGTAAAGCTAAACTCTGCCATTTTTTGTATGTTCACAAGAATAAAGACATTTATTATTATTATTAAATTAAAAAAGCCACTTGACTGACATTGTTATTTTTTTCCCCATTATTAAAACCGTAGCTATTTGTTTTAGTGTTTTGTTGGTGGTGGAGATCGACAAAAGATCAGTAGTTCCAACTTGCAAAAACCTTAACCAACAATAGAATTATTAACATCCTCTAGTCTTTGGTATCCTTTTACAAGTATATTCTCACTAACCTTCCAAACTTTCAAGCTAACTACTACCCCAATTATGGTGCAAATCTGACTGGTGCTGGGTCACTTTCACTAAAATCGCATCTATGTACACCCTGTGCCTGTCTTTTTAGAAATTGACATTATGGGCGAGTACATTTGCCAAGACGGGGTCTACAGCTGCGTGCGCTGCAACAAGCAATACAAGTTCAAAGGTAACATCCGTCGTCATCTGAAGTATGAGTGCGGTAAGGCGGCCAACTTTTGCTGCCCTCTATGCGACTTCAAGTGTAAGAGATTTGACTATTTGAAGTTCCATCTAAACTCCAAGAAACATGCCGATGCAAAGTTACAGCCAATACTTTTGTAGACTGGCAGGATCCGACTATAAACAGTATTTTTTTCGGTCTGTTTACTTTCGTATTTGTTATAGCATATAGGTTTTCTTAAGTTAATGTTTTTAGTTTTACCTTTGGCACAGGGGATTGGTAACACAAGTTAGGTGGTTAATATCTAGACTATATATTTTTATACTATTAATTTTACATAGGTTGATTGTTGAAGCAAAAAATCAAAATTGTGCAATTAACATTCCATTTGGTTTAATGACCTAATAATTATATAACATTCCATTATTATATTCGTTAAGTTTATTCGTTAGTGTAAGTTTGGTTCATGTTAGAATCTCGCTATATTTTATAATGTTATTCTAGAATGTAGTTCCGTCCACGTATAATGTAATTTATTATTATTCATTTTTGGTAAAGGGTTTTAGTTTTATGAGGGTTTATACTTAGACTTTATAAATAAGTATTAAAAAATTAAATATTTCTGACTGTATTTTATACAACTATACTTTAAGAGATCTGTTATAACGATATTAGGTAGTTACTTACAGGAAAAGTGATCTAACGAACAGTATCATTTTTTATTATACTTTTACTTTTTTTATCATTTTATTCTTAAAATATTGTTGTATTTTTATAATGGTATAATAAATATTCTAATCACAATGTTTTGTCTGTTTATTTTATCATAATTTTTAAATTAAATATAGACGGATCAAGGAAAACTAATAAATATGATTTTAGATTTGGAAAAGGTGCACATATGCCCCCATTGTAATAAGGGATACAAGTACCGGTACAACTTAGGTAGACATATGAAATTCGACTGCGAAAGCCTCGGTGATGAAGCTCGAATGTTCGAATGTCTCGGTTGTCGAAAGAGGTTTAAAAGGAAGCACCAGATGAACATACATAAATGTCCCGTACTCGCCAGACATAATATTAATTATTTTTAGTTGTTGTTTTATTAAAATATATTTGTTGTTAAAGAAAACAAGTTTTATTGCCAAAGTTTACTGATGAACCAACGAAAACTAAAAACATCTTGTGTGAATAAGAGTATAATGTTTATTTAAACTTTTGGCTTAAGCCCCAATGTGATGCTATTTCTTAAGACTTAAAGACCATTTGTTCTTTTAAATGCACAATACATTCTTCAGATCACAAAGTCTTTAACTAAAGGGTATTTTAATGATATTTATATACCATATATCTAAAAATTTAGTTAAAAAATATAATAAAATTAAGTATTTTGTCTTATCAGCTTCAAAGTTTGACTCATGTACTAAATTCATTGAGCTAGTTAATAAGTTTATGAGGTATTTAGACAGTTAAAATAAATTACTTTTTGAATACCGTTACTCAAAAACTAATCACAGTCGTTTAGACAAATTACTGGAAAGTATTTTCAATAAACTATTTTACATTAATTCAAAGAAAAAAAGGTAAATAAAAAAATCTTCTGAGATTGCTGAAGCCACTGATCAAAAACATCTGTTTGATTGTTTTTAATCATTAAAACTAAATGTTGACGCTAAACGATGATGATGAGTTATCTCATCGAAATGCATAAATCTTAAAGCAAGAAAATATTTTCCTTATTAACCATTTATTCTACTACCAAAAAGGACTTCTTCAATTAAAAAAAAAAGTTATTTAATAAATAAATAAATTTAGTAAATAATAAATCAGTTTCCTAAAGAATTAATTACTTATAACAGATATTTGCAAGTGAATTATTGATAAAGTAGTTAGAAATCCTATCAGTTATGGTTATGTACATTTTATGGAATTAAACATTTATGTCACATATACCGGGCACAGTAACGATATAATAGGCTCACATTTTTTTTGTCACGAATATGTATCTAAGCCATGATTCTGCTCAATTTACATTAAAAAAAATCTGAAATTTGACTTACTGCAGCTCTTACGCGTCTTTCTAAGTTTTTCTTTAAAATATCCCCAAATAAAAAAAATTTAGTGGGGTAAGATCAGGTGGTCTTGCTGGCCATCTAATTGGAGCATCGGTGCCTAATCAATTTTCACCAAATTGTTTAAATAATTTGAGACATCCTAGTGTTATGTGCCGGTGTTCCATCTTGCTGGAATATTATGCGATTAAAGATTAAAGGAAGTTCATCGAGTACATTTTCATTTTAATTTTAGAGAACATGTAAATATCTTTGTCCTATACATCCTGCAATATAAAAGGGCCAATTATTTTTTTTCCAAGTACACTCAACCACACGTTAAACTCAAATCGTTCTTGAAAACCACTTTCTCTCATAATTCTGGGATTTTTTCGCGACCATTATCGTGTATTATTTTGATAAAATATTGTCGGGTTTGTGAATCTCGTAAACCTTCTTTTCGTATTTTGTATTTGTAGTGTTTAAATTTATACTTTTTTAAAAGTGAGCTATCTCATGAGTCACTTCTATTTTACTTTGTATTTCTCTCAGCAAAATTGTTGGATTAATTTAAACATTTACTTCTTGTTTCTTCGCTTCGAATAAACCAGTTTTGGGGGTGCTTCGAGTCTCCCAAAATAAAATATTCAATTTTTCGCTTTGCCAATAAATAATTTAAATGTAAACATTTCAACGACGGATAAATATTTTGACATTAAAAATGCTATTTGCTATGAAACTAATAGTTTTTAATTTGTTTTATTTTATAGCCTAGTAAGTTTAAATTTTGCCGCCACGTCAAGAAGGCTCTAAACCAACATAATTCCACATAATTTATTAGGCAACCCACCATACGAGAATCCTTAAGCTCAGTTCATACGCTTGCCAAGCTAGAAACGCGAATTGCGGATCAAGCTTCTACTGTCTGATTTTTACGTATCTTATAGTAATTTAAAAACAAAACAATTGGAGCATTAGTATTAAAATTATCATTATTATAAAGGAGTCTTTAAAAAAAAATGTTATTGCCCTATTTTTTAAAGTGAACTTGTAATTAGGGATTCAAAACAATTCTCTAATAGTATGTGACTTTACCTTACATAAGATAATTGAAAGTGCTATGACATAATTTTAAGTTAAGTTCGGAAAACAAGCTCAGTTCATTTAAATTTTGTTAAAATATATCAACAGACCTATAAAGCTCTTTGATGGCGTTACTAAATAATATCTTAATCTAATGAATTGTGGAGAAATTCTGAAATAATTTATTGAACTTGAACATGTTGATGACTTAAGGAATACATTATTTTCTTAAAACTATCAATCCGATAAGCTTATATAGGGTAATAACCTAAAGAAGTCATTACATTTAGCAATTACATTCCTATAAAAACACCATGAGCACCATGCAGCATCATCCTGGATCAATAAAAAATAGACAAATATAAATATAATCTATGTCCTCAATCTATTTACGTTAGATATTGGTCATCCAAATAAGAGTTTTTCAAAGCTCGTGATATTTGTGAACTTTTGCTTTAGTTTTTCTGTGTATTATTTTTGTCTGGTTTTTTGGTACTGTGTGTCCAAGTAGGTAGAGTTGGTTAGCCCATACAGTAAAGTAGTTTTGTAAAACAAACTAGTAAGTTATAAAATACCTTATAAACCTTTCCATATAGTAAACATATGCCATTTCTTTAAATTTTAGCTTATTTAGACAGAAATATATTATACAGTTGTCCAAAGTGCCAGAAGATCTATAGGCTTAAAAAAAGCAGAGACCGTCATATCAAATTCGAATGTGGTATCAAACACGGCAGTTTCCCTTGCTCCTACTGCCCCTACGTGTGTAAAAGAAGTGATAATCTGAGAAAGCACATTGTATCGGTTCATTTTAAACATATTAATGTTTTTGTTTAAAAAAAAATTATTATATTTTTTTTGTAAGTTGGCATAAAATAAGAGATAATATCAAACATTAAGATATTCAACCATGTCAAGTTAAAAACATCACTTTTTTAGGCAATTGAGTTCAAATAATTATTTTAGCTTATGAGAGAACATTTCAATCCAGCAAAACCAGCCGAATTTGGTATCAGCAAAATCAGACGCTTAACTATTAGGATAAACAATATCTTTATACATTAGCATTACCGGACATGACTCAAATGTAAATTACATTCTAAAAGCGAGATCACGATAATGAACATGATGGCCACCAATTTTTTGAAATGAGAAAACTGGTTGGAAAATTGTTATTTATGGAATATAAGTGATAAATATATGCAAACGAAATAATTGTTTATAAACAATGCAATGTTTTTTCTTAATTATGATTTGTATTTGATTCATAAACATTTTTCAGTTATTTGTTAGTAAATATATCAAGTACTGAGCTGATATATCGATACGAAAATTATTTAGCAGTAATAATTTTGTTTATATAATCTATTTTATTGTTTAAAATATATTTTGAAATTTTGTGCTCTATTTTATAATTATTAGAGAGAATAAAAAAAAACATTTGTCTACAGTTCTTTTATTGGTTTGAAAAAATTAGACATTTTACCGGTGATTTTAAAGGTTAGTCGACCTGTAAGCAGAAAACAAAATCTCTTATTTTCTTGAGAGCGTGTGGTTTTTAAGAATATACAGACACAGACACAGATTAAAAAAAAAATTAGAGAACCAAAGAAGAATAAGAAGCTGCAGAGAAATAGAAATTACAAGCTAGACACGACATATTTAACCTATACAAAAAAATAAAAGAGGTAACTGAAACCGAGAAAAAGTGACAAGTTATGACAAATCATAGACAAATGGAACAACTATCATTGACAAACATGATCTGAAAGACAGGTCGAAGCCAGTATGACTTGGATTTTTGAAGGTCAAAGACCCGTGCTCACGAAATAGCATTAAAACAAATAAAAAACAAAAAAACAGTGAGACCAGGCAACATAGAGGTTGAATTTCTAAAGCTGTTGGATGATGAAGGAATAGCTGGCATTACCGACATCTTCGAACGAATCTATACTTCTGGAAATATCCTCGAAAAATGGCTGCAATCAGAATTTATAGAGTTGCCAAATGCAAAGAACTGATAGGCACTCTTTGGAATTCAAGTCCTAATGCAGAAATACAAAGACGTCAACTGTGATGCATACGCATCTGTGATGTATGTATATGTCTCATCGATCATGAAAAACCATTTGATCGTATTCAATATCATAAAATAATTAATATCCTGGAATTATTGCTTGGACGATTAAGATATCAGATTAATTTCAAATCACTACTGAAATCAGACAGCATGCTTAAGAGTTGATGGAGAATGAACGGAACAGGTGAAAATACAACGTAAGGCCAGGGATGTGTCCTCTGGCCTTTGGTATTCAACTTATATTCCGAAAAAACCTTCAACGAAGCCCTTAACACAGTACTTATACTGAATAATAGACTGAATAATATTTGATACTTTTACTCTGCAAACGTTAATGGACCATATAGCGAGGTACAGTAAAAAATATGGTTTTATTATCAATTTAAAGAAAACAAAACAAATGACCTTAAGCAAAAGAGATATAAACATCACCTAGACGTTGATGGAACTCGAATTGAAAGTTTTTAACAATATTGCTAAGTATTAAGATAGAAAGGACGGTATTTTTTATGTAAATATTTTTATTTATTTATCTAATTGTTTGACATACTGAGCTACAGAATTATCAGTTCTATATAGTATGATTACATTGAGACACCAAACAAAGATATTATGTAACTATACAAACAAAAAGACTAAAGGCATTACAGTAGCTGGGGATCAAGTAAAACGAAAATTATAGACAAACATAAATATACACATAGTCAATAAATTCGTAAAATGAAGGAGTAATTAGCTAAAAATTAGAACAATTAGGCTAAGACATTCTTCTTTTAAGGCTTGCTGTGGACGAAACAAATATATTACAGTCTGAGAAAAAGACTGTGATTGTACTTGTGACTAAGTCTGTTGATAAATGCAGTCTGACCATGTTATGCTTTCCAAAATAGGGTGCTATGTCTAGTCATTCTTGATGAACCTCTTAGTTCTGACTGACTCCAATAGAATATCGCAATCCACTGCACCCTTTAAAAGTTTTACCAGGACGCTATATACATGGCGTCTTTCCTTCTCTCTTCCAAGCTTTTAATACCACACAAAAGAAGCTTGGTATTGTAGGGTCCCCGGAAGGAAAATGAGGCCAAGTAGTTCAGAAATTTGCTTTGAACCCTTTCCAACCTCTGCTTGTGAACTGTATAATTGGCTGAATAAGAGGAGCAGTACTCTACGAACCAAGATGTAATACAGGGATGTTATTGCCTTGGTACCCTGAATTTGTCCTGGTATTTCTCTTGATAAATACCAGCATTCTAAGCCCTCTTGCTATAATGTTGTCAATATGCTGATTGAAGGTTCAGATCTGACTGAAACATTTACTCCTATGTCAAGAATTGAGTCCGCGTACTTTAAATGGCAATATTGTTCATGGAGTAAATGTTTAAGATTGGGTTTCGAGATTTATAAAAACTGATAGATTTGCATTTGGACACATTAATATTAATACCATTTAGGAAATATCAGAAAACAAAGCCATGAAGATCTGGTTGAAGCTTATCGTTCACATTATCAATGGTAATACAAAATTTTAAGTCATCTGCATAATGAACTTTAGAAAACTTGAAGAAAATGAATTGGGCCAATCTGAAATCCTTGTGGCACTCCAGAGGTCACGTTTACATTTTTTAATAGGTAACCGCATTCTTTAACCCTTTGTTGTCGTTGGTTAAGGTACGATTCTATCCACATTAAATAACTACCGGACATTCCAATCATATGCAGTTTTTTGATCAGTCGCTACTGATCAAAAAAGGTCAAGCAGACTGTCGAACGCTTTACATAGATCAGTATAAGTTGAATCAACTTGATTTTGTTCCTCTACTTCAGAAACTAGACAGTCAAATCTTTTCTGCTTTATTGTAAAGCATAAACTTCTGGATACTCACAGAAGCCACCACTAAAAATCTAGAAGCATTTGAGATGCGGATGAATAGAAGAATGATCAGAATACCATGGACAGCTCATATTACAAACGTAGAAGTACTAAGAAGAAAAAAAGATCCAGAAGGCACGTACACCATTAAACACAGAAAACTAGAATACCTGAGAGAACAAAATAGCTATGAGAACTTAAAATCAATACTCTCCACTGCAAACCATTCCTCTTATTTCAGATTTTTTATTAAACCAAACATTTGTCCTTGATCTTAAAATCATAGCGTATCTGGTATTATACATAAGGCTGCCCAAAGAAATCCTTAAGCAATATCATTTTTATGCTTTTTTCCCTAGATTTAACATCTAAAACTCATAGTAAATAAATAAAGATGTTAGCAAAACTGCATATTACAGTGTTACATTTATATCACATACATACACGTTAACCCGCGAGGTAATGGAGCAATTCAAGTGTTTTTTAGGGAAATTCAAGCCGAAAAGTTCTATGAATATGATTCCGCAAATGATTTTCAGTTTAATAGTTTCCTGGTAGCCCGGATTTAAATCCTTTGGACTATTACTCGTAAGGACATATGAAGAGTTTAGAGTATGCAGAGAAATAATGTACAAGAGCTGAAGTGGTTTGGTAAACTTAATAACAAACTAAGGATCTAAATAACAATTCGGATATTGGGAAAGCCATATTCATAAAACATTTTTAACTCGAATTTACCTGAAGAACACGTAGTGAAATGTCCCTTACATGGCGGTACATCTGTATTCAATAATTTATGGAGTGAATCTCATATTCTTAACTCATATTCGTAAACCCTGTTAACAAACTAATTGTGAGAATGTTGAGCTTGCATGTCAAGTTATCTAAGGGTGACATCTTCAAAGACTCATTCACCGAACTCGCAAATTCTGTCATTCAGCAACTTATGTCAAGCGATATCCTTCTCATAAATTAAAACTAAAGTACTTTTTTTGTAGGCATTGTACGCGCTGACAGTTTTCAATGCACCGGGTGCTCAAAAAAATACAAAACTAAGGGCAGTCTCACCAGACATATGCGCATCGAATGTGGAAAAGAGAAAAATGAGGTGTGCAGTCACTGTAACAAACGCTTTTATTATAAGCAAGAGTTGCAAACTCATTTCTTCAGCAAACATGTTGAACACTCAAAGTTTAATATTTTCTAAATCAATTGTTTTTTATTTAGAGGTTAGTATTTGGTAAAATTAAAATACAGCTTTTGGTGTGTTAATCATTACTGATTGTATAGTTATTATAATTAGATGTATAAACAATAAGGTTTGTTGTCTTATTTTTTGCAGCAATAATTATTAACATTATAATTGACTTTTTTTGCTGTGGTTGATCAAAATGCACAATTCTCTCAATTTATAAAACAATCTAGCAAATTATTTAATTTCCTATTTCAATCCATTGCTTTTAATTGTTATCTTATTGTATAATATAAACATATGAAAACTATGCTTATAGCCTTTTTTTTTAGATAAAAATAAAGCAAATGAAACCGCCAAAGTTACTCCTGCTAAAGAATCTATATCAAATGATAAGGAGCCTAATAATACAGACAAACAACCGGAACCAACCACAAGTGGTGCTACAAACCAAACAGAACCTGAAGAAGCACAAAAAAACTATACTGCTGATAAGAACATAACTGATTCCGAAGAAATAATGGACGTCTCCCACGAGGAACCGGAATATGTTGCTAACCAAAAACATTCTGATCAAATATTAGACTTAAATGAAATCGAAGATGCCGAATTCCTCGATGACGCAGACATAATCGATATGGGTCATTTCGATTCGATATTATCGAACCAAGATCCCGATTATCGCGAAGGAGACATATTTTGCGATGTCTGCAACACAGGGTTTCGCCACTTGTCTTCGTTGCGATACCATAAGAAGCATCGTGTGTGTCTCAAGCCGAAAAGGGGTAAGTTGTATAGTACAGGGTTTTATTGGGCCATCTGATGGAGCCAAAATCTGATAAATTTAAAGTTCAGTTGAATGTTTATAGCTTTTTCAGTTCAGATGCTAGTCATATCTTGTAGGTTTCAATTCAAGTATATCCTCATTTGGTAATGCCAGTATTTCTTTTTTCTTAAGTGATACAATTCATAATCGTTTGGTTTATCTAAAGATGAAAAAATTTTTATAGTCTTTCAGACTTTAAGAATCAATATTTCTAATCTCTGCTATCACATAACTGGGGATTGAAAGATGTATAAGACAGATTTCCAGGTAGTGGAAAAAATCAGGGTTAGCCTAGTTCCACTAAAAATGTTTCTTTAGGCTAACTTCTTTAGACATTTCTTCACTACCACTGCATAGGAATAAAGCAAAATTTCGTTAGACTCATTTGCTGTTCTATTTTTTAAAATAACTTAAATTAGTGTTCTGATTCCTTGCACTTGTTACATACAACTCATTCGTCTATTTTATTGTCGCTTCTTAGGGTTCTTGAAAGTCGGGGACTACAACGATCATATATGTTGAATTTTTTATTATACCGTATTTGTAAATTTCGTATTATGCCACATTTGGCATATCGTCGGCTTACTTTCAAAACGTCCTAAGTCAGTTCAGGCTAATTGTACCCGAGTGATGAAAAACGTGTATGAACCACCTTATATCAGTTTTGTAAACTGATTTTTTATTAACCAATAATTATAATTCATTTTTCTGTAAATGGTCGTATTTACTTTTTTTAATTAATAATTGATTTTCATAATGAGAAACTATAACATCAATCCCTTGACTTTTTTTTAATGCGACCCAATCATCGTCAAAATTCAGTTTGTAGTAAAGCTTTCGATCAGGTCTGTATTGTATGGCACACAAATCATTAACAGTATAATCTCCTGTTTTATATTCAGAACGAATGGAAGAGTGATACTTTAGTACAGCAACATTTTTTAAATATTCATCTTAATAGGATCGTGGATTTAAACAAGCCGTTTTAGAAGCGGAAATATACTTATGCGAATTAATTTCTCTATTACGAATTTTCCATGCAATTGTGGAGTGCATGTTGTCACACTTGCCAAGTAATTCTAAGGAATAATTATTCCCTTGCCTATTTGTAGATGCAAAAATGCGTTTGATATCAGATTCTCCAAGGTAAAATTATGAACCACCAATTTTTAATGCCTGTTGCCTGTTAGACAAAGAAGAATTGATTGGAGATCTATCGTGAAAAAAAGCCGAGCATTACTTTTATCTGATGATGTTTCATCACGTGCTCTATCTTTTTTAGAAATGTGGCAATTTTATACCTGCTCATTGACGTTTTCAGCCTTATATGACACACATCGATCACATTGATCTTTTCTACAAAATGCAGAAATCTTTGACGCATGCCATTGTGATGCAACGACATCGAAGGTTTCACGATCGTCTGATAGATCTTCACTATATTCAATTTAAAGTTTTAAATTTTGTTTGACCAGTAAAAATCAGACCTAGAAGGTTTTAAAAGTAAGCCGACGATATGTAAAAAATAATGTAAATCACATCATTGGTTGTTAACGTTAGCGATGTTTTGTCCCTGTCTTATGATCTTCCCAGGTCATTCTTTTTATACTTATTCGCTACTGATCTTTGTCGTGTTTTCTGACCTAGAGGTAGCAACATTTCGACACATGAAGATCGTGTATTTTGGTTGATCATTACTATCGTTACCGAATTTTGCAATGTCGTCTTACCATTGTCTTTATTTTTTTTTAATATGGACGTCATACGTTGGAATAACACTTAATAATCTTCAAATAATTAAAATTCGTCCTTAAAGAAGTCTTGTTAGTAAATTTGAAAAGCAAACTGACCTATTTTGTAAATGATACTTAAGGCTTATTTGAAATACTAAAAAGCTTCAATTCATGCTAGTAATTATTATGGTTCAGAATATATGTTTTTGTCAGTTTTTGATAAATTGTCTTTGATTGTTTTCATTCCTCTTCTCATCATTTAATTAATGAATGCTCTTTCTTCTTATAGATGAAGCTAAAGAGTTAAAATGCCCTGTATGTAGCAAAGTATTTGCTACCAACACTGGTTTAAACTATCATGTCAGACGTAAAGTTTGTGAACAAGTGGAAGAAGAAAAAGGTATGTTAAATGAAATTTCCTTACAAAGATTTTAAAGGGACAATAACTGCTACTTGCGGTCACGCTAATGCTCACTCGAGTTATTTTCTCAAACCTAAATGTTGGTTAAAAATATTTAAACAGTTTACAATTGAAATATTTGTTTGTGATTTTTTAGAGGACGAAATAATTAAATGTGAAAACTGCGACACCGTTTTTAGACATAAGACCTCTCTTAACTACCACTTAAACCATAAAGTATGCCTAAAACCAAAGAAAGGTAAATATCTACTGTCGTTTTCAACAAATCAGTAAATTCAATAAATTTGCAGAGGAAGTTGAACCAAAACCTTTGCAATGCGAGCAATGTGAAAAGATATTTTCGACTACATCGGCACTTTCCTACCATGTAAAGCATAACGTATGCGCTCCAAAAGAACCTAAAGAACCAAAAAGTTAGTACCATTTATTGCTTTGGTAGTTTATTATTAATATCATTAAATTTTAGTGGAAGAAGAAAAAGAATGCCAATTTTGTAATGCTACGTTTAGGCACTACAATTCTTTACGTTACCATTTAAACCACAAAGTATGCCTGAAGCCCAAGATCGGTAATACTTATTTAAACTTAACTTTAGATAAATATAATAAAAATAATATTTATTATAGAGAAAACTGAGCCTAAAGTACTGCAATGTGAAAAGTGTGAAAAAGTTTTTACAAGTAATTCATCTCTAGACTACCATATGAAGAGGAAGGTTTGCGAGCAACAAAAGCCAATTATTCAGGGTAATTTACTATTCAAGGATATTAAAGAATTATTATTTTAAACTGTTTTTTTAGGTCCACCATTTATTTGCGATATTTGCAGTACCTCTTTCGAATTGCGTCAGACTTGGTATGCGCATATTCAAAGACAAGCATGCAAGAAGTACCCAGAACGGTACATGCAAGAAAGAGAGTGGGAAATAAGCGTTAAAATTGAACCTGATTTATCCGATCAGGACGTATAAAATATTGAATTTGGTATTTTCAGGCAGGTTATTAGTTTTTGACATATTTGTTAGGTTGTTTTAAGCCATGGTAATTTTAAATTTAATTAGGGGTAAAATTATTTATTACTGGAGGGCTTTTCAAAAAATTAGATATTAATAGCAAAAAAGGTGCAATATATACTATATCTTATTTAAAAATAAATAATCTTCTTTTGTTTTTGTGTTAATCTATATGGCACCATGTGTGTTTCACAAAAAAAAAATGTTTAAATTGAAACCAAAATAGTAGTACAGTAAATCTGTCATTTCAATTGGGGAAAACATAATTGACAAACGGATCGTATTTACTTCCTATGACTTTGGAGAGCTGCATGGATAGCAAAGACTTTTTAAAAAACCTAAAGTGTTTTTGTATTTAATTTTTTACCAGAACTGTTAGGTTTGAAATATGTCATAGACCACTTAAAAAATATGTTTTTCACGACACTTGTTTGCCTGATACCGATGAGCCTAATAAAAAATATAAACTCTGGAACAAGATTTTTTTTCAAAAACTAGAGGGTGACAACTTTTTGCTTTAAGCTATTCACCAGTTCTCCTAATATTAATGAAGTAAAATAGCGTCGGTTCTATTAAAAAAAGACAGGTTTATTGGACTGAGTAGTTTAAGATTTGTTTAAATTTATTGCCATGTATTGTGCTAGTACCCATAATAATAAGAATATTGTATAATACCTTTTAGGTAGTAATTTTTGACTATTATATATAAACAAGTAATATAGAATATTGTGTGATTGTGAAAAACTATTATATAGTATATTAATTATATCTGCATTTTTAGCTTATAGAAAATGTTGTAATAGAAATGTAATAAAAACAGTCGACATAGTATAAAAAAATAATTTTTATTACTATCAGGTGTATCAAAAACCTGAGATTACTGAGCCTCTATGAATATCGTTTATTATATAATGAATCTAAGTAATTTTCCTTTTTTTAGGTTCAACATGCACTATAAAAAAGGAAACTGATGCAACGATATTTTATCCAGATGCGATGGACTATAATCTGATATTTAAGTGTCATTTATGCACATACGTGGCACGAAAGAGTATGAAACTAAATGACCATTTAAAAAATTTTCATAAGCTACGCTACTATGTTAAGGATGGAGTATATCTTAATTTATAAATAAAATACATAGTAACAGTTGTTTTTAAATTATTGTCTTATTTTAAATATTTATCAAGAGGTAAGATAAAAATCTGATTTGGGGAAGAGAAAATAAATCTATTAAGGTTAATTATATTGTACGAAATTAAGTTTGTTTGACTAAAAAATGTGCTATTTCATATATATGAATAAATTTAATATAATGTACACGACTGGCTTACTTAGGTCTTGGGTGCCGAAATCACTGTACTAAATTGCAATAATAAATCAAATTCTTGATCCAAACTAGATGAAGAGAAGTTCAAATTAGCCGATCGTGTATACAATTCTAAAGCTTATTAAGATACATTGAAAATGTCTTCCTCATTTTAGTTTTTTTTTGTTCTTGAAATAGATCATTGTTTATTTAGATTGTCTATTTTAGACGCGGCATCCTATTGAATTATTTATTTCTAAAACCTACATCTATATTGAAGAATTAGCCAGTTAAAAAAAAAGATTTTTTAATAACTTTCACAAATATATACTATATAATATACTTGCCACAAGAAAGGGAAGTTACAGGTATAGATAGTGAATTTCAAGTTACGTCACATTCAAATAGTGATATGATCTCAGTTTTCCAAATGACAAAGAATATAATTTCGTAAATTTTCAACAAAAATTAAATAGCAGACAGTGTTGTCTACTGATGATTTAAAGCTCATACAACCGAGTAAGGTTAACTGATCCTCGCAGAAAGTAAATTTGCCAATCGTCCGATGTTCTGAGGCGATTTATGTGAGAAATGGTCCCTTGAACATCGTCACAAACTGGAAAAATCCTTAATATACCACGGTAAGAACGATGTCCAAAATTGCATTTATGCCAAATCAAAATCAAATTGCAGAAACTTTGTGTCTTTGAGTCTATCTATAGATCTTATAGTATCTGTAGAACTTCTCTGGACTAGATCTAAATGAATCCCTGGTCACTGGCATAACGTGTTAAGTTCACATCTACCCAAGACACTTGCTCATTATTGGTCAATGTGCTGAAAATATTTTTCACCTCACTGTGGTAGGCTTGAACTTTTTAGCTATTTGTGGTAAAGATCACAGTTTTGCCAAGTTGAAAATTTCGATTTTTGAGAGGAGCGTAAAGGGCTAAGACATAATGTAGCCCCTGCTTATTGACTTAAGAGCACAACATATTTACATCAGCTGTCAATATATGTGATAAAGTTGTTTCAAATATTTACTGATTTTATATTTCTTGATAAAACTAAGTGCAAATAAAAGTCTCAGGTAAATATTTATTACATATTTATAACTGTAGGAGTTTTAGTGTGATTAGTAGCTGCATCTGTTTTTGCACGGTATGTAGACCCTCAAGAATTTTTATATATAATAAAGTAAATTATTATTGTAGGCTCCACCAAATTTCTAACTTTAGTCTCAGAAATTACTCCATCGGTCTGCCATCAGTGCAATAAAGTCTACAAACACAGACACACACTGACACGTCATTTACGGTACGAGTGTAATAAGAAACCAATGTTTTCCTGCATTTACTGCAACTACGCTGCAAGGAGGAAGTATATTTTATTGGAGCATGTCAGGGGATCCCATAAGGATGAATTTTCAAACTTTTCCCTCAATATTTATAAATTTTTGTATCCGGATTATGATAAAATGTAGCTAAAAAGAGCTATAGAATTAATTTAAAAAACAGCAGGGAATAGGAATTTAAGTTAAACGTAGGATAGCAGTAACTAATAATAGACCTATTATTATGAAAGAGTAATTTTAGAGATTACAGGGTGGGTCATTATAATATATGCACCTAACTTGCTCTGAAAGTAAGCGAGGTACGGAAAAACGTTTGAAACCCGTTGTTCATGATAGAGGGGGACTGTCGAGGTCAGTTTGACCTTGATGTGTTTTTTCAAGATCTTATCAAGGTCAGAGTAATTTTTTTTTTATGGTTACCTCTATTTTTTGTAGTGGATTCGAAAAGAGCGAGAAATTTTACCTTTGTAATTATATTTTAAACGTTGTTATCGTAACCTTGAGGTCAAATTATAAAAAGTTGTTTATTTATGTTTCTGTATTAATTAAACATTTTAAAAAATACTTCAGCAGGTAGATCAATCACAAGTGTTTAAATAATCTTAACCATTTTGACCTTGAGGTCAATTTTAAAGGTCATTTTCAGGTTCTAGTGATAATAGTTAACAGTTAACAGTTTTTTTATAATTTGACCTTTTCAAGGCTACAAAGTTTGAAATATTTCTTTAAAAGTAAAATTTTTTCTTCTTTAAAAGCTCTTTTCGAATCCGCTACAAAAATAGGACTTCCCATTTAAAAAAAAACTGTGTCCTTGAATTGACTTTGATAAACGACCTTAAGGTCAAACTGACATCTATAAATACATGTCCCTAACCTAAACAACTTTGGTCTCAAATATTTTTCTGTATCTCACTTACTTTTGGAGATATGAACGACTTAGCGGATATAATGAACGTGCTCTTTAGTAGGGTTTATGTTTTACTCTTACCACAACATGCTCAAAATCTTAATTTTTTTCTGTTACTTAAGATAGTTACCACTGTAAATTCTAAATGTAAACCTAAGCCAAAGAAGCCCAAATAAAATTTTAAAGCCCTGTTATTACCTAAGTCTGTATTTATAACTATCAATCTAAAATAAAATCTTAAGGATTCATAATTCTCCAAGTTAATAAGCGTTTTGACTTTTAACTTAGAGTTTCATTAGGACAGTGAATTTATATTATGGGAAGAATTTATATGAGAAGACCGCTTAACAAATCGATTTCAAAATAGATTTAACAATAGAAAATAATTTTTTTTTAATAACCTCTTTGGAAGTTATAAATTAATTTCAACAGTCAATATATAAATTATCAGTAGTTAAGCTGACTATCACATTCTCTTGTATCACTGAACTGACGAGACCCAAAAAGATCAAAACGGGTTGTCAGTTTTATTCTGTGCTGTATTGTACCACATTAGCGTTGGAGTATTCACTGTTCAATTACTGAGTCTTTATTTTCCCATTTTAACTGCTAAATGATTCAAATAGAATATTATCACCTAAAATGTATATAGGTAGTATTGACTTTTGGCTAAAACTACTGATATTTAAGCCAAATCTAGTCTTTAAAAGTGCCATTGATTTATTATATTTAGACTGTACGTAACTTATATACTATTTATTTTTTAAGATAAAATTTTACTTTCGTGTTTTTAATTATTAAGGATTATAAGACGGTATACAAGAAATATTTTTACAACCGTGCCATGACTGTAATAAGCCAAAAGTTTGAATTTATTAAAAATTAGTCTAGGAATATTTATACAAGCCAAAACTGTAGTGTTACATAAAGGTAGATTAATATTATTTAAATAAATGGGTTTTCGTGTGTTTTTTTTGTTTTTATTTAATCCTGTTGGGGATTGGATATAATTTAGTTGAAGACCACTATACTTTTTAAACCTAATAGTAAAAAAGTACATGTATATAAAAAAAAGTAGTAAGGAGCTAATTCAGCAGATAGACCAACACATTATTCACAACTTATTTAAAAATGTTACCAATTTTTATAACAACTAAAAAAATCTGTCACAACATACTTAACACACTACCTTGATGTGGCAATTTCATATTAGTTATAGGTCATAATATATATTTATATGTATATTATTTTAAACATTACGGAAATTGTAATTTTCCAATCAAAGAGTACTATATGTATATTGCTGAAAATAGCCTTGAAAATGGTAATGCGTAATTAATGGAAATAGGAAAATATAATTTTCAGAAGGTGATACAATTGAAATACAATTTTTCTAGATTCACCAGGTTTACTTGACCTGACACACCCATAAAACCAAGTAAAATAAGTTTTAAATAAAAAATCTGATTTTATAGTGTATTCCTTCTGAAATTTTTTTGAATACCAATGATTTTTCTGAGATAAATATAACCAAATTACTTTAGTACCGATACACTGATAATCATTTATATCTGTAAAATATTACGATATTTTCCTTTTTTGCCTTTATAATGTTTTAATTGTGTTATTTGAATTACCTTAATCCTTAGTTTTATTCAAGGTTCTAAATAAATATGTTTTGTAGGCATTTCGTACAAATTCGTAGCATCCAAAATGCGACCTAGCAAGTACCAAATGGATTACCGAGGAAGATTCCCTTGCGACAAGTGTGGAAATTCTTACAAGCAAAAAACCCATTTGATACGACACTTAAATTTCGAATGTGGAATCGAGCCTAAATTCACGTGTGTCTGTGGTAAAAAGTTCAAGCAGAGGAGTAATTACAATACGCATTTTAGGACCGTACATCAATATAATACGGACGTAACTTATACGTAGGAAAAGTGCGCAAACCACCGAAGTTTTTGTTACTTAAGTTATAACAATCTTAAAATTTGCCAAGATAATTTTAATTGCAATGTATTTTAAATTTTTACTAGGACTCATGCTTTTAAAATTCTGAACTAATATTTGTATCAAACTAATAACAAACAATTGGTTTTTAGTCCTTGTACCATTCTAAGCATGATAATTATAGCATCTAATGTATGTTCGACATGGTGATGATATAATATTGCATAGAAAGTTTGTATGTCACCTGTGGTGATGACCGACGTAGTATTGAGGTTAGAAAGACTTACATATATTAAGAAATGATTTTAGATAGGATACTCTAACAATCTATGGCATTCACTTGATACACATGTTGAAATGGTAATAATTTTTGTATAGTTGTGAACACAACCATCAGGTTTAATTGTTTTTGGTTTCTACCCCTCTTTATTTTTAAATTATGGGCTTAATTATCTGTAACTGCTTTTTTTCGATACTAAGTAATTTCAAAGGGTAAATATTCATTCACTATGGGCTTTATGTCTTATTTTTCAGCCATTATTTGACATATAAATTAATTTCTTCATAAGTTATGCTTAATAAAGAATGCTGATGTATAGTCACTTCTAAAAAGTCGATTAAATATATTTTTTTTAATCTTTTCGGTTTATCCTAAATTTTGTTCTTTAGCATTAAAATAATTGTTTTCTTATAAGGTTTGCTATCGATGACAATCATTATTATCTTGAATTTCTTTCGATTACGTAATTTGAGATAAATTTTTCAAATAACATGTTAAATGTCAGCTTCTTTGGGCTCATTCTTCATTTATAAAATGATATATAATTTTTTTAGATACATGCCACGACATATACAATTTGATGTACTCGTATAATGTCATATACTTACTATATTGATTAAAGTTGATGTCGACCGTTATAAATAATCATTATCTTCGATTGTTTCGATTAAAGAGAATACTTTTTAAAAATTTAGGTGCAACGTTTTTTTATACGTCCCTTTTTAAAAATTTTTACACGTTTCATTTTTCAGTTGAAATATTCATTTTACGACCTAATTATACCTGTTATAGGCCTGATCACTTTATTCTGATTTTTTATAATTTACTAAATTTCGAGGATAGAACTTTTTCTAGATATTTTTTTTTGAGAATCATCTGCTGCGGCGTTAGAAAAATTAAGTCAATAATTTTTTTTTCTTCGAGTGTTTATCCACCTTTTTTCTATTTACAAAATCATTGTCCCTTTTTTCTATTTTCTATATCTTTTTCTACTATCTCGTTAGAATATTTTACTTTTGAATTAATAATGTTTCCTTTCATCATATTCATTTTTGAGTCCGGAAAAAATACTCTTGAGCATATTTTCTTTTTAGACTATTTTAGATTAAAGTACTTATCAACATTATGTTAATATTATAACATACAATAAAACTAAAGAATACGTACAGCGTTTACATTAACGCGGAGTTTCGAAAGAATGGAATGTAGCAATTTTCTCGACAATGGTCAATTTTTATTTTTTATTGCGCATTTTTTTCTGTAAAAAATTAGTATACAAAGTAGCTGAAAAAGGAGTTATAATAAACAACTTTTTTTTAAAAATATATTACCCAATATATATTTTTAAATTATGATTCTCTATATCATTCTACATATTTTAGCAAAATGTGACCAATTTGCATATTTAACATTCTTTGAAATTGAAGATTTGGATAAAGAAACGAATACCTTAAGAAGGTAAACTGTCAACGTCATTATCAACGAGTGTCACCACAAGAAAACGATTATTACTTAAACTCTGACTATTACTTCATAATAAAAAATGGTGTATTTAACGGAGCAGCAACGAACAGATATTTTAATAGTGGCTGGTTATGGTGATATAAAAAGGAATCAGAGAGAGTGTTTACAGACTATTTAACGAAAAATATCCAAATATAATAATTCAGGAACATCCTTGTACGTCTTTACGTAATTCGGCAACAGACGAAAATTTGATATTTATATATATAAAAAAAGAGCATCCCTTTAAAGTTTCCTATGTACAAGAACTTTTCCAAAATAGTCTAGAAAATCGCCTGGGTTGAATTAATGCGACAAAATACCAGATTTTTTAGACAATATAATATTTACAGAGAAAGCTACATTTTTATAAAGCGGGAAAGTTAACAAACAAAATTATCTTTACTGGTTTCAAGAAAATTCCCACTGGACTATTAAAAAAATACCCAGTATCCGCAAAAGGTCACCATATGGATAAGAATGATTAACAATAGGATCTTAGGACCATATTTTTTTGAAAGAATTCTAAATGCATGTTTATATTTAGATTTCTTATGTTCACAATTAATTCTTGCTTTAGCAGTTAGCTTTCCAAATCAAAAGGATCCGTATATTCTATGCACGGTGCTCCTGCTGCACACTTTAGAGGAACAAGTGGATAGGAAGAGAAAAGCGCTGTGAATTGGCCGGCTAGATCTCCGGATCTTAATCTATTAGATTATATTCTATGCTACATTAAAGAACAGACATTTAAGCTTGTTTGGCCTTAAAATATTGAGGAATTATAAGGGCGCATAAGAGATATAGCAAGAAATATATCGCCAGTGACAACATTTTTATGATAAACTAGGATTTTGTTAAATAGTTACTAGTGGTCACTTCGAACATTTGCTGTAGATAGGTATTTTTTTAATAAAAGTGTTTTTTAAGTTTTCGCATTCTGTATATTATTTTAATATACTGTTTAGCATCATACCAATTTAGAATTTTAAGTTAAAAATTGCGGGGTTGCCATTTGAAAAAATTAATTTTGGTGTTATAACCCTGTTTGAGCCACCCTTTTTGCTGTATTCTTATATTAAAAAATTGACAACAAAAATCGACGGGTCTAAGCTTTTAAAAAATATAAAAAAATTAAAAAATACGTCTTAAAAATTGTTTTAAAAATATACGGGGTTGTCGAGAAAATTGCAATTTTTCATTTTTTGAGAAACCGTGTGTCTAGTTCAATCCGCACTATACGTTATAGTTGACAATTTTATGTGTTTTGCAAACATACATATAACCGGTACTTTACGAGTACTTATAAATGAATTTGGCTTCTTTATTCATTATTAAGCTTTAAGTTATTGAGTCTATAATGTACAGGGTTTTAAAATATTTCAACCAGAACAATAATATTTGCCATGTTTAATATTAAGCAGAGTTTATATTTATTATATGAAAGACTTACTTTATCAGCTATAGGCCTTGAATGCTTTTTTCAAATACTAATAATATCTGTTTGACGTGTGCAGTGGCGTCGAGCTTCATGGAATTTTATTTAACTGGAAAATATTTTAATTTTTATGTAATTTGACCATTAAGGATTTAATTGAGTAAATTCTTTTAAGAGATATATAATGATATATATCTTATAGCCGTCTTTTATGGAATAGCTTAATTACACGTATGCTTCCGTTTATCAATGACGTCCTGTCATGCAGATTTTGCCATTTTACAAAGTATAGCATTCGCAAATATTCGGTAAAAAAGTTTTTTAATAATTTTCAGTATATAATGAAATATCTCTATATATTTTACTCATCTTGCATGAAGATTAGAAACTTCTAAGCTTCTCTCGCTCTAAATGTCCTAAATTTTAAACCCCTTGTAAGAAAATGTGAAATACCATATATAAGAAATGCTTTCTGGATTTGCAGGTAGAGGTACTTTCTTAATGTTTGTAACATCTCGAACTATTACTTTTCCTATTTAAACATATACTATTTTAAAGGAGTTCTTTAAATTCATTTATCTTTAAGTTTTTCCACTTCAATTTTTTTAAGAGTTGAATTTTTTGATATTTCGTTTAGCCATTTATATACGTTTGCATTTTCCCTATATATAAATACAACTAAATTGGTACGAAGGAGTTCGGCTTGATACGAAACTTAACAGTAAGAATGAGAAAAGAACATTTTTAATAAAACTTTAAAGTAATCTTTTCGGGCCTTTAAACAGGTACATGTACATTTTTTAGAGTATTTTTTTTGTGTTTTTTGAATTATATATTTAACAATTTTTATACCTTTTCTAAGGAAACTGAAAAAATATTGAGATTTAAGCATTAAGTTTTCTAGAGTGTTCTTCTTAGAAATGTTTTCATATTAATCACCATCGACTACCAATCTTAAAAAAGGTGACAAAATAGCTTTATATTTTAAATTAACACAATATTCTAAAATATTTAGGAAAATTTAGGCTCAATTTCTCATAATAAAGCAATATAGCGTTTTTTCCTTTCTTTTAGTTTTAAGGTCCTTTGTATAGTTATCCACAGTCTTGTCCTAATGATTGTTTCATCTTTTATTGTTTATATTATTTACCTTTCTTTTTTCAATATACAATTTAAAATGTCTCTTTTTATAGTAATCTTAAAATTTACTGTGATATGTGTATATTTTAATAAAAGACACAGTTTGGTAACCGATGTTTTATTTGTCTCATATACCCTCGTTGTTAAACCCACGTTTTGTATTTAAAAACTAAAAATAGTTTCTTTAAGGATATTCTTCATACGTTATAATAAACCATATAATATTGTAGTTTTTACTAAAATCTAAGTTTAATTACCCATATGCCATACCATTATTCTATTGGCATAACCTAAGTGAATACGTTACCCGTCTTCTAAAGATCCTCTAGTTTTTTTGAGATTTAAATCGCTAGAATTTATTATAATTTGATAAAAGGCGTATTCTTTCATACAGGTGCCTAGAAAAAAGTGTAATTGATATTTAAAAAACAATAAAACTTCTAGTAGTACTATTTATACTGAGATAAACTTAATAGCTGAAAAATAAACGTTGTAGAAGTTTTTAATTGTAATTAATTATAATCAATGATAGCGGTACGGTTGTTCCTCAATTTTATCTACTAAAAATTTAGAGTAAAACCTCAACTTTTGGCATGTGTTATGACGCCTGTACCTCTCTTATCCTAACCCAACTTCCACTCCAAAAAAAAAAAATACTAATAAACCAAATAGTTTTCAGAAATATGCAGTTCGCCCAGGATCAAAACGGAAGATTTATGTGCCCGAACTGCAATTCCTCTTATAAACAAAAGGGCCATTTAGTAAGACATATCAAGTACGAGTGTGGCGTACCGCCACAGTTTCAGTGCCAAGTCTGTTTTAGACGATTTAGACACAAAAGTAACCTTAAGGCTCATTATGTCTTTTTGCATAAAGCAAGAGCGTAGGGTCTACAAATAAGGTGTAGGTATGCAGTTCAAGTGAAAACAACATGATCAAGTTTCTTTACTTGAATTATATTTTCATAAAAATATTAAAAGAATTATAATATTCTCTCTGTCTTTAACGTTATGCTTGGTATTATAATATGACTGACAAGAACAATTCCTTCTGGAACTCAGAAACAGAACGTTAAAGCAACTTTTACCTGTTATAGTGGATAGTCATGGCAATATTGTTTCAAAATAAAAAAAAGCTTTACTGACAATTGTTCCACGGTTTACCAATGATTCCACTGAATCTCTTTATTTTTTATGAACATAATGATTTGAATTTACATGAAATATGCATATTTTGAGTCGAAATATGACAACGTACTGAAAAACGGACTGGAATTTATAAATGTGCCTTATTTATGCTGCCTATTTTAAACCCTTTTTAAGAATGACTAGGTAAATTTAATTTCCTTGCCTGCATACCTCACATGACGACAATTATATTCTGTTTGTGCCTTATTAATTATAGTTAAAAAAAATTATGTGCTAAATGTATATACCGAAGACTTGTTACGATTAGTTTCTTTATGCTTGCCTTAAGAGTATTAGGTTATGTTTTTAAATTTAGTTTTCCATTGCTTGTTTACGCTTTATCATTCTATATCTTCTTTATACTCTTTTTATTCTAAGTGCCTTATATTGTCAAAGAAATGTTAAATGATTCGAAATTTTAAAATTATTAGTACAAATTATCAATGTACTGCATATAGCTTTTAAGAATTATATAAATATTGTTTTGTGCTCAATAAAATTATTTGATAATATTTGTCTCAGTTGTATATTTACCTGTAGATCGTATAATTTATTTAACTAGTCTAACATGCGATACGTTTTAGAACGATTTCAATGCAATCAATGTAAACGAGTGTACAAGCAGCTAGGAAACCTCAAAAGGCATGTGAAGTACGAGTGCCAGAAAAGTTACAGATTCTTTTGCAACTTATGTGACTATAAATGCTTTAGAAATAACGTTTTGAAAATACATTACGTTAAGAAACATGGAGCAGCCACAGGTTTAAGACCACCACGTTCAAGTGATACTGGTGCCACAAGGGAATTTTGGGAAGATGCTGTTGTTAATGCTACTGAATTACAATAATAGTTTGAGAATTTAAGGGCTTGAAAAAACCGTTTCGCAGCACTTTATATCTGGTGGTGGTGGGAAAATTTACTTTAAGCGAATATCGCTACTTTAAAAAATATATTTAGGAAATATTTTAAACCTGTTTTTATTTTAAATTATTATGTTTATTTTTTTTTAACCAATTTACTTTCCAATATATTATGTTGTTATTGTATAATTGGTCTAGTCAGAATTTACAACTAAGCACATTCTCCTCTTGACTATGCTTACAAACAACGTACAATTATTATTATTAACAAGGCAATTGTTGAAAAAAATATTTTCTTACTTGCTTTACTTGGCACCTTGACAAGACATAATGGTAAAATGGTTATCTCTTCAATTTAATTTATTTATTGTATCCTTTATTTAACCTATAAAAATCCCAATTCCTACGAAAAAACAATTGTGGGACAAGCTGTGAAACAAATGGGTGTGTTTACTTTGTAATTTTGTCTCTTGTGTGTATTAGATATGTTGAAAAAATTAAAATAATATATTTAGGCAAATGCGCTGTAGTTTTTCCCTGTAGTTATACCCTTTATTTACAAAATTTTTAAACATCTCTAGAAAACGTTTTTTGTGCTTAATAAAAAAATCTACAAAAAGAAGCGACTAAAAATACTACATGCGTAGAAGCCATAGAATGCCTGTTAAATTAAAAATGATTTTACTTTCTCTTGGAATTGATTAGAGAAAAGTTCTTTAAATAATTTGTAAATTTTATTTGTACTACCTCCATTTTTTTAACTCGTTTTTCTTTCAAACGGATGATATTGTGGAATCTTTTAAAAGAGGCGAGGATACTGCGAAATTTGCGAAGTAGTTCAATTCTACCAATTCCATCAGTCCTGCATAAGATCTTTTACTATGGTTGCACACATCAATAATCATTCTCAATCTGCAGGTGGAGTTTCAGGTCATTACCAAACCTGTTTGTCTGTCCCTACCACTTCTCCCATACCATTTACAATCACATTCAGGATGATCAACGAGATACGAAGTGCCTTTATTCAACTTTAATACCACTCTGATAAAGGTTTCTGATTCGTTTGGTATGTTTACGCATCTCACAGTTGATCTTCTCAAAGGCTTCGAAGATATCAGCGTTAATAGGTTCAACCTGTGTTTCATTTCTTAGCTGATTAAATATGTATTATGTTTGAGACTAAGTGAGTAAACTTGATTTTTTGACGAAACTACGATGTTTTTTGAAAACATATTTATACAACTATGGTACACCAGGGTGAAATATTGTGAAAACACTGTTCAAATCTTAAGCGCTGTATCGCGAAAACTTCTTTTGTTTCAAATTGCAGGCAGTAGTTGCTTAACTGCCTGGAATAATAAAATCACCCAACTGCCTGGAATTTTAGCTATTTCAGTTAATTTTATTTCATATTTCAGACATTTGAATTTTTCTGTAATTTTCACTTTTTTTGCACTAGAATCATAATTTTGCTGAACTGCAAAAAAATAAAATAAATATTTTTACTAAACTGCTTGGAATAAGAAAATCGATTAGCTAAATAAAATAAGAAAAAAATTATGACTTCAACTTTCTGGAATTTTAGACCCTTTTACTATATTTCAATTCAAATTCCAAGCAGTAGTAGATTCATTATTTTGAATTGAAAATAATTCTAGTAGTGCCCACGGTTAATATTTTTTTTTCAAATTCCAGGCATTTGGCTTAATTTCAATCTTCAATCTGTAGTATAATATTACATATAATTAAAATGAAGAAAAGATCAAAGAAAATTATAATAGATTGAAGAAAACAAGAGAGAGAGAGCTCCGTGAAACTGCTGAGGTCAATATCAAAGAAGCATTCGTTTTACTTAAAGCTCGATATGTCTCTGAAGAACTTCTGTCAATTTTCTAAGAATCTTATCAAATGTCGGTCTTTTCCAGCCTTACAAAGAACAACGATCTAAAGATCGACCTATCAAGGCTTTTGAAGAACTCGGAGTCGATTCGATTGGAAATGATTTCTATGGAAATGGTTTCTTCAATTTTAATCTCTTTTGTTTCTTCGTTGATGAATGCAATAAGGCATGATTTGAGACTTGACCAACTAGCCAATTTCTTTCTTGGGTGCTGCAATAATAATACAATAAAAAATTCAAAGGAACAGCCTTCAGCACCCAGGGACTGAGTTGACCAGACGTGTATAATGTATAACGTTAGTATGCTGATGATCTGATAATTATACTTTTGCTTACTTTTTGCATATCTTATTGAATAGTGACAAGTTTTTTATATTAATTTTTTAGGCCAAAATAATCGACGTAGTTAGTCCGATTGTTATTCATGCACAACATTCGTTATTATTTAGGATGTTTTATTTGCTCGAGTAGTTTTCTTATCAGCGTGGTAGTGTTCGTCCATCATTAGGGTCAATAATGTTTACAATTGATTTAAATACATATTTTAGGCTTACAAGGTGGACCGTTTCAGTGCTCCAACTGTACTAAAAGCTATAAATACGCACGTGGATTAAAGCGACATTTAAACGAATGCGGTCAGGAAAAACAAATGAGCTGTTTCTTCTGCCCTCATAAAACTCATCGCAGAGAAAACCTGAGAACGCATATGATAATGAAACATGGGAAAGGGTTTAAACCGGACGTTGATAACTCTACCAGCATTAAAACAAAGAATGGATCGGTATAATTGTGTTCATGTTTTAAGAGTTTTCTTAATACAGGGCGTTTTAAAAGTTTATCATAAAGAGAGTAGCAAGCAAGCTCCTTATGTCAGTGACAATTTTGTTGTAATAAAGGAAACGACATAATGGCACAAAGTTTGGAATTTAGAGAGTTTTGTTTTGGTGCCAAAATACTTTGACACCCTGTATCTCTAATCTGCTTGATAACTTTCGGATAAAACAACTTTGAGAGAATCACAATTTTTTGATTTAAGAAACGCCCTATATATTTGGTAATCTTTATACATAAATTATTTTAAAGGCTGGTCTGATATTTATTTATGATAATGATATTTATTTATAATTGTGTACGTACTTAATTGTGTATATATTTCTATTTTTACTAGAATATATGAATGATCATTATATTATTTTTTTATTTTATCTAAAATTATTGAGAAAGTGTGGAAATATTTGAATACTGATTTTTCTTGTAACTTGAAAAAAACACACATTTAAATATAAGAATAATAATAAAGTACAAAATAAAATAATACTTGCTTACTTAAAGTCACAAAATAACACTTTAAGCGTTTTAACCTTCTCGACCAAAATCTAGTCCTATCTCATGCTACTTCATCCCAATTTCGTATTTCTATCACATCACAGAGATACCACAGATGATGTGGTATCTCTTTCCACATCATCTTTCCACCTTTAAACGATCCCAATATGCCTATTCTCTATCCAAACTTGCCCATGCAAGCCCAAGACATCCACCTACAAAGTTTGGAATTTAGGGAGAGCACTTTAAAAATTCGGGAAAAGTCATTTTTTGACTTTGTTTTAGAGTCCCCAAAATGGGCTCTAAAAATGCGATATCTCGGCTTATATGAGAGCGACGATCTTGCGGATGATCTCGTTGGATTTGGGGGGACGAAGTTAAGTTAAAACCGTTCGAATTTTCCCGATGATGTCTATAGAAGTCGAGATATCGACCTCCAAAGTTTGGAATTTATCGTTTTTCGGGCATCGAACTTTTTCACCAAAAATTATTATTTTTTTAAATCGAACAAATAATACCGCGTAAAAATTTTTCCCATTAACCAAAAAACCGGGTTCTAATAAGATTCGAGCAGAACTATGAGAATGAGAGAAATTTGTTTTTAGATTTTTACTTACAATCTAAATAGGGTGTTACACCTAAATTGCTGAATGCCAAAACTATTAAAATATTTTAGTTGTATATCCCCCAGTCTATGTTACGAAATTTTTAATACTATGCGATTCATGCTTTGTCAATACTCCATCGAAGTCCCTGAAAAACCACAAAATATATTACACTTAATATGAATAATTAAAAAAAAATATATTTTTCGTATTTGGGTAGACTAGTTAATTAATTTAAAACACTGTATATACAGATTAAGCATTAGGTGATAGTTAAACACAAATATGGTGAAGGGCACTCGACCAATCCTATAATCCCAAAAATTCACCACATTAAATTTTTAGGTCGCACAATCCGAGACTCCCGAAATCTTCCGGGATTATTCTGTCCAAAATGTGGAAACACGTTCACCAGAGTTGACAATCTGAAGAGACATATGAAGTACATCTGCGGCCAGAAGCCCCAATTCAAATGCAGTTATTGCGACTATGCTTCTAAGCATAAATATGTTTTAGCATTGCACATTAAGAGCAAGCATATGCGGGACTTTGAGCATTTTTTGAAGGTGGAACATTTATGAGATAAGCTATGATATTTTTATGAATACTAAATGCTCTCTAAGAACATTGGAGCAATTGAGATAATCTATTTTGAACATAGGGGTGTTGTCCATTACAATTATTGACTAATACCGCCAGCTTAACTTTTTATTTAAATATTGCTTTCATGTTGCTAACGATGTTTTCTATTTATTATTTAAGTTAAGTTTGATAAAAGTTTATTAACTATTGCACAATGAAGTTAAATAATTAAAATCAATGTAGAATAATTACTTTTTTAAGAATATCTACTAAACTATTTTTTATACAATGGTGTTTTTATAATTAAGAATTAGGTAAACGTAGTTTTAGATTTGAAGTGTTTACCTATATTTAAGTATATTTTATTCAATTATAAAATCTGCTATATAATGTCACATAAGTAATCAGGATAAAGACTGTTCGTGTAGAAACAAGGTGTGTGCGTTAAGTTATTTTAATAAATATAAAATTACTAGAGACGACGGTTTCTATGTACTTATCTGGATATAGCCCTGTACACATCAATGTGCATATTGATTCTTGCAGTGAATTTGCAAACTGGTTTAGTCTGTGCACTAAAAACAGGTTTCTCCTCTGCATCGACAATCTATCCTATGTTTTTTTCTTAGATTCTGTAGTTATAATCTATTTTTTTAAGAAGTTGTGTTCCTAATAACCTTTAAGGTTTATTAAACATTTCGGTATTGGGTAAATGATTCATACTCACTTAAGAGGTGCTTAGCAGAGTTTTTCTTATTGCATTCTCTGTAAAATGGAACTTGAGTTATAAACAAAAATATAAACGAGTATATATTCTTATAGCATCACTTCTTGTAAATGGATAAGCTATTTTCACGTTTTGTTATTTTTTAAGCCTTTTTGCAATTTAATTGTGTTTAAGATTTTTTGTGATGATTTTATTTTTTGAATTGGCTTTTTTACATGTGCCTTAGTTTAGGTCAGAGTATTGATTTCTACCTCTATGATCTCTAGATTACGCTTCTAGGGATGCAAATGAAGATTATAACAAGTTTTTTTAATGAGGTTTGTTTGTTGAATTAACTCTATTTGGAAATCTTTGGACATCTTAAAAACATCATTCATGTTTCCTTATTTATACATATAATACTATACTGTAACTACGCATACTTTCTTGTAAAAATTTGCATGGTAAATGAGATAATAAATATATGTAGGCACTTCATATAATATGACAATATTTTTAATATTATATTTATTTTTGATATTATATTTAACATTTAATATTTTGTATAATGATTTTTCAGTTTTTATAATAAAATATTTACATAAAAGCGGAATTTGTGTATATTCTACTTTTAAATATAACATAAATATTTTAGAAAATTCAAGAGAACACTTATTTAAAAAAAATATTTTCATAAACTGTATTAACCATTGCATATATCTAAATTTTAACCTATATTCGCAAAATATTTATCAAATTCCTACTCTAAATGATAGAGGTTGAGTCCATTCAGGTTCACTAATAAATATACCTAATCTAATCTTGACTACTTCAAGCTATCTCTGCCTTAATACGTATCGCATATATATATAGCTTGTGCTAGCTCTATCCCAGAGGGTAATGAATTTTACATTTTTTATGAATTTAAAGTGAATGCAGCTTATTCAACAGTAAAACTGTGAGAGGATTGTCCACTGGTTAGCTGAAATCTTAATTTTTTCAAGCAGCTTCTAATGGGTATAGCATCAACACGACTGGCATTCTCTTAATTAAGCTTAATTGAGACGTGATAAATGAAGTGTAGCTTCTATAGCTATTGTGGATTTTCCAAATCTTGAAGTTGCTCAAGATATCTGGATTTCTTGAAATGATTGCTAAGTGTTTCTAACCTATTATAAACCAAATATCTTTGCTGGGTCATAACTCACCTGATCATCCCTATCCTGATCCAAGTTCTCTAGGTATGAATATTGCTGTCTTAGCTGTAATAAATTCATCTTCTTCTTTTTCTTACTTAATACCTTTGCTTGTACTATGGCTGGAAGTAGGGACTATCGATCTTTATTTCTCATGATATGCCCTAGGTATTCCAGTTTTCTTTTTTTAATTCTGTACATTACCTCTAGATTTTTTTTCATTCTTCTTAGTGCTTTTATATTTGTAATGTGAGCTGTCCATGGTATTCTAAGCATTCTCCTATACAGCCACATCTCAATTGCTTCCAGATTTTTAGCTGTGAGTGATTCTCCGCCATACAACAAAACAGAAAAATACATAAATATGTTGTAACTGTTGAAGATGGCACTTATTTTATAAAATACTGTCCTTGCTTTTCCTATACGACATTTTATTTCTTGTGTATTTTGTTCAATTATAAAGGTTTCAAGGTAGCAATATTGTTGAACATCTTCAATTCGAGTTCCGTCGACATATAGGTGATCTTCATTTATATCTCTTTTGCTAATGATCATTTGTTTCGTTGATATTCAGACTAAGATGTGTCAGTACTTTGAAGCATTCTTATCACCATGGTATCATCGCCGTATCGATTATTATTTAGTTTGACTCTATTCAAAAGGATACGTTCTTCTACTCCCTTAGCTTTGTAATATGTTGATCTGTATAACAAATTTTGGCAGATAGCATTTGGGATTATTCTAAACATTTATCAATTAAAGTATTTAGAAGGTGATATTAGTTTAAATCTCATCACAACCAATGGAATAACCTGAAAATTGTACGTTTCTTGCTTTCACTTTATAAGGAAAGTGATTTAAAAGTCCATTACTTCTCAATAATTCTTTTGTTTCTTTTGAAAACTGTTCAGTTTGAAAATGGCGCATCTTGGCCATCAAGTGCCATCTTGGAAACAAAATGAAATAAAAATGTGAGTTTTGCGGCATAACATTTTAAAGATACTACTGTGATATCAAAATATTGCGTGAAAAATTGATGACTATCAACATGAACGAAAAATTAAGTGTAAATAGTTTTACATTATAAACCACAGTTCCTTCAACATTTCCTGCAAAATTATTATTATAAAACTTTAGAAATGTAGCTCATTTCCTGTTCTTCCGTTCTTATTCTTTACCAGCAATTTTTCTATTCCCTCTACTAACCAATTTTTTTCTTTTAGTTATAACAGACATTGTGTTGTGCTGTGATCTCTGTGGCAGAACTTACCAAAACAAGTCATCACTAAAACGGCACAAACGATTAGAGTGTGGAGTAGAACCCAAATATCAATGTCCATGGTGTTTCAGGAAGTTTAAGCATGAACACCATCTAGAGCAGCACCGAAACGCTAAAATTAAGTGTACGGAGGTCAAATTTAAGCCAAATAGTGTTAAGTGGGAGTGATTTTTCATGGTTACGTGGAAATGTTTCAAGTTTTAGTTTTAAAAGTTCTGCTCACATTGGATTTTTTATTTTGAAATGTAATATTGCCAATTTCTAAACAGTTTCCAGCAATATGATTGGCTGTAAATAGTATTAGCTTTGTAGGTCTAATTTTAAAATTCTGCTATCCAAAAGTATTAATGTACTTTTATGTATTATTATTCTTTTGACATACGAAAACGTCCATTATTTAAGTTTTACTGTGATCACGTTAAGCTATTTTCATAATTTAAACATCACTCAGCTGATGTGATTTTTAAACATTTATTTTACGTTATATTATTGTGCAATTTTTAATTATTGGTGGTGGCATTGTCCTCTTATAAAAATCTTTGTAATACAATACACTTCGCTTCTTTTAGTTTTAGGTTATTTAAAAGTTATTCTCGGTGTCTTGTTTTAAATTTTCGATTGTTGGTCAATAAAGGGCTTCCTATTTCTTTTTCTCCCTAATTAATAATTTTGTTTAATTTGCATTCATTGTTAATAGAAAATTATGATAAGATTAGGCGTATAAGCTTTAGGGATTATCGTATTACAATTATTTGATTTTAGCAATATTTTGATTTTTTTTTCTAATTTAATAACCCAAAACAAAATATTAATAAAATTCCTTAACGCTCGGTTTTCTGGTTTATATTTGAGTGCAGTGAAGAATCTAGCTTGGCTAATCAGAAAAAAAAATTAAAAACCAATTAACGTATTGATTTTCAATTTATCATTTTACAAACTGACTAACCTCCTAATTTATAATCCTTTATATTTAAAATAATCCTCTGTTAAAAAAGCTTTTTTTGTATATATTATTTTAAATGGCTTTAACACTTGACTTTTTGATTTAATACCACCATGAAACACTTTTTTTAAAAATAGGGCACCGAGTTTTTAAACTTTAAAAGTAAACAAATAATGTCATATTTATAAATAAATTATAAATTTTTGAAGAAAATATGCCTCAAAATTTATATATGTATATATATATTTATAATATCGCTTCCTAATTATTTTTTATTTGATATAACAAACTTACCCTAAATTTTGTGGTGGTTTGGACTTTTAAGAAAATTATTAAGAAGAAAGTTCACTATTTAGTAACTTCTTTATCTAACAGAAAAAATAAATGGAAATTAAATAAGTAATTTTAAATACAAAACTAAATTTAAAAAAATTTTCCGGTTCTTACAAAAAGAACAAATGAAAAACAAGCGAAAAAATACTAATGTCTAAATATATGATGTTTATTGTCAAGTCTGGATATGTGCATTATCTAATAAAAAATACTTAACAAATTCCTTTTTTTTGGTCACTGCAAAGAAGAAATATAAATAATTACGAAATCGATTTTAAATTAGAAACTAGTTAAATTAGGAGTATGAGAAAAATTATAATTTTATAAAAAAAGTTAATAAATATCTCTTTATACTTACTTATTACTCTAATACTCACTCACTAATCATTTATTTATTTTTCACTACATGAATAATCAACCATTATTAATATTATGAGTATGGTACCGAAATGATTTGATTTTTTCTATTTTCTTTTTAAATTTTTAATAATGATATCTTTAATATATATGTTCTTTTTTTTTACAAGAATGAATCAATTGAAGAAGTGAAAGAATTTAGAAGCAATTAATTTAAAATGACAAAATGCAAAAATGACCCGGCCGTCAGATTCACTGCTTGACAATTTTAATATTAAGGTGAAGATTTAAAATCATTATTCCTTCATTTTTACAACAAACAGATTTATCTTAATATTTTCACTAAAAAGCTCTAGGGAGCATCATACCTACAAAAGTTTACAGGTCTGTCTATCAAGGCTGTCTTTATGATATATGATAAACACTACTAAAATCGCCCTAAATTTTGTGGAAGTTTGGACTTTTGACAAAATTATTAACATTTTAGTGCATTACTTCTTAATAGTGTGACATAAATTATAATTTTGTGCAAAAAGCTTATAGCCCTATTTTTATAATAAACACTTCTTCATTCCACTAATTATTTAATAAAACTACTTAACAAATATATATCTTTAGTCACCTGTAATAAACACACCGTAATAAACAACTGAACAGAGATACAATAAAGGAATCTACAGAAGCTGAATCTTTTCAGTATCTTTTAAGTTGAAAATACATAAAGTTAAAAATATTCCTGCTACTCTCCTGAGATTTAAAACGAGTAATCACTAATTTAATTCTCTTTAAATCAATATATATCGAATAATTGAGTATCGTAGTAGAGTTACCTGATTTATTTTTAATTTTGAATAATAATATCTTAAATATTTCTGTTCTTTTTTCAGGATTTATTGAAGAAGTAAAACCATTAATAAGCATTTAAATTAAAATGACAAAATGCATAAATGACAAGCGGATTAGATTCAATGTCATACAGTAATCCTTTAATATAAAGTTAAATCTGTCCAATCCACCTTCAAGATTTAAAGCATTAATCCCTCATTTATTCCTGTTTACAAAAAATAGATTTGTCTTAATATTGTTTATATGGGTTTAACTAAAAAGATCTCTAAAAGGGAGTGTCATAGTACAGTTGTCAATTTTCTTTAATATAATTCATATTTAATAAATAAATTATAACTTTACTAAAGAAGTTTATAGGTCTATCTATCTATTTTTTTTTATATATCATAAAATCTAGTTAAATATCTTTTTTAAGCCTCCGCAATTATCAAATAAAAATAATGAAATTAATTGTATTTAAAAAGTTTTATCTAAATAAAAATGAAATAAAGGAATCTATAGAAGTAAAAATTTTTAAATCTTTGAAGTATGATTAACGTTAAAATGTAAAAAGATTTTTAGAATATCTTTCCACTACATGATGATTTAAAGTCAGTGGCGAAGCTTACGAGTAGACAAGGTAGACACTACCCAAAATTATCCAGTTATTTGTTATTAATTTATCACGTAATTATTTCATGCAATTGTTGAATTAAAATTAAAAAAAAATTAACACGGAACGTAGCCTCTCCTTACTATTATTAAATAGTATCTAAACATGATTAATCCGAAAGCGCGTCCCGCCTGACGCACCAATTAAAATAAAAATGCAGAGTTGACACCCAATTAATGTATACGAGCCCCAAGAAGACACATTGATATTTGTCTTCCGAAATTTGGAACATCTAATCGAACCAAATAGACATCAAACAGGTGACAGAGGTCCGGCCGCATCAGTATTCAGCCTATTACGTCTGCAAAATTTACTGCTTTTTCGTATAATTTAAGGGTGCTAAGAAAAAATGTAAATTAATTGTTAAAAAAAGTTTAAAAATAATTGGCCCTTTATTTGAAGTATTTTATTTAAAGAAACTTTCTAATAATATTAATTAATATTCAGAATTGTCATCTCGTGCTCTCATAATTAGTATGCAACGTAGAAAATTTAAAAAAAAAACATATCCAAATATGCACTGTACGTTTTTTTTGTACGTTAAAAACTTAAATTTGCTTGACTCTTGACAATGGCTATTGCCATTGGCTATGGCTATTGCCATTGTCAAGAGTCTTGTCAATATTATCGAAAAAGATTATAAGATATATTATAAGATATTTTTATATAAAAAGATAACAAAGGACAAAACTTACGTCACTCTCATTTCATTATAAGAGACATAGGGGCACTTATATCTAATTAAACATATTATGTAATTACGTACAATTGAGATTTGGATTTTTATTGTTGTTTTATTTTCGTACACTTTATATTAGGGTCTCCAAAATATGCGATAATTATTTTGAGTAGTGTATCAAGAATGACATTACTTCTTGCGTCATATGGCAGCAATGTCAGCTTACTTAGCAGATAATTTTGCTTAATTTTTGCATATGTTGGATATAGGTAAAAAAAATACTTCATACGATTAATTATATTGCTGTCGCGATTTCGATGTCTGTGACACCTTCAGGACTCTAAAAGATACATAAAAAACAAATAAAATCATTGAATTAAAAATCATTAAAGCAGTTTTTACAATAAAAATAACATTGATTAAAATTATATCTTATAAACTAGAACAAAAAAAACACTCAGCACAATTTCACCAAAAGGTCACAACACATAAGATTAGGAAATTTTGAAACGAAAAACTGCATATACACTTACCTATATTCTAGATCGTCCTCGAAATAACAACTGTGATATCATAATTAATACAAGAATTCATAGGTCCTTCCATGCTCTAGGGTTTTTAATTTGTTTCTCTGTCTTGTTAAAAAAAAATCTAGAGCACGAAAGCATCTATGAATGCTTGTCTTAATTAAGTAAATACATTTTAAGGTTTAGAAATTATTTTAGTGTTTTTTTTTTGTTTTAGTAAACTTTTATAACCAATTTTTCGAAATAATTTATTTCAGTCAATGAGTTTATAATAATTTATTTTATTATAATTATATAAACTGGTTCGATGATTTTATTTGTTTTTATGTATCTTTTAGAATCCTGAGGTTGATCTAGATATGAAGATCTTGATTGATCATCTGAAGATGTATCGACCTATATTCAACAAACGATCAAATTAAGCAAACGTGTAAGCTGAGATCACGAGAAATAATTCACATTAACAGACAATTTTCATCGCATTGTTGAAATTACCCTTGTTGCTATTTGTGACCTAAGTAAAGTCCTTTGCCTAATTATTCTACAATTCCACAATATAGTTTTTTTTTAATTAAAAATTATGAATAGAATATGGAGGAAGAGCCGCAACAAAGAAGTAAAAAATTGCGATAATCTTCCATACCTTTATCAACGAAATTTGACTAATTTATTAACCAAATATTTCTAATCTAAAGTTTTATTTTTAGAGCGTATTATTTTTAAATGCATCTCTTGCAAAAGAACCTATAGGAACATCGCGAACCTAAGAAAGCATGAAAGATTCGAGTGTGGGCGAAAGCCACAGTTTCATTGCGATTTCTGTGATAAGGCTTATACAGAAAAGCGTCTTCTAGAACTTCATTATTTTAGGGCACACGGAGACGTTATGGCCGATTTCAGAACATAAACTTATTATATATTTGATATATCTATAACTTGCCGGGTTGGGTTGCTATAGTATACAGAGCCATATTTTTAAGCCAATATATTCCTATTGTATTTCTATAAAATATATAAAATTCGTTTCAATAAAAACATTTTTTTAATCCACTTAACTTCAGGTAAGTAATGGATGGATCCTATTATTTTATAATTTTAAGCCTTTAGCATGTTTTCGCATCCAGTTTCGTCGTTGTTTTTGTTTTCAGTGTTATTGCATGCGTCAGATTATAGCGGGCATGCATTCCAAAAGGTAAACATAAAAAAGCGCAAACCTTACACCCAGAAGAGCCTATATCCAAGATTTTTTTAGACAACGGCAGGCACATGTGCATAAGGTGCCTTAAAAGTTACAAGTACAAGTGGAACTTGCTTAGACATTTAAAGTATGAGTGTGGAGTGGCCCCTCAGTTTACTTGTAAGCTGTGCAGTAAAGCTTTTACCCAAAAAAGCAGCCTTAAAAGTCACGTTGCTTACGTGCATGGATACCAGCTCACCATTAAGTAAACCTAATGATTCACGTGTTTTTGTTTGTGGGTTTTTTTAGGACTGCAACCCTTGAACGAAACCATTCTTATGAATATTTTATTTTATAAATATTGGCTTTAGGCCAACCTCACTTTACTAATAATGTAAATGTTTCGCATTAACTTTTATTTAATTAGAATGTATTTATAAAGGCTCTGGGGACAAATAATCTCAAAAATTGTTATGTAAGACTTAAAACTACTTAAAAGATTGTACTGGTAAAGATAATTATGTTTATTAATTTGCATAGTCGTTTAAATTATAAACTTCGCAATACTGAAAGTGAACATCAATATAAATTTAAAGGTCTTTTAAGGGGCTTAAAAGTAATAATAAGTTAATTTTTATTTTATAATAATTGTTTTCACAAAACGCGGTATCTTTTAAATGGAAATTCTTTGCTGAGGATTTTAAATGAAACTTTAAGCGAATAATTATCTTAAAATCTTATCTTTGAAGAATTATTATGATAGGTTACTTACCTATTTATGATTGATCACAATTAATTTAGTGCCAGAGTGGCAAATTTTTTAATGCAACATAACTTTTCATCTAGATTTTATAAATTTTATTATTTGATTGAGTTAGAGACTTCTCGAAAATTATGATTTGTCGTAAAAACTAATATCCTTGATTTTTTACTCCTGGTTAAATAACCTGAAATTCTTTTTTAAGTCTTACATTACGAGATGTTTTGTCTTGCCTCCTTATTATTACCTCATTGTAATACTGTGCCATACTATTTAAGTTTACTGTTTAATGTTATTTTTAGCAAGTAGTCTTGTGATAATCAAAAATAAAAAATAAGCATTTAGAGTAAGTAAGTCGTTGCTGCTTCACATGGAAATAATTACTTCTGTCACTTAAAATACAGAAGAAACCATCTTATAGCAAGAATAATTATTTTGTGTTTTATTAAAAAAAAAGTAAATAAGCATAGGTAGTAGGTACCAAAGCTATTAAACTTTTAAGTTTTTCTTTCTTTTGTTTCTCCTGTTAAGTTGTTAGAATAGAAATTACAGAAGTGCAACGCCCATTTAAGTTATGCATGGAATAGGTTTACAAATTTTAATTAACGTTTACGGGGAAAACATGAATTTATACTTCTAATATGTTTTATATTTTTCCTTGTTTTTCTTTTCACACTTATACTTTTTAAACACGCATTAAAGAACATTTATTATTGTAATAAATATGTATTAAAACTTAATAATGTTTTCATATTGACGTATATAGTTACGATTCAGTTTTATGACTTTCTTAATTACTTTAAAGGTTTTATTAGAGAGATCCTTATGTAATCTAGTAGTCTAAACAAAAACACTAAAACTATTTACTTGTAACACGTGAATTTCATTATTAAATTGTATTTTACATGCTTGACTGATTTTTGTATTTTGTTTTAGGATATTTAAATAAAATGATATTACAGCCTAATAACCTGTACGATGGAAGATTTTCTTGTCCCAATTGTCAAAAAACTTACATTTACCGTAGCAGCTGTCAGCGACACATGAAATATGAGTGCGGAAAATCGCCACAGTTTCAATGCCAATATTGTTTTAAACATTTTACGCAAAAGAGTAGTTTAAAGGGACATATTATCGCCATACATACTAAGGAGTTAACGCTTAATTGTAAAGTGTTTGCATAGATTATTAATATGAATAATTATGTGAATTAAAGTTTTATTTAAACCTTTCTTGAGACTCATTTAGGTCTTTGACTTTTGAATATGATGTACAGTATTATTTAGAATATGAACGTTTTGTGAGGTTTTCTTTTTTTGCGCTAGAATCATGTCGTGATGTCTTCTATTTAGACTGAAGAGACTATTCATGCATATTTGAGTTACACGTGCTTTATTTAAAGCTATTAATAATACCTTTCCTCTTTTAACCCTTTTGAGTATTTATTGCAATCTACTAGCCTAAAAAAATAGATCTCTACTTTCATAATAAATATTTACTTAATCTTGACAAGGCAAATTTAGATACGCAATTATAAAATCTGCTAGATTAAACTTGATTGCTATATTTTCCGAATTAGATGCATAATTATGTTACGTGCAATTGACAGTTGGATTGTCAACAGATTCCTTTGATTGAATCTAAATAAAATCCTATATGTTAGATTTGAAAAAGAGCTATTTTTATAATATCTCAACCTTGTTCAATAGAAATAATTCCCTGCAAGTATTTTTCTACAAATAAATATTTATTTATCAATTACAAAACAAGACAACATATCAAAAAAATAGATCAATTTTATTGAATACACCTCTCTTTAACCGCTATGGGTGCAATAAATAACTCTTTATACATATTAACTAAAGATGATACGATTTTTTTTTGATAAAAAATGTACAAAAGAGTTCTTATAAAATATAATTTTTTAAATCTGTAAATAGTTTGATATAAACCGAATTGTTATTTATATTCAATTAAGTAGTAATAAAATAGGCCCTAACAGAAATAAGCCAGATTCATAAATGGATTTTTTCAAAGAGCAACTTTTATATAAAATGAAATATATTTAATTTTTTTACTATATAAAAAATGCATATTTAGGGTGTATAACAATAAACAATAAAAGTAAAGTTTAAATAATAAATTAAAAACTTTTGAAAATTCTCAGTATTTCAGTATTCCATAGCAGATTACATATTTGATTTATTTTCTTTTATTAATAGTAATCTACCATATATTTCTTAAAATACTTAATTTTGTTTTTTTTTGTAACCGTACACTGTAAGTTAGCTATAATTTTTTTTTTATAAAGTACGTATTCATATTTTATAAATTTAATTCTGCGTTTATTTTTGTTTACCGATATTATATTTAAGTGCCATATTTACCGTTTAGTTTTTATATATGTAGGTCTACACAGTGCCTGAAATAAAGTCTCCAATATTGTCAACTTCTTTACTTTTTAAGATAACGATGACGATAAAACAAAGAAAGTTAAACCACTTTAGTTGCTGATTAACATTTTTCACAAGAATAAAGAAGTTAATAGTTATGCAGACTTAATTTAATTTTCTTAATATACCCGGCACAGTAAAGCCTATATTATTCAGGTATATTTGTGATGTTTTGCCATAATTTCCTTGACTAATAAATTACGCATAAAAATACTCTCTTGTTTTATATTCTCTTGTACAAACTATGATGGTGGTATATAAATGTGCTTATATGGCTTATGGGAGGTAAACATCGTTCACAATAAAATAATGCTTATATCTTCTTCTTCGTAAAATTGTACATACATATTAACCATGAAAATATAAGCATTCTTAATTATTATATTAAAGCCTAATTTTTAAGCATGCCTTTTTTAGGATTAGGATTTATATTTCAAGACAATTATTTTTGGTGCATTGTCTGCCATAAAAAGTACAAACATCGAAGAAACTTCCTTAGGCATATGAAGTACGAATGCCAAAAACCACCTCAGTTCAGATGCGAGATTTGTAATAAATTTTTTACACAAAAAGGAACATTGAAGGCGCATTGGTTAAAGCATTGCAAGTATACGGAAATCGCTTAACCAAGAAAAGAAATATGCAAAAGCTGTCCTCCTTCTTTTTAATATTATGTAGAATTAGTGATATATTTCGTTCAGGGTATTATTGCAATGATAAATCATTGTCATTATTATAACATATGGAATTTTTAACGTTATTTTATTATCATAATACGCATTATAATATGTACTTAATTTGCTTTTATGTAGAGTTTATTAATTTCTTATTTATTTAATTTTATTTTACGTTAGAATTTTTTTAAATGTATTAGTATTTATATGAATTTATTAATAATGCAAGTTTGGATGCAATAGGAATTTTTGTAATCCATAATATGCTTTTAAAAACTTATTTCCCTAGTCAATTAAATTAATTACTAAATTTTATTTTTCTTTGTTAAGTTGAATCCAAACTTGCTTTTGTGAACTACTTAAAGGGTTGAAATGAATTTATATTAATTGTTATTTATATTTATAATGTTGTTAAAAATATAATTAATATTTTTATTAAGGTGGAAGTATTGTAAATATGTGTAAATAAAAATAAATGCACACTCTATTTTATTAGACAATTAATAAATAAAAAACCAGTTTTAGGGTATAATAATAAGCCTATGGAGAAGCATACCTGCACTTCATGCGAAAGGGTTTACAAGCATCGGACGTCTCTTAAGAAACATTTGAAGTACGAGTGCAACAAAAAGGGACAGTTTAGGTGTAATATTTGTTTAAGATGTTTTACGCAGAAAAAGAGTTTACAGTATCATTTGTTGGCTATTCATAAGGATTTTTGATTGAGTAAAAGTATATCGGAGCTATACCGGTGCGGCCAATGAAGGTCCTGGGTGCGAAAATCAGTATACTAACTTGCAATAACAAAACTCCATCACAAGTTAGAAAGAGTACGACAGCGTTTCTCCAGTCCGACACTATGACTTACATTAAACATATAATTGACTTCTTATGACTATGAATTTCTATTGCATGTTAATGCATATTTTGGTACCCAAGAAAGAGATTTGCCGGGCTGGTATATTTATGCACTTGTCGAAGAATTTATGGAAAATTTTGATAACGTTCTTATTATTTAATAATAATTTTTTTTACATAGTGAGGGAATAATAAAATAGTGAATGTTTATACATTTTTATTTTTAGTTGAAAAATTCTCTTTAATTAAAAAAGGAATCTGTACAAATTCATGTTTTTTTTTATTGGAAAATGAATGAATATATTTTTAATTCATCAGTTCTGACAATAAGTTGAGATATATGTCTCGTCCTTAAATGGTTCCATAAGTTTTTTTTTAATAGTGCATACATTTATTTTTTGTATTTAGTAAATTAAATATAATTGAATACACTGATTAATAATATGAGATAATTGAGATGTTTCAAATGGAAAAAAGGTTCTTTTAATTTCCATTTTTTGGCTGTTGCTGACGAATAAATTATTAAAGGTTTTTTTATATAAATCTGTTTGATAGATACGGACGTTTCCTTAAATAACTTAAAAAAATATTTTAAATTTATTTACATTTATACACTAACTAATAATAAGATTTTTGGCATCTGTATTTAAAAATTTGTCTGGTGTTGGTATTTTTATATCGTTTTTATTTATTTTTGTTAAAATACATTTATTATTTATTTTAGGCTAATTATGTTCTCTATTTATTATATAAAAAAGCATGTCATAAAAATTCAAATAAATATGTTTATTATTGTCATAACAATTTTTTTATTTTGTTTTATATTAATAGATAAATGTAGCTATAAAATTACGTGCTGTTTCTAGGATAGCACAAATTTTTGTCCTCGGTTCTGTTTCCGGAGATAACCGAAAATTAGAAAATTTAGTCTCTTATACTATTTAACCATTTTTGTTGTTTTCTGTTATTGCTTTTAAGGTTTTTTTCATATCTTTATATGTTTTTTAACTTTTTATAGATACGAATTGTTGCATTGGAATATATTCCCAAAACGCCAGATTGTTATTTTTGATCCATTTATTCAAAGTTATCACACATGACACATGTATATTTTAACATGCTATTATTTAGGTAAACCTATTAATCCAGCAAATAACAAGGAAAAATGTTATAGCGCATAGGTTAATAAAAAAAACATAATAAGAAAGAGGAGATCGTTATATTATATCCTTTTTTAAACCCAAACTATTTTCTGGATAATACAATTGTTATTCATTTACCACTTACCCTACTTCTTAATTTCAATTAATTATAATAGTCTTACCTTTCATCAAGTATAGCACAATAAATTTAATAAGGAAACTTTTAATTAAAAGCCTTTACTTTCACTAGATGTAGAATACTTATTTTATTAAGGCTTAAGTTCCATCTTTTTAGGTTCTTTCGGAATACCGCAGTGCTTTATATGCCAAAAAGTATTCAGTTCAAGATACAATCTGAACTATCACCAAAAATATACTTGCAATAAACCAGGGCAATTTCAGTGCCAATTTTGTCGAAAACAATTTAAATCGAAACAGTACTTGGGAATACACGTATCGAGTAAACATAAAAAAGAGAAACTTTAGGTTAGAAATGGTATAAATGTTCGATTTTAAGCAGTAACCCAATAGTTGAATAATAAAAGATATTTTAAAAAGTTTGCTATAATATATATTTTTTTAGGAAAACCTCGTTTTGAGTGCCGAGTATGCAAAAAGAGATTCTGCTATAAATACAACCTTAACCATCATATAAGGTATAAGTGTAACAAACCACCACAATTTGAATGCGACCGATGTATCAAAAGGTTCACTACGAAGGCATACCTGAAAATTCACTATGCTTCTTTCCACTAGAGGATATGTATTTAAATATATATATATATATATATATTTAGAAACCTATATTTAATTGTGCATGGTGTCCTTACTTAATAGGCTATTGAATGTGTAAGAAAAAAATTGATGTAAAAGGAACTAAAAGGGTAAGGTGTTTTACTCATTTTTATATGTTTAACGGACAAAAACGATATAAGTGCTATTTAATTCACGGCTCGTTTTCGAGCTTAGGTTCGTTATGTTCCTTTTTCAGTTTTACTCGCATATCCTTAAAAAGTTATAGATAATCAATCTGATCAAAATGTCACATTAAAATATAATAAAAAGAAGCAAAAAAAAACTTGTTTTCAAGTAAATTTAGGAAACGCCTTTGAAAACACCACCTTTTTTTTAATAAAATTACACCGAACTGTCGGTAAGATAATTGACTGAGATTTCATCTGAAAGTTTGGTACTTTTGCTCATTTAAAAAAAAAAAAAATAAGTGCTTTTTCTTAATTGTTCTATTTCTTTTTCTGAGTTGCTCAAAACCTCTCAGAATAAAGAACTATTATGCTAGTATAAAGGCGTGTTATCACATTTTTAATTACTTAAAGAATTTTCATTTAAAGTCTTTTTAACCTTTTTTTGCACAAGTTTCAATATATTGAAATTATATGTTGTATCTTTGTTTTGTTTTTGCAAAGCTTTTGAAAATTATATTTTATATAAAATTTTAGAAAAACTGATTAGATTCAAACATCAGAATTAAGTAAATTTAATTGTTTCAACTGCGATGCTAATAACTGCTTTACTTCTTAGTAGAGTTCTTATTAAGTCATTGAGATTTGTAGGGTTGATAAGGTATGGTATTTTTAATTAGAACTCAATGGTTGGTTGCTGATTTAAGAGAGAATTTATTTTCCAACAAATCAGGTACAGGATTTTTTGCTGTATGTGGTATTGGAATGGATATTTATAGTAGATCAGGATAATATATTTTCTCTGAAGTTTTACGTTTGACTGGATTCACATTACAAAAATAGCAGTCTGTGTGATGATCCCTGATTTTCCTTTAAATTCTCTGCACTGCAAACTTCATTGTTTTTTTTTCACCACTAACATTTGCTCTTTTTACCCTTTATATACTGCTTAGTTTCATATTAATACACAGTTTTTCGTTGAAAGGAACATGAGACAAATCACGGTTGAAAAGGGGTTGCAGTTTCGAAAATTTATTATCATGGTCTAAATGATCTGCACAATGCGCAAATCGTTTCAACATCTCCAATCCATTTCTTCGCATTGCGTTTATAACTAATTAATTGTATGTATACAGCATACGCCACCATGTAACTTGTAACAGCTATCCAGATGCATATAAAGTAGCAAGCAATAAAACATTTCAGTTCCTATACATGAGTACTAAAATTATCATTGCGTTTTTATCTGGTCCACAAATTTTTACTATATAGTTTTTTTACATTAAGAAATTATTCAAGGCATCCAACAACATTTGGAAATAGGTCGAAATTTATATCGGGTTCTTAAGCTCAAACAAATGGTGCGAAGAAATGATTCAAGAATTTTTTTTTCCAATTTATTTCTAAATTTGGTTCAACCCTGTTTATGCCAGTTTGACTTATCTATTCAATTAAAGCTATATTTTCAGTATCATCGCTTGCTATACCATTAGGTGGTTAAGGATAATAAAATTGTCAATAACATTTGAATTAATGGAGGTTCTTATCAATCAATTGCGAAGACTTTCTCAACATTTTCGTCCTGATCACTATTTCCAATGTAAACTACGGTTCTGATTGCATTTGATGTCGACTAAGGTGAATTACGTTAGCTGAAGGAACTTCATTATCAGAATATATTTCGCTATTTAGAGCTGCGATAAAAACATCTGCATCCCAAAACTCAATTTCGGCTAAATCCGATATAAGAATAAGCTAAAATGATATAAACTAATAAAATTATCAAATCATTTAGTTAATTTCAATAATATTTTTATAAGGTATATAAAATATCTTGAATTAGATCACTTAGAATACATTTTTCCCTTTAAAACAATTTTATTTTTATTTAATATATTTATTTTTAACAGCCTCAATTCATGTTTTTATAAAATTCTATATCTGATAATGGCTGATAATATAACCGAAATGCGTTATACTTTTTAATAAAGAATATACGCATTTTTTTTTTAAGACAACGATGATATCTTTCTTTGTTTTTTTGATCGTATCTCACTACTTAAAAATAAAATAATTAGGGGTTCGACGGTGACATTCCTATAGAAAATTTTAGTACCTAAAACTTTTCTGTAGATGTGTATACAAAAAAATGCGTAGTTTTTAATTAAAACTGAAAAACTAAGTCAGTAGAAAAATCTCATATATAAAACAAAATAAGGGACATTCTGATACAGGGAACTACTTGTATAATTTTTGCTTGATACCGAGATATTCAAACATCTCTATGGCTTAAAAAAACAAATACTCTGTTAAGCTATTGAAAGTCCTGTTAAATACCTACGTAATACATCTATAAATTATGCACTTTTAAATTAATAATTAACACCTAATTAACCCTATATAACACATTAATTTAATTATTGATCCTACCATTAGCATAATCATTTTAACTTTCATTCATTTAGCTTATTACCATAATATTATATTTAGTCCAATCCAAACTTTCTAGATCCCTAGCCTATATTTCATTATTTTGGTTTTGATAATTTAATTTGTTATTAAATAATTTTATTTTTCTGAAAAATTAATAAAGGATTTTAGATTTATTATTTTTTAGAGATTACTGTAAGTAATCTCTACATTTGGGTACTAGTTCACCATAAGTCTGGTGAGCAAGAATTCCACTTTTATCTTTTCTTATACAAATATATTAGGTTTTTTATATAGTTTATTTTAATAATTAAGTTTTCAACCTGTTTATCTCCATTCTTCTCGGCGTCCACACTATTATTAGGTACCAGAGCATCCCATTTTTAACAGGTTAACTCAAGTACAAGAACTATCATTATTCCGTCTACGTTCCTATATTTATGCGTACTTTTATTTCAGTTTCTTAGTTAAGTATATACATAATTTATACTAATGTAGGATATTTCAATTCACTTAAAAAATAATAAATTTAATAGCACTTTATGCTTCTATTATGCCTAGAACTTCATGCAACATGTAAAACACTTTAACGTTTTAGTTCCTTTCTCAAGTATAAATGGCCTATAATACCCTATAATTAAGAATTTTTATTTGGCAGGCCCTGCATATTAAAATTGCTAATATCCTAATTTGTATTTGATAGGAATTTATTAGTTAAAAAGGTCTGTATTAAGAATATACTATAAAGATTGGATGTTGTACATTACTGATCTGATATTTAATAAGAAAATAATATATGTTTTGTGTGTTTTTGTAAAAGTTTATATTTTAGATACCAGATTGTTGACTTAATAATGTAGTACTAGCAAGCATAAAATAATAAAAAATATTACTAACATCACTTTATTTAAATTAATAACTAGACAATCAAATAGTTTTAGAATATCGAATGGAGGGTGCCATGTTTACTTGCAACTCCTGCGACAAGAAGTTTACGTACAAGAGGAATTTTAGGCATCACAAGAAGTATAAGTGTAACTTGCCTCCACAGTTTGGTTGTCATGTCTGTAATAGTAGTTTTACTACTCGGGCTTACCTTAGATACCATTTAGCAAATAAACATAGAATTGGAGAAACATTAACAACTATGTTTATGTCGTTTGATGGTATGAGGTAAATTGTGATTACAAATTAAATTATATACTTAACATAATTTATCGTAATTTTAGTTAGTTTGTTTTATTTACACGGTGGATCATTTTGGTGATGAAGGAATTTGAGTATTTATTTAAGTCATTAGTTGGTTCCAATTCTGTTTAAGAAGCAAAGAGACCATTGTATATTATAATCGTTTTTGAGGTTCACTACGGTTTTTTTATGTACAGATAATGTTTATGGACCAAACGTTTTTTATTTTTATCGTCCTTAGGATGGTCTAATATAGGACGAAACGTCGGAAGTATTTTTGACCTCATTATTACTATTATTATTTGACTCCAGATCCAACTCACTTAGCAAGAAGCATTAAAGATTTTTGGGTCACAAAACTATAACAAAAGAGAAAACACACTATTCATATTGTTATACAGTATGAAATACTGTAATAGTGTAATATAAGTATGTTGGGTTTTTTAAAAATTAATTCTTATAAAGCAATAATGTAGCTGTAACAAAATAAATATGTGTTAAATAGTCCTTTGGGTGCAAAAAAAAATAAAAATAAAAAAATATAAAGAAAAAAGTCAAAATGGCTAAGTGATGTGGCAATACCTGTCGCAGAAACGTCAAAGGATTGAATTAGAAAAAAGTTTTGTGGTCAATAAAATTTTATAGATTTGCAGATTGTTAATTTGCTTTCGATGTACAGGGAAAATGTTAAAAATATATAAAATGTATTTTTATTACCTACAATTGGTTTGTTCACTTTTTTATATTTTTTCTTTAATACATAATAAGCTACTTTACGCATTTTTAACAGATTTTTTGTTATTCTGACATCAATAATAATTTTAATTTTATAAATGCGCACTTGGATTTTATATTTTCACAAAATCTTGCACGACAGGTATCCTGTATATATTTCCAATATTTTTTATGCTAGTACTATAAATTAAATAGGTTACAAGCTTTGATTTATAAAGTTTCAAGAATTATTAGGATTCAAATTTGATATCGAAATTGATTCGTATGTATAAACATCCTTCTTGAAAGAATATTAAGATTCCGGACATTTAGAATATCCTTATTGCGAAGTAAATTGACAGAATAAACTCTGTTTTTATTGAAAATTACCTGAAATATAAGTGATGGTTTAGGTTTGTTCTATAGGAACTTTCCCATATATTACATACCAGAAGGTCCCAACTGCATCTGCAAATCAAAATTACAAAGTGAATGTAGAACCTATAAATTGTTTTTCTAAAATCAGGTGTCAGAGAATTAATATAAGATATTATATTGATCCAACATAATATTTTCTTTAAAACTCTTGCAAATTTCAGAAACTTTGGTCTATCTGCCATATTAAGAGAGAAAGTTTGGTAGGTGTTATTTTTGATGTTTAAAAATAACTTAAGGGCCCAGTCACTTTTTGACAAGATTGACAATAAATAAACTGCATTTTGCAGTTTGTGAAGTGTTTCTTATAATATTAATATATATTAATATTTATTAATATATATAATATTAATATATAATATTTTAGTAAACTGTGCTCTATTTCTCAAATATTATTGTAATAATATATAGAATAATACAATAGGACACAGTCAAGACCCTTAGTTATATTCATAGAACAACAGGTTAAAAAAGACATGAAGACTTGTCTCCACAAATATAAATGCCAATCTTTTAATCAAGAGTAATGTATATTCATGAGTTCACTCATCATAATCAGACTGTAAAATTTATTTTTTTATGAGAGAAATACATTAAAATCAAGAAATATAACAAAAGTACATAGCTGCAATGCCTGCATGAAAAACAATTACGGAGGCTTTAGTATCTTTACATAAGATTTTTTTATGACGATTTATTGGGGTGTTTAAAATAAATTTTATTGATGACATTGTTTTTAGAAATTTAAAATATAGTTTTTTAATCTTTTTGCAAGTCATTTGAGGAAAGAGGAATATTAAAAAATATGTGAAAAACTGAATTAAGTGCTGAGAATTTTTGGTTAAAAGGATGCTTGATGATGAAAAAGAAAAAACATTGTCAGTTGCTAAAGGCTGTCGACAAATTTCAAATTCTAATGAATCTGTATTAAATTATTTGATCATTAAATCTAATAAGGGTAGAGATACTAAAGTTCAATTTTACAATTTTAATTTATTAAAACAAAGTAAAGAAAGTTAATACATAAACGATCGATCTGATTAGTGTCAAAACTCCGGCCTGACCACCGTCGGTCGCGAGTCATCTCTCTCGCACAACGCACGAGCTGGATAGGTGTGATAGAGAGAAAATATAATCCTACACTGTCTCTAAGCGTGTCTAAAAACAGTAGCGTAACAGATTACATTATTAAAAAATACTTCAAAACTTGACAAACACCAAAAGATTCAAGAAAGGAGCTTGTAAATCTATCGTGAAATTTATGTGGCGAAAAGTTGACGGGATCTCTCTTATGTATTAATAATAAATGCAGGCTTATGTTTAATTTAAAAAAAAAAAAAACAATTAATGACAAAAACGTTTAAATAGTAAGACTTTCAATATTATGAAGATTGTTAGTACTAAAAAATAAAGGAACTTACGTTTCTGATTAAGGGTTTCTTACTTCTAGCCGAATCCATGTTTTTTACTTATATTCTAACATTTTACTTACAAGTAGATTCATAAACACTACGGAATTTTAATTAGGATATTCTAGCTCCAAACCTGCATCACCAAAATAGCCTACCCTGTATAGTAATGTATGTAAATATCCGAGAGGAATCTTATGCAGTCTACTTTAGGCTTTTTAGCGACAATGTATTAAGATAATATTTGGAGAGAATTTGTTTTAATTGGGAAAGCCAAAGATTTTTTTTTTGGTTTAAATATTCCCAATTTCAAAACCTTTCGATTAAACAAAATCTGCTAAAAAGTCGAAAGAAAACTAAATTTAAGTGTATTCACTTACATTGCAGTCCTTGAAATATTTCAGCTAAAAATATGTTTCTTTTTGCCCAAATTCTTTTAATTTTCAGATAATTCTGGAATTATTGCAAAAATATTATTATGAATGATTTTTAAGGGATCTTGGTGGATGTTTTAAATTGATAGTGTTTAATAAATTTTCATTCCCATCTTCGTTATAGTTCTGGTTATGTTTTTCTTCAATTTGAAATTCATTAAATAACTTACTTTTAGATATAATACGAGTACATCTTACAAAAATCTTAATTTTAATAATTTTTAAGGGGTCTTGGTGGGTGTTTTAAATATATAGTTAGCGTTTAACAAATTTTCTTTCCTTCTTATTGTTCTGGTTTAGGTTTTTTTTTTAAATTTGAAATTCACTAAATAACCTACCTTAGAAGTATATTACGACGGAGCACCCTGTTCGTAAAAATATTTGAAAATATTTTTGGAAAATTCTTGGAGCCAAAAGTATACTACATAAGACAGATTCTTTTAAAGTAAAACAAAATATTTATAATTTTCCTTTGTTCTTAACATATTTCACCCTTAAAATTATTCTTTTTAACAACAATAATTGTTAAATTATTTTATTGTTCTATAACTATTTAGTATAACTTTATGCTTATGTTAAACCTTTTTCCCGCATTGAATTCTTGTAAATATTTATTTAATAAATAACTGTTTGCATTTAAAGTATTTCATTTACCAACACCTTCTACTGGATCTTTCCTGTGAAAAATCATTAATATAAAAAATTATATTAATTATATTTTAGATGAATCTAACCAAAAGAAGCAATCCGGCTACGAATGCCATAAGTGTCACAGAATTTTAAAATTCAAGCATAATCTTCTTGCTCACCAGCAAAACGAGTGTGTCAAAGGTCGAATGTGTGTTACATGTGATATTTGCGGACGAACATTTGCCACCTTGGGATATATGAGAAGACACAAGGCTTCAGCTTCTTGCAATAATAAAGTTCCTCCTAAATTTTAGCTATTTTATAAGATTTTATTTTGTATATTCTGCATATATATTTAATTGAGAGGCTAAGTTTTTGTTCATTATTTCTGTTAAATATTACATAAAATTAAAAAAAAGTAACTTAAATAAAAACAAGCAATCAAGATAAAAGGGATAATTTTTATTGAGATGGACCCAAATGTGTGACATTGGCTTTTATCTTAACACATCCAAGGCGGATATGTCTTTATATTACCTCTCCCAAAAAAAGGGTTAACATTCCATTCCGACGGGCTCGATTTACGCCACGAATAATATATTATTAAGTTTATGCAGGGTGGTCGTAAAGTAAGAAATAAATTTAATGTCTTGTAAAAAGATTTTTTTATATTTTGCGAAAAACATGTTTATACAGAGTGTTTCAAAAAGGTTTTACTAAAAAATTTTTTTTTCTCAAATTTCAACCTAATTTTTGGATAATTCTAAACATTTTTCATGTTGCATGTGGTCTACCTAAGTCCAAGCGTTTTGGAGTTATTCTCATTCAAAACTTGAAAATTGAAAAAAGGTCATGAAGAAGAGGAAAAATTAAATAATTTTATTTCAGCAATTGTTCGAAATGTCCTCCGCTAGTCAACTGACAATAGCCTAATCGATCTTCAATTTCCTGCTGCACATTTCGAACCATTTCGAGCGTTACTTATCGTATTTCTTGACGGGTGCGTTGATTTAAATAATCTAGATTGGCCTGTTGGCTTTATACCTCCTCTAAGGTATCCCCATTGAAAAAGTCTAGTGGTGTTAGATCCGGTGATCTTGGTGGCCACTCAATAACACCATCCACCAAAACATACTTTATATCCTAACATTTCATACTAACATGAAGAAGTAAATCGATAAAATTGCCGTTATTGGGCACAAGAAAATCCGTGTTGGATGAGCCAAGGTCACACTCAACACCCATAGAAAATAAATGTTTGGGCAGAAATTATAGGCCAGCAAATCATAGGCTCAATTTTCTTTGAAGAAAATCTAAATGAAGCGTAGACTTTTGCAGCTTTTACAAGAAAAACTAATTCCAAATCTAGCTGCTCATAGAAACATCTGCTTTCAACAAGATTTGAACCCATTTTGAACGACCTGTTGAAACTAGTTGGATAATATATTTCCAGGTTGATGGATTGGTAGAAGAGGACTTTTTGAATGGCCATCAAGATCTCCCGATCTAACTTCTTTAGATTTTTTTTATGGGGATATTTGAAATCCAAAGTTTGTGTCTAAGCCCGCAAACATTGAGGAGTTGAAAACCAGAATAAGGAAAGAAAAGTTAGAAGAGAAAGGAACATTGAAATCGAATTTCAGGTACATATAGGGTATTGTCTATTAGTAAATGGGCCTCATTTTGCACACTTATAAAAGGGAAAAAATTCGAGGACATTTTTATCTTTCTTAAAAACAAGATGTTTTAATTATCTTGGAAATCGTACGTGATAAACAAGGTGAAAATTTGCAGTTTTATATTTTACTATTTGATATGCTGTTTAGAAATAAGCAATAAGAGCCATATCGATAACATTATTATATGTTTTTCAATTTTGATACACCGTATAACTTTCCGATGATTTTTTTGAGCAGAAAAAGTATATAAACTATTGAATATATTCCAAGTTACAGAGTCACACTTCATTTACAATCAAAATCATGCAAATTTTAGCTTTTAGCTAAAAAATTGAGGATAATAAAGTTATGAAAATTCCGGATGATAATGACGGTATTGTTAAAGATTTAGACCCTAATTGAAAGAAGCTAGTAGAATAAGCTAATTTTGTAACGTTTTGATGCTATTTAAATCAAATTTAGGCTAAACACAGATGAATCAAAAAAGTAGAAAAAACAATAATTAAAAGATTTACAGTAAACCCTCAAAGTTATATGCCTTTTTCTCAAAAAATTATTTGTCGCCTTGATCCCTAAGCGCTATCCAAAAGTAAAGAAGAATAATAATATTCTTAAGTAGAATACTGTAGGTAGAAAGACTTTTAATCTACAGATCTTTTAGTACAGTCTGTTATTTCCAAACTCCTACCTAACAGCATTTAAATATTAATTTTTAGGCTACATAATAAATCCCCTAGGATATTATGTCTGTCGGAAGTGCCGCAGAAGTTACAAGAGGAAACACGGAGTGGTACAACATTTAAAATTCGAATGTGGGAAGCCTCACATGTTCAAATGTCAATATTGTCCTAAAACATGTGCTCAAAAAAATAATTTGGTGGTTCATATGAAGAAGCACCTAAATCAATTTTAGGGTTATTCCTTTAATGTCATGTACTCATTTAAAAAAAAATATATATATTATTTTGATTGTGCTTGTCCTGTTTTTCTTTAATTACCAGTGGTGGTATTAATTATATTTATTTATACTACATTTACATTAGTTCTCTTTTAAAGTGAAATTCAGTGTTACTTAAACTAATTGGTCATTACTGATGCAACTTACTACAAAGTGCAGGTTAACGCTAAACGAAAATAAAGTAAACTATATTCATAAATTAAATGAATTTTTATTTGGTTTAGTTATTAAAATATATGATCAAAAATTCCAATATGTTTAGCTTAAAAATTAAATTTTAATTTCAGTTTTTTACTTCTAAATATTACTTATTTTCCTGATTCTCTGGGGTGTATGGTTATAAATTCACAAAGGCGTCACATTGCAGCTATTTGTAGTCATAGTCAACCTTTGCTGAATAACCAGCTTTGAGAGAGAGAGCTAAGTGGGTATGTTTGAGGATTGTCAACATTTACATAAGGACTAATGTGCCTTTTTTGTCTGGCCAATTTTTTCTCGGGTCCTAAATTACTCCCGCAATAAGATGGAACAGAAATTCGTAACTAAAGCCTTATTTCTTTCTTGTTTATCCACTTGCGCTGACCACTAAGAGCAATACGCCGAGTATTCTCTACGTTTAATTTGGGTCAAAGTAGGAGAAACTTAATTATTCCCTTCTTAACTTATGACTTAAGATTTGTTGTACTTTATTTTCTGCACCCAAAAATTGAGCTGGCCAGACATGTATAAATTGATATAACTATACTATTAGTTCTAACTCCTGAAATAAAGTTTGCATGACTGTATCCTAGATTCAATGCGAAATTCTCGTATGATTCGTTTTGCTCCACAAAAAATCTTTATGCTATAGTGAAATTACGCCATATAAGAACAGCGTATCTTAAGAAAGAAAAAATGTGAGCCTAATAGTGGAAAATAATGAATGTGTTAATTGCCTATGTAGCTTTTCAGTTTCTAAATAACAAAGTTATGATTGCTAAACCTCGTCAGTTTGTTATCAACATGCACAAGCTAGGACATATGATCATCTAGGTTAGCTTCTAGAAATATAGTAGCCTATGTTAACATGTAAAAGGACTAGGATGTTTAGATTACTGTAGTTGTAAGCCTATTTATCATCTTCAGTAATAAATTACTCAACATATGATTACCAAATAATAATAAAGACTAGTAAGCAGTTATATTGGTAAGCATGCTAGTAATATATAAATGATGAGAAGAGAATGGCCCTATTGGAGTATACCCTCCTGGGGAATTCTACTTTGTATTTCTGTGAAATCAAGGATATATATCTTCGGAAGTTCAATTACTTGGGTAATCTGTAATTTCTCTAAGACTTATAGTTATATCTGGAAATAGGTAAAATGCATGCTTCTAAAAGCTTTAAAATGCAATTTTTTATACATTTATATTTACTACTGACACCGATTGTCATTTTGTTATGATTATCTGCTATTGTTAACTTTGAGATGAATAATCATGCTAAATAAAAATCTATGTTTCCGCATTTTATTTTTCAATTATTGTTCTAAATCGCTTTGAAATATATTGCCCTTTTGTGGGATTTTAGATGTGCTTATGCCTAAATATGATGAATTATGACTTTTGTGTTTGAAAACTATCTAAACTATTATAATTTCTTTATATTATTTTGCAATTTTCTTTAGAAAGCTTTGACATTATTAATGGTGTAAAAACACTTAGCGGAAATATATGACGAGTCTGATTAGAAAAAAGCTGTTGTCTAGTCTTGCACAGGTACATCTTTATTAAACTAAAATATTTCGAAACGATGGTATATTTTTTCACTAACGATTTGGCTATTTTATCACATTTTTTTATTATTTGCTTCTATATGTCTTTTTTATTTGCTTCTTTAAAGCTATTTAACTTATGCCTGGGGCCTGAGGTTTTCAGCTTAACATAAAAAAAGAACTAAAAATATACTAATTTTTCTTTTAGCAAAATCCAGTATACCGGATAAAAAATTCAAGTGTATGAAATGCGACAAGGCCTACAAGCACAGACCGAATCTTTATCGGCATTCCAAATACGAGTGTGACGGCATTCCCAGGTTTGTTTGTGAAATATGTGGAAAAGCGTATACACAGAAGGTTACTCTGAAACAGCACGTCGATTCGCTACATTTGACCGCAGTGTTTAAATTTGATAATATTTTTGAGAGATTTAAGCCAAGGCAGGATGATGAGTATGATGAACATAAATGATTTGGGTTCAGTTTTTAATAATTTAGTATGTTTATATTAACCGTTTTTATATTGTTTGTTGTAGATTTAATTTTGGACCTATTTCTTGTGAAAATAATAACTAAATATTTAAAAAAGCATCTTGATTCTGATTTTCTAAAGTTGCAAAAGTAATGCTCATATCTCATTCAATTAGTTACTTATGCTAAAAATTGTAGTTTATTCGATACAAAATATTTACATATTTTTTTGTTATATTACTATTGGATTTTTTTGACTTTATCTCTAATTTTAAACTTGCTCAATCAATAATAGTACTGAGTAGTTTATATTATTATAACTTAATTTTTAATTAACACAGAAAGCTAATATCTTAGGTGGAGAGTAATTAGATGAGGGTAAGTAGGCAATAAAAAAAAGAAATATATTTTTTTGAAACAACAGTGAGATACAAAAAACCTTAATCTATGAAATTAGGAATACAAGATTAGGAATTGGAAGATATGTTAAAACAATGCTTATTAAATACTTAAAACCCGCGTTATTAAGAAAAGTCTCTTACATTTCGACGTTCTTTTGAATTAATAGTTTAAAAATATTGGTAAAATAATTTAAAAGCTTAAAAGTATTGGCCTTATAAATTAAATAATAAAAATTATAGGAAAAAAATAACGATCCCCAAACATAAGAATCGTTCAAATATTTCAAAAATCGTTTTTTAAAATATTGGTCATTACAATAATGCCGTATTTCGTAATATGTCTATTTTATTTTATACGTTGAACGCTAGAGTAAGACAAAGTGTATTAGAACATAAATATCATATTTATTCCAAGAATGGCTTGTTTCTAATTCAAAAATTAAGAAAAAAAATGCTGTATATATTATTTTGTATTTTTTAAAATTGTAGTTTTTGGTATTTTCTCGTTTTTACTTCGATTTTTTTGTTTCAGTTTTGTCGCTTAGGTAGCACAGAACTTGAATTGAAAATAAGGACAAAAAATTAGAAATTGTTTCAAAATAAACTAACTGAAATTAAATATTTTTTTGAACTTTCTGTGAAATTTAACATATTTTGTTCCTAATTGTGTATAATATTGTTTTTTGTAACTGAATCGGTCATTTTAGAATTAACATGAGTTATAAATTGTAGTTTTTAGTTAATCACAAAAGATTGTTTTTAAAGCGTAGTGGAAAACATGCTTTAAAATATTTTTTACAATAAAGTTTCACAAACTTATGCATTAATGATTACAAATTTAAAAAAAATTAAATTATATCATCTTTATCAAATCTCAAACAAAGTAAAAGCAATAATCATTATTAATATGCATCAGTAGTAGGCCAGAGCATACTCGCTTCAAAAAATTATATTTTTTCCTCTGGTATGTAATTCGTTAGCTTGCTCCTCAATTAATCTTAATCCTCAATTAATTTAAAAAATAATTGATACTATACCTTTCAGATAGGTAAGAATCATAGGTAAAGATGGAATTCTATCACTTATTTTATTGGTTAAGTTGTGAGCGACAAGACCATTAATATTTTCCGATACTGTTACAATCCCTGGTTAAACCACCACTTTTTAAATTCAAAAATATTTAATGTTTTCTCCATTTTAACAAGATACTGTTTTGTCGTGTAGAATTTACTAGTATGCTGTACTATGCTGTATTCTTTTTGATATGGTAAACACATACATCACAGTTTTTTATGACTCTTTTTATTGCCTCAAATCTATCGTTCTTCAAAAAAGGAATAGCAACGTTGTCGAATGTACTAGTTTATGGTCTCAAATCTTCCAGTTTAGGAAAGTCGAAATTTCACTATGATGTAACTGGCATAATTATCCGAGAATACGTAAAGACATTTCACAGCAATAGGCACTTCAGATTTCATATAATTTAGATAAGAAATGAAGCTTCATTGGGGCCCTTTTGGGCTTGACTCAGTGGTAGAGGTAAAATATCCCTTGATTTTTTGCATATTGTGAATACGTTGTAAGCTAGTTGCCGCAAAAGTCTCCTGAATAGGAAGAATAAGTCGCAGTTGAAGATTTTGCTTGTAGTCAGATCACACAAAGAAGCATCTGTTTTGAATATCTGCAATTTCTGTTATTTTATTGTAGAATTTCTTTGCATGTCATTTAGGTACAGATATTCCGCAACAGCCACGCTATTTTTGCTGTCTCATGTAAAGATGGACTCTTAATTTTTATGTTCATATTTACAGCAGGTCACACATAATTCACACTTTTCTTTTCCTGTGTAATATGCAATCTTAGTAGAAAAACTCCCACATAGTCCCCAAGGAATCTTTGGTGTGACCCTTAAATCACAAAACAAGTCCTACCACTAACCAAAACTTTTTATTTTACTTTCGACACGTATTTCGCTTATGATGTTAGCATCTTCGGGAAAAGAATAAAACTAAAACTACTTATAGACAGGGTGGTCGGTAATTGATGCGCCAAAAAGCAGTTCAATGAAAAAATCGATGTTGAGCCAAATATACCTTAGTAAAATGTCAGGGTGTTAACACTTTTAAAAATATTTTTTTCTCTATAGCTCAAGTTGTTTTTAAGATAGCTCGACATAAAACTGAGTACCGGGAGTTTTCGAGAATAAGAAATTTGGTTTTACTGTATTTTTTGACATAAAGCGTAAATGGCGCTAGTACATCATATTTACACACTGTTTCATGTTTTACTAGTACCATTTTACTATTTTTTGTTAATGTAACTAATAGAATGACGATTTTACGGAAAAAACGTGTACTATATGTATTTCAGTTAAATAAAGCGCTTTCACAATATTTGCATTTAAACATTCTGTTACACAGTAAAAATAGTTTACCACTAAATTGAGATAACACTAATAATGAATAAAATTTCAATTTTCACTAAATAGTGCCTTACTTGGCATAGATTTCCTTGCTTATTCCTGATAACGTTGGTGGAGTCATGTATTTTTTGTTATATGAACTAATGACTTAATATAACCCCAAAAGAGAAATTCACTGCCCCGATCAAACCATCTGTGAGCGATTCATCTAACAAATTCCAAACTGCAACTGAATAATGCGGTGAAGCTACATCATGCATGTACCACATGTTTTCTCGTAAATTTAAAGAAACATCATCAAGTAGATTCGATAGATATATAGAGTATCATTAGGCCTTGCGGGTAAAATAAAAGGGTACAATAATAAAATCACCAATTATACCACATCAGATAGTAACAGAAAATTGCTGTTGAAAATAGCGTTCTCTGGTGAAGTGTGGATCTTCCAGTTCCCATGTATGATTATTTCGCCAATTAAACACACTTCGACTAGTGAAATTCGCTTTGTCCGTAAAAACGATTTTGTTAATGAATGTGGGATCATGATTGTGATTTTGAAGCATAAATTGTCAAAACTGAAGCCTGGCTGGTAAATCAGTTATGGTAATAAATGTCAAATGAGATTGAGATGTTAGGGGTATAGTTCTATAGTGCGTAAAATATCTAAAACTGCGGCTTTTTTTTATATAAGTAATGTTTGCCAAAAGTCTTGTACTTATACAAGATTACTCTTAAATATCCACGACTACGCTAATTTGTTATATATTTTGACTGTGCAACAGAACGTTTAATGGTGGTGAATGGTGGCGAACTGGAATGGTGAGTTGATGAATAAAGAAATTTCAAATCAGTCAAAAAATTATTTATGTTGTTTCTAACATGACCGATTCAACTGTATTTCACTGTTTAAAATTTATTTTGCATTGCAGTCATTGTGAATACAAAGGCAGACTTCTGTATTTTATCACCTAGTGACAGTCCAACTACTCTCTTCCTAAATAATTTTTATGGTTCATTGTTAAATTTTAATACAATTTAATTTTTTGCGGGGCTTCCATTTTATCCACGTATTATTGACATTTCTGTTTAAACAATAATACTTTAATTTAATTTTAAACGATTTCGCCCTAAACTTCTAAATATCCTGAAAAAATTTAGAAAAACAACCAGAAAAGAAAACTCTTTTTTACATAACAATATGTTATTGCGTCTTTATAATAGCGGTAATTTAATGCATTTTTTCTGTACGCTTATTTATAAAAAAAGGTATAAACATTTTAAAACAACAGAGCAAATGAAAATTTGGAACGCCTTGCCTATGTTATGTATTTAATTTTAATTGTACCTAATTAAAAATGAAACCAAAAGTTTTAAATACCAAAAAAAAAACATATCTTAGACAATACCTAAAGCAGCAGGAAAATAAGTGCCAATATAATAAGATATTTTATTTATAGTTACGTTATCTTATAAATATTTTATATACTATGTTTGTGCAACAGTCTAGAACATTTATAATAAATTTGTAGTTACCATATTACTTAGGCATGTTATTTTATATAAGTCGTCAGACCTATTATTATTTAGAAATAAATACGCTATGTAATAAAAAATAAAATAAACTATTACCCTTATAACATATTCCTGATTTTTAGAAGCAGAGGTGATCTACGAATGTCAAAGATGTTCAAAAACGTTCCGCATTCTCGGCTCATTGAAACGTCATTGTAAATATTATTGCGGAAGAAAACCTCCTCCGATCACTGGCTATACGAAAATAGGTGAGGAATTATGGCAATGTAACAACTGTCCGCGAACCTATAAGACGTACAGTACGATGAAGAGACATTTGGTGTACGAGTGCGGAAAACCACCATCGATACAGTGTCCGGTAGTGAATTGCGAATATAAAGCGAAAATTCGGGACCGGATGATGCAGCATTGTAGGATGGTGCATAAACTTGAAATGTAAATATTCTATTTAAAGTTGCTTTTTATCCAAGGTTTATGGTTTTGGATGTTTAGATAAAAATTTAAAAAAAATAAAATCAGGAAGATGATAAGAAACGGACATTTTGTTAACCTGTGAAAAGTATTTATTTTTGTTATATAAATAAAGTAAATAAATGTAAATTATCTATCATACATATGAAACGACATGACGTGAATCGAAAAAATTTTTACAGATCTAGACAGTAGGTAATCTTTAAAACTATTTTAACAATACTAACAAATTTGGGCTTTAAATGTAATAATAAAGCTAATATTTCTTATTTTGTTATGTAAAGAATTGAATAATTCAACACACATGTATACTAAAGATTTTTTGGTAATGTGAGTCTATGTGCTTTATAAGTACAATTATCTAGGGTTCTTGCTATGCTTCGATTTAAACTCAAATGAATGTTTACTCTGAATGAAGAATATAAGACTCACATACAAAGTTAAGTCGGCGCTATTGCTAACTTGCAGTTACCAATATATGTCAAAAAGTTCAATTTTTTTAACAGGAAACCCAGTATGTAAAATTATCAATCCATAGTAAATTGAATTATAAAAAAGTTGTCATATGATCTGTTACCTTAAAATAAAAAGCAATTGAATGACTTTTTAAAATCATGACGATTTTGTCATAATTTAGCCTTATCATTAAAGAGGAAAATGAGAAAAATATCCAGTATGTAAATCAACTGTACTATGTAAATCAATCCGTTTATTTAACTTTAATAATACATTTTAAATTAAATGCTTAAAAACATCATCCCCTTGCTCCAAGCATTTTTCAATCCGCTTGTAAATTATTCTAATGTATGTAATGATTCTGCTATCAATATTATTTATTGCATCAAATATGCTTAGGTGAAGATCTTCGAGAGTTTCATATCGCCTCTTATGCACATAATCTTATAAATAGCCTCAAAAGAAAAAGTCCATGGGCGCTATGTCAGGTGATCAAGGAGGCGTACGGATAGGGCCGATACTTAATAAAAAACAGTCATCAAAAATGTATGTAAAGTGTAATAGGGTATCAATTTGGCAAATGTAAAAGGCAGGAGCTCCATCTTGTTGGAACTAGATCTGTTGTCGATCCAATAAATTTAAATTATGATAAAATGGTAGGATCTACAATTCTTAAGCAAACACCAAACATTCATATTAAAGCGTCTCTGCGGATTATAAGGATGGAAGTTCATTGGATATTCTTGATTCCAATATTAGATATTTTTCCTATTAAATATGTCCCTGTTAGAGAAATTTAATTTATCGCTCCAATGAATGCGCATGAATTAGCATGAATAATGAGCATTAAACTTGACTTAATATGTAAACCATTGACAAAACTGATTGCACCTTTCTTTATTTTGTGGTACAGGCATCTGTGTAGGTCTGTACCTATAGGGCAGAAACTGATGCTTTTTTAGAATGCTGTGAATGGTTTTCAGACATAATCCACTTTCTTGCACTATCCGTTAAAGCTATCGTTAAAGCCCCCTTGACATTTTTATAAACTGTCAATTTCTTAGTTATTTTTGATTTTAGGTTGAAAGGTCATATAACAACTTTTGATTAGAATTCAATTTTCTATTTACTACAACATATTTAAATACTATTTACTATTACTATATAATAATAATTACTTTATGCTATTAATATATAATAATACTTATTTTCTATATGCTCGACTGCAAATTTTTCATACTGGGAGTCTCATTAAAAAAACAGAACTTTTTGACAGAATACGCGAATGCGTTTTTCATTTAACCGACAATTTAGCTCCAATAATAACGAGGTAAGCAATAGTGCCGATTTAACTTTGAAAACTCTGTATAGGTATTGCAAACATAGCGGCTAATTGTTTGAGCACTGATACAAAATTAGCAGGATGCAATACTTTCACAAGAAGAAACATTAACTCGAAGTCGAAATCTCGCAAATGCAGCTCATATTAGTTAGGTTTCGTCTTACGGCATCATCAGACCTCATTTTAAGTAAAATAACACACATTCATTTTAACACACAGATTAAAGAACACTCAAGACAACATACAGCTAAACGTGAAACTACATCGTGTATCGTTACTAACTCCTTCCGTGTATCAAATTCAATACTTTGAATGAAATTTCATATTTCTGGTATAAAAAACGGAATTTTAATTTTTTACAAATTTTTAAAAACTTAACAAAATAACCTGAATGATACAAAAGCCATGAATTCTTGTTTTAACCAAAAGAAACCTTGATTTTTTCTCTATTTAGAATAAGATTCTCTTATAATCCTATCGTTATTTTTACCTCTAGTATTTAAATTTGTATCTAATAAAAGCCATTTACAAAATCGATCAACAGGATTGGGTCTTATGTCATTAGGTAAAATTTCCAGGTTTACAGTTTTTCCGTTTTTAGTTAGTGACCAATTAATGTCTTTTGATTACTTTCTTCTTATGACTTAAATAAACCATTCTAATGCGTTTCCCCTCTATTCTATATTTTTTAGTTTTTATAAATATATTCTATATTTTTTAGTTTTTGTCTTGACAAAACCATTCTTAAACATGCTGTTGAAGAATGGTTTTTAAGAAAGCAAAAATCTCGGTCAAAACTCCATGTTGACAATGGCCAAAAACACTTTTTAGTTAAAAAGATTTATACTAATATTTATTATTACTTTATAAGGAACTAAGGAGGCATCGTTTAATGAGTAGATCTAAAATCAAGCAATACTAAGTAATTTATAGATATTTTAATACATTTCATACATTTATCCCACTTGGATCAATATTTTCCAGAACAAGTCTTCTTAGTACCAAGTTACCTTCATACGTAACTACACACTCTTGTATGTATTAATTGAAATTAGTGATGAAAGTAAAATCTTTACAAGTTTTACACATGCTTACCAAATTTAAATTTTTTACTCCTTTTCTTTTAAAAGATATTTAACAAACGTTATCTAATTCGAAAAATGAATTTAATTCAATAGTCCTTTAATTTAGTGAATTTATTTCTTGTTACAGACTCACACTGTATATGCATTATTTTATGCTAACATTTTCCATTTGTGCAAATTTACGTAATACGATACTAATAAATTCATACATAAAATTAATTATATTATACATACAAATTTCACATTCTTTCATAATTTAATATTCTCCTAAATTAAAACTTTGAGATTCAAAGTTATCCCAAAATCAAGTTTTATTTTTCAAATAGAGTTCTCTATTTTTGACACCGCCTACCGAAAGAATGGAAAATTGTAATGCATTAAGGTCATTTGACCCTATGACCTTATACTTCACCACAGACCGAGCTGTGTAGATTTAATCAAGATCTACACAGACAATTGGCGAAACTTCCAATAACAGCTTCAACATTTAGGATTTTGAAGTGGATCGATATTTTATAACTTAATTTTCCTTTAAAGTCTTTTTGATTCAATTCTAATGCCAAACTGACACATTCGTCTTTCGCGGGTTTTGAAGTTCTGTATTTTTCTCTTTTTTATAATTTGTTTTAGTTAAAAACAAACTTTTTTAAAGTTCTATATTTATATTGACTGATGTAGTTTCTGCAAAAAGGCTTTCTTAAAAGTTTTTAATTCTTGATGGCTTCAAGGACTAGTTTTACATAATAGTTTTTAAGGGTCCTAATATTTTCTAACTATACATAATCTGTTTAAGTAAACCTACATTTGTAAAAACGTCGTGAATGATTTACTTTTCGTTACTTCCACCATTGTGCTGCATGGAGCAGGGAGTGTTAATCGATACTACCTCAAAGTTTCTCACGTTATGAATATTATTGAAGATCTTAGTGCTTCTTTATGTAAATTTTCATTAACAAAAAAAATGTTAATGCATATATGAATCCTTTTTTTCGAGATTGTAACTAAATAAAATAACCACTTCTTTAATATATTATAGTTTATCTCCAGTCTTTAACCGAATTAAATAACGACTTTCTAGGTATTCCAAAAGTAAGTTTCTATATTTCTTATTCGTGCACTTATCCGCCGTTTAAATCTAAAAAAGCTGTAACAATAAGAAATAAGATACATACAAAGATTTAGCGGTTTAATCTCTTAAAATTTGTATGTACCAATGCCTTTGCGATTATTTCAAATGTAAAACCAGCATGCATGCATGTACTAAACGCAAAGTATATATAATAGTTTTATCACTGATATGTAAATTAGTTTGTATGCATTACTTCATCTTGACTTTATTTATGACTTTTGGCTAAGATTATATAGAATTACAGAACATCGTAAGATTTCTTTTTTGAGGTTGTCACAACATTCGTACTCATTTACTAGGAAAAGAAGCCATACAGCTGCATCAAGAAATCACAAAATAGAATATTCACGGGGTAACTAAAATTCTTGTGTGTCACGGCGGTTAGACATGTTTTCGTTAAATCTGATTATGCTGACTTCTAAGTTCGTCTGCTTTCGTTTCCTGGATGTGAATAAAATAAGCCAATACAATCATTGTAGTATTATATTTGCATCTTCTACTAATTATGATGTTATTGAAGAAGTTGATGGACCCCGTGATACATATCATTGATCTGAAGTTTTCTGGTTGGTTCCAGATGAATTAACTGTGCCTTATTTCCATGCGTATTTTCCACAATTGTCATTAAAAATTATGCCAAGTTATGAGCTTGTACGAGTTGTCCAAAGGGTCTCTTTTTCGATGCTTTCTATCTTTGTGCTACATGCTATATCCAATTCATGTTAGTGGGGAGTTAGGTGGAATAATTTCACCATGTCTGAATTCAGATTAATTTCTTAATACAGAATCCATTTAAACTGGTACCACTATAGCCATATCGGGAACGGTAAAATATGATGTCGATCAGAATAGAAAAAAGTTGTGCTTTTGGTGGCTAATAAAGTTGCATTTATAGAGATGTCAAATTTTTCTTTTCGTTTCCGATATTCAGGGGAAAATATGAAAAATTCCTGTTTTGAATTATTATCGCTTTTTTTTAAATATCTTTAGAATTTCTGAACATACGATTTATAAAAAAACAAAATATATTAAATAATTAGGTGGTCTTAAGTAATTTCAAATTAAAATTGCCGTGCTAATGTAGCAGAAGTAAAGCTAAAATTTTTCAATTTGCATTTCTTAGGACTAAATAAAATACGCTAATTGAAGTTTCCAAAAAAAAATATACGTACTTTAAAAAAAAACGGGATTGAATGAAAGGAGGTACTAAGGTGTTTCGTTTTAGTGAACCTTTCTCTCTAAATCTATTTTATTATTTTGCATTTAAATCGTAGCTAATATGTAAGAAATAAGTAAAAAGTTGATGTTGTCTTGCAGAATTTACTGTTAGACAATTCAAATATTTTTTTAACAGAGTCCTAATGGTAAGCTAGTATAATCCAAAACATTGACTATGAACAATAAGTCATTTTCTTAAACCTTTATCGAACAATCACCGATTTTTGAAATCAGTACAAGCAATAAGTAAGAAAAGCCTTTTTATTTCCAAAGTGTAAAATAGTTAAAATCTCATCACTTTTTTTGTATATATGGCATGAGGCTGCAGATCATTCAAAAAAACATATTTAAGGAAGGTTCTCTTTAGGTTACTTTTCTATAGTTTATAGATTGTTATTTGTATATTATGATTTTTTTTCGTAGAAATTTTAATTGTTATTTTGTTAGTTTATAATAACGATTATTAATACAGTTTGATAGGAAGCCTTATCTGAGTATTGAGCTTTTAAAAAAATTGTTTGTATATGTCTCCTGAGCAATATTCACAGAAATTCACTTAACCTGTTTGTTACCGTTCTTAAACTGCGTGTGATCGAGAGTCTGATACAATATGTCAGACGGAGATATGTTAAAACATCTTTTTTACTTACCTAACATACCCTATTTGGAACATTTTAAAATTCTTTTATATTATATGCTTTATAAGCTTGAACGCGTGAATTATCTGGGGACGTTTATGTTTACTACACTTTGTAAATTATGGTACACAAGTTTTGATTAATTCCTTATGAGTATGGTTTATTTTTTGTTAAGTATAGATATTAGGAAGTCGTTAAATTGTACAAATTTATTAGAAATTATATTACAAACGTTTTATATTATTCTAGAAAATGTATATTTTGTATAAATATAAGCTTAATAAAGAAATGGTTGGCATATTGCATTTATTTTTAATGAAATCTTCTTGTTGGGATTTTTAAACATTTTCTTAAATTTTTAAACTATTTTAGCATTAGCAGCCAACGAAAAGTACGTATGTTCTATATGCAAGAAAGTGTACTTCAAAAAAACTTCCTTCTACATCCACCAGAGGTATGATTGTGGTCCAAAGGCCACATTGACCTGCTCACTCCAAAATTGTGGAAAAGTTTTTAACAGAAGGAGCAGTATAAAAAGGCATTTAGTAAACTCACATAAGATTGACAGTAGTGAGTGGGAAACGTATGTTTTAGAATACAATTAAAAAAATCTGCTGGTGATGTTATAGTATAAGTAGTAAATAGACAAATAATCCAAAGGTTTTTGTATAAAGGTGCTGATTAAAAATCATACATATTTCGTGCAATATCAACCTTTTTCCTATACTTTTCGAAAGGTTTTAAGGCGCTGAATACAAATAAGGCCGAGGAATTACTCTATTATGTAAGTTTTTTGATATGTTTTAAACCGGATGTAACAATGATTTTGTACAGTTTTAAAGAGAAAAGTGCTCTTGTCGTTGAATTTGCTAAAATTTCTTTGTAATTTTATGTTTTCAAATTAAGAAAATAATGGAAATAACAGGAGTATCATGCAGCAGATACTGTTTTCCATTTAAGGTATGTGAAATTTTTTAAAATTTTACTTACTAGAATAGATGAGAGTTGAGTTTTCCTAAATTTCAAAATCATAAACTGGCAATATCTTAGTAAAAAAAGATTTTTAAGCACATTTGACGGCATTTGAAAAAGAGGAACATCTATTTTAAGATCCCGAGTGTACTATTTTCTAACAAAAAAATGGAGTGCATATTTAACCTCAAAAATTGACAAAAATGGCTTGGTTGCATTATTAGGTTAGGATACCTTAAAATTATATATAATTCAGCCCACCGTAAACCTTTGAAAAAGTATAGTCTATTTATCTTTTGCATATAAAATACATTCTAGATTAGTTGTTGCCAATGGTCTGCCACATTGTGTCTTTTAATTGTATAGCTACCAGCATTTTCAATGCCTGAATGAGAAAGAGTTTTGAGTAATTCTCCTTAATTGCTTAATATTAATTCCTATAAATAATTGAATATTGAAAACATTTAAATATTTTGCATATATTTCGTACCTTGCTGCAAAATGCCATAACCTTCTCAGATCCAAGAAGGCGTAGAGGTCATTCTAAGACTTTTAAATTTTTAAGCAGAAAAAAATGTGTCATATAAGATACACACAACCACACTTATTTGGAATTACCCAGTATTAATATGAAGTAGTTGAAAATGCAGAATTCCCTTTGTTCCAAATAGGCTTGGCAGGATCTTTCTACTTGCGGGTGGATTAAAACACAAAAAATTCAATTTTACAACTTTAATGTGATGGTTAAGGTTATCTTATAGTGGACTGTAACAGAGAGCATCGAAAGGTTAAAACCCCTCCCAATGGCGACGGCTCCGTTGAGCTGAACGCGTGAACAACGCAATATTATTTTTTCTTTCACTCTTGCACATAGAGCGCGTGGAGATTGTTGACGTGACCACGATCTCTTCTCCCTTCGACGATCAAACAGAACAGTGGCGTAACACAATTAATTATATAAATAAAAACTGTTTAGTAGTCGTTTAATTATTTGTTTGTTACAAACGATAAAAAAGTACATGTTTACCAACAGGAACACATAGATAACCCAAAATTTGTTAATATTTGCCCTGAGAGTGTTGATTTTGCTGCTTCGCTTAGAAGTTGCATTGAGCTTAAAATTTTATTTAGTTCTCGGAAGTGCAGAGAGGATTGCTCTGGCAGAACAAGGCATAGCACAAAGGCAGATCACAAGAATAATAGAGCTTACACAAGATAGAATAGACCGAGAAGAAGTCGTGGGCGAGTTATTACAGGAGGATAGGAGCGCGTTGTAACATGCACATCTTCAAATACAATAACAGTAAGCTACAGGTATTGGTGTTTCTGTCGAAACTATCAGAAGAAGACTTCGCGCTCAGAATTATTTAGTGAAAGACAGTTCAGAATTCCAGAACTTTTATGGCAAAAGAAAACTGACTGTTTAAATTGCTGTTAGAAGTATGCAAATTGAACTATTGAGAATTGGACAAATGTCTTATCGAGCTAATTTGTATTTTAGAAGGTAGAGGGAGACAAGCTAGACTCAAAGAATACAAAGAAGGTCCTATACATATTTTAAGGTGGAATTATGATTAGTGAAAGAACTCCTTTAATGTCCATTCGGCAAGTCCTAACGGATCAAATGTTGATTTAGTTTCGCAGCCTTTAGTCAAGCTATGCAAAACTGGTTTGGCAAATTTTTATGCAAGATTTTACATCCCCAAAATCGTTTGTTATTGCGACGAATGACGAGCATGCGATTTAGTTTAAAACAAACAAGCATTTTTAATTTATTATAATGATATTTACTCTAGTCACTGTTAATGGGTATAGTATTGTAATATAGATTTAAAAATTATTTTAAATATAATTTATTAGTGTAAATAAAAAATTTACAGGATATTAATTCATTTGCCTTTCTGCTTTAGTTTCTTGTTATATGTGTTTAAAAGCTATTAAAATAATGTTGTTCCCAAAATGCCATTTATTATTTATAATAATTTTTGTTATTCCTAGAACCAAATAACTCGTTAAGAAGTTTCGTTTTACAAAATGTAATTTACTGATCATTAATGATATTTAAATATGTTACATAAAAAATATGATAAACTTATTAAAACTTTTTATTTATTTAAGAGTACAAGTATAAGTGCCCAAAATGTCTGAAAGTCTACTGCAAAAAGGAGAGCCTATATGTTCATTCCAAGTATGATTGCGGCAAAAAGAGAATAGTAAAATGTTCAGTCCAAGGATGTTTTTATGAAACCACCAGAACTGGGAACATGACGAGACATATGGCATTTAAACATTCCGAACCTATGTAGATTATCGCAGTTTTATTTATATATAAAAAATAAATTAAGTAGCATTTAAGAATATTTATTTTAGCTTTAATAGAAAATGTTATAGAGTAAAAAGTAATAGTTTTCAGTAGTTATTTGGCATAAACCCAAAATAACTTCTATTTAACCCAGAAAATTCAATTTTCAGATCGAATCACGATATCCCAAATATTAAAAGATATTCATTTTATTAACAACCAATGTGTGGAATGTGGCAAACAGTTTAACAGAAAAGATAACGTTCAACGTCATTACATGGAAATACATTTAAAGCAAAGCATAAGGTCTTATTCGTGCTACAAATGTAACAGGGTGTTCAGGAGAAAATATAGCATGGAAAGTCACGAAAGAGTTTGTTTTAAAGTGAAATGCTTTAAATGCGAGCTAGATTTTTTCACAAGAGGAAATTGGATTAAACATATGCATAATAAGCATAATTTTTATATATTTTAACATTGCAAAAAATATTATTTTTTCATAATAAAACTTCCTTTTCTTAACTTTATTATGTAGATTAGATATATTTTTATATTGATATATTTTTAGTTTTCTTTTTAACTTTTACTATCGGTAAAACTTATATCCTACTAGTTTAAGTTGTACCTTTGGTACCTACCTAAATGCCTTAGTCTATCACTTGGAAAATACCTATTTTGATATTACTAGATTAAAGATATTTTTGTACTTTGTCTAAATAAAGCAAGTTTTGCATAACTTAATAGCTCATCACTTACTTAAAATTTTCCACAATATATATGAATAAATCAATTTGGGTCTAGTTTTCTTCTACAATTCACTAATACTAAATAAATTCAATTATTTTTAGGTTTACTTTTCCGTGAAATGTTTCGGGAGAGATACTCGTGTGATGTATGTAATAAAAGCTACAAATATAGCAGACATCTGACAGCCCACATTAAGTACGAGTGCGGAAAAGCGCCGAGTTTCCCTTGCCAGTTTTGTGGAAAAAAGTTTCACTACAACTACACACTCAATGCTCATAAAAGAACTGTTCATAGGAATGAATCCGTTAGGCAGATTTTAGAATTTTAAGCTTTATATGAATATGAAATTTATAATTAGGTCTTGTGATGTATGTGAGATTATTCTATATGAAGAGTACATGGGAAAAAGCATGTATGTCACAAAATAGTTGGGGAGAGCGTTGTCATTACCGCTCTACTCGCTATGTTGTTTTCATATTTTGCTCTCAGAGCTGCACAAGGCAAGATATCAGTAGTTGAATTTCAGTTTAACGACAAGTTCTTTAGCAAAAACGATTCCTTCTTATTGCTTGTTAACAGATTTATTCATATTAACACTGTATAAAAATCCGACAAACTTTTTTATGTTAATCTATACAATCTAAAAAAACTTTCTGGAACAGACTTACTCCAAGAACGTTTTTATATCAGGAACAAATACACTCTTTTTATTGACGATGTCAAAACTTATCGTTTAATTCTTTCCAAGGAACAATTTGGAAATGCCTAGAATTTTCTATATTGTTTTCTCCCATGAAAGCCAATAATTTAAAAAAAAAAACTGACAGTCAAAGCAATCAAGTATATAAATTTTAGCTACTAGAGTTTGGAATAAAATAACTTAAAATGGGTCCCAAAGGGGGCTCTCAAACAAGGTGAAATACTAAAGACTAGACGCAAATACAGCCTTAAATAAACTCTACTAATCAACTTACAAAATAAGAGTAAAACATTGCAAAAACTATGAGAATAATTAACTTGTCTTCATTTTTTTAGGCAGCGGTAATAGACCTGAAAGAGAAACATGTTAATCTTTTTTAAATGTTAATTCTTATTGGTCAATTAAGCTTATCATAGAAACTGATTCCTTTCTTGGTTTGGACATATCCAGGGCGTGAATACTTATAAGATGCAGTGGGTTTTTGGCGAAAGTAATTGTGATTTTCAATATTCTGTCGCTCATGTTGTTTATCATGTCGGTGTAATTTTGAGTAGAAGAATACCGAGCATCCTTGTTCTAGTTTCGGTTTCCCTTTTTTGTGTCGTTTATCTTGTTTCTGTTTGTCTCCGAGAGTATCTTCTGATCTCTTCCGTTCCATGAGGCACATATTCGTGAAAGCAAAACGTTCTTTAACAATGTAGGAGTAATGGACACTTCTGTTGATGAGAATGTACATGAAGAAAACTAAGAAAGTATAGGTATCTGCTACAGTCAACATTATACATTGGAATATTAGTGTTGGTAATTTTTTTTTAATAATGTACAGAAATTGATTAAAGATCTTCTTGTTATTTTTTGTGATGCTTTCTTCTTATCACAACAACTCTTTAGAGGTCTATAAAAAATAAACTAGAACTAAACAATTAAATCTGAATTATTTTTGTGTCAGATCTTTGACATGTTGTGCAACTCTTATGTGAAAATCTATAATAAAGTCTACGTTTTTAGTCTTTTGATGATTTCTAAACCGGTCAACCGGTCCTTTATACATAAGTTTTACTTTTATTACACAAAGAACATGACTGCACTGAGTTACTCGAATTAAGTTTCAAGCTATTAGCAATCTTGATATCAAACAAAATTCTTTATTCACTATATTTATTTCTAAGTATATTTTTTTGCATGCCTTTCAAACCAAAGGCAAAATAAATTTGGGTGTCATCGGCATACGTTAGTAGCTGACAGATCTTAACCGACTTTGATGCCTGCAGTGTAAATTAAGAACAATAGATCCAAATTCGATCCCTGAGCAACATCAGAATAAACAGAAATCAGCTCTGAATCAACATTTAAACAGTTATTATATTGAAATCTTCCATTAAATTAAGAACGAGTAATTTTGACAGAGGCCTGATTAAATCTGTAATATCACAATTTATAGGACAGATAAGTTCCTGATTTATGGTTTTATATGCTAAAGAAATCCCGTAGCAAAAGCACTGAACATCTATGGTAAATCACTTTAATGATATCATCAAGCCAGGTAGCCAAAGCAACTGTAGTATTCTAGTCTAGGCAAAATATCATTCACTAAGGCATATGAAGGTACCTGGCTATATAAAACAAAATTCCAAAATATTTGAAAACATAGAAAGGATTCTTCTATTTTTTCTCTAAAGTCAGTGGGGCTTGTTTATTTTGGAATGGGTCCACCCAGAGTTACCTTTCACCGGTCCGGAAAATAATACAGCAGTATATATAAGTTGAACTACATATTTGTTCACAATAAGACTACAATACTGCAGCATAGATGCGCTTATACCATCTACCCAAGCTGACTTAATTTTTAATTTTATTATATAATAACATTTAATTCTTGTTCAGTGGTCATTCTAAAAAAATTATTTAATTGTATAATTTCGTATTTCTGAAGTATCCTATTTTCTTATCACAGTTCTCAACGTTTTATAGGAGAGGTCTAAAGTGATAAGTAATCAAAAGAAGAGTAGTAATGCAGAGATGTGCTGATTCCTATTTTGGCCCCCGCACGTATCCGAAAATAATGAGATTTATTTAATATTCTCAGGAAGTTTTAAAATCCACTGCATCAGGGCAGTCCCGATTTCATTACTTCCTCTTTTTCTATTTACTTCAGACCAGACAATGCAGTACGCCTCATTAGGTAGTCTGGATTCGTAAATACACAAGTCGTAGATACAGAGTTTCCTTGAGTAGTATAACAGCGATTCCTCAGCCGACGGTATTTGAAGAACACTCTGTAAGTCGAATGTAGCAGAAAGGAATGTAGCATCTTCATTTGACAGCACCTTGTCTTGTTCTTTAGCTAAATTAGCTTCATTTTTTAGAACAATATGATTATTGTAATCAGACTCAAGTTGCTCAGTAAGTGTTGTTGTCTTTTTGACCTATTTGACTAGGGTTAAGTAGATATTGAGAAATAACTCTTTTAGTCTCCCTTTACTGATAAGGTCCTTAAGCTTGCTAATTTTAAAATAGTGTTCTTAGTGGAAAATTTCGCATATATATCTTCTTCTATCTTCATACGAACTGATTTCGAAACGACTACGACGAACTGATTTCGTCGCACTGGGAATATGTATGCGTCTGATATTGCATGACAAAAACCAATATAAAATTTTTTATTAAAATTTCCTCTGTAGTGGTTATAATAAACTTTTATTTCAGAAGACTTGCTGAAGGTTTAGGAAACCTTAAGGATTTCATATTTAATTACTTTTAGTTAAACTGGAATGGCTAGATATACCTTTAAATGAACAAATATAACCCTATACTATTTAACTGTTGATTCTTTAGCTTATGTGTTTTTACATAATGCATTTGAGAATCAAACGGTGAAGCTATTCAGGGGAGCAATAATATATATAAAAATCGACTTGCATTATTTTTCCTGTGTGCTCTTCTATTTAAGAGATTTATTTGAGTATCTGCATTTATAGAATGGTACCCATCGAAATGACTCTAAAAGAATTTGAACATTTGGTAATGCACTGATAATATTACTTAAAATATAGGAATAAACTATCCAATGCCAAATTTTCAGATTGTCATAAAAGCCAGCACAAAAAAACATTTAATTTAATTGTTCAATCCATGTAGACGTAAGAGCTAATAGATATGTATATATATATGTATATAAAGATTTATACACATTGATCAAATAGTTAATTTTGCCTAAACCGAAAGTTACCATAATATATATTATACTTATTTGTTTATTAAATATGTTGCAGCTTAATTGTCATTATGCTTGTTTATATTATGTTTTAGAACGTTTACCAAAGGAAATAAATTTGTTATTTGGGTTAGCCTTATCTTTATTATTTTAGTCATATCCATCAATATGATTATAAAATTAAAGAAATAAACTTTTAGCTTATGCGTGTTCCATATGTGGTATCAGATGAGTCTTTGGGGTCACCAAAAGCGCAAATTTGATCATTTCAACATGATAATTTGAAAGTGAGTTGTGAACTTCTCATGATATTTACCCATAATTATTTACATAGCCTAGAAGTGAACAATATGGAAAACTGAAGCATTTTGCATTTTGTGCTTCTCTAGATTTGTCAAAGAGTAGAAAGAGATGTAGAATAGAAATGAATTCGTACTAACAGAACTTTGTCAGTCCGCACAGCACTGGCGCGCTGCCTAAATTGATCATAATATAATTGTTTAGTTTTAGCAAATGGTACCTTAAAATAATGTGGGCTTGAACTGTTGTCCTGTTCTAATTTTATCGGCATATTCACTTAATTTTTATACTAGTAAAAATCTTTTTTTTTTCGATATTTTGTCATAGAACCAGTTTTCTCCAGGCAGATAAATCATGTGTCTCCTTTTATTTGGTATCCAAAGAATTTCATCAAATTGTCATTTATTTTAGCTATTAATCATTTATTTTTAAGAATCAAGCTTCTTTAGTATTTGACCACGGTCGAAGGATCGTTTTAGAACCTCCAGTTATTTTTAAGTAACCTAGGCTACAGAACCTAGTTTAGTTCTCTGGATGATGTAGTAAGTAGATTCCTATGCCCAAAATCTTTGTTTCCATTATAAAAGCTCTGCATGTTTAGGTGTGAGAGGTTTGGCTCTGAATAATTTGCTGTATTTATCATATAGCTCACATAACGTTTGCCTCATTACTATCTCTTTATTCAGGAAATTGCTCTTGTGTTTCTTGAGGAACTACAGATAATTAGTTACTTCTAGGTGGATTTCCTTTGGATACTACAAAACCTTTGGAATTAGCAATTCCTCTAGTACAGTGTTTTTCCAACTTGGTACTCACGCCTTATAGGAAAGTAATTTGATTGTTAAAAGGAGCAATTCGAATATGGATTTGACATGAATTTAACCCTATCGCTCCAGGCCAAAATTTTTCGAAATTATAATCAATATATTTTTAAAGAAAAAAATTGAATAGAGAACAATAATGAAGTCCTTATTTACTGCTCATTCTTCAACTAATAATGACTGATATTATATTATAATATCGTGTTTTTGAGGGTAGTTATCAAATTTTTATACTCATCGCTAAAACTTGAGTATTGTATGATCTAAAACTATACCACTTAGAAGAATAGACGAAACGGGTAAAGTAATTAAAAATAACTTTCTCAATGCAAATGGATGAATCAACTTTAAGAGTCAGTGAGGCCATGCCCAACGCGAACTTCAATTTTTAAAATGGAGTAACGTCGCCCTTAGATTGTATAACTGCTTGAATTCTTTTGGGCATTGATTGGACTAAGGCCTTACACTATTCGGGGGTAAATTCATTCCAAATCTGCTCTATTTTGGCCTTAAGTTCTGGCAATGTTCTTTGAGGGTTGTTTCTTAATGTCTGTTTCATTTTATGCCATACTGTTTCAATGACATTAAGGTCTGGGCTGTTAGAAGGCCAAGAAAGGCAGTTTATGTGGTGGTCCCCAAACCACTTTTTTGTAGTTTTGGCCGTATGACATGCAGCCCCATCCTGCTGAAATATGTAATTTTCATTAACTGTTAATTTTGCGATACTTGGAAGTAGGCTATTTTGTAGAATTTGTTGATATTTTGCAGCATTTACTATAAACTCAAAACACCCTAATCCTCCAGGTGTCATGCAACCCCAAATCATTATTCCTTTAGGAAACTTTACGGTGCGTTTTAAACAGTCCTTATGGAAAGCCTCATCTTTTGTGCGAATCACACGTTTTCGGTAATCACCAACACATACGTCGAATTTCGATTCATCGCTAAAAAATACGCAGGACCAATCTTCTACTGACCAGGACAATTTAGATTTTGCCCATTTGGCTTTCTTTTATTTTTCTGTTAAAAGCGGTTTTTCTTTGCCTATAAGTTAAAAATGTGTTAAAAAAGTTTGTTGTTTAATGTAAGATCTGCAATAACCTTGTCAAACTTCAATCCGCATTTATGAATCCACTTGCGACAACATTCTCTTGACACATTATGCCCAGTTTCATGATTCCATTCTGCCGTTACCTGCCATACCGTATTTCTTCGACCTTTTTTGCATAATTTAACAAGTATTCTTTTATCCCTATCAGAAACTAATTTTGGGCGACCTGGGCTATTCCTTTTCTTATGTAAAATTCCTCCAGTTTCCCCATAATGCTTTATTATATTAAACACAGTAATTTTAGGAATATTTAGTTCATCCGCCACCTAACGTATTCTTTTGTTTCGGGAATAATTTTTAACCACCAACTCGCGAATTTTTGAATTTGTCGAGATACCACGCACCATTTTAATTAATAAAGAAGTGTTTGAGTTACCCAAACTGACAGTGAAGCTATTTCAAAATAAACAAATGTGTCTGTCGCCCCTGGCAACATTGTTTATTAATTGTTTTTGCAGTCAACTTGTCTTATCGAATCCGATTTGTTTTTAATAATTAAAGGATTTTCCAAAACGGATTTGCCTGATCTCCAACATGCACTATCAAGAAGAACTCGCAGAACTTCCAAGTGATGATTCAGCTAAAACTTTAATTAGTAAAGGAGCGATGACATTGCTCAACCAAATGTGCAAGAAAACTATTACTACCATTTATATCTTAATTTTTAGCTGAACCTGGATTTAGTGAAATAAATTATTTATTGGTAAAAAAAAATAAAATCGGCTCTACGTAATAGAATATGGAGACTTGAAACCTAATATAAAATCTCTGTGCAGCAAGTATAAAGTGCAAGAATCTCACTAAATTAGGATAAGAAATTAATATAGAAAAATCTTACTAAAAGTATTTCGAATCTTAAATTCAGTTCTTCATTATATGTTTTAAAAATTGACTTACTTTATTTCGTTATCAATTTCCTAGTAATTTCTTCCTAAAAAATATAATTTCAGTTTCCTAACAAACGATTAAATTTTTTTTATATAAAAAATTATGTATGTTACGTAGGGAAGGCATAGGAATTTTGGAAATGCTAAAAAAAGTTTGGGAAACACTGATCTAGTATCACTTGAAATAAAGTCCACTTAAGAGGTGCTGGTAATTTCAATATGATTTATTTTTTTTATCGTGAGATGACTTTTTTAAGACAAAATATGGTAAACATTCTTTTTTAAATTAATAATTTTCCTTTTAAATGTAAAGCACAATTTGTAGATCTCTACGGTGTTCATCTATTTTTTTTATTTAGTGGACCAATTTCTTGTGTATCATCCCCGTGATACTAGATGATACTGACAGGTTATAGATTGGTAAGCAAGTAAAGTTATAGTCGAGATTAAGCACAACCGTGTATAGGTCTTATATGTGTTATCATCTTACTATATCTGTTAAAGTTGAAGAAGAATCTTACGTTTTTTTTTATAGAAAACTTTGAGGCAAGTCAAGTTTTTGCTAAAATTCTTCCGGCTTAGGTAGCTACTCGCAGTCCCAATGACTAATGGTCAAAAACTAAATGGTCTTCTTGAAAGTAAAAGACTAAATACTACAATTCATTCCAGCCAGTAGGATTAGATGATATCGAATCTGACAGTGTCGTATTACCCTTTTTTCAATCTTTGTTTGAGTATTTTATGGTAAATGACCAAATCTTTTATATGATCTTTCACGATTATTTATTAAACAATTTCTCTATTTAATTTCTAACTTAGACTCCTTATTACAAGTTAATACATTCACTTCTGCATCCAAGACCTCAATTAGCTCGACCTATATATGCAGTCGTTAGATGGGACCTGTATTGAAATCAGGTGCTAAAACCAGATTTTGAATTAATGCATTTTACCGTCTAGTATTGTGATACTATTTTAGATCTGTGGTTTTCTTAACATTGACCCATTGTAGAACGTAACCTCGTAGACTTTAGCACTTGTCCATATATAAATAATTTTATCCCTAATAAATAATATTTTTTTTTAGGTAATTATAATTGTCCCAATTGTCGCAAGAGTTATAAATATAATTCCACTCTTACAAGACATATCAAGTTTGAATGTGGAAAGCCTAAGTCCTTTGCTTGCCAGTCCATAGGTTGCAGTTATAGCTGTAAAAGGAGAGACAATTTGTATAGTCACATAAAAGCAGCTCATCGTAGGCCTAAAAATATTGGGACATACTAGCTTAGATCTTGAATTTTAAATGAAGGTAATAATAATGCAAGCGTCCAAGGATTATAAACTTTTTAAAGTAATTTTTTCAATTCAAATATAAGAGTATGCACCTAAATTTCTAATAGACTACCGATAGGTGCCTTTCGTGGTAAAAAGTGTTTAAAAATATACAAAAACCATGTACAATCCAACAGCCTTTTAAAAAAAAATCAAAGTTTTTATTTGTCCCTAAGATACAGAGTTATAGTTAGGACATAATAATAGAAAAAAATATGACAAATAAGAATCACCTCGCGATTATATATAATAGATCCACAAGACTCGTTTAAATACAAGCTTCTCCGAAGTAGCCATATACTACTTATTATACAAAGTGCTACAAATTCAAACTGTAAGAAAAATGAAGATAGTTTAGGAAAATAAAGTTTTTGTAATTTGAACATTTGAACGTTTTTATATTTACCTGACCTCATTTCACAATTCAGTTTAATATAAATTTTAAATTTCTAGTATCACTTTTTCCTGTTAGATTATGGTAAATAGATTAAACTATTAATCATTTATCAACTTTTATTTAACTAGTTATTTGTGAATTAATTAGATGCCATTAAGTTTAAGAATTAAGAATAAACATGGTTAGATTGATTAAAATAGGTATTAATTAATAAAAATATTAAAAATTTACTGTTTTATTTTTTGTATTTTATATATTTAGCTTTTTAAATGAATTATACAATATTAGAAAAGTGCCTAAAATTCACTTTTTTTATTTCAGATTGTGATATTTTCGTAGGAGAAAAGCGCATTAAAGTCAATATTTGTCAGTATAATTTTTTCGTATAAAAAAAATTAATTTGGATCTCCTACAACTACAAAGGATGCCATAGATAAGGAGGAGTTTCTCCTTATTACTAAGAATTTGTGCATAAATGTTTCTTAAATAAACAATATGTTTTATTAGGATTTTTTATTAAACAATTAAATGCATTTAAGAAACATTTATCTTATAGTATCTAAATGATTATTCCATGAATACTGTTCTGTCTAGCATATTAATTATGCTTTTTCGTTAGGCAATTTTTATGTTTTTTTTCCTATTTAAATTTATTTGCATCGTAAGTCTGTTTTTGTGTTTACCTATTTAAGTACCAGATATATGTATAATTAAAAGTTTTTAACCACGCTGAATAGAAAAGACAAAAATTTAATCTAAACCGCTGATATTATGATTAGTAGTTTCAAAACTACCTATCATAGTTTCAGAGAGTTTTTACTGCTATACAATGTAGTAATTTTAAGTACTCAATTCTTATTAAATTTTGAGTTTCTTAAAGAATGTAAAAAATATTGCAAGTGTAATGGGTCATGTACACCTTAAATGTGAGAAAAATATTTTTTAGATTTGTCTACATAAAAGTTAACATTAATTATTTAAGGTTGATAATTAGTGGTATGACCACTAAACTTCTATCCAAAAATTCCTCTCATTTTTCTGATTCTGTTGAACTTTACAACTGTTTTGACTTCAGCTATTTGTATCTTCTTTAGTGGAGTTTGAGAAAGTTTAGTCAGTATTTAAAGAACACGAAAACTCCATTAAAAATGTGGTTTGTTACTTTCTGGATGTTTTTTTTTTATTGGACCTTGAACTTCCTTCTTTGGCTAATTTATCATATTATTAATTTTATGGATATTTATGACCGAGCATCCATGTACCTACGATTGAAATTAAATTACTGAACTATTTAAAAGACTATTAAAGAGTATATATAAAAGTCACAAATTGATTTTCAGATTCTTATTTCTTTATCATGTGGAATTCCTTTATTCGATGAGAATTTTAGTCAAAAAATGTCATTTTTAAATGAGTTGGAGATTAAGTGCAACGTTGTATGGCTACTCTTTCGATTTTATATACGAATTTTAAGTTTCCAGGTTTTCAAAGATTTTTAATAGAACCTTCTCTATATGTGAAAAATAAAACTTATTTAAAAGAGTATAATGGTTTATATCATTTAACGTAATGGCATGCTTTAAATTTGACAATTTAATCTGACATTTTTACTGATTATCATGAACTTTGTTCTCTTGGTTTTCAAACCATACTGTATGATGTAACACTGTTTATTAGAAGTTGTAAGGAAGCTATAATTTATCAAGTTTTTTTTATTGGTTTCGTCTACAGAGACATTGTCATTAGTTGATAAAGTGGTTAACTAGTGACAAACAACTAAGCTTTTATCCATAACTTCTTTTGATTTCTCTTCTTATTATTTTGGTTTAATCTGAATCTGAGAAAGGATGCACAGTATCTCTTCCATTATCTTCAAAATCTATTTTATAAGTTTCTAAGTTATAATTTTAATTTCCTTTGATATATTAAAACATTTAACTTCTATTAGAGGTCTCTCAGTGATAAATCGTTTTGTGGATGTTCTTTTAATGAGACTCTTCCTAACTTTCCTATGGGTCTTTATTGCGTAGGCTCTTAAGTAAGATTAGTAGTTCAACTATTACAGTATAGATATAGGTCACGAATTGATTTTGTGACATTTAAGTGAAATGAAGATTGAGCGCAACTGCTTCTTTCTATTTATAATTTTCTTATCTACTTTAAATGCTTTCTTAAATTTATGGGTATTTTTAATATTTGCTGGTTTCCCTATATGATTAACTAATAATAATAATAATAATAATAATAATAATAGTAATAAAGACTTTATTTTCACAATATAAGTTAGATTTACAAATAATTCTATCTTAAACATAATTGTACTATTGTGAAGAAAACCTATACAAATAGGTTTATCTACCCTGCTCTACTTAAATATTAAATAATCGTGGTTATCAGATCTGTTACACTTTTGATTACTACTTCTAAAAGTGAGGGTGCCGATGCAAGTTTTTTCTATTCATCTAGGCTATTTTTTTTGTTTAGTGTATTTTGTAGATATTGAGATAATATTTCTTTACTTCAATAAATAAATTTTGGATTGAATATTTCACAAATTTGTACAAATTGTTTTCTTTTTGCCTGCTTTGTATATACAAGCCACCACACTAACATACTGCACAAATAATAATACACTGCCTCCGGGATAAACTTTCATAAAAATAACTATAATATTTTTAGGTAAAAGATGTTTTATAATACAAAATGACCGAATAGCAACGCAAGTAATGACGTTAATAAATGGTGGAACTTCCATAAGGAAAACCGCTGCCATAATGAACATTTCCAAAAGTTCTGTACATGCCATAGTAAAAAGAACTCGAGCAGGTGAAAATGGAAAAAACAGCAAAAAAGAAGGCCAAAGATGAATTTATACTGGATATTGATCCATTTTTTATTGCATCTTACAACTAAAAATACTACGGTCATGGCTTCGCAGCTCAGGGAAGCGGGTTTAAAAAATATATATTTTTTTATAATAAGTTTTACCCAAAAACCTTTTTGAATTTTGTATTTTATTGCATTTTAAAAACTTTTTGTGCAATATACATAATATAATGCTGATAAATGCATAAAGCTTATTTTAAAGAACTATTTTGTACATTTTGCTGAATTTACCAAAAACAATGCTGTGAGTGGCTCAGATTTAAGATAAAAAGTCTTATTGACTTAAATTTTTACGTATTTTCTTACCATTATATTATTAACTATTAAGTACACACAGGAAAATTATATGTATAATTTAAAAAATCTGTGTCTAGAGGACCACTCTTTCTTTATATGCCTTAGTTGTTACATATAAGTTGTTATATTGTTAAATTGTCTACTATTTACTCAATCTTGGCAATATAGATTATACTATTTTTTCATAAGGAATTTTCATTATAAACCAAAAGTATATTGCATGTAAGTATCACTCTAGCCCCCACTATTCACATCCAGTTTAAATTTAAAAAAATCCAATTTCAGTTTTAGGTTCTATGTACCGCTGTAAACTATGTTTCAAAGGATACTGGGTAAAAAGGTCCTTGTGGCGTCATGAAAAATATGAATGTTCAAAAGTAGCGAAACCGTACAACTGTGCGTTTCCGAGATGTAATTATAAAGCAACCAGAAAGTATATCTTGGTGAAGCATCTCAGACTTAAGCACAACATTACAGAGGATTGCTAAAGCGGATATTGTGATGTAAATAATTTTGTGCAAATTCAAGATCAGATAATTATGTTGCCAATTGTTCAGTTATTAATTTATAAAGAAAACCTCTGAAAAACAAGATACTAGGTTAAATCTATCCATAATTAGTTGAAATGTTTTTCTGCTTTACTTTATAAGTCGGCTTTAAAACATTCTCCGACGTCTTCCTACAATTTTTTCCGTACGTAACCAGTGACAATTGAAAACATTTATTAAATAAAAAATAAGATAAATATCTAAGAATGATCGGCTGTATTAAAGAATTAAGGTAGAAATGATTTTTCCATTTTTATTTTATTGACTATAACATAATAAAATAATTATCTAATCAGTGATTTTGAAACTTTTTCTGTTCGGAATTTAATATAAAAAAAAATTCTCTCCTTTTGGTTTCTTTTGCTTTTTTTATAAAAATTTTACCTACTAAACTATATAGGGTGTTTCAAATTCGACCCTCAACATGGGGATCTCGGAATTTATAAGAGATACGAAGATGTTTAAATTGGGGCAAAGTCGAGAATTTTTCAGCTTAGTAATACACCGTTTATAAAAATTGAATATTCCGAATGGTTCCGAAGATATTCGAAAAAATACAAAATTTTGAAAAATCTATTTTATTTTTTTTCTGATGCAATTTTAAAATAATTTTCACTTTTATTTTGCCAGTTTTTTCGTGCTATATGATGGTGTTTTTAGATTTTTAATACGAGGTTTCGTCTCTTGTCAACCATCATCAATTTTTTTTCTTTTATGAATGCCATATTGAATTTTTACATTTTTAAAATCTCTGTAAAATTACTTTTTTAAAAAAATATTACAAGTGATATTTGTTTTTTGTAAAAACCCGAATTTTTAGAAAAAAAACTTAATTTGCCTCAAGACAATATTTAAACCGTCATAATTATCACATGTTTTTAATATTTTCATGTTATGTTAGTATTCTAGTACAAACTGACAGTTATTTTACTAAAAAGTTAAGCAATTATGGTTGTTAACGAACTAAGAAATGCAAGATATGATTAAAAAAGATAATATGGACCCATGAAAGTACATTTACAAACTGTGGCATTTTTAACAGAAATAATAAATGCGTTTGGAGCAAAAATCAGCAAAAGCTTGGGAAATTACTATTATTTTAAAAAATTAATCTTTTAAATTAAATGCTTTAAAATAAGTTTTTCTTTTCAGTTTTTAAAGTCAGAATTTTTAAATTTTTGAAATAAATTTTGACATTTCTCAGATTTTTCGAACATTCTTATATTATTCCAGGCTTTTGGAATAAAATCTTGTTTTATTCCTAGTCTTTAGGGTCATATTCCACGTATTTCAAATAACTTTTCTTCTAATTTTAGTGTTTTAGGGTAAGTTTTTGTTTTCAATTTTGAATTCCAGAAATTTTGAAATTTAAAACAAAATTTTTGGAATTTTTTATATTTTTCAAATTTTTTTTTAATATTTCAGGCATGCGGAATAAAACATCGTTTTATTCTTAGACCTTAGGGTCATTTGCCTTCCAAGTATATTAAATAATTTTTCTTTTAATTTTAATATCCCATAATAATTTTATTTTCAATTTTTAATTCCAGAATTTTTGGAAATTTTAACATTTTCCAGATTTAATGAGTATTTTTTTTGATATTTCAGAACTGCGGAATAATTTTCTACGTCTTCCACGTAATTCAAATACATTTTCTTTTAATTTTAATGTTTTAAAATAGGTTTTGGTTTTTACTTTTTAATTTCAGAATTTTTGAAATAACATTTAAGTTTTTCGACTTTTTGAGTATTTTTATAGTATTCCAGGCACTTTTAATAAAATTTAGTTTTATTCCAAGATATTGCGATAATTTTTCCATGTCTTGCAGGCAATATATAATATTGGGCTGGAATATTTTCATCTATTTTTAGGTCTTTATTTAATTAAAGCTTTTAAGCATTAAAGTTTTTAGCATTTTTTGAAATTTGGAAAATTGGCATGTTTTTGTTTTTTATTCCAGACTTTTAGAATAAGTTTTTCTATTCTACAGACGCTTAGAGCGATTTTCTTATGACTTTCAGACATTTAACATAATTCTGTATGTTTTCCAGAAAACTGGAAAAATTATACATATTATCAAATAATAAGGTTGTTACTCTAAAAAGTAATGTCTGCACTACTACGGTATTACATTCCTAATATTTTTGTTTAACAAGTAATATCTATTGACAGTTTAAATATTGCTTGCAGTTTATGCACGCCCTACTGCGACAAATTTAGTTTTTCTCAAAAATTCAGGTTTTTTTTAATTAAAAATATTACTTTTGATTATATATACAACATTATCAAAGAATTCTATTAAGATTTTAAAAATGAAAAAACCAAACTTATCGCATGTAAGAAAAAACAAAGTTGATGATGGTTGGCAAACTACAAAACGTTCTATTAAAAATATAAAGACACCATTATGTAGCACGAAAAAAGTGGCAACGCAAATATGCAAATTATTTTAAGATCGGATAAAAAATAAACTTAGAAAAAAATAAAGCCGGTTTTTCAAAATTCAGTATTTTTTCGAATATCTTAATTTTTTTAAATTGAGTATTGTTAAGCTCAAAAATTCTCAACTTTGCTCCAATTTAACCATCTTCGTATCTCTTATAGATTCCGAGATCTCTATGCTAGGGGTCGAATTTGAAATATAATATGTTTTTTTAAAATTTTGAAAGAAATATATTAAATTAATAATTTTTATGAAATTTTTAATATTTCTAAAAAAATTGTTTTATAAATTAATTACTTTTGTTTTTTTTTGATATTGCTTATACATACTGACTTATTTTGCATAAAATTATATTCTAATAATTCCTTATCAGTATTACAAGTTACCTTACACAATATTAGATTCTAGTAAAAAATACTGTATTTATATTTATTTACCTGTATTAGTTGTAAATAATTACTTATTTTCTATTTCTAGTTACATCGTGTATACACATTTTCTAGTGTATGACAAGAGTGGCTTTGTTTCTATTTATCTTCTATTTACTTTATATTTTTTTAAATAAATAAATTTTTTGCCAAGTAATTTCTTTAAGGATTTACAGTAATTGTTTGAGAAAGTCATCCTTATTATTTTAAATCCAATCGATTTTAAATTTAGATGAAACATTGAAAAATTAGAAAAGTTTATTAATTTGTGTTCTTTTATTATCCTTAATAAGATATATCAAATGATAAAACTGTTTTTTTTTAATTAATAAAAAAATCCACGCATATGCAATGAAGAAACCATATTCTTCAAAACATTTTTTGATTCTCATTAATAAAAATATAATATTTTAGTCGCCCTCTACGTATGCCAAAACTGCGGGAAAGGATATACCAAACATAACTCATGGTATTACCACGTGAAAAAAATGTGCGGTCAAGAAAAGTCGCACTGCTGCCCATTCTGCCAATTTAAAACATACCTCAAATGTAATTTGAAAAAGCATATGAATACCGTACATAAATCGGTAAATTTGAAGTACGAGTGAGCAAATAAATTTGACTTTTATTATTAAAGTGTATAAAAATATGAATACTTTTTTGTAACATTACTTTACTGCAAAATAACATGTACAAATTATTTCAACTTTTTTACTGATATTTTTGCCATCCAGTCATCTAGTATGCGAAAGGTCGTAGTTTGTGGAAGTATTAGCATTCAAGGATTAGTAGTTAATAAGTATTAGATGTGCGTTTATTTTTGCAAGGTACTATATTTGCTTATTTATTTCAAAATATATATTATCATAGTTTTTATTTCAGTTTGTTGCACTTTTATTAATATTGCGTAGATAAACATTTTGTAGATGAATAATTTTTATTGTACTCGTAAAAAGTGTTACTGTAATTTTGAGCTTTTGAGCAGATATCGTAGCATATTCTAGCTGCTTTAACTATGTTTCTAAACAACTTTAAATAAATTTTTAGACCTTCCAATTATTTGTGAGTGCGGCAATAGGTACAAATATAAGCAGGGTTTGTACAAGCATAAAAAGTGGCAGTGCAAGAAGGAAAAGTCTTGGAAGTGTCCTTATTGTCCTCACATGGCTTGGTGGAAGTCAAATTTAGAAGCACACATTAAAAGAAAACATTGGGAATCTTGGAGACTAATGCCATCAGTGGAGTATAGAGGACATCAGGAATGAACATTTTAAGAAATTATGTACAGTATAGATCAGTGTGGTACAGTGAGATTTAAATTTCGCTGTTCAACGAATTTTAAAGTTCGTCCTCCAGAATCCATTTTTAAGTTTGTTTTTGAAATTCGTGAATTTTCTATTTAAATTTACTTACCTTTGGGTCAAGTAAGTGCTTCAACGCACGTACTATGAAAACCTTAGGTGTCTATGAAAATAGGCACAAGTATATACTTATCTTTGTCTGAGGGATGGTTTTTGCGTTTTCATGTCGTGCAAAGGAAGCCTTGAACTAAAATTGACACTGAAGCGCAAAACTTTTAAAGAAACATTTTCTCTTAAAAGTAATTTTTTTAAAAATCCATATGGCCGTGTGAGGTCATGGATCGAGTTTTTATTAAAGAACTTAAGAAAGTCGTAAATAAATATATCACCTTAATTAGTTGTTTGTGAATGATCAAAACAAAAAATTTTATCCTCGTAAGCAAAAAGTAATAAATATTCGGAAATACTGGGTGAGGCAGTCAAACCTGCCTATTTGAAATAGCTACAGAAAAAACACGGCACACTTTTTTAAGATTTTATTAATACTGTGTTAGTTTACGTTAAAAAGCATTTTAGAAATATACTCATTTCAAAATAACATTATTTAGATGTCTTCCAATTCGATCAATACATTCTTGAAGGCGATCTCTAAAACTGTTCACTACATCATGGAGCATCTGCTGAGGGATTATTTCCATTTTCTGACCGATCTTCGCCTTGAGATCTTTGAAAGTATGAGCCGGTTTTTCGAAAACTTTGAGCTTTAGGTAATCCATAAGAAAAAATTCACATGCAGTAAGGTCGGGTGAACGGGCGTGCCAAGAAATAGCTCCGTTTCGAGATATCACTCGATTTGGTAAATATTCTTTGAGCAGATTAATCGCTGTTTTCAGCGCTACAGTATCTCAAGAGAGATGGAAATCCACCTATAACGTATGAAGTTTGTCGTTTTCTTTCATCATTTCCAAAAATGTTTTACGAAAGTGACGTCAAACAGAAAAATCGTTCTCAATTAGAGTCTGAACCACTTAACCTTGTAGATGTGATAGTGTAATTCTATGTCCATATCCGTCGACTGTCATAACGATTTTTTCACGGTAAATATTCGCAGGAATTCTTGCTGATCTCGCACTGCCAACTCTTTTGTTTCTCGATTTATCGATGTTTTTAAAGTTTTTTATCCCTTAGTTTATTGATTTTAACCGCGGAACACAACGGTAACCTTGTTTTGCCTTCATCCACTTTATTAGCTCACGCGCTTTTTTCAAAATTGCAGGTTTGACTGCCGCACCCTGTATGAGAACCACTTATTATTTAAAACTTATGATAAAATTCATTACCATCTGTCATTCAAATAAAAATTTTAAAAATCCTAATTGCCGATAAATGATTTTTTTTGTAGCGTTTTTCCCGTTCGTTCTATATGAATTAAAACAATGAAAAAAAGCTAACTAATTTATTTACACACCTCACTACAAAAACACGACTAGTAGAGATATTTATTTAACTGTATTTATTTACAACCGTTTAAATCTCGCGCCAATATTCTGAACTTTACTTTAGTGAGAACTGACTATTATCGGTTATGCCGCTCCTTATATACTCGGCAGAATGTTGTTCCGGAAGATTCTCGTTTAACCTTCTAGATGTCGTGCGGTGTGCCACGTGTGTCATTCTTGAATGACGTAGAGTCAGCTCATTTCTCAGTGTTTACAATATCGTTAAGGTATTTTATTAATTTGTGATTTTCTTAATTTTTTAAATAAAAACCAATGATTGAGGTTCCAGTTCCGCCATATTGATTTTGAAAAAATGGCTTTTGTACCGGCATTTTGAAAATAAAGGGTTACTCATGATATGTCGTTGAAAAGGAAATTTTTCACCCTGTCAAATAAAGTATACAGGGCGTCATTTAAAATTATCAACCCAGATCTATTTGCGGTAAAATCAGAAGTGATATTCAGTTTTTTCAGTTTTTTCAACAAAAAAAAATTATTTTTTATTTAAAAAATAAATAAACGACGTCCTGGGCAATAATTTCATTGTATTCCCGCCCATTTTCCCGACTCTCAAACATTCGTTTTTTTGAATAACTTTTTTCTTTAAACCATTTTAGCGAATGTTATTTCTCCCAAACAACTCTTTTCTCGAATAGGAGTATTTTTATTCAAATATAATATATATGTTATAAAATTTGTTCACAGTTAGATTGGGTTGGGTTATTCAGTACTTTAATCCAACGATTTTTATATAAAGAAAAACGCCTATTCTGATGATCCTCTCGAGAAATTTAAAAGTTGACAATATGTTCTGGAAAATCATGCCTCAGGAAAATCTCCGTCACGAATTTTTTTTCTTAAAGAAAAGTGTTCGATTGTAGTGGTATAGGGGAAAGTCAATGATTACAAACAAACTAAATAAAAAATACAGAGCTGGTTTTCAAAAACAATAAGATTGATAAAAATAGTTTCTATAATTTTGTTTTTGAATGAGGGAAGTTTGCCGAAAGGTGTTAAAAAACTTGAAACTGATCTATCACGTACTTAAATGTAGATAAATAATATCTGTACAGTTTAAAATTATAAATTAAAACTGGTAACAAATACATACCCTGGTTTTGTTGTTTTTGAGTTTTTTTTTTTATATAATGTATCTTACTGTAAAATTATAACACGCTCTAGTGGTATCTTAGTATTGATCTCATTAGAGAATAAATGTCTGTTTTTCATATTAGTAGCATTTTTTTCAAAACACTACCTTGCTTCAAACGTAGACTTATTTAATAAAGTACATACTACAAGTCATGTGGGAAAAAATAATGGTTTTTCAAAAAATAATCGTAGAAATAATTTATATCACATTTATATATATCTAGATCAGACATGCTTATAAATCTACCGAAGGGAGAAAGGGTCTTCAAAAAAATAAAATTTATTCAAATCAAAAAGTCTATTATTTTATTAAAACATTTTTAGGTGTTGGTAGTTTCGTATGTCACTGTGGAAATAAGTACAAATATCGTGCTGGACTCAGCGAACATCAAAAATGGCAATGTGGAAAAACTGAAAAGAAGTGGCTCTGTCCTTATTGTTCCTATGCGGCTACTTGGAAATCTAACTTAAATATTCACGTAAAACGAAGACACGCATGTACTAATTAATTGTCTTCCTTTTGTAATTGGTAGTTTTTTTTTCTATAAACTATAAAATTTCAAACGTCTTAATCCCAAAGAAGAATTTACCTAAATTTATGTGTTTACAGGGCACAAAATACTTTTAACTTAGTCTAATATTTATAATATTATTTATCTAAATTTAGTAGTGTAATATAACTCATTTGTGATTCCTTAATATTTATAGCACGGGTTGTATAATAAAATAAAGTAGACTCTGGAAATAAATCTATATTATTTAATAAACATATTTTTTTGCGAAACACCCTCTCGGCTTGATCATAAGATCTGACATTTATAGGCAATTCATTATCTATAGTCTACTATATGATAAATTTATGAATTTATATTGGCCTATACAGAAAAGTTGATTTGTGATTTTATTACCGTGTTGTAAATTTCTATTAGTTTTTGAGATATAGCGTGATTTGGGAATGATGATAAATCTTGAAGAAGCTATTTAATTCACTCCTAAAGTAGGCTTCTAATAGTATTATTTTGATCTTTAGGATGTTTAAGAGTAGCTTTGTATCATCACTTATATTTCTGTAAATAAAAAAAAAAACATGTTCGTATTGACCTTTCTTTGTTTTACGTATTGATGTACGTCTGCCGTTATCCTATACATTATAAATAGTAGTAAAGTACATACACTATCAAACAAACGTAAAACAATCTTATCTTATGTAGAGTGATGTCCATATTCTGGGATTTTGTTTATAAGGTGAAGGTAAAAAAAAATCCTATTTTTATTTTGTGACGACCGGTTTCGAGATTACATACCTTTTTTTACCTTCACCTTATAAAACAATCTTCATGAAATCGAAATTTTATTAGAACAAAAGAACAAACTTCGTTGAGTTTATGAACTAAATCTATTGGTTTAAAAATGTCGTGGTATGGACTTGACGTTTCACCTCTTCCCACAGGTTTTGAATATAGTTTAAACCCGGTGATTATGCGGCGGTGATATTCTCTTCCTGAAATCACTCCTGATCAAGACGAGATGTATTTTCAGGTCGTTGTCCTACGGAAAGACGAATCGCAAAGGAATCTCCCACTTAGCATCAGATAACAACATTTTGGAGTACTGTATACCAATTGATCCACAGTCTCGTCTATGAATTGTCATGTACCTCCTCCATTCCAGGATTAGCAAACACTACAGTGCTTTAATGTTGGTATTGTGTACTTTGGTTGAAACCTCGCATTAACTGGATGGTTCTTTCTAGTTTTTCTTGGGCCTTACTGATTTTGGCTTTTTTGATGTAACTGTTTTAGACACACGGTATTTTGGCACAAGAAACTGCCTGAAAATTTCAACCAAATGCTTTCCTTCCAAAAATGTGTTTATCACTCTTAGCTTTTAAAGCATTATGTTTAGGCATTATATTGGTTTGCTCTTTGGCATACCTAATATTGTAAAAAATAAGAAAAAGCATTTTTTTTAACTCCTTAAATATGTTTCTATTTGAGGTCTTTGACGCTCAACCTCTTCCCACAGGTTCTCAGTAGGGTTTAAATCTGGTGATTACGCCGGCCATTGGAGAACTTACACATTATTTTCCTGAACAAGACGCGATATATACTTCGGACTTTCCTACGGTTAGAACTAAATTATGAGACAGTTTTTTTAACTAACGAAAATTCTCTTGAAACGTGTTTCGCTAACGATTGGAAATATTAAAACACAAACTCTGGTTTCAATCTTCTCCCGAGACACGTGTTTCGCTAACATCGTTAGCACGTGTCGAGAGTAAAATAAAAAGTTTTGGTTAGTAGCAAAACTGTTTCGTTATTTTATACTTCGGATTGTTATGTTTTTAAAAGACTGGTTCCAAAGGCATTTCCCCCTCAGCATCAGGCTACATATAATAATAATTTGCAGTACATCTCTATATACTATTCGATCCATAGTCTTGTTTCTGAAGTGCAATGGACCTCCTCCTCCACTACAGGAGAAGTAACCCTATAAAAACACACTACCAGTTCCATGCTTTAATATTGATATTGTGTACTTTGGTTGGAATCTCTTATTAGTAGTGCAATTGATTTGCGAACTGGAAACCTAACACGCCTCAATCGGAACTAAAATTTGAAAAGTTTCGTTGCTGGATAATTTCTTAAAGACTTCAAACGATCCAATTTAAGTGACGGTGTGCAAACTCAACCCTTGGACAGTGATTCTTTCAGAAACCATGCTGTAGAGCTTTTCCTCAACTAATTTTCGTTAATCAGTCCTGGCACTAACTACCAGTTTAGAAATGTCAGCAATTATTCTTGGCAATTGACTACTACTAATGTCTTTAAATAATCCTCTTGATTCTTCGATCCATTTAAAATCCTAAATAGCTTTTTAGGACTTCCTGATTTTGGAATTCTTTCCAGATGTCCTCGTTCATTGTATTGTTTTATTTTTCTAGACAAATTATATTTTGATAACAAAAAACTGCCTGGAATTATCAATCAAACGCTTTCCTTCCAGAAATACGTCCATCACTATTTGGTTTCTAGGTAAAGTGGTGTGACAGTAGTCTACTATGCACTTAAACTAAATGGTATTTTATAATACCAATTTCATTTTTAAATGAGTTGCCTTACTAACTTGCCTTAATACTAGCCTAGAAAGACACTACTTCACTTTTTGCTATATAGAGGATACTCTTTCAGCTATCTATAGTATGCATATTAGACAAACATGTATAATTTATTAAATATCATTATGTATGTGCAAGTAGGCTTGCAATTTATAGCACATATTAGGTGGTGGGTGAGTTTAATTTTAAAAAAAAACTGAATACTTTTTTTAACAAACATTTTAGCAGGTGCAGCATCTAGAAGAACATGTAAGACATGTGGGCACATATTCAATACAAGATCGGCAATTTACTTGCATCAAAAATACAAATGTCAGAAAAAGCCTAGTTTCTTTTGTCAGCCTTGTGAGCTAGAGTTTCACTACAAAAGTAGCTATGTGCGTCATTTATTACGGAAACACAAAACACGAGGACCTAGTGATAAAAATAATTTTAATGTATAAGGAGGCTAAAAAATGCAATTAATTTGAAAAATGTGCATAATTTTAGTGTTGTTCCAATGTAATTTTTCAGGAATATATAAATGTTTTTCACATATCTAGGAACATTTTGCATATATTTTAGTTTCAAACAAACCTTATTAGTGAATATTTTGCAGTCTGTTTTATGGTTAATATTTACTTTTGGTAATATTTTTTTAACCAGTAGTTTATTTTAGCATTAGCCCCTTATAGTTGTAGCAAATGTGGCAAAATGTACAGACATGATAGTTCACTTTACCGCCATAAGAGATTCGAATGTTTTAAACAAGAACCACGTCCGTTTGTATGTGACATTTGTAAAAAAAATTTTAAGAGGAAGGACCATTTGCTAAGGCATCTATCGTTTATACATGGAATAAAACAAAAGTAGCCTATATGCGTTGTTTTAAATGTTATAGAGCCAACTTTGGGTTAGGAATCACTCCTATCCAAAAATGGCACTTATATATATTATTTACTATAAAATAAGGCTGTGTTAAAGAAATACTGTATAAAAGTTTTTTTAGGTCTTATATTTCTTGATCAGGTCATTTTACACCAAATTGACTTTTGTGTTTTATTTGGATATTTCCGAGATAATATCCTATTTATTTTAAGTAATAAGTAATAAAAAAAATGTTTTTGTAATAAAAATGTTACTACGAATTGTTGTTTTTTGTGACCCGAAAATGTTGTATGTTAATTAATTTAATTTTGAATATTATAGTCGTTTCCGTAAAAATAAGGTATCCCGCTTAAAAAAAGAAATTACTCTGACCTTTAATTGATCTTGAAAAACTTGGTCAAAATGATCTCCACAGATACATGTCCCTCAAATTTGGGTGCATATATTAAAATGGCTCACCCTGTATTAGTAGAGCATTTATGGAAAATTCAAAAGATAGAAATTAAAAAAACTCAATTTAAGTGGACAAAATATCCAAGTCCTGATGGTACTCAGTACGCTTTTCATACTTGAAAGTTAAAAAAAATATTTTTTTTTTGTAAAATAAATTTTTATATAAAAAACGACACTATGCGAATTTAAATTATGTCTCTTTTGAACAAATTGAATATTTGTGAAAACTCCATGTACATTATTCAAATGCTCCTTGTATATTAATAATAAACCAAACAATATGCAATATGTAATGCAGGTTGTACGTACATACATGTCTTAGGAGATCCTACGTTTTATTGCTTACAACCTATTTCTAGGTCCCAGCAAAAAGATTTTTCAATGTGAAAACTGCAAAAAGGTCTACAAACAGTACTGCTCTCTTTGGAGGCATAGGAAATACGAGTGTAATAAAGAACCATCCTTTAAATGTCAGCATTGCAACTATGTGGCTTCTCAAAAGTCTACTCTTACGTGTCATACTAGTAGAATTCACAAAGAACATTCATCAAAGATATTTTTTTAAGTATAAATTATTATGCGGTTTCAAAACTTAATAAAAGTATTTATAAATATATTTTAGCGTTTTAGTTAATGTTGGACCCATATATTATCTTAATTTTTAAAATTATATGTATATGATTGTAATTTAAATGATATTATTTAGAAGCAACTTTAAAAAAATATCTACAAATTCAAATCTACAAAATCTTCGTCGTTGTTACCTATTTTTTATTTTAAGTAGCAAACAACAAAAACTATTAACAAAGTTCAAATTATAATGGTAGAGAAAAAGCTCATATTGAACATTATGCTTAGTGCCTTTAATGGAATTATTGATGACTAAAATTTCACAAAGAAATAAAAGCTTATAATTTAGAGTAAAAATATTTAACTAAGTGCAATAATTCTTTCAATAAATGTAACTTAAAACTTGTAGGATTTCTTTCCATAATGCCATATCACTGTGGGGGATGCATGAATGTCTATAAGCATCGAAGTTCTTTAGTCAGTCATATAAGGAATGAGTGTGGAAAGCAACCATGGTTGCAATGCCCTAATTGTGATTACTCGTCGAAAATCAAGTCGAATTTAAGGCGACACATGAGTACCAGGCACGGTACCATCAAAAAATCATCACGATAAATTGAATTAAAAATATTTGAATATACTTATTATGATTTTTGTGGGTTTTATATATATGATAGATATTTCGATTTAATTGTATAAGTCACATTTTGTTTTGCGTCACAAAAAGGGTGAGTTTCTGAGTTTGAGCGTTCACCATGTAAATTGCTACAGTATTAATTCGATCTCGATTCTAGTCATTTTTTTTGTGATATTTAATATAATATTTAAGTATAACAATATTTTATTTTATTAATTTTTTTTTAAATGTTATGTAGATTTACAAGAAAATTGTACGAATTGCAAAAATCATAACATTTTCACTCATTAAGAATTAATTTTGGTATGAAATCTGTACAAATTTCATCTGAAATCGTAAAAGGTCTTCGCACAGGTCTTTCTAAACATGTGCGGGAGATAATGTCCCAATCTACAGGTCGTTCAAAATATTTTTTTGTTGGTGTGAGAAATGTTCTTTTAACGCATTTACTATAATACCCAAATTACATCAAGTAGATATTAAAATTGTAGAGAGAATAATGCAGCCGTTGTCACTCTTTACAATTTTTATTAACATGAATTTGAATAATCTACGGAACGTTTCTCTTTTAGGTGATGACTTTAAATTTAAGTGTCCCAAATGCGACAGATCCTATAAGTATTACACCTCTCTTAGCAAGCATAAGAACTTTGAATGTGGAAAAGCTCCAAGGTTCGCGTGTCCTCATTGTCCTTATAAGTCGAAGCAAAAGGCTCCTTTACTAAGACATATTACCACCATGCATCTAGATGCCTCTCGATATAACTTTTAGGCCCTGATTTTTTATTTAGCTAGAAATGTGTCTTATTTTTATTGTGATAATGTAGATACAAAATTTTGTTTTAATTTTGTTTTAAAATAAATAAGTACAAGCATTACAGTTTTTAAAATCACCAAGACGGCAGGCAATATTTTTAATATTCAAAGTGCAAAAGTAAATTCTTAAATAAAAAATATGAATTTGGTTATTATTTAGTGCAAATTGTTTACTGCTTTATAATTCAATTCAAATTTCCTTGTTTCAATATTTCTTAGCTCAGGCTATAGTTTTTTCTGTGTTTCTCCCAATTGGCAGTAGTGTTAAAGATTTTAATAACAAAATAGAGATTTAAGAAGCACTTGAATCCTCGCCAAATCAATATAAAATATAAAGCACTAGACTTTTCCTTCAAGTAAATTCAAATTTTTATCATTTTAGGGCTACACAAATGCTCACAGTGTGGAAGAACTTACAAATTTTATACATCTCTTAGCAAGCATAAGAGCTTTGAATGTGGTAAAGCACCTCGGTTTGAATGTCCGTATTGCCCTTACAAATCGAAGCAAAAAATATCGATGACAAAACATATACAAAGTAAACACAGCTTTAATGGCTCATATAATTAAGTAAGAGTTTTATTTTTTCAATTTAAAGTTGAATAGAAGGCATATGCAGTACGTACGATTAAATTAATTTGATCTTTAGTTTTATGTAATTCAAAACAGGATTTATTTTCAAATTAAAAAGTTTGTAGCTGATGACAGTTTTTTTCGGTTATGGCATAATTCAAAATAAATGTAATAAATGAATATTCTCAGGCTTTTATTTTTAGGTGCCACATTTCTGTGCGAAAGGTGCTCAAGAATATATTATAGTAAAAAAAATCTTCAAAATCATCACAGATACGAATGCCAAAAAGAAAACTTCTACGAATGTCCATGTTGCAACAGAAAAATCAAATTGAAAGGAAACTTTAAAAAACATCTGTTAAGTGCACATAAAGATATGCTGGTTCATGTAAACTCCTACTTAAACCAATTTTGAAACAATATTAAACATACTATAGACGTAAGGAGATAATTAAATTATCTCAATTGTGTGTAGTTTGTTAAGTGGAAATAAAGCATAACTTAAATGAACATCATGACCACTTCTTTTTTTTTATTACTAGTGCTTAAATTTCATATACAAGTTATAGTTAAAAAAATTCAATTACATCGATAAACATTTTGTATTCGGTCTTATTTAATGACAAAATTCATAAAAGGTCCAAAATTTGTGAATAAAAAAAGACTATATAGTTACTTTTTTCTTATTTGCATTTACATCTTTTACAATACTACAATAGTACTACTAACAATTTTCTTTATATAGTCAACTTTGGGGTGCAATTTTAAGAAATGCCAAAGGTCGCATTTAAAATTTTATCCTTTAAATTAAAGGAGGAAATTATTATTTATTTAAATGTTAAAAGCGTGATAGAATGTATAAAAAAATAATTATTTCCTCCTTAAAAAAATTTCCATATTATTATTTCTTTTATTTATTCGTTTTAAGAATAGTTTTGTATGTTCATTAAATTTTTTTAAAATTAATGATCATTCAGTTTTCCAACCTAAAATGATTTTGCTTTTGTAGCAAGAACTCCATATTTAGCTTTTTTATTTAATTAATAATTGAGTTTTTTCCTACATTTCAATAATTTTGGTACATTCTCAAACCTTTAGTTTTGATAGTTTTTATCTTTTTGACTAGCTTAATCTCTTGCTATGCTTAATTTGGTGATTACTATTGAATTCTATGGCCTAGATTTTAGTTATTAAATGTTTAATTTCGTTCCTTTATTATTTTATTTGATTTGGGAAAGTTTAGCTCGCTGTTAGTAGCCACAGTTTCAGAGGACAGTCGCGTATTTTCAGTTTACGAGCTTATATAATTATTATATTACTATTGCTGTTATATAAGGTTAATGTGTTTAAGATTTGGATTCTTAGCTGTTTTTCTCGCTTGGGGAGTTTTCATTTTAATAATTTATTAAACATGACTAAGTCTGCCTATTAACATGGTACTTATTTATTTTAAACATATTTGCCTAAAAATAATTTAATTTTGCAGCACTTAGTAAAAACTCAAGTCCAAGCCAACAGTCTGAATCAGATGAAAATATTACATATGGAAAAGAAAAAACAAACGATTCATCTAAACAATCTGAAGACTACTACACTTTTGAAATTGGAAAAAACGATGCAAGTAATCTTGATCTTATCCTAGAGTCATCCCCTAGAAGATTAAGAAAAAATACGAGCGATTTTAAATTTATGTGTGATCAATGCCCCAGTCGTTTTAAATGGAAACATGGACTCGTGGCACATCAAGTGAGGCATTCGTCAAATGCCGTGCAATATGAGTGTCCTTTTTGTGATCATGCGAGTCTGATAAAAGGCAACATGAAAAAGCATGTTCTTGGAGTTCATAAACATCTGATTGCTAAAATGGACGTAAATGTTATTAATGAAATTATTAAACATGTGTAAGAGATTTGTTTTAGAAGAAAAATTGATATAATTAATATATTTTTTAATAATATGCCCACATTTATGTTTAATTTGGGTATAACAAAATTTCATATACCTTTATTGGTATACAGTTAAAAACAATACAAACCATAAATAGCACTACAAGCAAAATATTATTAAAATAATTTTAAGTTTGAGGTTCAAAACTAACATTTTTTTTTTAAGAAATTTCATTTCAGAGAACGTAATTTGCATAACACCTTAAAAACATCTACATTTTACAGCAAGCTATTTAAATCAGTACTTTTGTTGTATATTACCGCGAATATATCAGTAACATTCATTAGTTTATACTAATTCAAGATGAATACTGTTAATAAACACTATTCATCTTCATTATTTATTTATATGTTCTTAAATTTGATCGATGCCTAAAAGAAAGCACTTTGGTTAAAAGACGCATGTGCAAGATCAATAAATCCATGCAACCTACACTACCTCGTCAGAAAAGTGGAGGGTGCTCTGGGTAATAGAAATGCCTGTCTGAGTGCGTTTCTAGATATTGAAGGCTTTTGATAACACTCCTTTCGCAGAAGTTTATATTTCATAACACATATACAAAAATATAATTTTAGAAATATTTATTAGTGCACTTTTTTCTATTTGACTAAATAGAAATTTAATTTTTTAGGTGAAACCTAATTATATTAAAACTATATTCTTAAAACAATTGTGTAGAATAAATGCTATTTCTAAATGCTATGTTCTAAATTTAAATACTCCATGAATGTGGAATTTTGAAATTTAGTATCCTTATTAGTGTTCTTCAGTTACCTTTATCGCATTTGAAAGCTTGAATGTTAGATGGCGTCATGGTATAAAACGAACCACCTTATTTGTTTAAATCAGAATGAATTCTTGCACTAATTACTTAATGAAGTTCTTTATTTATTAGAAACTATAAGAAATATATGTTTGAAAGTCTTAATTAGTGCAATTCGACTAAATAAAAATTTATGCTTTTAGGTAAATCCTAAAATATATTCAAATTATATGCTTAAAACATCAAAGCTTTGTCTGCTTGAAAAACGAAATAATCATAAACGAATTCACTTAATATACTTTGGTTCCAGGCATGGCAAGTTGGTACTATATGTGTCCAAGATGCTCGAGAACTTACAAACATAAATTCAATTTAAACAGACACATCAACTATGAGTGTGGAGTCCCAAGACAGTTCAAGTGTCAAGTTTGTGACTACAAGGCCAAACAAAAATCGTGCGTCATCAATCATATGGTGTGCGTCCATCGATTGACAAAACATGATATAGATTTTGCCGAGTTTACTAGAAAAGAGTTTTAAGTGTGTTTTTTTTTGTAGTATTAAAATTTTAAAAATTATATATGATTTTTGTTATTTTTGATTTAGTTTGATTGTATTTTAGCCCATCTTTATCCATTTGAATGCAATGATTGTAAAAAATGCTACAAGTACAAAGAAAATTTAAGAAAACACCAACGGAATGAATGTGGCAAGGAACCGAAGTTTTGTTGCACGTATTGTAGCTACAGAACAAAACAGAAAGGGAATTTAAAAAAACATGTTTATATTATTCATAAAATAATGATGTAAAGTTGTTTAATCATATTAAAGAAGTTATAATCCAGAATTCCAATGTAAACATTTATTTAGTAAAATATTTTTTGATAATATTAATAGTTGCTTTTTATTATTTATTATTATTTTTGTATTAATAGTTTGCTTTCAGAACAATAAATACATTTATATTAGTATACAAGTAAGATATTACATTAAAAAAAAATGCAAATAAATAAAATGAACATATACATTAAATAGGAAAGTTCACAGTTTTGGATAAAATACTTTTGGCTTTATTCTGATAAACTATTTTTTGACTGAACCTACTATCTTGTTTCTCGCAATAACCGATAAACTTTTTTAAGTAAATAATTAAGTGTCGTAAGTAGAATTTTTCGAAATTTTTATGAATGTTTTCTTTTATTGCTAAAAGGATCAATAATGTTAAAATAAATCCCTTAAAAATCTGTTAATAGTTATTTTATCTGTTAATTGGTTTTTGAGTCTGATGCTTCAAAGGAATATATCTTGCAAAAATCACATTCTCTACTCTGAATTGTGAAGATTTTTGGACAAACCTAGAACACTTAAACTTACAAATTATATATAGTCCAGACCTCTTTCAACTATCTGGCGATATAAGTCATCTTTGGTTGCTCTCTCAAAATGCAGTAATATTTTAAGATACCACTCTTTTCCTTCTACGTAGATCTGGTTGATATATAGAGAGAGATCTTTTGGAAATACACAAGTTTCTTGAATCTCCAGGTAATTGCAAAAAATTCTTCTTCTTCAGTTTTTTTTTACTTTGCTATGGCCTGTCATCTTCAGGCTGTCATCTTCAGTCAACTGAATCTTTCTATATGTCTGGAGTCTAGGATCATTTTAGTTTTTTATTATATATATTATAATTTAGAATACTATTTTGTGCACTTTTGTATACTTGGCTATGACCATACCAAACAATATCAGTATAATACAGATAAACTAGTTAAAATACAAATCTACTTTTACAACTTTCACAAATATCTTTATTTTCTTTTACACATTATAAACCGCCCATAATTTTTCGATACTTGACCTGATCTTCGTACATTTGCTAAAATACTTCGTACTTTTTGTCGTGAAATGGTGGTCAATTCTGGAAATACCACCTTCCCTTGTTGTTAATTACATCTGACACTTTTGTTCCTCTCTGGATTTCGTACTTTCAAATTTATACTGAACATAGCTCTCTACATTGACCTCTGTGTTACTTGAAGTTTATTAGTCTGGTTAATGCCATTGTTTCTAAACCATACGTATGGACTGGCAATATGCATCAAAAACCTTCCTTTTAAGATTTATAGGGAGGTCCTGAGATGTTAGTATAATTCCTAATTTACCAAATGCTGCCCAGGCGAGGGTTACTCTTCTGGCGATTTTAAGAGTTTGGTTCTCTTTCCCTAGCTTAATTTTGTGTTCTAAGTATACATACTCGGATACGTTTTTTAATATTTTGTTGTCGACCCTTACTTTAATGTTTTGAGGGCTCATTACTTTGGTTTTAGTTACGTTCATTTCAAGTCCAACTTATGATGATGCATGATGTTAAGTTCTTAGGCTCTGTTATGTTAATGACTATAACGTCTGCAAATCATAAGTGGCTGAGGTATACTTCATCAATATTAATTCCTCTATTTTGCCAGGCCAGCTGCCTAAATACATCTTCCAACGATAAAGTAAAGAATTTGGCGGAAATTTAAAGCTTTCTAAGAGTCAACGAAGGCCAGATGTAGAGGAACATTATACTCTGTAGATTTTTCAATGAGGGTGCGCAGTGTTTGCAAATAGTCAATTGTGCCTTTTTGAAATCCTGCTTGTTCGACTGGTTGACTCAATAGACTCAATTATCCATCTTTGATGATTGAATCTATTTGTAATTATCTTAGCTAACAACTTATTTTAATGAAATAGCAGGCTAATGGGTCGATAATTTTTAATGTTATTATGTTTTTATGTTATTTTTCATTGTTATTTTTGCTGCCAACTTTTCAACAAACCTTTTTCAACATCCTGGACAGCCTCCAGGATGTTGAACGGTATACCCAATTTTCTTCCAGTTGTCTTCTGCTAAGTCATTAGCCAAACCTATTTGTTTAAAATAACTTTTATTCCAAGCTGCTACTAAGTCGATTTATACACCAAAGAACATGAAGAGCCTGAATCCACTCCCCATTGCCCTCCAGGTAAGAATATCCGACAAATGCAAAAAATATCCGGCGTTCGCTTAGGTGCCTTTCAAGTGCCTCTTTATACACATCAGTTTGATTGTTTTCATTTTTGGAAAGATTTTTCGCGTATTTTAAAACTGGTTGTATATGTATTCGGTCTCTTTCACTGCTTTATAATCCAGCCAAAGGATTACGTTTTGTATTTTCTGAAGGATTAACGGTCAAAGGTTTCCCATCCTTGTCAAAGCAAGCTAACGAACAGATAGCATTAATACCAATACCTTTAATTTGGTTGGCATCTCGTTCCTTTATTACCTCATTTGACGCGTGTCACGATTGTTTCCCATATATTATCGGTACTTTGTTCGTAAAACTCTGGTTGTATATTCCAGGTTTGCGTAGATTTCACATAGCAATTCAGTATTTTGCCCTTTTCGGTCACTAGGGCAGCCCTTACAGTACTGGCAGCAACCGCCAAAAGTATGACGGCATAGTTATTATTTAAATAATTGAAAATTATTAAAGATTCGTCCACACGTTAAGTAGTATAAAGTCAATATATTTGGTTAAAATCAGTGATTTTTCACTCAAAGTTATCCTGGACTTGATTAATTTGTACGATGAAAGTTGAAAAGTTACGCGCGTTTTGTTCCACCATATCCTAGGTTTATTGATATAAGAGGGTAAATATCATGAAAAAAAAATTATAAAAATTAACACCGTTAAACCGGAGGAATGAGTGAATATGTACAATTAAATGAGTATATGGGTTATAATCAATGCATCTTTAGAACTATTGTTATTTAAAATAAATGTCCAATATTTTTTTTTTTAAATTTGAATTTATTTGGAAATAAAATTATAATACAATAATATGCAGTTATACTTTATACTAGGAAACGTCCTATTTCTTTGACTTAAGGGCTTATTGTCCTTGTCTGTCAGATCGATAGGATTAGTAAGAAACTATTTCCTAATATTTACTACCATATTAGATTAACAAAGTGTAATTATCTATTTATTACACCAATTATCTAAAAAAACAAACTTACAACACATAAACTTTCCTAACGAATAAATCAAGAACGTAACAAGTGACATATGCGCAGGCAAGCAGACAAAGGCACAAAACCGATTTTTTTTCCTATGTTTTTTGTCCCTTAAAAGTATACCATATATAAATTTTAAAAAGTAAACCTTGTTAAAATATCCTATTTGCTAATTTTTCTCTTAAAATTATTTTAATTTATTTCTTATTTTAGTTCGAATGGTAATTTATTAAAAACTATCTGTGCAACATAGCAATAGCTTTTTGGTCCAATATCTCTACTCTGTCTGCTGGTTACAATATTTAGTTAAGCTTGAAATCGGATGTTACGTTCGTAGTTTTAAGTTGAAGATTGTCCTAATAGTTTGTTTTTTATTAATTGACAATATAAAATGTTTCTTAATTTACAACTAATCGTTCAAAGTCTTGAAAAACAAGACTTTATTAAAAAAAAACTTCTTTTTCTGATCTGTAACTACAATTATTTTTAGTGAAAAATCATTCCAAATGTAAGTAATTTTACTAATCTTTTTTTTTTAGCACCGGTAGCCTTCTTGGTAACGGAAGAAGGTAGATACGCGTGCGTAAAATGCGGTTCTTCATACAAAAACAAAAAACACCTGAAGAGTCACATAGAGTACGAGTGCGGGGTGGAGCGAAAATTTGAATGCGATAATTGTCAGAAAAAGTTCAAACAAAGAAAACATTTGAACAGACATATGGCCACTAAAGTTTGTCAAAGAATCTAAATACCTGTGTTAAAACGAAATTTCGTAATGTATTATTTGTTACTGTTAAGTATTATGAAAATGCTTTTATGTAAAGAATCTAGTCAGAGGAATACAAATAAATTATTTATGTTTTTATTTCGTTTGTTTCTTTTAAAATTAAAGACTTTTATCTAATTCTTAACCGATCACTTTAGTTTCTGTGATGATTTTACTAATGGTGGATAATAATTTTTTATGTATACTTGTGAGAAAATTACTATTTCTTCATAATTTCATCCCTTATTAGATTTTCTCGTGTTTTTGAATTCAGTGATATGAAGTCATATCCATAATTTCCTAGGTCAATTTTGAGGTCACCGAAATATTAAAAATCTCAAATTGGGATATATTTTTGTATATTTCTTATCCAAGTTGATATGTTTTGAATCCAATGAGACCAATATCAACAAATGAGACATAATATCAAAGTAGTTCCTCTAGATCTCACCATAACCCATTGTTTTTGTTATTCATGGAGTTACATGTGGTCATTAGGATACTTCTTATTTCAAACATTTTTTGGTTAAAAATAGTACTTTGGAAGACGAATATGGAAAACCATTTTTCATCCTTTTGAATTGTTTGTCTTAAATTTTAATACTTGAAAATATCCTGAATGTTTAAAAAAATTCTTGTTATCAAATTAAACTGTACGATTTTTTTAGTATAATGGTAGAAATTACACAGTTTTCGTAAGCATTAAAAGGCATGTCTTAAACGCAGTAGATTTTTTGCAAATTAATAAAATAAATTAATTTATAGATCAGTTTCATCATACCAAAGACGGAAGATTCGCCTGTAATAACTGCCTGGCGACTTATAAAAGAAAACAACACATACGACGACACATTAAATTTGAATGTGGTGGAGCAAGATGCTTTCAGTGTCTTCTTTGCCGAAAGACATTTAGGCAAAAAACGCATTTGGATCGACATCTAAGGTCCTGTTCTGGACACTTCAACTATAATAATTTAGTTTTTTAACTATGATACATTTTCTTTTAAAGGCTGAGCTAATGGGCGAACTATTATAAGATTTAGAGATAAAAAGTCATTAAAATATTTATTTAGGAATATAGTTGTATATATTATTCATTTTGTAAGTAGCAAATCAATATAACACCTTAATTTATCCATAAATTAAATAATCTGGACTTGACAATTAGCTGAATTTTTGACGTAATCACATTCCTCGCAGAAATCTCATGCTTGGGAATTAGCAAACACAGCAATATGCTACATTTCTAAATTAATTTACGTATTCTATTACAAACATCTAAAAAGAAAGTTTTCATAAAAGAATTTTCGGAGTAAACTGACAATCGATGGTCCTGGGCTTAGTAGATTAAGCTTTACACCGGACATGCAGAAGTCGTGGGTTCGAATCCCACCTAGGACTACGCTTTTTAGTAATTTACTTTAATTTCAAAAATTTATTTTAAATTACATTTTTACCACGGTATTTGTATCAGATTGGTGCCTCCATACTTATAAATGAGGAAATCTAATATAGTAAAGAATCTAGAAAGTAATACCTAACATGCTTTAAGAATAGTGAGTTGATGCAATCCAAGGGATAGAGAAAAGGGTAAACCATGAATAATATATTTTCATTTAATATTCCAATGAAGATGGACAATGTTTGAATAAGTTAGGTTAAGTGTGAGAGTTCGATTGACAGCCCTTCATTGCGATTCACTAGTCTCAAACTTATTTAGATTTCCTTCAACAAGTCTGCCTTTTTAGAGAAGTTCTATCAGTTAATTGAACGACGTGTTTTTGATATCTTCCGATTGAGGTGTGTAATTATAAGATCGACCCGCCTCTCCCTCTAATGGTGGACAGCACATTGAATATGTATCCTCATTTCTTCGTCATGTTTGCACGATCTGAGTTAAGCCTTGATGGCCAGCAGTTTTATGGATGTCATGTCTTAGATTGAAATTACCAATATACAAGTCCTTTAAAACCTTTTAAGTGCTTTTTATTTAAATCTCTAATGGAGTTACGCACTTCTAGTTGAGTTCAGTATGAACACTTGTAGCGTTTTATTTTTCTATTCCTTATGATCACTAACGCTCCATTGACATTTCATTAATTTTAATAATTACCTACATTAATAATTTCAGTCAACTTCTTTTATTCATATTTCTTTAAATTCACTCTGTCAATGACACATTACTACTGTAACGCATCACTCTCCTGGTTTAATTATCCATGCTTTCTTTTGACGGTCCGTCACTTCTCTGATTGGTCATAATTAATATTTTCTCTGATTGGCTGATATTGACAGCTCAGGCGATAGGTGGGGTCGTACTTGATTTAGTCGGTACTGCGTCCATTTTTCGAGGACTTGTTCCCGTGTTGCAGGTAGGAGCGCACGTAAAAGGCCAGTTTTTTTATTTCCGAAGTTTGTAAAGCAGGAAGTGGCCAATATGGTTGATAATTTATGGTCCTTAATCTTGTTCCTTTAGGGACCCATTTATTTCATAATTCTGGTGCAGGATGCCCAAGATTTTGATGGATAGATAATGGAACTTAGCAAGGGTTTTACTTTTCCGTTTTCCTCTTTATTCTTCTTCAATTGTTAATGGCTGCAGGCTTTTGATTTCCCCGGGAAATTGCTAAAAGCGGTGGAGCTGGAGCTAGAGTTAGACCTAGTATTAGACATTCCCAGTCCGGATAGCTGAGCTACAAATGACATACATTCACAGCCTCGGTTTTGAAGGCTAGACGTTCATTTCTTGGAGGAATTGACAGGCCAGTTTATTCCATTTATTTAAATATTACTAAACATAGATTGTGTCACTTATTTAAATTTTTATTAATATACCTTTTATTTCAATTTAACGTTATAAATATTTAATCAATGTCATAATTTAATACGTCACTTTCTTATCTATAATATTAATTATTTTTTGTTCAGTATTTTTCAGTACCCTTTTTGGTAGTTACGTAGATATAACACGGTTAAGGCTGATATGCCTTAGGTAAAAAGGTTCATGAACTTTCCCCTACGTAATACAAATATATACTAAAAACTTTAATAATTGCAATTTATTTTTCAAGTGCTGAAATATACCTAGTAGCGAAATCATAATTTAAATGTTACTTTTGCCAAATTTATTTTAATCATATCAACATTATTCATATTTTAATTCATAGCAAATTATTTACATTTATCAGATTAGAACATGAGGTGTCTACATATCTTTGATGTAAATATAATTTGGTTGTATTGTTGAGATTTTTTTGCCTCTTCAAATTTACCTTATCCAGGGTCATTTAATTGTAAATTGAAACCCATATAGCAAGTCTTTTTGTTAGTTTTCTTTCTTAGTTTAGATTCTTTAATAGTCAGTCATAAGTGAACCTTCGAACAATCCCAAGCCTCCAATAATTCTGAGCTGCCGTCTGCAAACTCTTGGCAAAATAGTAACACTGTAAAGTTAACGCCACACACTTGCATGTTTAAGACCTGAAAATCTATCCCAGTGCTGTTTGGATTTTTTGCCTTTCTGATGCAATTTAAATATTGCTACGTTGTATGAAACGCCTATGGGTTATCTTTCATCTGTCTTTTAATTTTCTTCAAGTCTAATGTGTCCTCTTATCGATATTAGGGAAATTATTTAACTTTTTGTTTTATATCACATGACAAGAGTTTCCCTAATTTTTAAGAGCAAAAAAATGATCTGTGGCTTAGATTTTCCAGATATTACATGAGACGAACATCACCTAGAGGCAAAAGTGCGATTTGAAATTGCATTTGCCTTACCGTCTAGTAATATAGAAGTGCTGCTATGCTGAAGCATGTATAATAGATTCTCATCACAAGTCAGTACCTGAATCAACATTAAAAAAAGTGACATGGGAAAATAAAATAGACAGAAATTAGATTTTTGGTCAACATCATATAATTAACAAAAATCCTTGCGATATTCTTAAGTGTTTTTCTGGTAGTGCTAAATTCATGTACACCACCGAGTAGATAATTAATCTTTTGGTATTATTCAACAAATAATATAGTTTGGCTTTTTAATGTGAATAAATAAAAAGCAACAATACAAAGTCTCGGCATATTTTTTTTTAGATCGAGAATTTGTGTTGTTGTCTTTTGATATATTTATATCAAGCTCGTTTTGAGAAAATGGACGACTTCTTTTAATTTTTAATGTCAGTATATCAAATTCTTTTCAGTCAATTTTAAGATTTAGACTTTACAAATTGGTTCGTTACCAAAAATTGAGATGGAAAATTTTTCTTTTTAATTCCAGGTAACTTTTACAAATATAAAATATATAGCTATTAAAACTGGGAATCATAAATAACAGATTTTTAATAGATAAACGATTATCTTTAATAGAAGTCTTTTGAGTCTACTTCAAATTAACCCATGAAAGCTCATAAAGATTACTGATTAACTAAAATATCTTTTTATTTATACTTTACAAAGCGTTATTAATGTGAAAAATTAAATAACATATTATTAATATTAAGCATAATAGGCATGCGAATTAACACGCTATCCTTGCTTATACTAATCTATTAAAGCGCCTTTTCATGCACGACCAATGAACAAAATCAACTTACAAAACGGAAAAAATTAGCAGAATATTTGTATAAGTAAAAAAAATATTTATTTTAGCGAAATATTACTATGTGAGGGAAGATGGAAGATTTGCTTGTAAAAAATGTGATTTATCCTATAAGCAAAAGTCTCATTTAACCAGACATTTAAAGTTGAAATGCAACTATGAAGGCAATAGAAACTTTGCAAAATTTTATGCAGAATTACATGGGAATGTCATACAGAAAACCGAAAAGTTCCAATAAAAAATTTATTACTTATGTCTCTCTCTATTCTTTAATTATTTTATTGTTTACTATGTCTTATATTGTCTCACTTATTCTTTTTTTTTAAGTATACGAACCTACGGATTATGCCTGTCCCAAGTGCTCTAAAACGTACAAACAAAAATACACTCTTAATCGGCATTTGAAATACGAATGCGGAGTACCGCGTCAATTCAAGTGTCTCCTATGCGGGTATGAGGGAAAGCAAAAGTCGACTCTGGTTGGGCACATGATGAACATACATAAGTTTAGAAAATGTGATATTAACATTTAGTGTTCTTTATTATTATTGCAATTTTATTTGAGGCAGTATTATACCATAGATTGCGTAATAAAATTTTAAAGTCAGCATTCTCAACTTTTTGCTTCTTCATTGCTAGTCATTATGGTTCCCAATAATTATAATTGTTGTTAATCGTCTAACTCTTTAAATCTTTTTCAGATTCAATATATGCATGCCACCAATGTGACCGAAGATATAATAGGAGACATAATTTGCTTCGTCATTTGAAAAAAGAGTGTGGAAAAAATCCCACTTTGACTTGTCCTATTTGCCCACGTAAATTTAAGTATAAACATGTTTTAAAGACTCATATAAGAATTCATCAGTAAAGTAATTTAGTTAATTAAATATTATTCTGTTTTTTTTTTGGAAAATATTTATTTTAAATACAGAGAATCTCCATTAATTTGCTACAATATACTGAAAGTGTTGACATACAGAATGGAATTATAGAAAAATACGTCAACAATAGGGGAAGGTTACATTGGTCGAGAAATTTGCCAGACATTCTTGTATTATAATAAAAAAATATAAAGAGTAAACAAACCAGTAAAGCAAAATACATTCCACGAAAATCTTCATAATGTAACTTATTTCTTTTATTATAATTAAATTAGTTAATAAAACAAGTTTTTTGATTAGCACGATCCTTTCTTTCTGATGCATATAACTAAAAAACTTATGTAGCTGGAAATGAAACCTAATTGGTACTTAAGATAATATAGAAAAACATAAGGTATTAATATTTTCTTGTATGTACTGTATTAATAACATTTAAATAATGCATAACTTATATGGACACTCTTCCTACTTTTTTAAGTAATTTTTTTGGGTAGATAAAAACCTATGTTTTATAATTAAAATATAGAATTAAATTAAAAAAAACTAAACTAAGAAATATTTTGAAATAAAAAAAAATGCCGTTAAAACACATTCTACTACAATATCTCTTAATGTAATATTAATTTGTTTTAGGATTATATGGCTTCCCATGCCCTAACTGCAATAAGAAATATAAACACAGAGAATCAAGAAGTAAACACATGAAATACGAATGCGGAGTAGAAAAGCAGTTTAAATGCAATCTGTGTTCTTACTCTGGAAAGCAAAAGGTCCACCTTGTGGGCCATATGATGCGAATCCATGATGTTATTCTGGAGAGTGAGTCCATGAAGCCGCTTTTAGCTAGAGGAAACAGATCTGGGAATTAAATGTACACGTTGTATTTGTTTAAGTTATTATGTTCATTTATGTAAAAAAATGTACGTTTTTTAATGTTTATTGCAAAAACAGATGTTAGAGTATCGATTCGTTAAGGGAGGTTGTTTCCCTTTTGTCTTCCTTAAATCTATTATAATTTTTTCGATTTTGGTAAAGCCTTATATTCTACCTTTTTACCTTCATCAAGTTGTGATAATTTTTTGGGACGATTTAGATTCTTATCTATAGCAAAGAAAAGTACATATTAGACGGTAATAAACAAATCTAGAGAATGTGAAAAAATCAAGGATAGGCAGATGAAGCTTGAGTTTGGTACAAAATCACTGTGATGGTTTTAAGGATGGTGTATTTTTTTGTGAAACGGTGTGGAACTTTCCATACAGTAAAGAAGTGTTCTGGAAGGTCTTTTTAGTCCTCTCAGAATCAGTCACCGGATTATTGTAATTTTAGTTTTTTGGCGCGGTGTTCTCGAAGGTAACAGGATCTATTTCTGTTAGAAAGTACTTAAACTACTAGAGCCCTAGATCTTTTAAAGTTGATGTTTCCAAAGGGTATCCTGGACTTTCCGAAGCCAAGAAGACTTCCTAGAGTAATAATCAATCCGAAGAGCTTGATTCTATTTTTGACAAAATCTTGGCTTCTTCGTTACCTTGCATGCGTGTGTACCCAGAAAAACATCGGGATAAAGTTATTTCTCTTTTCTTAACTGAGTGACTTTTTATTAGCTTTCTCGAACTTGGTCCTTAACAACAACTAAGCTAATCTGGCGGTTTGACTGACGGTGAAAATAACGAAATCCTATCTCAGGAATTTTCTCTCGAAGATAAGCTGACTACATCCTTCAGTTGCGTGTATTTCGACTTGAAGAGTACTTTAATCAGTGACTCGAAAATTTGGTCAACTTCCTTCGCTGGTTTTAGAATCTGTATACTATTTAATAGTGACTCTGAGTGCCTTGATAGCTTTTTCATTTACCTAGTCGCTTCTACTGTCAATTTTTGTGAGGCTTGGGAATTGTTCTTAAACTGATAAAGTCATGACACAGATCAAATAATGGAATGCAACATTTCTGAAATTATCATCTTGTCTCTTGTTGAGTTAGGCATCTATCTCTATTAACAGATGCAGAGGTGTAAGATCTGGTAAGACTTGGAAGGTATATGACCTCTAGTACTGCTATTGGATGCATTTTATCCAGATTCTACTGAATAGAGTTGCTGAGGCAAAACTCATATATAGAAAAAATAAATATTTTGAAGCTTCACCATTTCCTTCAATAAAAAGATTTTTTCTTCCTTATTTCTGATCTTTCAGCATGAACTGTAGATTTTCGATTTCTCCCTATTCAGGTCTTCCTTAGTTCAAACTAGTTTCTGTTTTTTTTTCAGATGCTACCGTACTATCTAGTTGCATGACCAACATGCAAAGTTAGAGCTTGCGTTACTATTTATATTTAAGTGAGTAGTTCTGTACGTGTGTTTTTATATATAAGTTAGTGTAAGATCTCGTTTAAATATCAGTAATTGGAAGGGCATATCACTGAATATGTTTTCTAAATGTTATTATTTTAAAAGATTTAAATGCGGTTTTTATTTAATATATTTTAAAAATATATGTCTTTTTTCTTTAGAAGCAACAATTAATTTGTCTAATGAAAATTCTGGTATGCCATTATTTTTCTTAACATATGGCAACAACGCCAACGCAATTGCTCACGAGTCGTGACGAGTCTGCCCGAGTACACACTTAATTCGCTTACTGCTTTTTCGGTTATACACTTACACACGAAGCGGTGCTGCCATATGCTGAAGGGAACATTATGTGCTAATAATTCTTTCTAGTATTTATAGATTATATATAAGTACGTCTTATATAATTTTTTTTGTTCATTGTCAAACGTACTCTGAATATATGGTTTTTCTTGTAGAACGTTTCTCAAAATTTCGTTGGACCAGCAACGGTCGTTACGGATGTACTCAATGTTCCTCCTCCTATCTGAATCACTACAATTTGAAGAGACATTTAAAATTTGAATGCAAACAACAACCGACTTTTGAGTGTCATATATGCCTGAAAAGGTTTCATTATAAGTTTATTCTTCATAGACATATGTTAATACATAACTTTGAATGTCAGTAACAATTTTTTGAGTATTGAAAGCTAGACTAAATCATATGTATTAATTACGTGTTATTCAGTAAAACTGTGAGCACAATTTGTAAATAAATAATATTAAGTTAGATGTGTTTTTTTACGAATACTTTATTATCTTTTTGCATTGCCTAATTTCTCAAGGAAAACTGTTGGGGAATATATTTAAAGTAAGTATAGCAAATATCTGTTTCCTAAATAATAGGATCAAAATCTCTAATAATGTTTCTTTTAATTAAGATAAACATTTTGTACATATGTAGATTTTGTATATACATTTCAAAAAAAATAAATTCTTCTTACTAACTATATAAAAAAACTTTAAATCAATTTCCAAACTTGTACAGACACACACTAACATCCTCTTTTCAATTACCAAAAAAATTAAATAAAAATTTTTATTGGTGTTTTAGAGGTCTTCACTTTAGACCAAATTAATGCAATGATGGGCCAACCATGCATGTTCGCCTGCAAGGAATGCGGAAGGTCTTATAAAAGGAAAAGTTCTTTGTACAATCATATGAGATGGGAGTGCGGAAAGGAACCGCAATTTAAATGCACTTATTGCCCTTACAAGGGCAGACAGAAGATTCATTTCATTATGCACGTTATGGCCAAACATAAGGAGCATAAGGCTGAAGTGCTTAACAGTGCTTATAAATAAAAAATATCGTCAAACCTTAAGGGGTGGTGAAATATTTCAATGATAACTATATAATTTTTAATACGGCCATAGGTTTTTCAATTAATAGGTGCCAAAATTGCTAAACACACCCCATTTACAAAAAAATTATCGAATTAATCAATACGTCAATACAAGTAGCTTTAATAGATTTTATTAATAAATAAAATTTTAGAGTTTGTTTAAAACAAACATATATATTTATTTTTATACGTATTTATTTATTTTTGTAATTATCTAAGCCTATACTCTAAGAGCATTGAGGTTGAGGTTATTTATTTATAGACTATAGTATTCCACGATTTTTTTTTATTTATTGTTAAAATAGTTTATTTATTTTAGTTTTCTTTAAATATATTTTTTATATTTACGTTAAATAATTTTTATACGTGCAAAATAAATTATATTTTATTAAAAATTTTTTCTTATAACTAACATCCAATCAAGCCAAAATTAACAGAGAGATACCTATAATAAAATCATATTTCCTATTTTATGATTTAAAATTATATGCGAATAAGAATAGTCTTATTTTTGCAATAATTTTTTTTAACTAGAAATAGTATCCTCATGTATACTAAGCATGAAGCTTGACATAGAAAATTAATTAGATAAAAACACAATTTTAAACTATTTAGTCAAAATTAAATTCGGTACAAAAAATCAAAAAAAAATCTTCTCTTTTAATTTTCAGCGATAATAACTCATCTGAGATCATGTATCACTCAGAATTACAATAAAATGATTTTAGCGCATGTAATGTACTTAATTTTGAAATATGTAAATTACAAATAGGTGATTAAATAACAATATAAACTAAGGTAAAGATAACACATATTGGATCAAGGGAACATGAAATCACGTAAAACCATCACATAAATATTGCATATTGAATTCAGAAAGTCAAATAAAAAAAAGCTTTTTTTAATACTGATTTGTATTTTTAATAATATTTATGAAAGCATTTTACTTTTTTTCTATTCTAATCCATATGTATTATCCTATTTCAGCATGTTATAAATGCGAACGCTGTTCGAGACATTATAAGTATTACCATAACAAAAAATTCCACGAAAAACATTGTGGCCAAAAATTGTTCAAATGCTACGGCTGTGAGCAAGGTTTTACATCAAAGTTTGCCCTTAAAAGGCACATAACTACACTGCACCCAGAAAGCTGAATAAAACTAACATTAATTATAAATCCTAGAAATCGTGATTAAAGTTCTGTTTAGTGCTGTCAATAAATGTATATAACTCAACTTTTGGCATGTTATTTAGTTTCTAATCATGTTTTTTTTTTAGAATGGCTAGAGATTGATAAAATAGAGCTTCCGCCATCATTAACTAATTTATACTTAAACCCGGCCAGTGCAAGGTTTCAGAAAAATAAATACGTTGTCAATAAAATAGAGTCTAAGAACAGGTTAGAAGAGTTAGCTAGGGCGGGTTATAGTCCTGATAGTCAATTTGCTTGCCGCCATTGTGGAAAAAGGTTTGTATTAGCATTTTAATAGTCATTATCATTTACATTTCACAAATATTTCTAACATCTAAAGACTTCAGACTTCAGGTTAAAAAAAAAGTGGGTGGCTTTAATCCCTAAACAGAATTGTACCAGTGTTTGCTCTTTTTACGACTGTCTCTAATACTATGTTAAACAGTAAGGGCGACAATGAGTTACCCTGTTTAAAACTTCAATCCTGACACTACTATAGTTTTTTTTTGGCACAAATTTAAGTCAACTTTCTAGCTACTCCTAGTTCTGCCATAGATCTCTCCACTCTTAAAATAGTGAAGATTTGGTCTATAGTTGAGCAGTTTTTTTCTGATATTAGTCGATTTGGCCTTTCACCTTCCATCTTTATGTTTAACAAATTGTCAAAGTATTTTTGACAGGTTTCAGTTACCTTCCTTTCGTTGGTTACCAGGTTTTTCTTTATCATTTTTTACTATAGTACATGATCTGGGTTTGATGTCACTTTTTATGTTCTGAACTTCCCTAAAAATTTTACCCCTATTGCTGGTACTGGTTTTTGCAAGTTCTCTAATATTCGATTTTCATGCTCTTTCTTCTTCAAGGTTTTGGAGCTTCGTTCTCTGATGTTTATTTTCTTCCTTATTTTGCGCATTTTTAAGCCGTAGAGCAAAAAATAAATGACAATTTTTTATATAATATAATACAGCGTCTTTTGGCGATTATAATCATTGTCTTGGTTTTTAAATTTAATTATACCGGATTAAAATAGTACATATTGCTATTAACAATATACCCTTTGATCAAGCTCTTATCATATCACACTTTTATATTACATTAATAAAAAAAATACGTGAATTTAGCGTTTTAAAATTATAAAACTGTTGCATGAGTATTCAAAACTTAAATTCTTGTGAACCCTTTGAACATATTGAAAAACTACTCAGTAACTCCAAAACGCTTGTATTTACTTGGAAACTTAAAATAACTTTTTGCTAAAGAAACAAATGTGCTTTAATATGAAACTAAAATTAGCAAAATCGTTATTCTTTTTTTTAAATAATAATATTTTTTTATAGCTTGTTATAATATTTACTTTTATTCTCTAATTTTTAACTATTATTTCAGATAAATGAGAGAGATATTAATGGAGGTTAAAGGTAAAACACGAAAGATTTAACTTTTTTTCTTTGACTCTACATAACAACAGGAAATTTTTTTATAAGTTTTCTATCTTAAACTTTCGTTCCCTGAAAGTCAATCATCACTTATGAATTTGGGGAACAGAGCAATTTTGTACAACAGAAACATTTTGCAAGTACCAACAATTTTAATTAATTTATATTTAAATTGATAAAATGAAATTAATTGAAGATAATGATAATAGTTATAATATTATTCGTGGTATGATATGTTATATTTGGAGCTAACTTTTCTAAGATACTTCATTCAAGATTTTATCAAAACCTTAGGAAATCCCCAGGAAGAAATCTCATTGAAGCTCTAGAATTGTAACCATCTAAAAATGGTTACTTTCATATTTTTCTTTTAAAGTGGCCTTGGTCTGAAAAAGAATTTGAATAAACTTTATTCTTTTGGTTATATACACTCGCCGGCACAAAATTCCGCCACCCTGAAATATTGGCCAAGTTTGATGTTTTATAAATTTTTTATTTTTTATCAGATTCTCACGATTTTGCCATCAGTTTTTAGATACATTTGTTGTGATTTTTTAAAATCATTTTGCAAAGTAGCATTTTTCGATTAGGCTATATTATACAGGAGTAAAACAAACTGTTGTTTTTTCTCGTAATTTCAAAAGACTCTGTAGGAAAATTAAGGTGGATAATTCTGTTTACATAGTGTTCCTTGTAATCTTTGATGTATTCTAAACATTTAGATTTTTGATTCATTCCATTATCTTATTTCTGCTGATTTGAAGCGTTTTTTTATTAGGAGAAACAAACACTAGGTATATCATAAAGTTAAAAAAAACAATTTTAATAGCGTGTATTTCCTCCTCTCGCAGCAATAACAGCTTGCAGTCTTCGCGGCATCGAATGAATAAGGTTCCTTATTCTTTCTTGAGGAATAGCCTCATATTCTTCGATAAGAGCTAGTCGTAAGTCTTGCAAGGTTTGTGGTTGTACATGACGACGACGAACGGCCCTTTTAAGTTGATTCTAAAGATGTTCTATTGGGTTGAGATCCGGGCTAAATGCGGGCCATTCCAATCTTGGGAGTCCAACTTCATCCAGATATTCGCTCACTACATGTGCAACGTGAGGTATAGCATTAATGTAAATTGGTTCCCAATGAATGGAGCAAATGGGACAACAACTTCTTGAAGGATTTCCTCAATGTAACGGTGAGCGGTTAGAGCTCCATTTTCAATAAATACAAGATTGGTGCGTGCTTCGGTAGAAATACCCGCCCAAATCATGACTGAACCGCCACGATATGAGATTTGTTCTGAAATGGTGCAGTCAGCATATCTTTCATTTCTACGTCTGTATACCCGCTCACGACCATCCGGCGTCCTTAAACAAATCCTGGATTCATCTGTGAATAGTACGTTTGCCCACTGTTCTAGAGTCCACTCAAAATGCAATCTTGCCAACCTCAGTCGGTGTTGTCGATGCCGAGGAAGTAATTGTGGACATATTGCTGGCCTTCGTGAATAAAGTCCAGCTTCTGCTAATCTTCTACGTATCGTTCTTTCACTTACACTTACTCCATGAAGTATTCGCAAGTCATTTTTTAGACACACAGCAGTAGATCTTCGATCTCTTAAAGAACTAATGGTGACAAAGTGATCATCAGCTGCAGTAGTCATTCTCCTTCTGCCAGAGCCTTGTCGTCTAGTTAAAATTCCCGTTTGTAAATATCTATTCCATGCATCTCGAACTGTAGACCGCGGAAATCTCAGAGTACGGGCGATATAACTTTTGCTACGGCATCCTCTATTAACGCAACAATTCTACCCACGTCTGCTGGAGTTAATACCATATTGACACACATCAAATTATAATAGTGACACTGTCAAACTTTATGTCACATTAATTGCGTCCTTAGCAAACGTCGATAATTTTTAACCGAAAACTTGACATTAATTATCTAAAAATAAGCTTCAAATCATCGTTTTAATAAAAAATTTGCAGCTCGCAGCAGAAATGAGATAATGGAATGAATCAAGAATCGAAATGTTTAGAATACATCAAAGATTACAAAGAACAGTATGTAAACAGAATTATCCACCTTAATTTTTCTAATCGAAAAATGCTACTTTACAAAATGATTAAAAAAAAATTACAACAAATATATCTAAAAACTGATGGCAAAATCGTGAGAATCTGATTAAAAAAAAAAAATTATAAAACATCAAACTTGGCCAATATTTCAGGGTGGCGGAATTTTGTGCCGGCGAGTTTATTTAATAATAATGAAATAATAACATATATTTATACTTAACTTTGAAAGAAATTGAGTCTTAACTAGCTTCTCCAAAATGGTCATTAGCTCCCTAAAATTGTTTAAAAAGCCGAAAATCATAATTGACGACTCTCCTTTGCTATCAAGCAGATCAGGCACAAAATTCAAAATTTTCTGCATTCAAATAACATTCAAGTATCAACGGATTTTTTGTTTAGCATTTCCTGATGCTTTCATCAATTTATAGCCAAAATTTTCAGCTTTCCTAGACACTTAAGTAATAAGTAAATAATTTAATTGTATAGGTTTCTTAAATGGATATTTAATCATAAAGATTTACTATACAGACTATATTATTCATCACTATGATCAGCCTCTCATATCATCTTGCATTTACATCTTAATGTGCTAAAAAAAACAGCACACAGGATCAATCCCAAAAATCGTACCTTTTATATTAACCATAATTTGTTGCAATATTTAATCAGTTCTGTAAGATAAGAGTTCTACACAAATGAAAGACACATGATTCTAAAAATCAATCCTGAATATTACATTATGCTGTTCTTTTTAATTCTTCAAGAATGCTTAAATAATTTTTTCTTCTTCAAGATTTATTAAACATTTTTAGATATAGATGGAAATCTACTATGCGCCGACATGAACAAGTAGAATGCGGAGGTAAAGAACCAACCTTTAAATGTCCAAAGTGCCCATACAGGGCAAAACAGAAGGGAAATCTCAATGTACACGTGCGCAAGCATCACAACAAAGTGCAAACCATAGATGAACTATACTGTTTAGCGAACAATATAAATAATAATTACTCTTTTACTGATAATAACAATTTTCAGGCTATCGATATGAGCCTTAAAACTAAGAAAAATTGTTCAGATAATTCTTAGTCGTATTAACGAAACGGTGGTTGTGATTTTTAATGAAGTATTTTTTGAAGTCATTATTTTGTTTTTTATTGATTGAATTATTGTTTATTTTTGAACTTTTTATAGTGTAGGTGTAATAAGAGTAGGTAATTTGTTGCCAAATGAATCGAAGACTAAATTATATGATTAAGCAAAAGGTGCCTTATAGATGTTATTAATTTTAAGGGTAAAACTAACCACAATTTTGTTAAAGAATTATACATTGTTTTTTGTTTTTAGGAAATAATTTATTTTGTTATTACTTAAAGTTCTAAAGCGAATCGTTATATTGTTTTTGTTAATATTTTTTATGTACTAAAGGGTTATGGAATAAATTGTTTATTTTCACTATTGATTGTTTCGGATTTCCTTGTGGTTTCTTTCATGATAATAATCTTGCTTTTTGGTTATTACCACATGTATTATTAAACTAGGTAAAAAAATTAAAAACTCATTAATTTAATCTTTTTAGGCAAACTGCACCATATGTTTAAAGGACGTTTAGAACATCAAATTTCAAACTTATATAATGTTTTTAGTGATGAAAACCGCTTCATAGGTAAGTATATAAGTTAAATCTTACAACAGCGTAAGATAACAGATATAGAAAAGGGACTGGTTGGGTTTTTGGCAAAATTTATATCTGTTTCAAATCGTTCCAATTTCTTCATATAGTCGCTCCTCTGTTATATTTTTCTCCGCTGCAGTTCTATTAATACTTTCATTATATTTTCATTTGTTATTAATTTTTTAGCATTTGCTTGTCAACAGTGCGGTAAAACGTACAAATCAAAGACCTCTTTAAATAGGCACGTGACGTACGATTGTGGAAAAGAGAGGCGCTTTAAATGTGACGTGGCTGGCTGTGGATATAGTGCCTTTCAGAAAATTCACTTGCAACATCACATTAATTCAAAACACGGTTTCATAGTGATCAAGAATTCTAGCTTATTCCCTTAAAATAGACAGAATGTATAAATGAAGAAAGTAAAAGACACAGTCAAAAATATCTGTATATTTTGTATAAACTAATTATGTTCTGATACTTTTTTAAGAATATTTTTATAAAATATGATTAAGTTTTTGTGATTTTAAGGTGAGATTCCTTGTAAAAAGATAACGAAATACATGACAAATACCAACTTATTTATGTTTCGTTAATAAACATCCCTTAAATGAAACACATGTAAATAATGCTATTGCCATATTATTTGCCATATTAACAGTAAGACTGTGAATTCAGAAACACCAGATATTTTTATGTTACGTTACAAACTAATGGTAAAAAGTGTAGCGTCGTACAAATTAATATACAGTACTTTTCTTTAATGTCCCTCCACCTCTTTTTTTTTGAAGGGATCGATTCAAAATATTGAAACTAGAGATAATGCAATTGATGAATGAATAAAATAATGATGTTTTAAAGTAAAATTGACAGATGAAAATTTAAAGATGTTTTCAAAAAATTAAATGAAAAGGGTGGTCTTATGATACATCATTTTGAGCCTCCTGACGAGTACTTGATAACCCTATAATAATTACCTAAATACATTAACATTAATACACCGAATAAATATATTGAGTTCAATTGAGCCGATGCTGGAAATGGTTGCCTTGAACTTGACCCAATAATGGTCGGTCCGAAATTTCACCCCAAACATTTTCAAATAACTAACATCAATATTTTTACAAATATTCGTTACTATCTGTCGTAAATCCAATAATGAAGCAGGTTCAGTTTCGTACACCTTTTGCTTCAAATAGCCCCATAAAAAAAGTCTAGAGGTGTTAGATCTGGCGAGTGAGCTGGCCATTCCACATGTCCTCGACGGCCAATCCAACGACCGGGGAAATTGTTATCTAAATAGTTTCGAACTTGTCTGGAGTACTGTGGTGGAGCTCAATATATCTTGCTGGAATACAATATCCATATCGAACTCATTAGGATTCGTTTCGACAATTTCGGTGATTAGAGGGTCAATATTATTCTCAAGTATATCCAAATACAGGTCCCCTGTTCAATTTTGTTCGACCCCACAATATAGTTTTCTAATATATTTGCCCAAACGTTTATTTTTTCTGGATATTTAGTATGAGTTTCCCGCAAGACGTGAGAATTACTGTCACCCAAGTAAAGACAATTTTGTCTATAAACATTACCGTTGAGAAAAGATATTCATTCATCACTAAATCAAATATTAGGGATATAGGTAGGATGCCGTGTAGTGTTTTCCGTCATAGTTTCACATAATTCTGTTCTTCAATCAGGGTTATCTTCAGTTAGTACCATTTGGATTTTGTACGGATGATACTTATTCCTTTTCAAAAGTCTCCATACAGTAAAAGGACAAACCTCATGTTCATTTGCGACGAAGGAAGTTGATTGTTGGGGATCAACTATCATCTCACCAATTATTTGAAGTTGCTTTTCTTCCGAAATGGACGGACGTCCTGGAGGCTTTTTGTTGTTTACACTACCAGTAGTTGTAAATTTAGATACGAGTTCCCGTAAATATTTTCTACAAATATTTAAGCCTAGATATTTATGCTCTTGACAGTTTTTTCCATGGCCATTTTCTAAAATTAGATCTTTTCCCAAACTCAGGTAATCTGTTTTTGCAATGTTAGAGTTTCTCCTTCTCGTATTCCTCAATGAATTTCCGAGTCATATACTTAATATCATCAAAATCTTGTGCTATAATGATGTAGTCGTCCATGAAGCTAGAAGAATATGAAGAATAATATCTGAACATTAAATTTCTATTTCTTTATTTAGATATATAAGTCTTTTATTTGGAGCAAATCCCATCGAGATTCGCCTTCTTCAGGTTGGCAAATACTAATTATACTTCCTTCTTGACTGCTGATATCTAATAGTTATGTTGCAAGGAACAAATACATTTTTACCTATTTTTAATTTTTCTCTTTCTTGTTTGTCTTTCATGAGAAGACGATCTATTTTTTTGCAGTTCATAATAAAACGAAAATTCAAAGATTTATTTAATGAATTAATCAAAAGGATAACATATAATTTATAACAAAATCGAAACTAAAGCATAGTAATAGTTATTAAGATAAATAAGTGTTTTAACATTAAACGCATATTTAACTTTAAAATCTCACCATTTGCTTTAGTAAATTGTTAACCAGAAATCGCAAAATAATGTGTAAGAATTGTTGAATTGAATGTTTAAGAATCTTTATTAATTATTTTAATTTTAAGAAAGTAAGCGAATATTTAATAATTTTTAATATTAACTTTTCTAATATTTAATATTAAATAAATGCGTTAATTTTAAACCTTTAATTTACTTTTTTTTAGTTTCATCAAAACTTATCGGTTTATATTCTGTTGTAAAAATATTGTGTAATATACCTTACATTTTTTAATATTTTTAGTCTCCTGAGAATTTATTCATCTGTTTTACTTATTTCTAAAAGCAAAGTACGTTACAAAAATGTACAAAAAAAATATCACCTAAGCTTAACAGTTTTTGGAAAAACAAATATAAATATGTAGTATGAATAGTGTAGAGTAGAGTATAAAAAGCTCTTAAGCTAAGACAATTTTTTTTTTAAAGAAAGGTGAACATACATATATTAAAAATGTAATAAATTAAATTAAAAAAAAATTGTAAACATCTGACCCTAATAATGGTTAACAGGTTATAAAGTAGTTTATACTTCTAAAATATATAAAACCAATATAATAAAATGCAATAAGTCGAGATTAATTCTTAAACTAAAATTAAAAAAATCTAGATACAAAGAAGTAAATACATGATAATACTAGACAATAGTTGCTATGAAGCATTTACTGGTATAAAAAATAAATTAAAGCTCAAGGAAAATTAAAAATTTATACAAAAATAACTACAAAACTAAACTTATTATCGAATTAAACTTATTTTTAATTTAAAGGGAAATTGAGAATTCAAAGAACCAAAGCAAACAAAATTAAGAAATATAAAAAAAACTCTGTATGTTTTAATGAAATCCAAATCCAACATACCTTAAAAAAATTACCAGCTGTGTTACCAACCTATTTTGAAATTAATTACTATTTTCTAAATTGTTGACTAAGGCTCAAATAAAAAATATTTATTTAAATAAATTTCTTGTCATATCAAAAAAAAGTTTTCTATTTATTTTATAGATAAATAAGCATTTTCAATTCGACTCTAAAAATTGTAAATGCCACTTAATTATAGACTAATATAAATTAATCTTCTAGTAACTGTTAATTTTTTTTTAGAAATTCTTCAGTGTTTCCGATGCAGTAAGATCTACAAAAACATGAATACCCTAAAAACCCACCAGGCATTTGATTGCGGCAAGGAAAAATGCTTTAACTGTGTCCTATGTGATTTTAAATGTAAAAGAAAATACAATTTAAAGCAACATTTCAACAGCAAGCATAGAGCTTTATGTTAAGTTTTGATAAATTAAATTTTTTTACTATTTGATAGAATGGTTTTATTAATGGCATGGACATTTTGGAGTTGGATTGGACAACAACACCTTTAACCATATCTATGTTTTTTTTTTAATTCATTTTTTATTTTTAGAAATTCAAATATGTAAGTCTTGTGGTAAAACTTACAAGAACAAAAATTCGTTGTATTTCCACAAAAAGTACGAGTGCAATAAACCGGATTTTTTGAAATGTCCCTATTGTGAGCATACGAGCAAAAGGAAAAATAACCTTAAAGTACATTGTGGCAAAAAACATGCGGAACAGATGAAGGCAAGTGACAAATTTTATGTGAAAATTGGAAATGCAGGGACGAATTTTGATCAGGCATACGTTTTTGCACCTGATTCAATGGACGAGGAGTTTGTACATTTTCTTGAATAATTTCAATATTTAAGTAGGTTTTTTTTTGGAAAAGTATTTTTTATGAAGAGTATTTTTTAATATTACGTATTACGTAGACATCATTTGCCAATTATCAAAATACCAAATCTTTATTTTAGAGAACGACTGGTTGTATGTTGAGAAAATTCAAATTTAATTTATCTTTATTAAAATTTAATGAAGGTATATAATATTTTTTTTTAAATTGAAAATGTCCTATGAATATGTGTCCGCAAATGTTTCCTTACCAAGATATAAGTTGGCTGACTATCACTGATACTTATTTCTTTTGTTATTTTGTTTCAGAAATGTTCATACTTTATGTTGGTTTTTAAAAATAAAGAATACGCAGACCTAGGGGATTGACTAAAAAGTTTATTGACTATGGTTACAATGTGAATGTGGACACTTTAAAAAATTGTTGTAAACAGATATTTTTCTAGTAGTATTAATTTTTTTTCTAATAAATAATTATTTGGCACGATTACACTATTAAATTTTAGAAAATCATATCTTGGTAAGGAAGCATTTGAGGACCCATGTTCATAGGACATTTTCGACTCGAATTTACTTAAAGTATAATTCTTCCTATCGTGAATCAAATAAAATATTAGTTTCAACCTCAATTATGGGTTTTTAATCCCTTCTCAACTTGTATTTCTCACTTATTTCATCTATATTTCGCTTTACTTGATAATTGGGCAAGTTTGTCTGAATTCATACATACGTACCTTCATGAATTATTTATTAGTTATGTAAACAGTTTGTATTAGGTTTAGTTTTTTTTATTTGTTATTTAACCACGAAATTATATTTATGTTTATTGTAATGTACTAGATTTTAATATGTAAAAATATATCATTTGTTAAATGTTAAATAAATATTCAAAATCACATATTTTTATATAAAAAAAAAAGTATTTTTTTGTATTAAACCAAGAAGTCTTGCATATCTTTGTTACACTATTTATAGAAATAATTTAATTATTGTATACTACCAAATATTTATTTAAATGTTTGTATTATATCTCGCCTTATTATTATAATACTATGTATTAGTTGTGTCCGTTTAGTTATTTAACACCTTTCAAACTTCCTTGGTTGGTATCTTTTTATCGTGGGTAAGTTTAATTAAAGTTTACTTATTATAAGTTAATATTTGTAGGTCAAGTGTCCAAACGGAATTCCGACTTTAAATTCTTAGATTGCAAGCACACCATCCAAAAAACCGTCCTTCAAAAACCCAGCGATTCCGGCAGTACCAGTAGCGACACCATGCCGAAACTCATTATTTTAAAAGATGATACTTTTAGGTGCAAACATAAAAACTGCGGGTTTGCCACACATGCGAGAGAAATTTTAATTATGCATATCTTAAACCACGACGATGAAAAGTAATTTTGTCTTATTGGAGTTACTAATTTTTAAGCAATCAGTTAATAGAGTAAGTGGACGATATCCTATTAGAGGAGAGAAATGTTGAATTTAGTAGTGACAAATGAAGTTAACTCTAAATGCTTATTAAGAATATATTATCGTTAAACAGCAGTAATCTATTTACTCACCCTCGCTAAAAAGTTTACAACTTATGAATCCAATTTGAAATTTAATTTAACTACTTAACTACTTAGGTTGTTTATTTAATTATAAGGGTGAGTTTTATACTAAAATTCTTACAAAGCAAAGGTAAAAACAAAAGTTACGGTCTCTTTAAATATATATATAATTTTGTAAGCTACACGTGTTCCGCTCTTATGGATAATGTTTTAAATTAACTGAGTTAAATGAGAGCAGGGGGTGAGCAAGGGCTGTAGATGCTTTTCGCTCAATTTGTGTTGTATTCTCTAAAATATATGGATATCTTAGATGTATAAAAGACAAAAGTGAAATTAAAAAAAATTAAATAGTATTCATAAAAAACATAACAAAACACATAATGTTTATACGTGAACACAAGTAGAATTATTCCTTAGAAAATACAATAGAAACAAAAATATTTCTGTCATAAATATTTCTGTAAAAAATATTTATCTTTTTTTTTACATTTTTTAAAAGGTAGGTTTTTATTATGGGATACATACAGTGCGTTCACAATTGGCCAAAGAGCCTTAATTCATTTAAAATGTAAATCACAATGCGTCAATGGTTTTTACAATATCTTTTTATGTATAAAAATTAAAAAAATATGTCCTAATATAAACATTAGCAACATTATATAATTAAATACTAAAACTGGAGTTTAGTGATTTAAGCATTAATATAAATTGCTTTTGATTATTATTTAAAATGCATTTAATTGCAAAATAAATATCCAATCACCAAGAAACCGTAAAAAATCAGTTTAGGACTTTATTTTACATTTAAGGAATACTAAATGAAAATTTAATGAATTTTGGTTGATGCAAAAATAATAGTATTTTTTGTGTTCATAATTAGACTTATTTGACGTTTCCTAGCTGACTTATTTTTTTCATATAACATGGAGTAACATAATTATAAGAAAATATTATCATGCATTGTGATTTGGATATTAAATCTAATATAAGTTTTTTAAATATACGTTTTTATTACGTAACGTTCCCAATTTTTACTCAATTTGAATTAAAAATAATGGTTTGTTTGTTTGTACGATTTAAATCTATTAAGAATTATTATTCATTAAATTGGCTTAATCTGAATATAAACAACCAACAAGAAAGTCGATAGTCGATGATAGTTTCGAAAAACTGAAAGTAAAGTAAAAATTTTACCAAATTTTCAAGAATTTCATAATTAGAAAACTCCGGGGTATATCAAAAATATATTGTTTTGGTTTGTTTGAAATATTGGTTTCTTAGGAACTTTTCGTGATACTGTTTTAATGTAAGTCCTTTCCGCGTCGTAGAGATTAACATGTTGCAAGTTTAATACTTATATGAGAGTAAGTTAAAATCCAAAATACATATCATTAACATCAAATTTAAATATTTTTTAATTTATTTCTATTTTCCATTATTTCCATTAACAACACTAAACATAATTCTGCTTAGCTTCGACGAATTAGCATTTAAATAATCTGAAAAATGTTTTTAACTGATTGCAATTAAAGTTAGTAATAGTTTGTCATTAACCTTTTTGTAATTTAATTGATCTCAATTTGTTCTGCTCATATCAAGTCATTTAACATTGTATAAAATAATTGCTGCATACTATCTACTTCTATCTGTTATATTCTATAAAATTTCTAAGGCCTAAAATGTCTAAAAAGCTTTATCCTACTTACAATTTACCGAATAAGAAAAATATTAGACAGGGTATTGTATGTAAAAATTATGCCAAAGTACTTATAACCTGATATTATTATGTTCCAAATATAATCTGTATAAAATGTGTTCCTGTGGATAATAGTAAGACTGATATTAGTTTCTTTAGTGTATTTTCTAAGCTTGTAACTGTATCGAATTTATTTAAGTCTGAATAGGCTGTTATGTAATTTAGGATGTCTAGAGTACTGGTACTAACAAATTTATTACTTTTGGCAATAAATTAAAAGTTTCAAATAAATAGAATTAATCGTAAGTAGAATCTTGTAAGAATTATTCGTTAAAGCTAGAAATAATAGGGAAACTTTTATACAGTAGGCAAATCTTCTTCAAAAACTCTGATTTGTTTAAAACTTCTTCGTCTTTATTTGAACGTTCTTGTTTCTTAATTGTTTTGTTATGTTATAGTTACTTACAGGATCCCCAAGTATAATACATATATATATAATAACAAAATAGTGTCAATGCTATAATCTTAATAAACAGCAGGACTTAATGACAACCTATAAAGGCTAAGTAAATAGGATAAGTCAGACATCTTATATACTCTGCCATTGAAATATAAAAGAATTATGGACAAATGACCAACTTAAATCACGTAAATTATACAGAAAATCCAAGGGCAGCTAGCTAATTTTTAACAAAAATATCCTATTTATGACTTATAATTTGTAAAACTTTAAATGAATGCAGGATATTTACTGTCAAAAGAATGCATTGTTGTCTCATTCAGTGCTCTACTATCCAATTAACTACCACGTTTTTTTCATCCAATAATTATTACAAACATGTGGGACATTTTGGTGATAAATATACCAAAATATTTTTTTAAGGAAAAAAAAAGTTGCAAACAGAATCCCACTTTTTTATAACTCAAAAAGGTAATACATGTCTTTACTAGCAAGACCCCCACTACATAATCGTACATCACTAAAATTGTCCATATTTTATAATTTTAGAATAGTTATTTTTGACTTGCCAAAGATATTGGGTATTACTTTATTAGATTTAGTAAATATTAATAATGATAAAAACAATCAATTTTGTGGCTGTTTTGTACTTTTGTAAGTAATAAATATTTGTACCATTGTATTTTTACTGGTAATTTTGCCTTTGTTTATAAAAATTTATCAAACTGTGTTGAACTTAAACTAAATGCAAGAAACCTGCGGTACACCATTGACAATTGTTTGTAACTTACTTTTATATTTTATTTCTTATGAATCTGGGCACAATCAGAGCGTAAATGCTCAAATTACGTGGTTCAATTATTTATCAAATGCTGACTTTTTATTGTTATAAATTAACTTTTTTAAATTTTATTTTAGGAAGTGAACGGCGATACAAATGTCAAGCATGTAACCGGAGTTATAAGCATAAATTCCATCTAACTAGTCACCTGAAATACGAGTGTAATAAAGAACCAATGTTCGCCTGTATGGCCTGTAAAAGAAAGTTTTTCTATCAGTTTTTGTTAAATGCTCACATAAAGCAAACTGGATGTAAAAATATCTACGAGTCAGTTAGGCCAGTTGAAGCACCATTTCAGTTTCTCGATCGGTATTTTTAGAAAAGACCTTTATTAAGTAATGTGGTAAATGTATAATCCGTTAACATGAAGGAATGCCCTAAATGTATTTGCTGGCTAGCTTCAACCTATTTTATTGACACAATCATTTCCATCTGTATGTTATTCCATCGTCATTTAGGTGTAAGTATCCTTCTATCAAGATCTTCCTCTGGGAGATATCTGGGATTTAGTATTGAGTAAGTGGAGTCCGGTTTTCTAGAAAAAGGTCGTAGGAGAATTAGTGAACCTCTCAGACTTTAACTGAAATGTTGATAACATCGAAGGAACCATATTAATAATATGTAACCTAGAAGTCGAGGCCAATATCTATTTTCACCTCTTGATTAATTTAACGTCACTGTTTCCGCATCTTAGACTTACTACAATCTTTTAAAGAAAATTGATATAAAGTCATCTCAGAGTGTCATTCATAGAGGATATTATTGTACCAAATTACATATGGAAAAAGAAGACATAAGTCAAATAGAATGATATGGTAACTCTTTGCTAAAGTCTAAATGTACTTTTTATATTTAACTGTTTTTCTACTTATGCTCAATTTAACTTATCTAGAAGCTTCTGATATCGGAAAGATAATGGATTACGCTTCTGGAGTTGAACACTCCTTTACTTTGATTGAGTTTCCTAATATGAAATTTCACATTGCTTTTATGTCTGCTCTGTATATCTTCGGATTCTATACTTCGTGTTAAGATAGTTTTAGAGTTACAAGGAAGCCGGTATCTGCTAGAAAAAAAAAAGGAAAACTGACCACATTGTTACTAGTTTTTCCGTTTTCCTGATGAATTATCATGAGGTTCTGCAACCCAAGAACCTCCGATATGCTAAATTTTTGAAAATTGGTGGCTTTTGTCATCATAACAAAAATTTATAATATATGACAAGTCCTAATTAATTTAAAATGCAATTAATAAATTTAGAATATTGGGATGCATAATTGTAAATAACATTTAGATAAACTCAAAAGGTTGTATAATAAGACTTTTGGCCAAGGGCTATTATCTAGTCATATTTATATTATATAATATTAGCTATTATATGGTTATTAGTAACCGCCTGGAATAAAATTTATTGCCATATGTTAATTATAAGAAATTCAAAAGTCTAAAAGTCTTTTAATTTCCCCCCATTTTTTTCAACTATTTAGATTTTGCTTTGCTCTTTAAGTTTTTTTTTTATTTAATTTTTTGTTTGTTTTAATTTGGTTGCATTTCCAGGCCCGTGTTCGAGTGCGTAGTTACACCAAGTATTCCAGTATTCCATTTAATATCATACAAACCGCCTGATACTAATACTTTTTGTTTTTAGCACATTTTTTACTAGGACACAAGATGGACGACGATTCGAAACCGTTCCCATGTTCCAGATGCGGGAAACCCTACAAGTCCAAAAAAGCGATGAACACCCATTTAAGATTTTCCTGTGAGAACAAGCGACAGTTTTTTTGCAGCGTTTGTCCGGCCGCTTACTTCTATAGTCACCATTTAAAGCGACACATGCAACATCAACATTCTAACGTTGTGGCCACTTATTCTAGTAGCGGCAGTAGCGTTAGCAATGTTACTTAGCTGGTCTAAGTTTGCTATTTTAAAATGGAAATATATAGGATGGCTTAGCTGATTTTGTTTCTATCGGTTGATAAATATTTTTGATTCAGTTTCCTTATTATTCTTTGGATGTCCAAGTATATGAGTTTATATGCAGAAGTAGACAGTGGATGAACATTAATTGATATGAAATTTCCATTCAATTTCATAAATATGAAATGCCTTTTCTATAAAAAATGATTAACTACATTTTTAAAGCTAATAAAATACTTATGGAAAGAGCATTAAGCAATATATAAATGTCTCAATTCCTTGGTCCATCTTGATATCTTCCAAGTCAGCAAAATAGATTAAGCAGATTTTGTTAAAGCCTGTTTCTAGTAAGGTAATGATGAATACATAGATATTTTGCCTCATATTCAATAGACATTCATCCACAAATATACGGGTCACCGTCATCAACTTCCTTCGAGAGACATATACATTTTTTCCTACTTTTTCTATCTATTTCCCTGCCGCAGTTCAGTGTTCAAAGTTATACCCAAAAAACTGACCTCATCTAAATTGGGAATCTTTATTTTCCTCAGAAAGCACCATTTACTTTGCCTGTGTCTCTCTAGTGAGTAGAAGGATCTCCAATAATGAGTCAGCTGCAGTGGAGAGAGTAGTGTCATCAGCAAAGATGTTTATTAATTTTTTTTTGTTTTCTGATGCACTACACTTAAAATAAGAGATTATCTTTTTGAACTATTGGCACTTGTTTTAAGCTAAGATTTATAGCAAATGATTAGAGCAAGCTAAACAACAAGAGCAAATTAATATTGCGCTCACCTGCCATGGAAAATTTTATGATTGTAGACTGCTGCGTCTATATAGAGTTAAATCTAGATCACCTTTAAGTTTTAGTCGGCTATTATATGAAAATTCACATATGACCTGATATGACTTTGAATATGTTTGAATAGTAAAAGAGCCTTTTAAATACGCCTTATTTTGCGACACAAAGAAGTGCTAAAAAGGAACAAGATAGACTTGCCAAAAATGAAAAAAATATTGTTACTTAAACATAATTATTTTTAATATTGCTTGGGCTTGGATTTAATTATTTTGGGCTATTAGGGCTTCTTCATTATATTTTTCTTTTCCAAATTCTTATAGGCTTTTATCAAACATTATGTATTTTTTATCAGATAAATTTAATTAGATACAAATTTGGTGACCCTAAGATGTTGGTGAAGATTGATAGAAAATAAAACATACAGGTATGTTTAAAAGTTTACATCGACACTTCTATATTCATATTGTCATCCTTAAGTGCAACAGGCTTAGATTACTTCACTTTAGTTACATTTGACTTATCTATAAGGATTATATGGATTTTGTCCACGTTACTATTCGATAAATGCAGATCTTGATGAAATAAAATAACTTTTTTATAAATGAAACTAAATATTCCTTTCCTTCTATTACTTTATTTCATAAAGATCTTCATATCTTCCTTGCACACAAGTCAAATGTAACTAAAGTTATCTGGACGTGTTACATCCTGACGATAACAATATAATTTGCCAAAACGTGGATGTAAACACAAACACATACCTGTTTTCACCTAAAATAAGTATTTATCATACATTATAAATATGATAATTTTTTTCTATATAAAGAACCTTGCCAATCATTAAACATGCTAAGCCATCCTATATAAATTTTACAAAATTACCCAATTTTCATTTAGACATTCATACCATTTACTTAGGGTGATTTTAATTTAGTTTTATTTACAATTGTTAAATAGTCAACAGAAACAAATGTTTTTAATTTAAATTTATAAAAATAATAAGGGACGAACAAATCATTAATTTTGTCCAAAAATTATTTTTAATTGTGTGTTTGTGTGCTATATGTTTGAATCTCTTTTAAGAAAATCTAGTCTAGTACTTTACCAAATTAATATATTCCAAAGATTTTACTTTTTGTGTTACATATGTATAATATTCAATATAAATTGCTTGTAATGTTAGATTTTTTTTATATAAATATTTAAAAAGTATTTATAAAAAAGATCACATTGAGGTTCTAACACAAATTTATCTAGTCTAATATATGTAGATGTTTATATACTCTTAAATAATATAATGAGTGTACTAACAGGAGGTGAAAAAAGAAATTATTTGATTATTTGAAAAAAATATTAAAAAGAAAAACAACGAAACATTCACAAAGGTAATACTAAAGTCTCTCTATATCACCTCCCAGAATAAAAAGGTTCATTTCCACAAAGTTTGTATAGTTATATAGATTTTATTTTTTAATTTAATTTCCAGTGCAATATTTTTATTTTTGAAATTTTCTATTTTTAGAAATAGAACGGAGTTTTAATATACTTTTTTTTATTTTATAATTTTAACATTTGGTGTGCCATATACGTATCGTATCTAGTCACTCTTAGCCATTTTATTTTTTTGTCATTAAGTTAGATTTAGGTAGCATAATTTCTAGATTTAAAGAAAATATTTACCAAACTCATATATATCTTATTGAATAAAATAAAATCAGTCACCATTGAACAAGTTTTTTTTTTAATGAATCAAAGACGTCATGAAAATGATAAATTTATTTAATTTAATTTTTAAAATAACGCAAAAACCATAATTTGACCATTAGTAAAAAAATTTAAAAAACATTTTAATGAATAAAAAATCAAATTTAAAGCTCTTTCTGGTACATAAGTCTATAGATAAAAAATTAAAAATTATTGTATAAAAAGTTTTAATATTTAACAAAATATATATAAATATTGCTGGTGTTGTTTTCTCTTCAAGGTTTTGGGCTACTATTAATATTAAATTTCGTATAATATAAACTTACTTTAAAACATTTGGTTTTTTTTTTAGAATTTTTGGATCTACAGATTCCAAACTACATGCTTAGACGTCCAAAGGGCAAAGGTACAAACAGGTGCATTTGTGGTAAAACATATTACGAGAAGAAAAATCTAATTAGGCATCAAAGGGTTAAATGTGCTTTATTTCAGAATATCGGATATTCTGACCTGCGGAAGCTAAAAATGATGTTATAGTTATTGTTTTTGGTTTGTTTGGTGTTGGGTGGCTTTTCACTTATTTACTTGTGTTTACATAAAAATTTTATGTACTTAAGACAATTTAAAACTTTGTACTTAAACGTTATTGCTACGGTGATTTTTTAAACCAAATACATATTTTATCAGTCAATATTTATATTATATTAACTATTTATACAATACTTATTTTATATATACATATTTGCTACAAATATTTATTAGAATTTATATAACAATATATTACTAGTTGTTTCTTGGGTTTTGGTGTTTGTTAAAGATTTTTGTGCGTTTTATCATATTATAAATTTTATATAATGTTGTTGGTTTTGGGCCCCGGATTATTATAATCACTTATAAATTAAATTGTATTCCTGAGGAATGTTTTTTTTTGTTATTATAATAAAAAATGAATTTAGAATATCTGTTTATTTCCATTTTTAATGATTCTTTAGACGGTAAAGTTTTTTAAATTTTAAGCTATTACAGAATCGATTTAAAAGAATATCTTACTAACATTTAGTTTTTTTTTACAAATGACCCTCTTTAAATCAAGAAGGAAATACTTAGTGGAAAAACACTTTAAAATATACCCCACTAAACTTTTAATAATTGACAAAAATTTTGGTATTAAAGTTTAAAGAATCGTTGAATGAAACCCATTTGAGTCTTCAATAGGAAAAAAATTTAATAAATATGTACTAAATTTGTTTTTTTTTTAGAGGCCGTTAATATATTAAAAGCGGACGACAGAGTAAGCTGTGAACAGTGTGGAAAGCACTTTAAAAACGTAAATAGTCTAAGGGCTCATACGTCACTAGACTGCCTAAAAACTTATTCTTTTCCTTGTCAGCATTGTAGATTCAGGACGAAGAGAAAATTTAATCTGAAGATGCACTATGCCTCAAGACACGGTGTAGTCTTGGATTTTGAGGAGCTTCATAAGAAACTGGATTCTTGCTTATAGGGTTTAGTTTTTAATTTACTGTCGGCCTGTTTATGAAAGCTTTAAGACTAATATTTTAATATAGTGCCTTATATTATGCCTGACTTTGAATATACTAATAAATAAGGATAATGCATGTAACGAAACAAAAATTACATAATTTATTTTAATTGAGTTTACTAGAAACAGCATATGTTTAATGGCTAATAGTAAAACAGTTTGTAATAAAGCAATATTACAAACAAGGAATCGTGTCCATTTAAGTTATGCACACAAGGATGTTATAATTTTAAACATTGTTAATGTTTCTTAACGGAATATTAAATAAAAAATAAGACTCTTTAATTTATTTTTTAGGCAATTATTATTTTTATGACTTTTAGTTTTGGTATCTATCTTATAATTTTTTTTCTACAAATTTCTTTGTCAAAAAAAGTGTATGTTTTTGTTCTTTTCCTCGCATTATAAAAATATTCTAGGTAAAAAAAATAAATTATAATTTGTTATCTATTTTATAAAGTTTTTGCGTCAATTTTTTGAAAAATATATCTCATTACAATATTTTTATTTATTCTTATTTTGTCTTTATTCTTACTCTTTTCCATTCAAGTTTAAAGGCTATTGCATTTTTTTAATTAATCCATCAGTAATATTCCTAATTTTATATTTTCAAGAATCAATATAACATAAACATAAAATTATATACAAATATGGGTCGACAAGGCACTGGTTTCAAAATACAGGGTGTTAAGGTTTTTATTTAGTGTTCCTATTCTTTTAAATAAAATCTATGATAAAAATTCTGAAGAAAAAAAAATTTAGGATCCGGAGGATCTTTGGTTTGACGAATTCGAATCAAATCTTAGTATCGCTCTTACTTATAGGGCTCGATACCTACATTTTTCACTATTTTCGTACGGCCCTGTATTAAATTTTGATGAAAATTAAATAATTCTTTTGTTATTTTTACGTCAAAAGGGTATACTTTTTTAATAGATATGAGCGTTTTTGAGATATTTAGATTAAAGAAAAAAATACGACTCATCTGATTTTATTGTAGCAAAATTTAAAAAAATAAACAAAATGTATTTTTATTTTTAATAAAATAATTGTTTAAGTGCTTTGTGTTCACTTTAATTCAATATATCAGTGATTTGAACCTCCCCCAAAGGCAATAATCCAAGGGATTAAGGTTTGACGATCTAACTGGCCCATTATACGCAACACTCCAACCAATCCATCGGTAATGTACACGTAAACTGTCGTGTACAGGAGCCTCATCATGCTGCGAGTAAATGTTGCATGTGTAATTTTCTAGGTAGTTCAGGTCGCTATTTAATCATTTCAACGTTTTCCCAATTTACGAGTAGGATCATTTCCAGGTAATTGATATTAGATTTATTTTATTGAGAAATAAGTTGAAATATCCATAAAAAATGTTGGGAATTGCCTGATGATGACTGTGGAAACGTTATGTATACCTGTTAATAAAAAGCGATATCGATACGTCTGAAAATTATGTAATTTGCCTGGAAAAAGAAATTATAAAATAATTTGAAATGCCTGGAAAAAACTGAAGTCAACTATCTTGAATTAAGTAAAAACGAGAGTCACAAAGAACGACTTCGAAAGTTCTAAAAATAACGTTCTGAAATTAATTAAAAACCCACATGGATAATAATGTTAATTGTCTCGAAAACGTTAATAATATTTTTTTCCAGGCAGTTAAAGTTGTTTTTCAATTTTTTACAGTTCTTGATCTCTTTCAGGCAGCTGGCATTAGTTTTTAATTCTTTTAAATTTTTTTATCACTTTCAGACTTTCAAATTTGTACTACGTAGTTGACTTTTTTAATTTTCTCCAGGCAGGTGCAGTTCATTTGTTTTTTCAGAACGAAAACTACATGAAAAAAAATTAGGAAAATTTATCAATTGCATGGAAAAAAATGGTGCCAACGGCCTGAAAATGGCTATGAAAATGTTGAAAAAAATAAGGTCTTGAAAGTCACAAATATTTATTTCGAAATGTTTAAAAATTACTTAAGGGGGACATTTTTTAATAGATTTCTAAAGTGTATTTGATAAAAATAGAACCGTTTTTAAATAATCAGATGCGTCGTAATTTAAAATTATGTAATTTAAAAACTCCCGGATACCAATTTTGACTCCAATATTTACATTATTATAGATTTTATTTAACAACTTTGTGGACCCATGTTTCTATAAACTTCTATAAACGTAAATGTTTTTTTTTTGATCCTAAATACGTACCTGAAGTATGACAATGTAGGAATTTCCTCCTGAATCACCCTGTATACATAAGAGCTAAATACAAACTTAACTTGTGATAATTCTTTTCATACAAAAAAAATCTCTACAAGCATTAACACTTTTATACTACAAATCTTTTTTGCTAATTCTAGTGAATTTTATGTATACTTTTTAGAAACTTTTATATATATAAAAGTAAAGGTTTGATTCTGGAAAAAAAGTAAATGATTGATGATGTTGATCTTATATAGAAATAGTAAGTGTATTGTGTAAGATCGCTTGTCCAGTAAAAAACTTTTTATAATTCTACAATATATATATATATATATATATATATAAAATTTGTTCAGTGTATAATTGTAAATGATTGTCCATATAATCATATTAATTAATATTAATGTATAAAGTCGTAATTGAAGAATCTTGGATTTATAGTAAATTGTGAAAAGTGTGAATTTGTTTTGTACAAAGCATAAAATTGGGTAATTGCATTTAAGTTGCAATTATCTATTGGTGTAAAAAACTTAATTTTGACAAAAATGTCAGTTAGCCACTTTTACGCATTGGACGGCAAACTAGCGATAGGATAAAGTTAAATTTAAAAATATTTATTTTATGACATTTAGCATAGGGATGGATACTTAACTATACTATTTTTCCGAATAACTGCACTTTGGGTCCTACTAACGATGAAAAATTCTACATTTTTTAGGTACAACATTTTTTGAAACCCTTTGTTATAGTACATTTTTAATTCACCTTGCCATTATTTAACCTATTAATTTTATATTTATTTAGAATCATTTAGTTTAAAAAAAAACTCATTGTAAACGAAGCAATATAATTTTTAGCTTATTTAACAATTTATTTTTATTTTGTTTTTTTTTTAAATAATTTTAACTTTATTTAAGTTTTTTATTAATTTAAGTTTTTTTTTGAGTTTTTTTCTGTTATTGCTCTTTTTTTAAGATTATTTTCATTATCCGTGCCGCAGCTGTAACAAAATCTATCGACACCGTTCGACCCTTTCCAGACACGAGAAGTACGAGTGCATGACCAAAAAACTGTTTCAGTGTCCGTACTGTCAAAGCGGTGTATCCCAAAAGTACGATATGAAAAAACACGTTAAAAATCTACATCCGGAAAGAATTCAAGAGTTTGCAAGCATTTATAAGAGCTGGTACGCCCGACCACAGACTTATTTTTTGCAATTAAGAAACAAATAAAACTCGTTAAACTAAAGGATATTTTAAAAAATGTATTAAATACACTACTTCCAGATCATAACTTTTTTATATTCATTAACTTTTTTATATTTTTTTATGTGAAGACTGCAACTCTATTTCAAATTTACCAAAACGTCATTTATTTCGGAAAGAGCAAATTAGTCGAAGCAAAATATCAGTACAAAATCGCATTTTATCTTCAAATAGGTAATGAAATTTTGCAATTTTTATTACTTAGATATAACATAACTTTGAGTGACTTTTCATTTATCGTCTGTAGAATTATTCAAGTTTTATCCTTTACCTAAGAAAGATCTGTTTGAAAATTCGGCATCTTAATCCATCTAATAAAACGTGTAATTTACTAATAATGCTCCAATGTTATACATCCTCTTTTAAAAAATTTTATAATTTATTATGAGGTAGATATTATAGTATTTTAGAAACTTGTTATTGTGGACCACTAGGTTTAGTTGTATATTTAATATTTTTATATAACCTTATTAAATATGTTATTGCAATATAAATAGTTTATTCATAAAGCTATACAATCTATCATTAGGTACCATTGCATGTTTTGCTTTCGTTCTAGTATGACACCATAAGAGGTAAGTTGGCATCACTAAGTTTTTTTTTTTCGTATTTATTGCTTGTAGTGCATTTGTTTCTCGATAAATTAACATTGTAAATGATCTTTAAATGTTTTAGCGAGAATTTTACCTCACCAATGTGACACCTGTCATAAGTCGTACAAGAACAGATCAACCTTGTACCGGCACAAGAAACACGAATGTAATCAAAACCCATACCAGTGCTTTTATTGCGGTAGATTTTACCGACAAAAATACGATTTAAAATTGCACGTCTATAAAAAGCACCCTCAGGAAGTCAACGAGTTTAATAAGCTTTATAAAAATTTGCATATATTTAAGACACCGGTACATTTGAGTTTTTAGCCAAAGAATATTTAAGACTGTAGTAATTAGAGAGAATGTTGGATTGATTTGGGAAGGCTTGTAAAAAATTTTCTTTTTCTAAACATAAATACGTAATTTAAGCCAAAGTTTCTAATCCAAATTGAGATTAAGTCTTATCTAGTCTATTTAAAAGATATAATTAAGTGAATGGATGTATTTCCATTTTTATTGGCTTGTAAGGGCTATAATTAGGTTGATAGAAGAGAATACCTTTAGCAAGTAAAGAATTGATGTGTAGCAGCATGTTTCTAAATCGATTGCAAAATATAATAATGAATAATACTCGTATAAAATTACGAGTATTATTTATTCGATTAAGAGTTTAAAAATTGGACTGCATATAAATCCAGAAATTAATTTTATAAACATATCGTTTTCCTATTTTATTAAAGCGTTACAAAACCTAGCATACACACCCTATGTACTGTATTCTAGATCTTTACTTGCAGTTGAGTTTTTACACTTAGAAACTATTCTTGGTTCCATCTATATCGCACAATTACTTGTAATAGAATTTCTACTCCTGATTGCTAATATTATACAGAACATGCTTTAGAAAAACTAATTGAACTATTTGACCATAAAAATTAGCCGACCTTGGACGAATCCAAAATTATTGTCTTTAGAAAGTTCTACTTAATAATGTATGATTCAATATGGAAGAAATCCACTGTTACTCTTCAATCTAGACCAAGCGATATGCCTCAGCTAATTTAGATAATAGAAATGCTTGAGATCTATTTAAGTTAAATGATTTATGTCCCTTCTTCAACTTACATTTAATTTTTAAAATAATTTATTTTTATCTAGACACCCTCAGACTTAGAACTATTAAAATATTGATCAGTCAGATTTATAGCCTCTGCAGTCCTATAAAATAATTATGAGTAAAATCTAAAGTAAATTTAATATTCTGACTGCTTTAGTTTATAGTTTTGTAAACACTTTAGTATGTAGTACTAGTGATTTTAATTTAGTTACCATTAACTCTGTTATGTGCCATATATTTTTGCGATATTTTAGATTTGTTGTGTCTGATTTTTAAGCTATATTTATTTGTGCGTAATAAATTATTATCATTATTATTAAAATAAATCATCATTTAATACCTTTAAACTAAATTAAAAAAAATATTTCTGCAAAATATTTGAAAAAAATATTTAAATATATAAATTTATTATAGGTCCAAAGTATACGTGTGATAAATGCAAGAGGTACTACAGATCAAAGCAGGCATTACTTTACCATCGAAAAATGGAATGTCAAAAAGGAAAATCATTTTGTTGTCTTTATTGCTCTTACACAAGTAAACGGTCGTACCATGTTAAGTTACACAGCCTAGCAAAACATCCCATAGAAATGGAAATGATATCCAAGGACAATCAGAAGTGTTATTATAAGAATACTGAGTGTAAAGTAAAAAAATAAGAAGAACGTTAAGAAAACTAGAAATCACATTGGCACCCGTGTTTAACCACTACTTCAAGACTGTGCCATCTGAGTATAGCGTATTTAACGAGATGTACGTTGTTGTGTTAGAGTTAATTTAATTTCAACATTATGTATTTACCTATCAATAAAGATATACAAATATAACGGATCGAGTTTCATAACAAAACATAAACACTCCGTTTAAAAAAAATTAAATAAGTCTTTTGTTCAAAAAGTAATATATATTTTTAGATTAGATTTTAAAAGCATTATTTAATTTTTGTAATACCAGCCTTACAAGTAAAAATACCCATTTACAAGGCACTAGAATCAGTTTTGACCCTAAAAAAGTATGCTTTAAAACTTTCCAGTTTCCCCTATATAAATAGACAAACACCAAAACTCTTATTAAATAAGACATAATATGACAAAAAAATCGAAAAAATTGTTTATGTAATAAACAGAGGTCCTATGTACTGGTTAAGAGAAGAACATAGATGTGTAAGGTCCTAGTTTTTGTTTTAATTTATATGTAGGGTATTACTATTAAAGAACTAGTACATTTAAAATAAAACGATGAAGATTTGTAATAAAAAATATAATTTGAATTCTTTTGTCTAATAATCTGTACTATTTTTGAAGTAATATATATTTTATAGATATTAATAATTACTTGATTGATACTTTTATCATAAGCCTACCTCGATATATTAAAATTGAGTTTTAAAGGCAAATATATAATGGTTTTTCGTATTTAGTTATAATTGTTATTATTAACTCTACAATATAACATAAAACAACTTTCTAGGTAATTTATTATTCTATCTAAGAAAAAATTTATTCTCATTTAATTTAAACACAATTAAAAAATCGATATGTAGTAGTACTGGCCAGTCACCTTGCTCACATTATAATATCCAGCTGCAAAATATTCCACATATTTTTCATGTTAAAACTTAGTTATCTTTCAGTTCTTGGTAAGTTGCTTTCCCGGATCAGTTGTAAGTCCAACTGAAAATTTAGTTCAGAATTCTCTTCTTTTTAGTTAATTTAGTTAATACTTAATTTAGAATTTTTGAAATATATAAACATTTTTGAGGCATAATACATAGGAAACTTTGACCCAAATGAGGTACTTAAAATAACCTTTAAATACTTTCTGATCGAAAAATGCCGGAAATATAAGAAAACTAATCAAAAAACATTATCTAAGTATAACATAAGGCACACAACCGAAATTAAAAGCTAAAGAAATTGTCAGTGCTAATCGGCAACGAGTAATGTACCTCTTAATGAATCTACTGGTCAGATAAAGGATTAAATGGTTCATTTCAATAAACCAATATATTAGATTGCTTGAAGGCCAGGGTTAAATTCTAACAACATCTTTGTTTCCATGCATATGCCTAAATTACATTCCTGTACTATTATAGTTATGTAATTCAGAAGAAGTTGAATTACTGTAAAGTGCCTGTCGTAATTCTACTGAGATAAATTTAGCGAACATAGATCCTGTTGCAACTCGTTCTAATGAAATAAATCTTAAGTTTTGGGGAGGAAAATTTATGATATGGCTTACTTAGAGTCAGCAAAGTACATTCATTCCTCATCAGACTTTATACATCTAATATTAAGCTGCAATATGTCAATGACTTGCGAAAATACTACTTTGAAATTAGCTGAATACTGACCTTCATAATACTCATGTAGAGTTAAGTCAATGGGATATTCCCGACTAAACGATTTAATAATTTTGACATTTCAGGTTATACCTTTTTCGGCATTTTCTTATTTATTTCTGTATATTACTATAAATAAAAAGTTAATTTGAGAAAAACATAAAAGACGAAATATAAAAAAAGAGGATAGCCTCACATAACAAAACTATCAAAATGTTTTAGTTATGTGTGCCTCAATGATCCTGCCGCGTGGTCAAAGTTCCAGTTTTTATATTCATAATTTTGCATCTATCTATCTGTCCGATCTATCGTTTCAGGTTTTGGAGAACCACTGAATTGTCACCAGGTTGTATGTTATTGTAAAGTTTATTGATAGTTGATATTAGCTTAAATTAAAATAGCGTTATGATTCAATTGATTTAATTTAAGAACTTTGATTTAATTGCGTTTGTGCATAACTTGTATGGGATTTATCATTGCAAACATATGTTATATATATTGTCATTTTGTCTTTGTGATTGCCGGGTATATGATATTTTTTAAGTCGACCTGCAATAACCTAAATGCATTGGAATCAGGAACTTTAATCTGTCTAGAGAATATTGTAACGATATTGTAAACACCGAGAAACCACTTAATTATCTGTCATTCCGGATTAACACTAGTGGATAATCTGATCTTTCGGAACAGCATTCTGCCGAGTATATAAGGAGCCGCATCGCCGATATTAGCTAGTTATTAGTTCAGTGACGTAAAGTTCGGAATATTGGCGCGAGATTTAAATAGTTGTAAATAAAGACAGTAAAAATAAATATCTCTAGTAGTCGTGAGTGATCGTGTTTTCGAAGTGAAGTGTGTAAATAAATTAGTTGACTATTTTCGATTGTTTTAATTCACACGTAACGAACGGAAAAAACGAATTGTGTGGAAAAAAAATTAGCTATAAATGTAGTATATTGTAGTAATTAGTTATATTCATTTTTGTATTGCTTTTAGATATAAACAGATATAGTAAATCCGGCCACCGGTGTCCTACGTGCAACAAAATCTACAGGTATAGAAGCAGCCTAAACAGACATCAGAAATACGAATGCTTAAAGCAGGGCAAAGAGATCTGCACTATTTGCCACAAAGTCTTTAAACACAAACATAACTTGATATCGCATATTAGCACAGTTCATGCATCTGGGACGTATTTTTAAAAGATTACTTTGACCCCATTATTTTATGTAAAGTGTTAATTTGTTATATTTGTTCATAATACTTTTAAGTTGCATAATTTTTATTATGTATTATTAATTTGATCAAAAATAATTATGTAAAATTAATTCTTAAAATGTTTTTAATACAATAAAATATATTTTTTAAATATCATTATTTCAAAATGGTATGTTTTACAAAAAGCTACTGTACTTTAGGTTTTTGTCCAGAAAAAGATATGCCATAAAATCTTTGCAAGACGAAAAAATACATATTTATACTATTAATGCAAATGTAACATAATTTATTGAGTTCTTTAAAAGTAAATACATTATGCTTCATTTGTTTTAAGAAGCATAATAATATATTATTTATTTTTAACAAATATATTAAACTTTTTTAGTTTGCCGCTTGAAATGCCCCAATTGTCTACGAACCTATTCAAATAGAGGCAATCTACAAAGACATCTGAAGTATGAGTGTGGACAACCTAAAGGTTTTCTATGTAACTTATGTCCTTTTAGGGCTCATAGGAGAGAAAGTCTTCTTGTGCATATGAAAAGTACACACAAAATCATAATGTGACAGACTGAAGTAATTCATCTTAAGTCTCATCTAAGTTTTTGAATTTCGCCAAATTTTGCTTGTTTCATGTATAAATTGGCCTTTATACATGGTTCCTACTAATCTTTTTAATTAAAGTAATTACCCAATATTATCTGATTGGCTCATATGAAAGTAATATTAAATATATTTTTATTGAAATTGCAAATTCCACTTTTGATATTTTTCTAAACTCAGAAATACGTTTAGAAATATATACAAAAAATGTGGTCCCCTAAAGTCAATATATTATCATTATATTATGCTTAATATCTGTTATGCTATGGTTAAATTTTTTTAAGGATAGAAATCTTTGAACTGATCGTTTTTTATAAAGAATTGAAAATATGACCACCTATTTAACAGCTGCGTATACAATTACTACCAGCTGAATCCTACATCGAGGACCTCTTAGACTCAAAGTTTAACTTCATTGAGATAAGAAATGTAATATTTAAGAATCTAAAACAAAAAAGAGTTTTCAAAAAAATGAGGTCTGAATTTAATAGATGGTTTTATATGGTACACGTAATAAGCAGTTTACCAAATATGGTTTCTATCGTAATCGTTTAATGCAATAAAATTTTGAAACTAGTAAGTAGTGGTTTCATGATTCTATAAAATAAATTAAACAAGAATTACTGGAAAGTTCAACTTTTTATAGTAATTAATAGTTTGTTGCATTAATATTTTTAAGTAGTACGAGGTTTGGTTATTAAATAACTTCTCTGTTAGTCTTAACTTCTCTCCCAGTCTTAAATAACTGTTCTCGCAGTGTTACTAAAACCAACAAAAATAAGTCTGGTTGACAGTCTGACTCTCTGAAACCTATTCAGTCATCAGCATATAATTATGTTACCTGAATTTTGAATTGTACATCCTTGCTTTTTTGATTCGTCATGTGAAATTTTTCTAACCGTTTCTTTATCGGGTTTTAAAGCCTCGCCAATTATCGATAAAAAGGTTATTGCCGATGCACCAAAGTTGGCAGAGACGAAAACAAAAAGAGTGGATCTGGATGAATCCTGTAGATAAGAGTTCATGGCATTTTCTGATATTGCTGACAATAGTCAAATGAAATACTTTGAGGTAGTATTTACTAAAGGAGGAGTTAGGAACAACTGCTTTAAAAGTGTCTTAGAAACACTTTTTTTAAATAGAATCGTGGAAATAATTAGATTGAATACTTCTCCAACTGTTGTGCAACGAGCGTTCATATACTCGTTTTACAAACTAGGCTTCACTGTAATTTTTTTTATTCCAATTAGTCCTGCTGCAATGTCAACCTTTGTCTGAAAAGAGGTCAACTGCTGGTTTTATTGCAAATGATTCTGTATTTATTGATTTAGTAGAGCCTGGAGGTGGAATTTTAACAGACAAAGGCTTTCCTTAGACAAAACATTATTATTTAAACGCCAGTGTGTACTGGTTATGCCACCTTTGGTGTTATTTAAAGAGCTATGAAATTGCCAGTGTTCGTATTCATGTTGAACTAGTCATTTAAATAATGACAATTTATATAATGATGTCTTAAATTAATACATAACTTTTGCCTTAAATTCACAAGATTTTGCACATTGCTTGTGTGCTTGCCGAATACAGAAGACCGAAAACTGATTTATAAAACAGTAATTATAAGAAGCTAAATCATGTAAAATGCCGAAAGGGTAACTACAATGTTGATACTGCAATATAATATTATTACTAAGTATAAGGAATGTAATAGCTCACTCCTCCTGTTTTAAAATTATTTCTCCATCCTTTGGAAGGCTTCTTCTCGGGAATTTTTTTAGAGAGATAACATTGCTCGCTATTGTGATTACCAACATTAGGACGACCTGATACGGCACCAGAAAAAGAAGAATTTAATATATAGTTTATACAAAGCATCTTATTTCAGCGATTATCCCAGTCGATTTCATTTCACTGAGCATTTCTCCGCGCTGCTGACAGCAATTGTCTACTCAAGTATCGATTTATTCGTGCATGTAGACTTCTTAGTCCTAACATTTGACTGTTTTCGGATAAATTATTTTTTTCTAAATTTTGTCTTTTTTGTGGTAAACTGGAAATAACGTTAGTGTTTTAATGAGTGTAAACAGTAAATTTTACTAATTCTAGAGATTCCTCGGCCTTATATAATTCGATTTAATTTCATTGAGCATCTTTTCTACAAATCTAGCTCGTAAGCCAGCATTCAGCAGTATCCGTTTAATCCTGTATATAGACCTCTTAGATCTAAAATTTTTCTTTCTTTGGATGGGAATAGCTCCTTATTTAAAGGATTTTCTAAATATGATTTTATTGTTTTTTGTAATACATTCATTTTTGAAGATATACTCTTGCCTTTTCAATTTCTTACAAACTTGTAAAAAATAAGTAATTCAAGTATCACATCCAATTAAGTTATGCGTATTATAGGAAACTGACTAGAATTTCAACTAACGAAGGTATTTTTTAAATAGGGTTTTTTATTTTCTATTTTAATACATTCGTTTTTGAAGATATGCTCTTATTAATATTAACAAAGAAATGTATGTATCATGTATCAAGCATTATATATTTCCTCATTACCTTTCTATATTACATTTCTTTGGCTCGAGGAGGTGCATTTTCTTCATTTGAATACCTATGTAATTATGTCAAAATTAATTCTGCGGTCACGACAATATGAATTTGACAGTGACCGTGTAAATTCCATTAAATGGATTTAATATTTCGATACGGGTGCGTCCTTAGGTAAATTAATAAAATTATGTGTATACAAATTGAACAACTATTAAAAAAACTCAACAACTTGCCCAAAATCCAATGCTGCCCTGCTTTATTGTTATTGGTATTATAATTGTAAAAAAATATTATCGAAAATATATCTTATAATCAACGTATAACATTGTAAGTTAACCTGTATCAATTTGATACATTTTACAATGTGATACATACAGATTACATTACATTATCCAAAACTGATTTAAAAAATAAAATACTTCCAACAAATTACCCCATCACAATGATTTTGACTTAAATTTAAAATAAATATAATTGGAGGTTTTTCCGGATTTTATATTTTGTTTACATAAATGCTTACTGGATTTAAGTCATCCTGTGGTTAAAGAAAAAATGCAGTTGTATCTCCCTGTATACGTTTATTATTCATATATTTTTTCCAATGATATAATTATTTTGCCAAATATCAATTTTGAAATCAATTTTGTTGAAATACTCGAATACCTTGTACCGAATGTCCTGTATCGTGCCAATCTGAAGTTTTTATAAAATATTGTTATTCTGGTTATTATAATTTTAAAAGTTTTATTTTTAACAGTTGTGTTTTATTTCGCACGAATTTTTTCAGCGCTTCTCTAACATCACGCTTTAAGGTCTGGGTCTTTCACACATTATGTTTCTTTTCCTGAGGACCTGCATTATTATCATCAAAAACCGACATCCTAATAAATAATTTTTATAATTTTTAGTGCACAAATATATTTTTTTTTTAGTTTGCCCACCTATTCCGAACTTTTTGCTCGCATACGAGCATCAGGAATTTATGTGCGAAAATTGTCATAAAACTTATGCCAAAAAGTCGACGATGGTGCGACATATGAAATACGAGTGCGGAAAATTGCCGAGGTTTGGCTGTTCAAAATGCGGGTACCGTGGGTACCAGAAAACCCACGTGGAGCGGCATTTAGCTAGGAAACATGATATTTTATTAAAGCCGGATATTAATAAGAACATTGTTGTTTTTAATATTTGATTGTTAATTTATGCATTTGATTTATTTGTTTTGTTAGATTTTTTTTTAGTATATTACATAGTTTATTTTAGTTTTTTTTTCTGTAATAGTTTTTATTTTATTTAATTTATGTAGAGTTTCAACTTTATGTTTGCAAGAACTAGTACTAAGAGATTAAAACCACTTAGGAATTTCTCTTTAAAGCATTGTTTTACTTTAATTTTTCTTTTGAAAATTCTAGAAAACTGAATTTTTAAGTTAGAAAAACAAACAAATTCCAATAATACTTAAAAGAACACGAAGTTGGTATACCTTGTAAAATATTGTCGCATGATTTTTTTAATTGAAAAAAAAGCATAGTTTTTCGTGCTTGGCACTTTTTTTATGGCCAATTTTATAAAATAAAATTGTTGCTTTTAGTGAGTAAATATTAAGTTTTATATATTAAGTTGTTTACTAATTTCTTATTGGTTTATGATTATTTTCGAAATAAGAAGAATTTGATTATTTTAGAAGTTTTATTAAGTTATAGTTTTTCAATTATTGTTATGTATTTAATTTTGGCAGTTTTTGTTTTATATGTATATTTATTTGTACAAAACCTATTTACCCACGATATCTTCCAGAGTTTAAAAGCATTATGAACATTTTGAGACTGACACGATAAAAAAATTTCATATTTTGGAAGTTTGAAAAGAGTTTATACTCATTGTTACAATATTATATAATAATATATTTAGCATAATTTTTATTAACATATACACGTAGTTTTAACTTGAGGGTTGGGGATAGAATTGTTATTTTATAAAATGTTGTACCAATATCGTTAACAAACATTTAAATATTATATTAAAGTTATTATAAAAAAAATATTAGTTTTAATTTGAATGTTATGTTCTTCCCAGCTGTAAAGGTTATGGAGTAGTTCCTTAAAAATTAACAATAAGGCAAACATTCTAACATTAGTCTATTTTTAGATCCCTATAAGGCATTTTTTTGTCCAAACTGCTACAAAGGATATAGGCACCAACAATCATTGCATAGGCATAGAAAATACGAGTGCGGAAAACAACCACTTTTCCAATGCAACTTTGAGGGATGCAACTTTAAAACAAAAGTAAAGTGTAACCTAAAACAGCATATGTTTCGACATCTGAAAGGAAAGTATCAACTTATCAGTAGCTGAAATATGGTGAAGGAGAGAGCTGAAAGCAATGTTTTCTACTAGTTAAAGTATTATGGACAAATGGAAAAAAGGCAGGATAGAAGATAATATTAATTTGTTAATAGTTGGTGTATTATTATTAAGAGTTTAATAAAAATAAATAATTTTCGGTTGCCACCATAACAGTAATTGTTATTGGTTGGAATTTATAAATTGAACATTAGCAATTGTTGAACAAAACCATATTTATCTATCAGATTAAACAATTAATTATTATTTACGTCCTTCTGAAATTAAATTTTTAATCAGATACATGAATAAAAAACTTGAAATCTTTTTTTTTTTTGACGATGCTATTAATACACGTAAATTTTTTGGTGCTTTATCATTAATACATGCCGAGGTAAGGGATAGAATTTCACTATGTCCCATGAAGAAGGGGAATTGCTTACTATAACTACTCAAGTGTCCACTTTCACACTGTAAGCATTGGAGTTATTACTAGTGATAATAATTTAACAAAAAGTTCAGCTAGTATAGTACTAGATGCATCAGATGCCGAAATAGCAATACATTTCAGAATTTGGATAATAAGATTTGCACACATGTCTATATAGTGTATCGGATGAAAATAGAACAATGATTTATTTTTTGCTTTTATTAACTCTTTAATATAAATCATTGGAAATTATTAAAACTAATACATACATTGCTAAAAACTATATTTATTACATTCTGCTCCATAGTGATAAAATCATTTAAAGAAATATTAATTAATTTTTTAAAACGTTGCAATATTCCTTTACAATTTCTTTTTATATATATAATCTTCTTTTGTAGCCTATGAGGTCTCTCCAAAATGACATGTAACTAATTTACATTACAATATAACACGAGTGCTAACGTTTCGAAATAATGTTTTCTTTTCCCAATCAATGAATTTAGATTTTCCTTTCTCATAATATTCTTTATTTGATTTAGAATACTCGTATATTATTCTAAGAGTTGGTACGGTGGTATAATTTATGACCACTGCTTGTTCTAATCAACTTTAAGAAATGTGTGCGTCAAGTTACAGGTGCCTCAGCTTATTTTATGTACATCAACTTACTTTTATAAGCATCAACAAATAAAATAAAGTTTTTACGGGCAAATTTTCTATTTACTACACAAAACTCATAACTAGCACTTTGCTGCAAGAAATTGAGGTTACGTTGCTACTGTATTCAGTTTGTCTCCAGCATATCTTTAGTTAATACCATCATTACTTTTAACTTTTCGCTTATTTATTTCAGTATTTGGGTGGTTTATCGCTGAATTTTTATAATAATTTCATTGTAAATTAATTTTTAAATATGTACTTAAAATCTTTATTTTGTTCGTAAGTTTAATTTGTAACTATTCTAATTTAAGTAAAACACAATTTTCTAAAAAAAAAGAAACATAAAATGTGACGTTTTTAGAAAGGGTTTGGTGGTATTCGTGTCTTCCTATTTTAGTAATAACAACGATATTTAATTCTTGCCTTTATAATTTCTCACGAACTTTTAAAAGATTAGTGATTAAAGTATCATATCCATTTAAGTTATGCATATTATAGGAAACCTTGAATTAAATGCCAACTAATTAATGTATGCTGGTTATTTATTAATTTTAAAGAAGCTAAAAAGACGAATAGACACGCATGAAATTATCTTATTTTTATTTGTAACTGGAAAAGTGCTCTTACTTATAACTATGTAGATGTTTTGTATATTAAAACTGTAGGCTGTCTTTAAGTTTTTTCTATATAAATATTTTTATAATAAAAGCCAGTAAATTCGCTAAAATGAGAAACTTTCTTTTAAACTGTAATTGTTACTCTTTTATTATTAAAAAATGTTTATGTTTTTTTATAATTATTGTACTTATTTTTACTGTGGATAGATTTAGTTTGCTTAATGGACTAATTAAATAAAATATAAAAAAAAATACTTTTTTTTATTTGTGACTAACTCCCATGTGGTAACCTAAATTAATTTATTAAATCGAAAAATTCGTTTGCTTGCGTATAAATTAGCATGTTTTTATTTATTTCAATGTTAATTGTTAACCTACCCATTTATTAAAATTCAAACTTTTTACTTAATAAATAATGTACATATTTAATTTTAAATAACTTCTAACATTAATTTAACTAATTTTAGGCAACACATCTACTGACCAAAGATTTTTATACACCAAAGAGCATGACTACTGTGAAACACCTAAAAAATATGATATCGAGACTACTTTGTCTAAAACAAATTCACCTTCTTCAGAAATACAAAATTCCGAAGACATACCAGAAGACCCAAACATGTTTGGTATAAGTGACGACGAAATGAATCATATCACTGATATCACTAACATTAGTGAACTAATTAACGCTATGGGTAGTGGCTCTAAGTCAACTCATTCGGAACTGGAACCCACACAAAAACAAGACTATGAAAATAAAACTAAAGATACTGGAGTTAATTCTAAAGAAGGAAAATATACCGACGAGTTACTAAGTGAAACCAAAGATTCGGATGATTTTTATTCAACAGGCTTCAGAGGCTTTGACAATAGTGAAAAAACTTCTACTACTGAACTTAACACTTGCGGCAATAATAATTTTTTAAATATAGAGGCTGTTAAAAAGAAACTTAACGAGCAAATTATAGCGCGAAAACCCGATTTAAAAGCAAACAATGATTCAACGACTCCTGACGGAGTTCCTGCCATAGATGGCCCTTATATATTACCACCAATTCAAACTAACATCAAAGCAAACGACGCAACTCCGCCTAAGAAGAAAGAGTTCATATGCCACTCCTGTCAAAAAATTTACTATTCATTTGGGGCGTTGCAGCGCCACCTGAAGTTCGAGTGCAATATAAGCCAAAAATTTAAGTGCCCCGTATCAGAATGTAGGTACAAGGCCAAAGCTGTTTCGAGTGTTATTAAGCACGTATCAGTTGTGCATCCGCATTACGAAGATATTGTGGAATTTCAAAATCAGTTCTCTTAAAAAATAGATTCTTTTTAATTTATTGTTGCATTAGTTGTTATAATAGTGTCTTGATATACCAAATTTTCTTAGATTAGTAAATATTTACGTACCTGCATAACTGCATATATGGGGTGTGATAAAAAATAATGCAACAGTAAAATAATTTTGAAGTTACCCTTTTGGCTAGGGATACACATCTAATGGTGATTGGGTGGGATGCAAAGGTTCTGGTGCTAAGGATTGTTTAATTTTTTATTGGAAACTAAGCAGTTTCTTCTTGTGATCTTAACATGCACTTTGGTTTACAACAACAATTAGTTGCATGAAATTCTACATCTTCTGCAAGGTTATCGTGTTATGCCATGGATTTTAATATTAGGTTTTCCATCTGTCTACTTGTCAAAAGTCTGGGAACAAACTGCATTTATCGGCCTTTCATTATTAATTGACCTGCAAGGAATTCATAGATATTTGGCAAGCCTTGCCATATGTCCCACTACCAACTAATAAAACCAAAATCCTTAAAGAAGAAATAGTTCATACACCACTTCTTTGAAAAAAAATATTACAATTGGTTTGCCGTTTAATACGTAAATTTTCTTTTTCTGGTATTATCCACACAAAGAACTTTCCTCTCCAAGAACAATTAGCTCCATGAGGTTCCATATTTTCTGCAAGATCATCTTCTATTTATATGCAGGTCAAACATTTGTGAACAACATGCACTCATTTCACTTAAAAATCGTTAACTGTTAAGTTAGCAATAAGAGATACTTAATAATTATTTGAAAAATGTACAACTTGAACAAGCATTGTGTTTCGTTTTGTAACTCACAAGAATCAGGTTACGAATCTTTATACATCTGCTAGTAGTTCTCGGCTGCTGCTAGAATTCAATGAGTGTATTTTTTGATTACATCTCTTACTAAATTGTAATTTCTTTTATTGTTAATACAAATATATTCAAGGAAAGTCAACAAGCATCAATTAAAATCTCTTATTATGAAAGATACAGGAACAGTTAAGTGGTATAGATTCCATTACAAGTTATGCTAATTTTCTTTATGGCGTAGAACCCTAAGAAGGTATTTTTGGTATCGGTATAACTATGTAATATTCATTATGTGAAAACATATTTTCTCTCGTTCTTTTCTGTGTTCCCTTTAAAGCCAAAAAATTAAATGGCGCCCAAAATAGATGTGTTCAAATAATTTATGTTAAATCAAAAAATATATTATACATTAATGTTATATCATATTATAGAAATATATATTTATAGAATATAGTTATATAGTGCCTTTGTTGCATTCTATCTTAAAAATAATATTATATGTAATAGTTGTTTAATTGTGTTAATTCGGGGTTTTTTCTTTTATATTATATAAGATTTAATAATGTTATCACTATATCGTAATTTTTACATTTTGTTTTTGTTTTAAAAATTTAGATTTTGTATTTTGAAAAGGTTTAGTGTAGAGGTTTATTTGCCTTATGACATTAATGGACCAAAGTGTGTTATGTGTGATGCACCTTAATCGACTTAAGGATTTATTATATAAATATATATCTATAGGTTAAACTATATGTTATCTTCTGTTATGTTATTTTCATATTTTATATCTATTTAGTACAATAAAGTATTGATATGATGAAATTTTGTTGCGATTTTTAATGACTTTTAGCAATTTTTAATGAACGAAAGTTTTATTTTAGGGATTTCGCAAAGCAATTTAATTGCACTGGAAACTTATTCAATTTAAGTAAAACACAATTTTCTGAAAAAAAAAAGAAACAGAAAATGTATTGAGCTTAAGAAAGGTTTAGTGGTATTCGTGTCTTTCTCTTTTAGTAATAACAATGATATTCAATTCTTGCCTTTTTAATTTCTCACGCTTTTTTAAAATGTAAGGGATCCAAGCATCATATTCATTTAAGTTATGCATATTATGAATAGGATTCGATAGATTTTTTTTTGTAGGCTGTTTATTTTTCTTATAGTAATACTACGTATGAACTAGAGTCAAGCAGAGATGAGTATATCATTACTTTTACTATGTTTATATAGAAACAATTTTTAATTTAATTTTAGTTTACTAGACCTAGAAGTAAAAAAATAAAATAAATAATATAGGATCGCATTTAAAAAAAATCATGGAAGGCGAATTATTAGATTTTAAATTAAAAAAAAAAAGTTATTATCGATTTATTTTCGTGTAACTCCATTTTATAAGAATTAAAATAGAGCATTTTTGTCCGGATTTCCTTTAACTGGATCTTGTATCAATTTTCTAGATCCTATTATGTTTTTTAATTTGAATAATTTGAAATTTGGGTCACCTTTCTCATCTTCAAATATTCTCTTTCCCCCTTTTGATATATACTACAAAACCTATTTTTATTTTTTCCTCGTTTAATTTCAGATGTATTGTAAGTAAACCTACAAAACTTTGTGAATGTCCTTTAATCCTATTTTAGTTAATTATTAATAAAATTAAAATATTTTAGGTTATACGTGCTTAATTTGTGGAAAATCATATAAAGTGGCAAGATCCCTGTGGAGACACCAAAAATACGAATGTCAACAAGAGCCCAAATTTCAATGTCAATATTGTCAGTACAAGGCGAAACATAAAGCAAGCGTAATGAAACACATGTTTGCTGCACATACGCAAGAATTCGTTAGGATTAGTCAGCTAAAAGAAGATAATTTTTGAAATAAATAGGCAACTAATATAAATCTGAAATATTACAAAGTAAATTCAATTCCTAAATTTTATAAAAGCGTAAATGTCATGCGATGAAATGCAATGATTAAGATCCGTTAGTCTAATTTTCATATTAATTTCACTTTAAAATGGCTCTCTATTTTGTTATTGCTGTACATAGTTATACTAGACGTCCTAGAAGTAAAGATAAATATGAGATATACAGGAATGATTTAAAAAAAAACTGTGCATTTATCTTCGTTATGTTCTAGGTCGAATTAAGACTTGTGGGAAGAATGGTTTTGCTCATAAAATTTCCAAAAATTTTACATTTTATCTTTAATGGACTTCTAGTTAAGTCTACCATTAAGGAGATTTTTTACTAGTACTGCCACGGGCATAGTTCAACCCATCATCAACACATGGTTGTTTTTTTCTTTTACTCGAACTAAAAAAATGCATACTATACTAAATACTAGATTATAAAAAACGGTAAAGTAGGTATTCTCATTTAGGTATACATACAGGGTGTTAATTAAATATGAAGACGAACTGTAGCCATCTAATAGTTGGTCAGTTTAAAGACGAAATGTTCATATGAACATGATTCCGTAATAGATTCTTTTTTAAGCTAGATCATATCAGCACTAAAAGAAACAATGATATTGTTCTTAAGAATTGTAAAATAATGAGGCGTAGTTTATTTATATTTACATTATTTATAGTTTCTTTTATTTCTTCTACGAACGTAGAGATGTTTTGATTAAACTACTTTTAATATTTAAGCATTGTACTATGATATGTAAAAACAGTTAAGTTAATTTATCTTCTTAATTAAGTCGAAAATTGTCAAATATTTGTTTTATTTTTTGCTAATTCCAAGGCTTCAAATATTTCTTTCAGAGTTTTGATGATTACTAATGATAATAAGGGTCCAGTTCACAACACTCGGTGCCTAATGCATAAACGAATACTCGCAATCGCAAAATCGAATACTATTCATACATGAAGCTTGTTTTTCGCGAACAGCAATAATAAATTTCCGTACTAACCATGTATGGTTTAAAAAAAATCCTCATGCCGTAATTGAAAATAATACACAATATGATTTTTTGATAAATATTTGAATTGGAATTATTAGTGACCACTGGACTGCCCTACATGCAGCGGCAGCGAAGAGTACCGACGATTTTTGGAATTTGAGCTCTGTCTGGTTGTCTGGTCGACAGTTATTTTTGTAAACGCTTGGCAATACCGCATCCCTTCCATATCACGACGTCACCATGCGCGAAGAGAGCGCCGCGCGAGGTAGAAGTGGGAACGACGGACTCTCTCGTTCTTGACTTTCTGACGACGCAAGCAATGGCGTCATACTATTTAATTTAATAATTTATACTGTACTTATTACTGTGTTTGGCAAATAAATGTTGTTTTTTAATTAACGTGAAATGCAAATAATCTGAACGCCACACACTACATTTTATGGTCCTTCGTCGCTGGATTTGACTCCTGAACGGAATTTTACTGCATTTTAACATCCGTACGGGACTTTCAACGAGGCTTTTACCGCATTTATTTGTGGCTTGAACTGGAAGAAACGCCGACCGCCGACCCAATCGACACAAGTTTGGATATTTTGCCTTTTTGACGACGGAAACAACAAGACCGTCTTCTCAGGGAACACCGATTGGTTTTGCTTATTTCACTACAGGTTAGTGCGTTCCTTTCTCACTTTCTTTCCTTTACTTTTACAGGCCTCTGTTTGATTTATTTGTTTATTTTTTTTTAATAAACTTAAACTGCTTTGTATTTGTGTTACTTTATGGTGGTTACTTTGATGGTACTTTACATTGATTTACAAACGATTTCGTTATATTTGATGCTACTTTGGTGACAAAATTAATACCTTTAACTGACATTTGTTTACGTTGCAATATATTACACATTTTGCTGGTATACTATACCTATTTACACTCATTTCTTTTGGTATTTCACACTCCCTTTGATGGTGATTTCTACTATTTACATTTTATCAAATTTTGACATTTAATATACCTACTTTATTAGATATTTTACACATTTTTGGTGTTACTTACGTAGGTTTGATAACTTTACATGCATTTTAATTAAGTGTTCTGAGAAACCTATTTAATTGCATTGTTTTATTACTTTGCCTCTATTTTGAACAATTTCTTTGAAACTACTTGTATATTTGTATTATTAACTATTCGAGATGGCTGACGCAAGAAATAAAAGAAAGGCTACTAAAGCTGCTCTTACACGGTTTGAAAACTATTTTCAAGTCAAACAGAAATCTTTCTCAAACTGATTTGGTGGAACTCAAAATGCGTGCGCAAAAGGCTGATCAATTGTTGGAAGATTTTAACGCTGCTCAGTTAAAGATTGCCGCTACGGAGACTGATATTGATTTTGATGAACATGACAGTGAGTCTGAACAATTTGAAAATAAATTCTGCCGCATAACATCTGAAGCGAGCAAATTTTTAATTGACCAGATGCAGCCGCAGGTTTTAACTCCAAACGTGGAAACTAATTTAGCATCCAATTCTAATGATGATTTAGCCAACATTAGACTGCCTCCAATAAACCTTCCAACGTTTGACGGTTCATATGACCAATGGTTGTTTTTTAGAGACACTTTTAATTCTTTAATACATAGCAATTTCAAACTGACACCAGCCAAAAAATTTCATTACTTGCGCCTCTCTCTAAAGGGTGTGGCAGCTGAAACTATCTCATCACTTGAAATCTCTGACGCCAATTATGATGTAGCCTGGAACATCTTAAATGAGAGATTCGAAAACAAACAGATTTTAGTCAGCAACCATATAACGGCTATTTTTAATTTGCCATCTTTATCACGTGAATCTGGACGTGGCCTTAGAGTCATACTTGACGGCTTACAGAAGCACATGGGCGCCTTGACGGTTTTAAAGATGCCTACAGAACATTGGGATGCCTTAATCTGTCATATTGTGACAGGTAAATTTGACAATATGACTAGAAGAGCTTGGGATTCCAAAACCTTTATTGAAGAACTCCCTACTTACAAGGAACTTATAGATTTTTTAAAAGACAGATGCCGAATTTTAGAGTCTTTCGAAAATAGCTCTTTAAGAAACGCTTCAAACAAAATCGAAAGGCCTCGCCAATCACACCCCAACTTTCACAAAAATACTTCTCAATCCTTTGTCGCCACTAACAGTAATAAAAAATGCACGTTTTGTCAAAAAGAACATCTCATCTACACATGTCCTCAGTTTTTACAAATTTCTGCTATTGAAAAATTAAATAATGCTAAACAAATGAAGTTATGTATTAACTGCCTTTCTATAGGCCATGCAACTAAAAACTGTAGGTCGTCTGGATGTAGAAAATGTGGAAAATTCCACCATACCCTTCTACATTTCAACAGAACCGATTCTGGGACTGTACAAACCAATAATAATAACACATCTACCTCTTCTTATTCCAACAGCACTGAGACTGACTTGAAAGACGTAGCCACAACCTCTTTGTCTACACATGTGATGCACACTCCTCTTATATACTCACCTTGTAGTTTAGTGGTAAATGAAAAACTTAATTTAAACACTGTATTATTATCCACTGCTATCATCAAAGTTTTTGACACTACAGATAAGTCACACTTGTGTAGAGTACTCCTAGACAGTGGAAGCCAATCCAATTTCATTTCAGAAAGACTTTGCAACTTGTTACAACTTCCTATTGAAAATATTAAACATTCTATCACTGGTATCAGTCAGAAAATTGAAACCATAAATTCTAGAGTTTTTGCTAAAGTCCAATCCAATTTTTCTAACTTTGAGGCGAACATATCGTGTCTTGTACTTAAATCTATAACTGGAAATATTCCAGCTATATCCTTTGACTCCAGTTTATTGCATATTCCCAAAAATATTGCATTGGCTGACCCCGATTTCAGCTCTGCAAAACCTATTGACTTACTGCTCGGAGCAGACATTTTCTGGGAACTGATCCATATTGGTCAAATAAAATTGGGTCGAGGACTTCCAATTTTGCAAAAGACACATTTTGGATGGATTATTTCTGGTCCTTTACAAACTAATCTTAGTTCAAGCCTTTGCTCAGAGACACAGTGCTTTTTTACAACTTCAATTGACAATCAGCTAACTAAATTTTGGGAGGTAGAGGAATTTCCTAAAACTAAATACTTATCACCAGAGGAAACCTTTTGCGAGGAACATTTCTCTCAGCACACTTCTAGAGCCCCTGATGGTAAATTTGTAGTACATCTTCCTCTTAAGGACTCCATTGATCGTCTTGGGGACTCGAAGTTGACAGCTACAAGTCGTTTTTTAAATCTTGAAGGGAAACTGAATAAAAGCCCTGATTTAAAACGTACTTATCAAGATTTTATAACAGAATATGAAAAACTCGGTCACATGACCCTGTCTGAGAATCAAAATGATACATCTGGGTATTTTTTACCGCACCACTGTGTGCTTAAATTAAGCTCCACTACAACTAAACTACGGGTCGTTTTCGATGCTTCCTGTAAATCTGACTCAGGTTTTTCTTTAAAGAATTTACTTATGGTCGGACCTAATGTCCAAAACAGTCTTTTCTTAATTCTCTTACGGTATCGTATACATCCTGTAGTTCTCAGTGGTGACATTGAAAAAATGTATCGACAGGTCTATGTAGCCCCTGAATATCGTAAACTTCAGAGAATTCTTTGGCGTGCTAATATTAATGAGCCGATTTTAACTTACGATTTGTCCACCGTTACATACGGTACAGCCTCTGCTGCATTTCTGGCTACTAGATCTTTGCAGGAAGTAGGTAAAATACATGCTAAAGACTGTCCAAAGATTTCTAACATAATACAGCGTGATTTTTACGTTGATAACCTTTTAACCGGCGCACAAACAGTCGATGAACTTAGACAAATTAAAGAAGACATCCATGATCTTCTTATGAAGTATGGATTTCCACTTAGAAAATGGGCTTCAAATGAGCCGACCTTAACTTCTGATTCCTCAATACATTCGATTTCTTTTGATACAGATATTCCTTCTAAAACCTTGGGCCTTGTATGGAATCACATTTCTGACACGCTAGAATATAAAATAGGTCCTATTGAATCTAGCACTCGCGTAACAAAACGTACAATTTTATCATCAATTTCCCAGATTTTTGACCCTCTTGGTCTACTTTCTCCTGTCACAATCTCGGCACAAATCATCTTGCAACAGCTGTGGAAGCTTAAAATATCATGGGATGAATCGATTCCAATGGATCTTTTCACAATCTGGTCATCTTACAGGACACAACTTGTGGAATTGAATAATCTTAAAATACCAAGACTAACTCTTTGCGGTAATCCTATTGAGCTGCAATTACATGGCTTCTCTGATGCTGCGGAGCCAGGTTATGGTGCCTGCGTGTACCTTTGTTCAAAGGATTCGTTAGGCAATTTTTCGTCTAAACTACTCTGTGCAAAAACTAGAGTCTCTCCACTTAAAGAATTGACTATTCCTAGGCTCGAGCTTTGTGCAGCATTACTCTTAGCAGAACTAGCTAAAACTGTGTTAGCTTCAATACCCTCTACTTTGGACTCTAAGCACTACTGGTGTGACTCTACAATAGTACTTGCCTGGATTAGATCATCTCCTCATCGTCTAAAGACATTTATTGCTAATCGAATAGCTCAAATTCAATCCATAACTAATATTGATGAATGGAGATATATTAGAACCGCAGACAATCCAGCTGATCTACTTACTAGAGGAATTCCACCTTTAAGCTTGTTAAATTCGACTTTATGGTTTCATGGACCTCCTTGGCTGACTGAAGATGAGTGGCCAACCAACATAGTAGATTTATCAAATATTGATACTCCTGAATTACGAAATGTCACTTCTTTTCATGTGTCCATCGAAAAACATACCAATAATGACTTACTTACTTTAATTGACAAATTTTCTAATCTAACTAAACTGGTTCGTACTTTTGCCTTTGTGCTACGCTTTAAAAACATCCTTAAATTAAAATCTAAATCTGACTTTTTTAATAGAGAGCTTTCAACTCTGGAAATTGAGAATTCTTTGCATACACTTGTCAGCTTGGTACAAGCTTCAACATTTTCTGAAGAATTTAAAGCACTGAAGAATAATAATAAGGTCTCTAATAAATCCAAACTCCTTACCTTGAATCCCTTCTTTAACCACACTCTTAATCTTATTCGAGTTGGGGGTCGTTTGCAACAATCTGATTATGAATATCAAAAGAAACACCCTATAGTTTTACCCCCTAAACATAGACTTTCACTTTTGATCGCACATTCTGAACATATTAAGCTACTTTATGCTGGTCCACAACTTACATTGGCATCACTTCGTGAAAGCTTCTGGCCAATCAATGGCAGGAACTTAATTAAAAAGGTTTACCATGACTGTTTAACTTGTTTTCGCTTTGTTGCAAAATCGACAAAGTACCTTATGGGTAATTTACCCAATTAACGAATTACACCCTCTAGACCCTTTTCTGTGTCCGGTGTGGACTACGCAGGGCCCTTCTCCCTTAGGGATCGCAAAGGACGTAATTTTAGAACTAACAAGGCATACATAGCATTGTTTGTGTGTTTTGCTACCAAGGCTATTCACCTAGAGCTAGTAAGTGATCTTACTAGCGAATGTTTCTTAGCCGCTTTGTACAGATTCATGTCACGAAGAGGCAAGTGCATACAAATTTATTCTGATCAAGGGACAACATTTGTGGGTGCATTAAATGAATTAAATGCGTTTCTCAAAGAACACTCTTCTACTATTTCGGATAAATTAGCAAATCAAGGTATACAATGGAATTTTATACCGCCTCGCGCTCCACACTTTGGTGGGCTTTGGGAGTCCAGCGTTAAATCGGTAAAGTTTCATCTTAAGCGTGTAGTTGGTAGTTTATCATTAACTTTTGAAGATTTTTCTACAATAATTACTCAAATAGAAGCCTGTTTAAACTCCAGACCCTTATGTCCTCTTTCTGATAATCCGAATGATCCAAATCCTCTCACTCCTGCGCACTTTCTTATTGGAGAACCATTGACGACGTGCCCACAAGTTGATCTACTGGGAGTAGCAGAGAACAGACTATCAAAATACCAACATAGGCAACAAATGGTGCAACATTTTTGGTCTCGTTGGGTCAAGGAATGCATTGCAGAACTCCAGATACGTACGAAATGGAAGCAGAATTACCCGCAGCTCCTGAAACTAGGCGTTCTTGTGCTCATCACGGAGGATGGATTACCACCATTAAAATGGCGAACTGGCCGAGTGGTACAAATATTTCCTGGAGGAGATGGTATTGTCCGAACAGTATTAGTGAGGACTGCTGCTGGCGAGTATAAGCGTCCAGTTACGAAGATTGCTGTCCTGCCTATTTATGATTTTTAAAGCCTGGAGGCTTTCAAGGGGGGCGATATGTCTGGTTGTCTGGTCGACAGTTATTTTTGTAAACGCTTGGCAATACCGCATCCCTTCCATATCACGACGTCACCATGCGCGAAGAGAGCGCCGCGCGAGGTAGAAGTGGGAACGACGGACTCTCTCGTTCTTGACTTTCTGACGACGCAAGCAATGGCGTCATACTATTTAATTTAATAATTTATACTGTACTTATTACTGTGTTTGGCAAATAAATGTTGTTTTTTAATTAACGTGAAATGCAAATAATCTGAACGCCACACACTACAAGCTCACTGGATTAATGGGGGAACTCCTCAAAGAACGATTGCGAATATGGTACATGGTACACTTGTCACAATGCGAGATTTCCTAGGTAATAATTATCCAAAGGAATGAACTGGAAGGCAAGGACCACATTCATGGCCGCATTTCTTTTTATGGGGACATTTGAAATCACTAGTATATTATATAACCTAATATATTAATTTATTATCATACTAATATAAACTCATATATTAGAAAACCAATATTGTTTATTTCAACAAATCAGATTTAGAAATTAAACAATTAGATTTAAAACTTCCTCAACTGGTTCACAAGTATTATTACTAATGTCATATTCCTCTGGATTTTCATGATTTTTGACTTCATTGTATTTTTTGAAAAATATCATTGAAGTATTTTAATTCCTTGCCAATTTTCCCCCCTATTTTAGTAACAGGGCCTTTACGTTCTTCAGCTACTAGGCCATACACCATTTAATACGATTAATTATAGGATACTTGCTGTTGAATTCCCTTTTTTGAAAACCTATTAATGGCACCAAGATCCGACCTGTAGGATTATTCACCTCGAGCTGTTATTGTCTCATTCTTTCTTCAAATTATTAAAAATAGTGAATTTAAAATACCACTGAGCAGGAGGTTTTTTAGTGATCAACAAGAACATCACGGTCCAATGAATAAACGGTTCCATGATCTTTAAATATTGTAAGATACCCTTGTGGAGATTATGGTACGAGTGACCAGCTACACGGTATATACGTTCCAGATTTTTGACACAGCGAGGTGCATCTACACTTGGTTTTGGTGCATGTAGTAATCATAATGGTGTTTTTATTTTGTCCCGCACATCCATCTGCTATCAATTATACAGTATTTATGCTCTTAAGGTTTGTATGGTCGTTTGTACGCAAGACTTTTTAGCGTGCTGTGATTGGTTGTAACGGATATGTCGGCATTTGATTTTAAATCTGTTTGAATTTGTTGGATATTGAAACTGACCCCACATTTAAGGCATACATTTAGATCGAATTTGGAGGACTTTACAGTATACATATTATATCAGATTGTAAAGGACAAAGACAATAATACATTGATTTTAGAAACCGAAAATTATTCAAAAATGCAGCAAAATTTAGCAAAAATCATAAGGCAAGTAAACATAGATTACTGGAAACAGGCGATTTAAATACCCGAAAAAATCAGGCAGGTAGTCCACCTATACTAAGCGTCGCTCAAGGAGAACACATTCTTGACTTTATAGAATCGAGTACAAGTCTTGAATTGTAGAATCTTAACTTTTAACATTTCCAAAAAAATACAGTGCACAGATTATTAAAGAGAAATGGTTTCTATCCATTTAGACCTCAAAAAGTTCAAGTTTTGCATAAGGGGATAGTTAGCTTTGCGTACATTTTAATTGTATAACCTAGTAAATAATAATCCACACTTTATTTAAAATATTTTGTGGACTGATGAATCTACCTTTACTGAGAGTTGTATTATAACTACTTATAACCTGCATGAATGGAGAAATGAAAACCCTCACTCAATAGGCAGTAGATCTTATCAACGACCATGGTCGATAAACATTTGGGCTGGGTTATAAAATTATAATGTGATTGGACTATGTCTCTCTCCTTCTGGACCGACTAACATCAGCTTTGTATGTTAAATTCTTAAATGAAAATTTACCACTGCCAATGTTTGATGAAATTAACTTAGCAGTTAGAAATTGGTTCCAACATGACGGTGCACCTGCACATTATAATCCACCAGTGAGAAGATTTAAAAAAAAAACATTTCCTGATAGGTAAATTAATATATTTTCAAATAATTTATATTTTTCTTATCAGATAGCTCCGATAGCACCTCCGATCTTCGAGATCCGGAGATCTCAATCCCTTGGATTTGTTTTTCTAAGATCTTAACGAAAAAGCGTATCTCAAGTCCATTGTAGATCCTGAAAATGTTGTAGCTTGAACTCATGCTGCTGTGGCTTTAATAGATGAGAATATCCTACAGAAGGTTTATATTTCCATGATTCATCGCGTAAATGTTTGTCTTAGTACGAGGTACCCCTTATGAGCACATTTATTGAAACCAGTTGTTTTTTGTTATTAATCGTAGGTTATTGTTAATAAAACAATTCATTCGTAATCTGTTTATAATTCCAAAAGCAGAGACGTCAATTTTGATTAACCCTGTATAGGATATTATATATCCAGAAATTCCTATGTCGGTTCTAGAACATATAGCATCTAGTATAGAGATCCTCCTAGCTCACATAAAAAAATAATATTTCTGACGAGTATCTACTGGGGTTTGTTAAAGGTCAGACAGGTCACAAAAATACGTTGAGCCTTAATTTGATAACTATAGACCGATTTAATTTAAATGAAATATAACCAAAAATCCCGTGCCTTTCCTAAAGAACCACAGTATTATTGGGGAGCCACAACATGTAGTTCTATGAAGTTACTAGAAAAGACTTTGGATTCTACTATTTGTAACAACTACACTGTGCCTGGAAAGTATTTGACTTTCCAGGTTAGCAATAGTGTTATTGGAAACTTAAAAAGAGATTGCTTTCAAACTATTATGATTCTACTTAAGTTATAGGAGACAAAGACTCTCGATCTAGTTCTAGTACAACAAAAACGAGATTTATGTTTTAAAAGTTGTTTGTGCAAATGACACTGTTAATACCATTAACAATAATGTGATATTTATATAAAAAAACACACTACTTACCTTTGGCTGAGGCAGTCAATATGAGCATAAATCACAGAGATCAAATAATTATATTAGTGATGAACCTTGCATCTCAGAGACTCCAGATATTCGAAGCTATAAACTGGAACGCACACAAGTGAATTTGCTGTGAGAGGGTCTTATGTTATTGCTATGCTTTTCCAATCAGAGTTCATTGTGTTATCATATTTTGGCAGAGAGAATACTATCAATATTAAACTGTTAAATCATATTTAAGCTTGTAAGAATATTTTTTCCCTTTGTCTTCGGAAAATGTAGATATTATCTTACTTAAACATCATCCTTATTTCCAAGATTAACCCCCATTTTTAAAAAAATAGCAAAATTATTTAAAGTGGATGACAATGAGAGTGGCAAACTATTTTCTAAATTATTCCTGTGTATTTTATATATTTTTTTTCTTATTTTTGGGACGCATTGTGTTTATTTAATTTAAAATATACTTTTGTGGTTTACTGCAAAAAGCAATAGTTCAAATCATAAATACTGTTAATATAAGTAATATTAATTTCTATATACAACTAACACAACCATTGTATGTTCTTTCAAGCACCGAAATTTCCTTATTTAAAAGCTTTAATAGTTTTAGTATTGTGTGCCGTGATCGTAATTATTTATAAGGCCTTTAATTTATATTGTAAAAAATATAGAAATTCAATTTAAGTGTATCACTAGTATCATATATTTATGACACGGGATACAGCAATTTTAATAAATACATGTATAGTATAAGCCAAATTATAATTACAATCTTTGGAGATCCTAAATATAAATATATAAAACCTCAATTTATCATATGTAAAAATAAATCCAAGTAAGTGTTAAAAATATTCTATTTTTAATTAAAGAATAATTAATTTGTCAATGCATTTTTACTATATTTTTTATTCATTCTTTAATTCTGCTTATATCAGTTTTAGGCCAATTTATATGCACGATCTGTGGAAAAGGTTACAAAATTCAGCGGTCGCTTTGGAGACACCAAAAATACGAATGTCAAACAGAGCCTAGGTTTAACTGTCAATATTGTAGCTATAGAGCTAAACAGAAGGCAAGCCTGGTTAAACATAATCTTGCGCTGCATAGTCAGGGTTATTAGATATGTAACACAAAAGAAATAATATATTTACTTATTATTACTTATGAGTAACTTGTTTCATGTGAAAACCCTGATTTTCGTTTAAAAAAAAAATTAAATATGGAAAGCGCAGTCGTGGGTTGTGTGTAGAATTCATTTAAGTTGATTTTTTGTATTTAAATACTTTAATACTAACAGTTTTTTTAGAGGTACTTTTATATCAAATCATCCATCATAAATATCTTCCTATTTAGAGAGAGATTTATAAATTACATCGTTATCTTCAGCTAATTTTATTTATGTCGTATCGTGCCAATCGTAGTCCTCATAGTATGATAAAGTTAAAATAGACAGGAGCCTAGTTCTGTATGCAACTAGAAACCTATACAGCATACAACACCTACCAAATTGAGGTACTAGGATAATTCACAACATATGTAATGTTTTCTATTACTAAAGTCGTTAGGCTGACCAATGTTTGTACTAATTTTATGAACAAACTTTTAAAACAGAATATTTTTTTACAAAACCTAAACTTTAAGACGATTAAAACAATAAAAAGAAACATCTGAATCAAAGTTTAAATCAACTTTTTTCGATCAGTAAGTAGATACAACTATAGATATTGAAAATCTAGACCCTTTTCAAAATCAAGCTTAATTAGCTAATAGGAGGCTATTTATGGAAAGAAAACTGTTTTCTTTTGCAATTGATTATAGCTACGTAAGTTCTTGAAAAAGCCCATGTGAAATCAATAGAATATCATGTATATAGTGCTATGGAGTTTTAAACACATAACTTGGATCTCAAACAAAGTTGAGGTCCCTCTAATCTGCTTTACAAATTTGAGAATGGGGCAAAAAACTAAACAATTTCACATTCATTGGCATACGAGGTACAATGGAATGATGCCTACGATTTTCAGATCTAACCCTGTTAAATAGGGATTTTTATAAAAAAAATGTATAGAACTTTATGTGCAATATTCATTTAAGAAGCTTAATGATATAATTTCACTGGGAGTTGTTATACAAGCCAATTGCGAGGAATTTTAAAAGAGTCTTCATCATTGTCTCACCGATACCAGTGCACAATTTATGCCTTTGTTAAAATTAATTTGAGAAGATTTTTTTTTCAAATTTTCTGTTCTTTCTACTCTTGCCATATATATAGATACTGCTGGGAAGCAAATTGTATACTCTTTACAAAATGAGGTTAATTGGAGCTGGTTGATATAATTTTATTAAATATGAAAATAAACTTTTATAGTTAAATCGATGACATTTTGTTTTGATGTGAAAGCACTGGATTTCTATAGCAAAATATTTCGACTTTTCTGGAGTTTTTAAAATTGTCCCAAATTGTGCTATGTTATAGCAGTGTTTTAAGAAACCACCTTGAGTTTTAGACGAACAATCTTGTATCAAACCTACAATCTCCTAAAACCAAAAGAAACAAATTCTCTCTTTTTTCCAACATACTTGCAAGTTTAAAATGATCCTATGGAACTTTTGGAATTATTATATAGAATTTTGTAGATGATTTAAATTTTTCAACCCATCAGGTTCTAGTATAATTAAAAATCATGTTTGACTGATATTGTATATGAAAGGTATCAAAATGTAAAATGAAAAAAAGATAATTTTAATATGATTCAGGCAGTAATGTTAGGTATCTACGATGAATCAAATACAACGATGCGATGCTTTATGTATACCACTTATTTATGCCTAATTTTAGTGGAAAAAATACAGTTTTAAAATGATTCAGATAGCGATGTAAAAGCGAAGATAAGTTAAAAATCCTTAATTTTAATTTTCAGAGATATTAAGATTCTAAATCAAAGAAGGTCTGAAAAATAAATTTAGAAGAACTCATACTTATGTATTGGTTTATTTTTTTACTCGACGTTATCGTGTGTATACAAATTATGCCCGTCTTTATTTAACTTAATGACTTTAGTACGGCTCCATATTTATTCTGTTAATGGATGATGGATGTAAATTATACATTATGTATGTAAACTTTAAATTTATAAAAAAGAAGAATAAGATGGTACAAAAGCTAATTTTGTAAGTTATATGTGTCATTTTTTGCTAATTTTTTAAATACATTTATTTCATTAATACTTAATTAATTTTAGTGAAGTTTTTTTGTGGCTACTGTTCTCGAGGCTATAAAACTGAAAAATCGAGGAACCGCCATGAGAGAGTCGAGTGTCAAATGCCACCTAAATTTAAATGTCACCACTGTCCTTATAAGGCTAAACACAAACATCATATGTTGTCCCATATAGCTAATAATCATGGTTTTGTGAATCGGTATTAGTAGGATCTAGTAATAATTTGATAAAGTACATAATTTCAATCATAATTCCATCACGAATATTTCGATTGTCAAATGCAACCTAAATTTCAATTCATAATGGAATTATGTATACGCCTTTACTTCGAATGTTTTTTTATTGAGTACATGGTTATTTTTTATATTTGTACCTATACCTACAGAGGCTCATCATATTTATTACAAAAAAACTCTTACAACAAAAGTTAGCTTCTCCTTGATAACCTTTTGGACTGAATAAATGCGAAGTGGGAAATCGAGAAATTTATAGTCGAGTTGAGTAGTCACCGCGAATTCTCTTTTATGTCAACTTCGAATTTAACAATAGAAGAAAATCGATCTGAGCCATATCAGTTAATAACGGTGGCTCTCTGATAAAATTTATTGAGTTTTTTTGTTCACACGATAAATTTGTGCAACAGTACCTTCAATTTTGATAAGCTTTGACGAACTTGTTCGGTTTAAGTCCAATTCGGACATGCCCTTTAAAAGCGTTTTGGCTGGTTTGCATATTAAATTTATAAACCCAGGTCTCATTATTAGTTGCGTTAAGGCATTTAGTGAATGTAGAGTCGCAATTGACTCGTGATAACCTGTCTTGAGCGACCTTTACGCGATTGAGATTTTGTAGAAAATTCAGGTTTTTTAGCACTAGTTGAGCGCAACTTGTTTTATGCACGAGTCGTTTAAAATGGTATAAACTAATTTGTGAAATGTAGTAATTTTAGCGGCACCTGTCTTAGACTTAAATGACATTTCCCACCAAGTCAAGGTATATCTCCCACCTCATCTTTTATTAAATACTTTTAAAAGCACTGTACCACTCATATGGACGTTTTTTCCAATAAAATTGATTAGGCGTAGGTCTTATGCAACGTTCTTAGCGCTTAGGCAATCAATAAAATTAAACTAGATTTCTCTGGAACCCGAAGCTCAAATTTAAAAAACAAAGCGGTATTGTAAAGAAAGTTGAATGACCTTTCAAAAGATGTCTTACAACACACCCCTTTTCATTTAAAAAATAAGGCTGAATATCGCCCCCGCTAAAGGGTTGAAGTTGTGGGGTTAAAAATTTAAACAAAAAATCGTTTTTTCAAAATCAAAAATCGGCGGGTGCAAGCGTTTTTGTTTTGTAAATTAAGAACCCCTAAAAACTAGCGTTAAAGGTATTTAACAATTACATTCTTTCAAAATCTTTGACAAGGTTTCATACTGCGAAAACTCAAATTGGCAATTTGAAACTTGGCAGTTGTAACTAATCACTTGACTCCCACTCCTATTTAAGATTTTGAGGAGGGTTGTAACCCCTGCCAAAGGGTTGATATTAAGGGGTTGAAAGTATTAAAAAAAATTGTGCCCCTAAAATCAAAAATCGACGAGTCCGAGCATTTTTTAAATTTTTTTGAAAAAGGGCGCCAAACTTTGCTGCTCTGTTTTCGATAGGCCACCCTGTAATATGCCTGTTTTTAATTGTCTGTAATAAGGTTATAAACTTTAGGTTTTGGGGATATTTAAAAGAACTAAACTTAAGTCATCTGTTTTTCATTTAAAAGATACATTATATTTTAGAAAAAACTGAAACTTTAATAAATGTTTTTAAATGTAAGTTATTTTAACATTATACTTTTGGTTATTTTTATATATGTTGGTATATTTTTAGTATTATACTAGTTAATTTTTTTTTAACTGGGTATGGAACTTCTTGTTAAAATATACAATTTTTTCAAAAAAACAGAAAAATAAAAAAATTGCATATTTACAAAACGTGTCTAATACACGTATGATTAGCTGTGATGTCAGCTAAAATATAGCTAAATCATAGCTAAAATAGGGCATTCAAAGTTGTCACCATTAACAATGCTGAAAGACTTAACACTAATAACCTACATAGTTATGAAAAGTGTTAAAAGTGACTTAATGTCGAAACAAAGAAATTATATGATTAACTCATTTAAATTTTATTTATTTTTTAATCTTAACTACAATAATTTGAGTTGCATTCTGTATTCCTGTATTATTCTATAAGACATTGTTAAATTCAAAAATTTAGCATTTTAAACTTATCTAGTCCAAAAGACGTTTATCTATTTTAGTTTTAGCTTGTTTTTATACATGTTTATTTGTTGTGTTTTTTAATTCTATTTTATATTAGGTTTAAAATTTTGTGTAGACTTAGGTTTCAGTATACTAAAAGATATATTCAAGTTTAGTTTTTTTTTTTTAATTTTTTTTGGTAGCAAAAAGGGTAGCCCTAGTCCCACAGAAATATTGGCATCATAATTAATAAAATTATCTTTGTATTTATTCATTTTGGAGAAATAAAAATGGATTCCAATATGAATTGATATTGAATTAAAAACTAATTATAATGAAGCTTCAAAGATACAGTTTAATACGCTCGATCCTAATTTGCTATTGCCTTGAATAAATGTGGATTGTACTAAGTACTTTCGACATAAGAGTAGGACAATCTTTCTTGCTGGCCTAAAAAACACGGGGTATTTATTAAGATACTAAACTTGCTATGATTTTTCAGTGTTATTACCTGCCTTATTTGTTTAAAGTCCAAAATATAAAAGAGAAGCCAATCAACTTTTGTTTCAAAAGTTTGTTTATAATACCTACGAAATCCCCGTAGGTATAGGTGCAAATATGACAAACAACCTCGTACCTACGTATATTTTTTCTAATTATTACACAAAAAATAAACTTCAATCAACCCCACACAAAATACAGTTTTATTTCCAGTAGTTAGCACAATAATCCTCTATAAATTTACTAACCTGAATTAATATGAGTCCTTTATTATATATTTTATACGGGGTTTTTTTTAGATGTCTCCAGATTCTATTGTCCTGACTGTGGCAAGTCATACAAATTAGCCAAAAATCTAAAAAGGCACATGAACGTTGAGTGTCAAAAAGAAAAACGTTTTAGGTGCGAATATTGTCCCAGTGCGTATTATTACAGAACTGACCTAAGGAATCACATGCACCGGGTCCATGATGTTATTGTAAATAATTGGAATATTCCTAAAGTTTTGGGCAATTGATTGCTACTAAACTCGGAATTTAAAGAATTGTTCTTTTATTTTGTTTTATAATACTATTATGTTATTCAATCTAATATTACGCCATAAGATTATTGATAATTAAGTTGAAAAGTGTTTAATTTTTACTATATTTTTAAAATTCTTACCACTTATAATGTAAGGCTTCAGTAATTATTATTTGTTAAATAGCTTTAAAAATAATATAAGCAATAAGACAAAGCGAGTTAGCTGTTATGCATTAAGTGCCTTATTTGCAGCAATAAAATGATTTTTAGTTTTGTACTATATGTTTTGGATTTCTTTTTAAAATTATTAAATTCGATTTTTCTTGCCATTTTAACCTAAACATTTTGAAAATAATTTTCAGAGTTTAGATCTACCAGATCGACAAATTATATTATAATAGTAAAGAAATTAGAGAAACTTTTCCAAAAACAACAGTATTTAACGTTCAATCAACGTACCAGGATTGCTGAAGTATTACACATATCAGAAAAACAGGTTCAAAAGTGGTTTATGAATAGGAGAAGAAGAGGGAAGCCACCACAACGAGCTATTGAATAAAAATTATGTTTTTTATAGAAGTATTATCAACATGATTTTGCATTAATAGAAAGTTACACAATAATTTCATTCTTCTCTAATATGAATAGGTGTACAAGTTAATAGAATTAGCGTTTTAGGAAAATTAGATAAAATACAAAAATAGTTAAAATACAAAGATAATTTTTTATTTAAAAAAGTATATTATTAAAAATATGTTTTAAAATTATGCTCAACTATACACAATGTGAACCGCAATATCGTTGCAATAAACACTTGGTTTAAGCATCTTAATCAGTATTTTCTTAATTCTAATATTAATTTATAATAATCCTCAGTTAGTTGAGGAATTATTAGATTTGTTGCGAAGGTTTTGTTGGTAATAAAGTGATTTTGTTAGTAATGATGATCACTGGTTTTTGTTTTTACAACTGAATTTTAAATGATAAAAAACTAAATCCTTTCCTAAACTGGCTTATTTGATTCGAATATTCCATGACATAAATTGTTTAACAACCCAGCTTTGCAACTGTTAAGCAAAAATGATTTTTTTGTGTTAAATTTCACTTTAAAATCCTAAAGCACTACTTTGATCACCCTTTATATGATAATGATTTATTTTTCTAAAAAAATTATGATGCTTATAGTGCTGAAGCACTAGCCTATAAATTTGTTTCTTTACATTCCTAACAGAAGAGTTGTTTATTGTTTGAATTGCTAAGAAAAAAACTCATTTAATTTTCTGTAGAATATTTATGATAAAATGCTCTTTCCAAGCATTTGGTACAAAGAACAAATAGTTAATGCAAAGTATTGATTACTTACAGGCATAGAGCATAGTTATGTATTCCTAATACTGGAATATTAGTAAACAACTCGGAATTCTAGTGCTAAAATAAATCATAGGGTGTCAAGGTTAATTAAATATTTTTAGTCTACGTAAACTACTTACATTTCGGGTATTTGATAAACGTTGGTATTTATATTTGATAAAAGTAAATCAGGCATAACTTAAATGGGTATGATCTCATGTTCCCTATCAAATATTATCTATTACTATTAAAATTATAAAATATGCATAAAATTAGTTTTATTATCGCTACGTAGGTTTTAATATACTGATTTGGTACTTAGTGAGACATATACACAAACAGAAGATTTTAGACTTATTTGGATTACTTGGAACAAGACTATTTTATTAACTAACAAAATATATTCATTATATTAATATATGATTTCATACAAAAAATTGTAAGCAATATAAACTTTATATTGTGCAAAAAGTACGGCATTTTATTTTGTCCCTCTATACTTTTTGTATAAATTAAATAATACCATATTTAATATGTGATTATATAGAGCCTAACAGTTTTTTTTTAATTTTTGAAATAATACATATCTTTTGTTCTTTTATATATTCATAAAAAAATTCGTATTTAAATAGTATTGCATGAAAGCATTATAAAAATATTAATCATTAATATTAAGTTGAGGCATACAACTTATGTATTTAATACATACGTTCTTTCGTGATAGAAAACGTATTTAAAGTATATTCAGTCTATCATGCTTCATACGAGACGCTTCTTAGCAAAATGTTAATTATTAGCTTCTAATTGTCAGTTATGCACAGCAATTTTACGCAGTGGGAAAAACATTCTTACAAACTAAAACAACATTTAAGAATAGATTCAAAACTATGTCCCTCTTTTATTACGCTTCAATCCAATACGACTACTTGACTTTTGTACTTTTAGAAATTTAAAAAGGAGCGGAAAGACGCCTCTTGTTTTTTTTGTTATAATTTTGATCGCCAAAGTTTTTTTAGGAAAAACAAGCATATCATTGCTATTTTTAGCCTAAATTAGCTTAAACCTAATTTGTTATTTTTTACTGCATATACTGCCAGTGCAATTACAGTTTAAAAGAATTTCAGTTATATTGGAAATAAAGGACTATGTTTTAAAACCTTTATTACGATTAAATCCTAGGACTAGTAATAAACTGTTTTAGTTCGTTTATATTATTTATAAATCATTATCCGTACATTTACAAATTACATAATTAAATAAAGGCATAACTTAAATGGACATCATGTTCCTTATAGAATCAAGACCTTTATAGAAATTCAATACGACACAACTCTTAGATCGAGAACGACTCATATTCGTTAATCAAAATCGGTTTAATTTTGTTTTTGGCTATGTTGACTCTAGATTTTACATTATGTTTTATTTTAGTTATATATAAGAAACTAACATTTTTTTAAAGAAAAAATTATATTATTAATATTTTGTATCATGTTTTCGTTTATTTAAAACTTAACTTAACTTTTTATTATATTACAAGTATATAGAAACTAAATAGACAATTAAATATTATTTTATAGGAGTTAAGACGACTAAAATGGATAGTAATACATTGGAAGTACTAGAAGATCTTTTTCAACACCGTCAGTACTTATCACTAGGTCAACGCAGAAGGCTTGCTCAAGACTTAAATATATCAGAGAAACAGGTGCAGATTTGGTTTAATCATAAAAGAAGAACTGACAAACGTGTCATATAATAAAACAATTAGATGGTATAATTTTAAATATATTTTTATATATTAGGGTATAATGATATTTACAAGTTATGTTTGTTTAATATTATGTTTTTAGTAAATATATAGTGACTTATTTAGTAGTTTATAAACAGTAACAGTAATTTAAGTCAAGGGGCTTCTAAAAGAGATTATTTCTTCATGAAATACCTGACTCAAAATATCTTTAATTTATATTTATTAATTAATCCATGTTAATATTTAAATATCGGGTACATCTAATTTTTTTTTTAAAACGACATAAATAAATATATTTTTTTTAGTTGTCTAATTGTAAGTCTAACCCATATCTTAATCTGAAACACCATATATAATATTTGCCTCATATTTTTAAATTTATCTGAATAACATATTAAAGGTGGCGTGTTTCAGCTTATGTTTTTGATAAAAAATGAAACAAATATTTAAAAAAATGTCCATATATCCATAAACTCAACATTTTAAAGCAATAAAGTCTTATTAAAGGTCAAGTCTTATCAAAAGTCTTATCTTATTAAAGGCAATATTAAAAAACAATTTAGAAAAACTAAAGTAGCCTAGACTGGGAACTCATTTTTTTGGTTTCAATTTGCACCACTAGAACATAAAATCACGGAAATTTCTGAGGAATGTTTAGTTTTAAGGTTAAATTATTGTTCGTAAACAGATAAACATATAACAATCATCTAATTTAAAAGTAATAAAATTTACTGTTGAAATTATATGTAAAATAGGCAATAATGAATATGGCTAAAGACTATTTTAATTTTTCGACAGTCAAATAGGCATAATAAAAATCTTTACCCTTTCTTTATGCGGATTTGACACCTGGTAGAAATATTTGTCTTTATGTCCAGGTGTTCTATGCCCCCGGTTTTACCAGTTACCCTCTATTATTAATTTCACATGTGATCAGTTGTTTTTTGGTTTTTCTCGTATATACGTCATGTTTATGATTAAAAAAAAAAGTTGAGAAAATTGTTCTTACTGTTGAAATTGTTTTTTTACGTTAAAATTTATTTAAAATATATACAAATTGGAGGTAAAAGGATTACTTTAATTAATTTATTTATAAGGTAAAAGTTATAAGGTTAATACCATTTATTGTCTGATAAATAATCCATGACAAATTTAGTTATATGTATAAAGGTGTTTTTAACTAAGATTTTATCGGTTTGTTTTAAATATTTTGGATGGTGCTATTTATTTTTCTATTATGTATAACTTTCGTAGGATTTTTATCGTTTAATGACTAATTTAGTAAATTTAATGTTTTCCTTTGAAAATATTTATGATCTACAATTATTAAAACAATTTTTTCAATTTGTTTAATATATGAATATTATGAAAAACTAATTGTGTAAATTCTAATTATTTTGTTTTGCTTTTCAAGTTTTCTTTTATTTTATTTATATTTTGAATTTGATATTGTTTTTTGATAAGGCGTTAATTTAAAGCTAATAAATTGCATTTTTCTTTATATATTTTTTATTTTTCGTGATATAAGATATATAAAAAAGTTGTTGACTTTAATAATATTATGTTCATACTTTTTTTAGATATAGTACTAAATTAACATTTTGATCAAAAACATATTAATTAACTAAGTTATCTTAAGTGTATCTCGATTTGCAGCTTATTTTAACGCCTTTTAAAATCTGTGATTCATTGCAAAATAAAAAAACATTTTTATCGCCTTTTCTCTTCATTGTCACTTAATCGATTAAAAACATTTTTTACAAAACCCTTTAATGAATTTTAGGCAAAGTAAAACGTCCAGCACGAAGGTTGTTTAACAGAAGACAACTGGACTACTTAGAATCAGAATTTTTAAAAGGCCATTATAAAACTTACCAGGAAAGAATACAGATCGGGGATATTTTGGGTATGACCGAGAAACAAGTACAAATTTGGTTTAAAAATAGAAGGTGTAGAGAAAAAAATGGTGGAGTTTGTGCATATATGGGTGCACTCTAACAATTATTGGAGTGCACTCAAATTTCCATTTACATAATATCCCTGTTACTGTAATCCTGGTTTATTTTGAGGGCACAATTGCAATACAAGCTTATACCAAATATTTAATTTTACTTAATTAATTTTTTGTTTATTGTTATATTTTGTTCTTTTTATGCATGTATATACATACATTTTATTATATATGTTATTGCAATAAAGAAAATTATTTTATTTAAAAAAAATTTTGTAGATTATCTTATTAATGTGCGTAATATAATTTTATAAATGACGTGTTTTTAGCTAAAAAGTTTCAATGCTATAAGTGCCATAAACGTTACAAAAGGAAGATACACTTGAATAGTCACTTAAAATACGAGTGCCAAATGGAACCTCAGTTTTGGTGTCAGCTATGTAGCAAAGCGTTTCATCAAAAATCGAATTTAAAATCCCATGTTAAAATGGTTCACTATAAAACAAACTATGTCTATGAATAATTGGTAAAAAATAAAAATTGAACATAATGTTTATTTAAAAAGTGGTTTTATAGCTATTAGAGATTTTAATAATCATAAGTGGAATGAAAAAAGGATGCTGAATAAGTCATTTGAGACAACCAATACATCAGGACTTATATTTTTATTGATTGTAGAGGAACTGCCTACCTTGTTAGATTTTTAATTAAAACATCTGTAGAGAATGATTCCATAACTTATTTGCTTAGTTAATTTTGTTTTAATGAAAAATTTTAGATTTGCAACTACTGAGGTAAGTAGAAAATTATTACGAAATTTTTAATAGAAAAATTAACAAATATTCTTGTATATAATTTTTTATGTTTTATTTTATAATTAAGATTAACGGAAATCTAGGTTAACCGTAGCAAACTTAATGGCTCTTTTGATTTTGACGACTTTTTTTAAATGATTATTTGTTTCAGTTATATCTACCAATCAGATGCTGGATGTTATAGTATTCGAGAAAATATTGTTTAAAGCTGGATACTATCATTTATCCTTTTTCAAGGCTTCTCAATTCGGTTTTTTCCTTCTTACAGCAGTACTTTCTTTTCTAATTTACCCCTTCGTTGCTTCTTTCTTCTCTTTCTGGTCATTTATTAATCACGTCTTGTCTTATCTTTGCATCTGTTATTTTACAATGTAGTTAAGTAATGTATTTATTAACCGATTCATAACTAACTACCTTTTTTAATCAATGTCTATCTAAGTTTATCATTCTTAGAGTAAATAAATTATAAAACTAAAACGAGCAGGAAGAGGTCGAAGTTACGTCAAGGCATCTTAGGACATGAAAAGTAAAACTTGGTGATTATATAAATAATAAATAACTGTGTTTGCATTAATTCACTTCTACAAAAATCCAGCCTAGATAAAAGGTTGTGTATTATTTTCGAAAATAAATTTTTCACATAATTTTTTAAATGTTTTGAAACTATGAACACTCGTGATGTTGTTTGGAATTTATTTTGGTGCAAGATAGTTAAAAGATGTTCAAGTTTGTTTTAATTTTTGGAGTAACTAAGTGGTTATTTACGCAATTTCTGTTATTATAAAATTGAAGTACATATTTATTTATTTCGTATTTATTATTACTGATGCAACTATTTTTTTTATAAACCCTACTTTTGAATCCAGTTGATGGGCACTATATAATTTAAATTATGAGTAGAGGGAGAAAATTTTAATTTTTTTTTACTTCATCTATTTGAAGAGACTACTTCTTCAATTTTAGGCATTCCTGTTTAGTTTATGTTAGTTTTTTAAAACCACCATTGGTATGTTAATTTCCATTGACAGTATTCTTCTTTCGCTCAGGTCAGGACAACTCATTCTTAGATGTCCATTTTCACCTCTATTTTAAGAAGCAGCAATTAATTGTACAATAAGAATTTAGAGGCTTATGTTCTCTCTTGCTTACAGTAAACCCAAAGTGATCTAGAAGATTTGTGACAGTTTCTGTGAATGAAATCACTTAATAATTGAGGGATATTATTTAATGATTTGAAGGATTTATTGATTTTTATTATTTATTAATTCATTTTATGATAGTAAATAGCAGAAACAACAGATAGAGTGATACTGGTAGTCAATGAACGTGAAAGATGAGTGAATAATAAGTATTTGACTTTATATTGATCGTAGTTGTGTTTTTTCTATTTAAATAAAATTTTCTGTTTATACAATCAATTTCTTTTAGGTGACAGATTTCAATGCACTAAATGTGATAAAAGTTATAAAAGACGAATCCACCTTAACAGACACGTAAGGTATGAATGTCAGATGGAGCCTCAATTTCAGTGCCACCTGTGTCCCAAAGCGTTTCATCAAAAGTCGAATTTAAACTCACATTATGTGGTTCATAATAAATATAAAAAGAGTTTAAATTTTTCTGGCTTCGGATTTATATAAGTCAACATTCATATAAATAATTGAACATATATTTAGATAGACTTAATTTTTTTTATATATTACATGAATAGAGTAAGGTATTATGATTAGTATGTATTCGAAATTTATACCATAAACTTAATTGTAAAGGAAATGTTTACTCTAGTTAGACATGTATAATAAATTCGATGTGCCTTACCAAGAGCATTTTTAATATCTATTAGGCCATTTTAAAAATGTTTATTCATTTTTTTACTTATTTGCTTTTGTTTTGAGTTATTTTTATTTTACTTTATTGTAGATAGCACGATTTCATCCTAGTTTGTTTGTTTTTATCATCACAACGCATGGAGTTTTTGTAAGTATATCTTTGTGTGCTTTTATTTAGTTTGATGTCGTGAGTCGTCCCTTTTTAAATATTATTAAATAAACTAATATGCACACCCACATTTCAGGCACGATCATGTTTTTCGCCGAAGATTTTGACGACTACCAGCAACTGAAAGTCTTTAATCATCCAATGGTTCGTTACGGTTGCAAGAAATGCAATAAAGTTTACCAGCAAAAGAAAACCCTTGGTCGTCATTTGAGATTTGACTGCGGTCAAAAGCCCGCTTTTACTTGCCAGTTATGTCAGAAGCAGTTCAAACATGGATACATTCTTTTAAAACACATGCGCAATACCCATGACATTTATATTCAGAAGTTGCGTCAGAGGAACACTAGTATTGTAGATCTGAACAATCCTCAGACTTTACCAATTCAGACTATTACTTTGCAAGCTGAAATTGTTGGAGATAAGATCGTGTTTACTGATACAAATAAGGAGTAGTCAGTCAGAAGTTTAATATTATGGATTTGGCCATAAGCACTTTATGTCATAACATATTGAGAATATTATATAAAATATTAGGAAGATTTATTTCTGCAGGTCAGCGAGGATTATGTCCTATAGGGTATTTAGATTTTAATTGAATTAAAGCTGTATGGCAAACTTTACATTTACCAAAGGATTTTAAGGGTCATGTATAACCCTTTTTCTAGACTTAAGTATTTAAGAAATAATATGATATTAGTAGTTATCTAATATTAGATATAGGTATTTAAGGGTACCTGATGCCTCTGATGGTATGGCTCTCAAAGGTATGGCTTAGTTGTAAAAATATTTATTCTAGCTATGGAGTTAGCTTAAGAATTTTTAGGTTCGGTAAATAGAAATACACAATTTTTATTAAATGAGTGTTAGAAATTTGTGCGCTACTACTGAGAATTAGGTAATAGGGATAATTTAAGGTAAAGATGGTTAACTGGCTATATGCTTAAGTCTCTGTAATTAATTACTTAGAAATACTAGTTACTAAGAAACTCAACTTAAACTTATGGAAAAAATTAAAAATCAAAAAAGTGTGAATATCTGTCAAAATATTGAAAAACCATCGAAAAGAATAATCTGTACGATAACATTTTATTTTAACATATTGATATTGTAATTATTTTGTTAAACTACGAATTACACTTGCATGTTTTGTAGATACAATTTTTCAAAATTTCGGATTTTCTCGGGTGTCTCCACAACTGTTACGGATTCAATAAGGAAATTATTCTTCTAATAATTATATGAATATTTGGAATACATATTGAGCTTTATACATTACTTATATCAAATAAAACTACTTTTTATGTTTTAATATCACTTATCAAAGTAGCAACAGGACTTAATGGTAATATTTCCTATATACATGAACACCCTGTATATTAGCAGCTACAGAATCTCTTATATATCGATATATAGATGGATTTTATTAAGAATATATGCATGATTTTTTACTACTACCTTTCCACTATGTAATTCCCTAGTGAAGTTCTTAAGGGGTGGAGAAGATGTAAATAAAGTGTATTTGAAAGTGGTTTATAAATATCGCACTTCACTCAATAAAATTGTATTTTTCTATTTCCGAATTTTGTCTCTATATTATAAGATTTGTGTATCTGTGTTTCGTTTGTTCTAGTCTTTTTTCTCTAGTCGTTATAAAGTACTTATTAAGTAATTTTAACTAGATGAGATACTCATTAGGTGAATGTTGTGTTCAAAGCAGTACCTTTTTAGTTATTAATTAAATTATTTATTTATTTATTCTATATTTATTATTTAAGTAGTAATTTTACTAGTCATTTGTTAGTTGTGATTTTTTTGTTTGACATATAAATACTCACTCGTGTGCAAATATTTAAAAAAAAAAATCTAGTCTGCTTAATGTAAAGCTTCAAAATACTCAAATAAAAATAATACAAAATATCTTATAGAGATAACTGTATTTGTTTTATTTATTTTTCCAAATTCTTAAATAACTCATATTTGGCTCAATATAACCATAGACTCATACGTTCTGTATACAATATAGTTCAAACAATATACCACTAATAGGACATTGACCAGGTGTAAAAAAATTAAGTGTGGACCACAAGCTGGTTTTTAATTAAAAGTAATCGTTAATTTTTAGGTCTTTAAGAGAATTACATAGAGAGACATACTCAGTATCAATTTTTCTTAGGTCTGACAAGGCCTTTAGGGGCAAAACACGTGTTATCAATTAATCATTAATTGTAATATAAATTCAAGGCTTTGACCAAACTTGTAGTTCTCTAGTTTTCAATGCTCATGAAAAATAAACATTGCCATTATAACTAGTAATTCGTATAACTTGCATATGATTTTATTAATACATTTTATTTAGGATTCGATAACCTTTAATAATTTATAATTCACTTTATTCTGGTCACACATGAACGTCACAAACCTAACTACATTAAAATAGAGATTAAGAAAAATCAAAGCTGAATCAGAATTCAGCTAGATAGAGATACCTCAGAAGTTTCAGAAGACACCTCAGACTTAGTATTGGATCAAAGGGATTTTTTTTTACGAATTTAGTATATGTTCTTGACTTTATAATTTTTTTTAGGTGTTAGATGTGACTGTGGTAAAAAATTTAAACACCAAAGATATAAGAAGCTTCATAGGATGAAAGGTTGCGGAAACCCACCTACTTTTTACTGCCCATACGATGAATGCGGATACAAATTTACCGAATCGATGTTCCTCGGTTTCCATCTAACTGGATTTCATATGAAAGTAGTTTCAGCTAGAATTTAGATAGTGCTTAAATAAATTATAATTTTTTAGGAATGGTATTTTTTATTAGGTCACTTCACATGTTTTTTTTTAATTTTTATCCTGCAAGTCTTTTATTATATTTTTTGATAGCAAGGCTCTGGTTTTATTATTTATGGTGTTTTTTATTATTGTGATAAATTTTCTAAAAACATGTCATTTAGAAGTACATGGTAGTAAAGTCTAAGAAAAATTTATTGTTTTTTTTTACGATGCTTTTGATACCCTTTTACCTGAAGATATTTTTTTTTTAAATTAATTCGCAGTTTCTGTGCATTTTTCGACACACAATTTAAATAATTTATTTTTATATTAATTTATGCACAATTTATATTCCTAGTGTGAAATTTCTTATTGAAGGCAGGGTGTCTTTTAAATATTGCGACAAAATCTGAAAGGAAATATCTTATTGTACTTTCCAAAATCTAATCAATAAAAACAAACAAATAAATAATACATTTTTAATAGAGTTTCTAATCAAAACCAAACAATTCTTTAAAGAATCTTATAAAAACCTGATGAAACCACGTAAAATTAATCTGAAGTGACTTGATATTTTAATACCCTCATAGGCAAAATTGTAGACAAAATTTTCTATGGATTTCGATTGCTACTAAATTTATAATAGTATCTTTTTAAATGTGCATTTAAAAAATAGTTCTTTTTTTTAAATAAATTGTGTTTAAAGATTTTGTTTAGAATGTTTAATAGCGACTATGTGATGTATTAATAATAAAATAATTAGTACGTAAAAGCTTTTCTTTCTGCATTTATCCTTTGTTAAAGCATTTGTCACTGAACTAATATTTTTATTTTTATCTTGTATCAAACTATAATTTTATGAATATAAGAAATTCATAAAATGTACTTTACGTACTTTTGTGTACTTTTTATGTACGTAAAAAGTTTTTCCTTAATTTAAAGTATGACAAGTTTATAAAACCCCTTTAGAAGCATTGGCTTTTTAGCAATATAGTTAAAAAAATAATGTTGGCGCGGATTAAAATCGATAATGAAAAAAAAGCTAATTTTATTGGACATTAGCTTCTTTAAAATAACCATAAAATTAAAGAAAATAAAATATTTACCTTGAAATTGGAGTACCTCTAATCTATTGGATACCTCTAACTTTGGAAAGAGAAAACCTTAAAAAGCCAATGAGCATAAACATGAGTTGTAGAGTATCACCCTTACTTTGCCTTATTCTGCTTTACTACTGCCCTACTTTTGAAAAACCTAATTTTTTGTTTCATCCATATCTGGTTTAGTGAAATATAGTTTAGTAACAAATGTCTTTTGCAAAAGATTATTGCATCTAATACTTAAAGGTCAATAATTGCAAATATGGGTATTTTTATTAAAGTGCCTTTAGACATAGAAATATGTTTTTTAATTCATGGAATGAGATCTTAATAAACGATATTGTGATTGATCCTGAATTTCGTTTTTACATTCAGTGTCTGTTTTCAATACAGTATTTATCAATGTTTTTGTAATCAGAAATAGTGGATACTGTCTAGACTCTAATAAGTGAAGAAAATTTAAGTTTTTTCTTATATCACCGTTTCATTTCTATAATACCAACTGGATTGTCCATCAACTTTATGGAGAATCTAAAAAAATTACTTTCAAGTTATTAAACTACTTAAGTAATAACTAATTATTTTTAAATCACCATGTATTATACCGCTATAGATGAAAATACGTCCTTCTAGCAAAGCAGGAGAGTCACTCTAGAGGTGCAACCTTTTCATTAGACTATCATGTACTGTACCTAACGTTATAGTATATTATTTTGTTAATAAATAGACAAATATATAAATGAAGTAATGATGAATATTGAAGAAAGGTACCTATAAAAACTATATTAAATATTATAATCCACTAATATTGAGGAGTCGATGTTTCAATATAAAATTCCTTTTGAATTCAAATAAGTCTTGTAAATTCTTTTTATGGAATTTTAATTGAAATCGGGGGATTGTTAGAGTTTAATTAACCAGTTTTTGAGAAATCAATATTTTTGTTTGAAGTCATCGTCTCGCTGGTACATCAATTGCATTTACTTTATAACATAAAACCAACTATAAGTACCATGAAAATAACATCTCCAGCATAATCTGGTATAAAAAGTCTATTCTTCTATATAAATAAAATTTTAAGAAACCAAATCAGTCAACAAAATAACAATTCTCAATTCTTCCACCACCAGGTGCTCATACTAGAGATCCACATTTTACACAGAAATTACACAACATTTTAGAAAGAGATAGGTTCCAAATTTTTGTACTTAAAAAATGTGTCCATAATACCAATTTTCCATCTAATGTAATAAATTTTGCGACCATTTGCTATGGAAACAAAGGGAAATTACCAATTTCAAAGAGTTTAAAAAGAGCCAGCTCTATTTCTTATGTGAGCTAGATCCCTACAGTAAGGAAGATTTTTATTCCAAATCTGAATGTAAGAAACTGCAAAAACATTTCTTACTAAAGTCTTAATTTTTTTTATTGTTTTTTAAATACTTACTTATAGCTATTAAGGTTTATTTTAAATAGAGTAGGTTTGACCTAGTGAATTTGATTAAATTTATTTATATGTGGTCATATTTAACTGAAAGAAAAAATAATTGATCGAATGTCCCTAGGATTTTGGTTATGAAATTTTTAACATAAAAAATAACTTTATGCTTTTGGATCCGTTCTTTACTTGCCTTGTTTTAAAACTTTCAGGTTATATATGTCCTAATTGTGGAAACATCTTTAAACATCAGAAAAATAGAAATTACCATTTAAAGCATCAATGTGGCAAGGAGCCTAAATACGGTTGCACTTTCTGCACATACAAGTCACGGCAGACCGCCAATTTAAAACGACATATAATTCTCGTGCATAAATTTAAATAATATTTAGTATTTATTTTAAAGCTACTTTAATACCACCCATTTATTTATTAGGTGGAAATGTATATTCATGCCGGTAACATTCGGGATCTTTGCAAATGATCTTTGGAAAAACGCCCAGCTACTTTTGCACGAACTGTAGCTTTTCTACAAAATACTTACCATCATTTACGAAACCATATGTTTCGTAAGCATGATATACAAATTACAAAAAATTGTTTTATCAATTTTAAAAGATAAACTGAAGTAATTCATACAATAATTATCGATTTTTGTTATGACCAGTGTACAATAAAGACAACACGAAAATAAAATGATATTTTATTGTTTCGTACATATTTATACATTAGATTTGTTTCAAATAGATGAGGCAACTGAATTCCAAATAATATAACAAATATTGACATGCTGATACAACGGAGAAAAAAATGGGTTTGTTTTAAAATATTGCTTTTTGTAATACTACTTTTTGAAAATTTACTTTTTAAAATCTTTTTATTTATTAGGTGAGGATATTTATCAATGCGATGTTTGCGGTAAACAATTCCAATATTCGGGATCATTGTCGAACCATAAAAGATTTACATGTGGAAAGACCGCCAACTTATTTTGCACGAATTGTACCTTCTCTACGAAATATTCTTATCATTTGCAAAAACACATGTCTCATAAGCATAATATACAAATTACTAAGAATGACTATATCAATTATAGAAGATAGAACTGCATTAAGATGTTAAATGATTATTTGTTAATGAAAACTTGCTGTAAGTGTTAGTGAGACGTTGATGTTGTAATAAATTATTTTGTATTAAATACTGCAATAAATCTCTAATTTTGTGGAAACATAATAAAAGACCAACTACGCCATATCTATTGCTACTTACTAACCAAATGAGGTGCAAATCAAGAAAATAACAATTATTATGTATGGATCAGATATTGTCAGCAGTAATATATCAATTAAGAAGCTGCTCTTTTATATGGTCGCTTTTTAGTTTGGCTCTCCAAGCCTGCAAAACACTTTTGCAAATCTGTGCACAATCCCCTTCATAATTTCCTTATTACGATTTTTTACCCTTCTGTTCATAGTTCTATTTGATGTTTAGCTTAGTCTTCAAAAGTTTTACGAATCATTAGAATATTAGATCCAATGCTGTTGCAATGCAAACATAGTTTACATTTTGCGTACCATAATAGGAAGGAAACCGAATGATTCCAACTTAGTTTGTTGCGGAATATCAGCAAACAAAGAAATTATAGCTTATTAGGGTTGCATTGGGTTGGTACGTAAATAAGCACGCTAAAGTTTGCAGCTCTTGCTGGCGTTGATTGAATTAAAACATTTTGGATTATATGTGATGTAAATCTTTAGAAGTTACTATTTGAACTAAATAGTTTGTGGATTTGTAGATTATCCCATTGTAATATTTGTTTACTTACAATTTACTAGTTAATTTAGTAAATTTAGAAAACATATCCAGAATTATGTTTAACTGCTTTTGTTTTAGACCGAAAGTCCTGCGATTTAGACACAAATCGGCCAATTCCTTTAGTAGAACTACAAGAGAGTGAAAATATAACTACACAAGAAGAAAAACCCACAACAAAAAGACAAGTCAAAAGGAATAAAGGAAGTTTTCCGTGTCCTAAATGCACTCGAGTCTATATTAGGAAGGACTCACTACAAAGGCACCTAATGTACGAGTGCGACAAAGAACCACAATTTCCATGTCCATTTTGTCCACAAAAATGCAAGAGAAGGTCTCATCAAATTCGACATATTACCAGGCAACATTCCCAGCAAGTGGGGATGCTTCGTGAGAATAATCCCGATTGGAAAAATAATTTCTTAGTTTCCCAGGCTAGAGAATAAATCATTGGTTGTTTATCAGTAGTTTTTAAAAGTTGGAATTAGCAATTGAAGGTTACATAAAAACCAAAGTATTTATGTCAGAATGTAAAATATAACTTACCATACTTTTTTTCAAACATTTTTAGTTAGTATATATGTTGTTTTTCTTGTATTTGTATGCCCTTTTAATTCTACTGTTAAAATCTTCAATTATTTTTTTTTGTCTTGAATTATAACCTGGAATTATAAAAAATGACTTAGCATACACTTAAGTTATGCCTTAAAATATCGAAAAGATATTTTAGACTGTACTCGGTTTGAATTATTTATTCTATTATCTTTAATTAATGTATTGCCTTACATTATAGTTTCTGAAAAATCCAACTTTTGAAAACCTGTTCCTTAGGAAATATAATTTGTGTTGTAATAATTGACTACAGCTGTGAGCTTCTGCCTTATATATTATTTTTATAGGTATAAAAAAAAGGAAGAAGTATATAATATTAGCTTCACATTATTTGTATTTTATTTAAGATGATGTTTTCTGCTTTGTAAATAATTTTTGATTTACCGGGTATGGGGACAACTACATTACTGGGAAAAATATTTTATATTTTTAATAAAAAACATTTAATTTTGTATTGAGAGATTTATCTTATAGGGAAACACATTTAAGATTTTAGTTTTAATTTTGATTAAGTACTCCGGTATATCAATTTTAATAAGTTTCTTCAATGTTTTGCCTTAATTATAATTTTATATGACGACTGATATATTTAATAAATACTCATGTCATGTGTTCGTTTCTTATAATTTGTACTTAAATATAACTTGCACCGAATCTTACAGACTTTTTTTTAACTAATTAAGTTGTACAAAGAGCTTTTTTTAAATGATTGTAGGCGGGAAAAAGGTATGCCATAATAATTTTCAAACCATGTACAGTAAACCTTTACCAAACGGGATGAACATTTTCTTTTAGTATTTTATACTGACGAAATTTATTTTTAGCTCAAGATCTACGTTTACCAAAACCGTTGCCTCAATGGCCTCCAAATTTAGTATTACCCATGATGCTTTTGAGGGAAAATTTAAAACAATCAGTTTTTCAAAATATGGGAACTACTCAGCCTATGCAAAATCCTTATTTTGATTTATCCAAGTTACCCAGACCAAAAGGTAAGTGGTTAGGGTAATTTTGTCTAAAGTTTAAGCTTCAATAGTATGCTGTGTTCTATTTTGGTTATTATTATATGGAATATTTCTTACTATTAAAGATAGAGCATTTTAATTTTCACTAACAGATGCCACATTTATATCAACATTTTTAAGCTGGAAACAAAAATGATCTACATTCTTCTACTTTTACTCATACTTATATTTATTTTTATTTTAGTACAAAATACACTTATTACATACATATTAAAATCTACATTCAATAAACTCATTTCATTTAGTTCGAGCATTGCAAATAGCATCTGCTTGGTCTTATTTTCATTGTATAGCAGCCTATTTAAATAGAAACAAAGTACAACCCTCGCTTGTGCATCCCTAGATTCTAAAACTGCCAGTTTCCTTGTATTATCGGATTAGGCTATAATTATATCATCGGCAAAGAGAGTAAATCAAACATTTTTATTGCTTGCAATTAAGTCATTTATATATATTATAATTATTGAAAGATGATTGGTCCTAGTCTCGAGCCTTGAGGCACAGCTACATCTATTGGTCTCTCTATGTCACACCCTCTATGATGAATTTAATTATTTATTTTCAACGATTTATGTCTGATTTAAATTTCGCGCCAAAATTCTGAACTTTACTTCACTGAACTGATAAATATCGGTCACGCAGCTTCTTATATACTCGGCGGAACGCTGTTCTGGAAGATTCTCGTTAACCTTCAAGACGTCGTGCGGTGTGCCACTTGCGTCATATCGGAATTACATTAAAATTAGCCGGTTTCTTTGTGTTTACAATATTAAATCTACAGTTTTTTATGAAAGTTTTTGAAGTAGGATCTTATGCTGAACACAGTCGAAGGTCTCACCTAGGTCACAAAACACAGGGCTGCAGTGTAATGTTTTTTGTCAAAAACTTTTTTTATCTAAGAAATAGCATCTCGGATATCCATAACAGTGATCCTGCCTTGGCAAAATCCAAATTGATGCTCTGTTAACAGGTTGTTACTCTCAAAGTACTTCTCTTAATTCAATACATTCTTCAAAGATTTTTGATATCATAGAAGACAATGATAACGGTCTATAATTTGCACCAAAGTTTGGTTTTGTGTCACCGATAGGATTTGGTTTTGTTTTGGTTATGGTTTTTATTCAATTTTCTGCGATTAAAGAGAATAATTTATTGAAATTATCAGGGGACATCCTTGTGTACATTAGGGGACATATTTTTGTTTATATGTTCCACTTCTGAGGTATAGATTAAAAATTAAAAGTTTTGCTTTTAAGGGTGATGTATTGAAGGCTTTGTATAAGTTAACAAACAAGTAAACACTACTATGATTAGATATTTCTTCGTAGACCTTATCGTCTTAGTCAAAAAAGATGTGCGTCATTCGTCAAAGGATATGAGCAAATTTTTTTCTAATGGATCTATATTTTATTGTTGCAAAGAAAAATATATTTTCTCTAATAAAAACAATGTATAATAGTAGGAACCTAAAATGTTAAGAAAAGGTATGAAAAGACTGTGGAAGAACTTTGTAAAAACTGCAGTTCTATCTTCAATAGTAAGAAGAGATTTTGGGTTTACAACTAAAATGGAATACAGTATACAGGTCAGGGAGTTTAGTTTCAAAGAAGATGCTTTAAAAAAACTTTTGAAATACTAAAATCAACATGGTATGCATTTGGTTTTTATGTCACACTCTGTATATTTAAAATTATTGTCAAAATGTGATCGAAAAAGGGGCAAAAAAGTATATTTTATAAGACCTTATACTTATATTATTTTAATGAATTTACTCTTAATTTTAGGTTTAAAAATCCCAGTGGACAACAATGGTAGCCACGTCTGCCCGGACTGTGGACGCATCTACAAGTTGCGCAGCTCGCTGCGCAATCATCAAAAGTGGGAATGCGGCAAGGAACCCCAGTTTAAATGCCCCTTTTGCAGTTACAAAGCGAAACAGAAAATGCACATGCTGCGCCACACAGAGCGCATGCACAAAGGCATGGATTTGAGCGCGATCAAACGCGAAATGAACGCTGAAGATGACGGGCCCAATTACGAAACGCCCGAGGGTGTTAAGGATTTGTCTTTGAAGCGTTCCGATAGTGAGATTGAGGCCCAAAGTGCCTCTAAAAAATGATGAATTAGTGAATTTTTTGTTTGTTAGATTTATACTTATTGGTTATTTTTTTTAAATATTACGGGAGACCAGGCAGTAAATGAGGAGAACAAAAACCTATGAAACTGAGCCGATCTTTATGGAAATTTTGAATTAAGTTTATTTTACCTTACGGATCAAATGAGGAGCAACTTTTCAAATCGCATTTTGTCCAAAAAATACTTTTTTGGGTATTGACGGAAAACGATTTTCTTTTAAACCCTGCTATATATTTTTACAACATGGAGTTGTTTTGATAGAAATTAACGTAAAAACCCATTAAGCTATCTCAGTTAAATCAATATTTATTAGAAAATCTGGAAAAATCGAAAAAATGTTTGGACTTCAAGCGTGTTGATTCGTAACAATGTATAAAATTCGTTTTGTTTCGTTCAAAGTTGGACATAATGCTGTTTGTTCCAGTTTATTCGTTTTACAAAAAACTGGTATTGGTAGTGAAATTATTCGACTAAGAATAAAATGTCAACTAAGTACCAGGAATATGTTTTTTTTTTGTTTTTGTTTCATTTCTTCGAAAAATACAAACTTACAAAATAATACTAATGTTAATAACATACAAAGTCCACTTGAAAAAAAAAATCAAATTTGTTCCTGGTTAGGGTCTTCTTCGAGGCAGTCGCACATGGGATTTTCTTCACTACATCATCTGCAGGATCTGGAATTTCAGCTTCTGGTTCCGTCGTAGTGTTTAAGGCATGATCAAAAAATAAGAGCGAAGAAAGCGGGACTTTAAATTCCCAGTCTTGTCCAAATCTTGCACAAAGCAGCTTTCGCACATCAGTTTTCTTTTCTTCTTTGATGTTATTTACCAGTGGTATGTTACAGCGATCCTGCATATCCCTTATCAAAGTTTGGCCTCGTCTTGTTATTGCCATCGGGTGCTTCATAGCGTCGTCAAACATATAGGTGGACTCAAGTTTTATCTTAATATCAACGTAGCTGTTTTTTATAATTTTTTGTAAAAATATTCTTTTTATGTCACTAATTCCATCAATTTTTTTCGGTATTTCTCTGAGATCTTTGTAGTTTTTAAGGAACCAGTCTTCGCCTAAAACCCTGACAATTCCGTATTGTTGGTAAATTTTGATATAAGCCATGAGGCTCAACACCTCTTCAGTTTTTTGTAGATGTTTCTCAACTCGACCGAATTCCCTGTCAGCAGGTAAATAGGAGTGGCCGCGAACTGGGAAATATATTACTATCTGTTTTATGTTTCTTGGGGACTTTTTATGTAGCCAGTATGTTAAGGTATGGATGACATGTTGGTTTTTGTTTTGGCCTGCGCAGCCGTCCGCAAAAAGCCTAATTTGCATTACCGAATCTTCAATATGTACTTTTTCTAAAAAGTCTATCAAAGCTGAAGAAATTTCTTCAGCACCTCTTGCAGCTTGTGTCTCGTTTCAGACATAAAAATGTGGCTTTTTAGTTGCAACATCAGTCATACAAATAAAGTAAAATGAAATTTGTCTGAAATAGAAAGCCTCACCAATACTGACTTTGGGAATTGCTTGCACTTGTTGCAAGTCAAACACGTACGTTATACTCCCTTCTGGGATTTGCTTCATTAAAGTATGGAAAGCTTTAGCTTTCTTTTTGTTAATTACAATGTTTGAAATTAAACCTTCTTTGATAACACCATTTTCACAAGACTGAATTTCACTTTTAAGTCTAGCGCAATAGCTACAGGTATCCGAAGCGGGAGAGCCAAACCCTAGATTAAACTTTGTCTCAAAAATGTTCACGAAAGACGTTGTTTTACTTTCAACTCGTCTTCAACGGTAGTATTGTAAAGGTGAAGAAGTCGATTTATGTTCAAAGATGAATGCAAGTAAAGTCGACGGCTTTTATTTCGTGCATAATGACTTTCGCAACCTCACAAATTTGAAATAAACTCGTACACTTGCTTTCTTTTTGCAGAAAATTTCCGAAGTTTATGATTCCCTCCTCGTTTCTCTACGATCCCAATTCCAGATAAAATTCCGTCAGCAATTGTGTTTAGTTTTCGCTGACCGACCCCAAAAAACTTGGAGCATTCAGGTAGTCTCTGTTTTTCTCCAGATATTAAGAAATATTTAACTGCAACGCGATGTGGCTTGTTTTTTCTCACCTCACCACGAACTCGGCTGCGTTTTGGTTGAGCAACATCCATTAAAAAGGACAGTCTTTTATCTTGCTCCTTCTGTCTGGTTTATAAAAAACTTTTCTCTTTGCTTTTGCTAGGATGCTTCTTGAAATACTGAAACAGTTAAATTTTCCTTCTCTGTGGAGGCAGGGTGGTTGAAAATTAAGCAACAAAGGGTCAGGGTCTTGATATCTATAAAAAATAAGTATAGGTGTGAATATTTTTTATTGTAACAAACGAGCAATACTTACCTCTTCTCATAATCCATTTCCCTTTTTGTCTTTTGTCGTTACCTTTTCCTTGACCCTTCATTATAGTTGCCCAAAATAACACTGTTATCAAGGTTTTCCATTATAACGCACTTTAGCACCTATACTTTCTAGTTCCTAAATATTTTATTTAAAGAATGTAACTGGACAATATACACCTGTTCCACTGCAGAAACTTACTGAATTGCAGGTTATAACAAACAAAACTAACACAACACTAGCTTTATATATCAGCTGTTTTGTTCGAGACAGCGCCTTCTAGTGGCGAAATAGCATAATGCGTTTTGATTCGACTACATCTGTGGACAAAATGCATTTTGATGTGAACCCTATACTTTGCACGTCGATTACACAGTGACATAATGCCGTTTGAAACGTTTCATTTTTACAGGATTGTAGAACACAATAATTAATTTGCAAATCCGCTTCAAGCTCAATTTTGTCCAATTTGGACAAAATGCGTTTTGAAAAGTTGCTCCTCAAATGCTATACAGGGTCTCCCGAATTGCAGTGTCCAAACTTTTACAGCGCATTCTATATTCAGAATAAACCTCTTCTTTGCATTTTCAAGTAATTTGTGCGGGCTATAGCTCTGAGGGGGTGGATTTTAAGACACATGTTCATAGGAAAAAAAAGTCTTATCTTAATTCCAACAATATGCTCTTAAAATATTTGCACCGAGTTTTATAACATCCTGTATATAACAAGATAACCTTCAAAATGTTGACTGGTAATGTTGAATGTATTAACCTTATGTTCAATTTTGAGCATTCAATACAAAGCAACGAATATCAAAGGATGAATCTTAAAAATAGTAAGCGGCTGCGTATGATGGAATGTACATAATTACTACATTAACTAACATATGGCATAGGAAGATCAGAAATACCTCCCTAGCTCATATATTCCAAGCCTAGTACATAATTTTATCTTTTCTAGCATTTTTTTATATTGATAAAATTAATTTTTTTCTAAATACTTTTTTTGTAGTACTAGGCCTTTCTTTAATTTTCTTTTATTTATAATCTTTGCATGTTAATCTATATTCTACTCACTGCCTAAGTTACACATTTCTGCATTCAGTTTCAAAAAAATTCGGCTCCTCATTTACTGACCTGAGGTGATTACTTTACGGCAATAAAAATTTAATTTAAAGAAGATCGTAAGACCAGTCCATTAATTAATTAGGAAAATCTTATTGCCAAATCAATCGAGAACTTGGGATAACACACGTTTAATTGTTCACAAAACATTCCCAGTAAATTGAAATTAGCTTTTTCTGCTAATACATTTGAAATAAGTTACAATAGCAATATAGTAAGTAACCTTTGTACGGTGATATATTTTTAGGTTAGGTGCTTAAAATTTGGTGCATATGGTGCGAAAATAATTTTTACCCGCACGAAAGTTGCGGGTACGCTTTTTATTATTTAGGCTTTGATTTGGTGGCGTACTTTGCTCAAAAATTATTAAAAATCTACTTCTCACGAAGGTTTATATTATAACAGGATAAAACTGATATAAGTTTTTAATAAAATTTAAAATTATTTTTTATATAGTCGTTGTTTGTAAAACGTCATTAAAAGCTTAATGTGATTTTAGAAAACACAAATAATTTATTAATAATACTCACCATAAGAAATTTTGGCTGTTAATATAAATTAAAAAAAAAACTGTTTAATTCAATAATCATAATATGGCATATAATATTTTTGCAAAGATATACAGGAAAATTAAACTGGTGTATCATAAATTGTACCTTACAATGCACTTAAAATCTCGAAAGACATTACATTAAATAGTTCCTCTTTAGCCATAATTATTATGGAATAATACTCTTTTTTTTGTTAATAATTAGTTCCTACCGATGTATTTCTTATGACAATTCACCAGTTTTTTATTAATATACATAAATAAAAGTGCCTTAAAAACAGAGAAGTTTAGCTGGACGAGGTCTAAAAAAATTATAGAAATCAGTAAATGTTTTGATTATTTATTTGGTTATCCTCAGAGCCTTAAAAAGTTTAAAAGGTTAGACAATCAGAATAAAACATTCTGATTGAGATGTTTGCGGTCCACAAACCTCTCTACGTATAAAAAAGACATTAACTTTTGATAGAATATTATATAAAAATCATTCCTGTTTTATTTGTATAGGTGTAGGGTAAATTTTGCGCTTATAATATTATTACTTTCCAAATTTTTTTGATTTGGGAATAGTTCTAGGACAAGTATTTCATTACAATTTGATACCTGGTTGGCAAAAGTTTGGCATCTTTTCATTTCGATAATATTACAGTAAATATATTAATTCCAACTCAAAGCACTGGATAGGTTGTTGTTTTTATATTGAAAATCATACCTAAAATATAAGGTGAACATTGTAAACAGAGAGATTTTTGAACTATAGTGGAATACCTATTTTCAAGAATATTTGTTGCTACCTCTCGGTCTTGGCTAGACTTGGCTGCCAAAACCGTTAAATCGGTGTATTAACTATTAGTCTGCTATGTCTCTCATTTTTAGATATTATTATATTACTATATAATTTTATTACAATAATTAGGAACTTCATTATAATAAACATCATAATTCTAGTTCTATTCGTCTAAGGCGTTGTCAAAACCTTCACATTCAGGTTCATTTTCTACGTTGTATTTTTGCACTACATTGAATCATACTTAAGATGTATACATAGATTCATAGAGCTCCTGCGAGGACTACTATTGAATTTGATTTAAAATATATTGATTATTGAAAACGATGACGAAAGTAGAAACGTAATCTGTCGTAATTCCAAATTTTTGGAAATCTACCTGCATTCACTCATAATATTTAATAAATGACTACTGTGGATCTTCTTATATTGCAAGAAACAATATTTTGTTTTGCAAGAAATCTAAAGAAAAGCCCACTGACTTTATTGACCTATATGGAAGTTACATTTCTTTCTTATATTAGAGGTCGATTCTATTTTCGTAATAAAGGCCTGGCACAGAGTCTATAATTTTTTTAACATACATTAGGTTTTTAGATGATTTATATCAGATCATTTATATTTAACTTATAAGGCTAAAAAAATTATTAACTATAAAGGTGGAAACAGATTTTCTGGTTCTTCCTCCCACAAGAAATACCTATTTTTAAACCATTTTGAACATCAGGAATAAGTTTAAAGTAATTGCCTGTGATTCAAGTCTCCAAGGTTTTCTATTAAATTAAATATAAACGAGTAGATTACAATTCTGAATTTTCTTATACGATTCATCTCGGTTAATATTAAAACTTTCGTATACTTCAGTTTAATTTATTATAATTAGTATTTTATTCTGTTCAAAGGGTATCTTTAATCAAAACTGCACATTGAGAACCAAGGAATGCAACAAAATTATCCTATTCAACCTCTTTCTATTCGTAATTTCTCAGAAAATCGAATACAAATGGATCCAATGAGGTTTAACAGGATTGGTACTGACTGGCAGGTAGAGACTGTTGTAACTAAAACATTTTTTTTTCACGGTAGAACTTTTTATTTAGAATTTTTTTTCTAATATTAACGGTAAACCTTAAAAATATAAAACTCTGACAAAAAGCTCTTAGCTTCGACAACGCTATTTGAAAATTGTTGTTTTTTATTTCAGTCAAGTGGTTTTCTTCTTTATGAAAAGGCCTAACAAGTAAAGAAGGCAGATTGTATGAGTTTTTCATAGGTCATTTATAGAGAGCAACTATCTATTATATTAGTAGGTAATCGTAAAATTCGAAATAGCCTATCCAAGATATAGGAAATAGCTATCCAGCCTATATTTTTCAATGAATTGGAAGTAATCATTGTAGTTCAAGTCTATTTCATAGGACTATATACTGATTATTCTCAACTTCTCAGTCTTTATCTGAGTAACTAAAATCTTATTATTATCAGTCTTCGTTTTTGGTTAGAGATCTACAATTTATAAGCTAGAAATTAAAAAATAAAATCAATTAAGTCATTCTCTTGAACCTTTTTTACTCCTGTTATTTTAGAAAATTCTTATACTGCGTTGTACTATACGTAAAAGATAAATGGATTTCAAGAGATCTCGCCGGGATTCTGATCTATTAGAAGATATATATCACCTGACGCAATCCAAACAAACCTGTTGACAATTAATTTATTCTACATCAAAAGTTTTAGCAAAAAGAGGCTTGTATGAGTTTTTCCAATGTATTTCATGTGAGAAGAATAAATGAAAAATAATTTTCATATATTCTTTAAGCTCCTATACACGTAGTCCTTGGACAACCTTACTATTGTATATTTGGAGTTGAATTGTGAGTAAATATCTTTGACTTATAAACGAAAATTTAGATTGGATGATGGCTATGTCTATCATTTATCAATTTTAAATTCGAGGCAATGTGAACAAAGAACTAGAGGCTGATTTTATATAATTTAATTTTTTATCAGTCTTGGTATTTCATATATTTATTTTAGTTGTGAATTTCCATTGTTAAAAAAAAATATTACCTTAAAGAAGTTGGAGTTGAGTTTCTTATAACATTTATTTTACATAATTGAAACATTGAATTTTTTAATAAAAAATCTTTTTCTGCAAAAATTGAAATATCTATATCCAAATATCCACAGTTAAAAAATCAATGACTTAGGTCTGGTGTACAAACACATGCTTGATTGGTCTTCAGCAAGTTCAATCTGCTACTTGAAGTTGACAGTTATGATATCAAAAAATCAACTTGGCAGCATACTAATAATAATTAACGACTTAAGATGCCGAACTTTTTCCAACAAGCTTCTAAATTATTACGAATTTCGTTCTTTTATTGATATTAAAAATACTCCTTAGATTGTAGTTTACCATATTTTTGATAATCATGTACCATGTTTGGAAAACTTTTTTTCTATATTAAATAGATAGTTCCTAAAAAGTGATCGAGAGCTATATTTTCTTAAAAATCTAAGTGATGTTATACAACACAATATTACTCTTAGGGATTATTATTTTATTGTTTCGCTTTTTTTACAAACATATTTTTGAACGATACTGCCCCTAGAAAGTAATGTTCAGTAGGTATGATATCCATAGAAGATTTTTATAAAATTCACGGGAAAGAGTCTAGTATTAAATAGAGAATAATTTGGAAGAGAAAAATACGAAATGGATACCTCCTTTGTCATATAATACCACAAATGTCTACCTCAAATTTTACAGGAGGGCTCTGCATATGTCATTTATGTATATTTTTTATATTCTTTACACCATTTTTATCATGTGACGCATGAGCCTTTCAAAAATTCACTAAAAAATATGTTTGTCACTATATATTTGCATGATTTATTACATTATTACATATATTACTATTCTTATTATGTATATTTAAAATTGTGCTTTTTATATGGATATTATAAATATATTATACTTATTTTTAGCCTGGATATTATTATTAAATCATTTTCTTATTAAGATACGCCCAAAATTATAATTTTTTTTTACTTTTATTTTCTTTCGTAATTCAATCTGTTACAATTAAATTCATGAAGGAAAACAGTTAAAACCTGGCATAACTTAATAGGATTTGATTGCCTTTTAAAAAAATGCGTGCATTTAATCCTTAGCAGGACTTTTAAAATAATTTATATTAGGTAAGTTAACTAGTACTAAAATATTCGAGTATCGCTAGATGTATACAAGTGTCAGTTGCTTTTATTTTAAATTGGTGTGTTGTAATCTTTAAAATATATTTTTTTCAGCCTATTATTGCGACGCCTGTTCCAAATTTTATAAAACAAAAAGCTCACTACAAAGGCACAAAAGAATTGAATGTCAGAAAAGTGGAAAACACATATGTACCATTTGCAAGAAATCTTTTAAATATAGTTATGTATTGGCAAAACATACGAGTAGTACACATGTTTAATAAATACATTTTAGTGTTTTATTTTTCTTTCTGTTTTTTCCCTTATTTCTTTATCGTTTTTCTACATGTATGTTATTTTTAGGTGCTACCACAAGTAAAATACTTGCAGTCAAAAGGACTTTGGATGAATTATTTCCAGAATTAAAGAAGCAAAAAGTTGAAAATCTGATTAAAAAGTACGATACTCAATTTAAAATTCCAGAATTGAGAAGTTCCAGTTCCAGAGGAGAGAGATTTGTTTGCGATAAGTGCAATAAGAGTTTTAAATTTCACTATTCGTTTACTACTCATGTTAGTTTTTTGTGTCAAGGACGAAAATAATTCCACTTGTTTAGTTAGGAATTTAATTATTGTACAAGTAGCTTCGTTGTTAGTTATGTCAGACAATTAATAAATAGATAGATGTTAATATTTAATAAAATTTGTTTGAAAAAGTTTGCATTTTCATGGTCTTATTGATGAAAAAAAATAGGGTTATCATATGGTTATTGCTACCAAGATCTTATATTATTTATCTTGATACAAAATTATGTTACCAGTTGGTTTACTTTCTAGTAAGTTCATATTATGAACTAGCTAACTTCTTGCGGTTAAATAAGTATTATAGGCAGTCTAATAAAACAATAAATAACCACTATTTTAGAGCAAATTCGATGCCCAAAGTGTAACAAATTGTACAAAAATTCAAACACCTTAATTGCTCACATGTACCAGGACTGCGGAAAGGAGAAGAAATTCGTTTGCAAGGAATGCGGGGTTAGTTTTAAAAGGAGGCATAACTTAAAAACTCATATTGGTCGAAGGCATAGTAGGAAATCTAATGTGGATATTTCTGAATATTTAGGATGCTGAATTAGCTAACAAAATACGTGTAGAGGTTCAAATAATTATTTTTTGGCGAAGTAAAACTATTAATATTCTAGTCTAATTATAATCATAAATACCCCAAGAATTAAAAAAAATATATTTTCACTCTGTAAGTTGAAATAAAATGTATGTTTCACCATTTCAAAAATTGATATTAATATATATATTACGTTTTGTACTTAATAAATCCTTTTCTGTTTATTGAAATTGCGCTGTTTAAGACAGCAATTTTAATGAATAATTTCAATATATTACCATTCACACTGAATGGAAAGTCTACCTATTTATTTGTGAAAAAAAATATCATAAATACAACGTTTAATTTTAGGTGAAATTGTTTGTTTTTGTGGGAAAAGATTTAAGAATAAAAATTCCCACTCTGTACACCTTTCAAGGGACTGTGGCAAAGGGAAGGATTTTATTTGCGAATTTTGCACAAGGCAGTTCAAAAGAAAAGAACATTTAAAAATGCATGCTGCAAGGGTTCACAAAGAACTTATAACTTAGAGACGTGAAATTAAAAAAAAAAACTATAAATATATATTTTTATAAATTGTAGTGCAGTTTCTTTTTTTGATTTGTGATCAATAACCTCATTTATAATTTAACAAGATAAAACCAGGTAAAAAATATCATGTTTGTTATATTTTGCTATTTAAATAAAGTAATAATTTGTTTTTTCTAGATGCTAATTCAACATGTTCCAGCTGTGGAAAATCTTACAAAAACATACAGACCCTTCGAACACACGTTAGCCAAGATTGTGGCAAAACAAAAGCTTTTAAGTGTACCGTTTGTGCAAAGTTATTTAGACGACACTATCAGTTAAAGGTTCATTTGTTAGGCTTTCATAATCATGACAATGTTTCAGATATAGCAGCCTACATTGTAAATAATACTTCTAATTAATATATTTATTATGATTTAATATTAAATAAAATTATTCCCTATGTTTTAGCAAAATTTGGTTTAAATAAGGTATCAAAAACCCATTTGTCAACTGAATATTAAGACTGTTGAACGTGCATATATCAAGGACAAATATTATTTACTATAGCATAAATGGATACGATTCGAAATTAAATTTTAGTTTTTGTACCCACTACTATGTAAATTAAATAAAAATTATTGGTCGATTTGGAATATCTGTGTGTGTGCGCATTAGTAACTAAAAAAAAGGCATTGTAAGTAGGAAGCAAGATGAGTTTAATTGATAAAAAATTAGTATTACAATGTCTATTGGTAATAATAATAAGTTGTAAGTAACATGTATTTGTATAAAAACATTAATATCTCTATAAATAATTTAACTTGGACTTTTTTGAAGTTCAATAATAATAATAATAATACAGGGTTGGAAAATGTAAGTGTTTCTCCTTAGGTAAGTTTTATTATTAGCAAAAATTAAATGCAGTTGGTGATCGAACTCATATATATACTATAAGGTACAGTATCTCTAGAAAATTGTGTATTGTATTCATCTATTCCCTTAAAAACTGATATTTAAGGTGTCATAAAATATTTTTGTTAAATATTTTGAATAAACCAATTTTTTTATTTCTTTTTAAAAATTTATACATAATAAATTGCCAGTATGCAAAAAAATTTCTCTTGAAATTCATATTAATGGATTCAATTTATGCATCAACGAATGGGACCTTAAGAGTTATAGCATGATTAAGCATCGTTTAAGATTATTTTTACAATAGTACGGAAGTAGCAGAGAACAAGTAAAATTAAGAACCCATGATAGGCAAAATTTTAATACGAGTCAGTTGGCAACTCCAACATTTCCAGGGAATTCCGACGGCGTTGAAATTTACAAAACTGAATTTATTTGTACATCGAAAAAACACGATTCATCATGACTGGTGGGCTCTAAAGTTGTCAAGAAAATTATTGAAAATAAATAAAAAAAAAAGATCAATTTGAAAGACCACTAGTGTCTAATTAATACTAAGTAACACTCCACAAAATTATAATAAGAAGTGAAATTTACATCAGACAGGATACACGTTTTGCTTTACACAAAGCACCATCAACCTAAATTATGTGCTCAGTATGAGAGGAAACAAGTCATCGGTAATTTAATAAAGCTGAGATTTTCTTTAGCAAAATATAAAGTCCAGCATTATCATCTGATTTTAATACTTTTGCTACTGTACATCTTTTAATTCTAGCAAAATATCAATGTCCAACCTGCCAAAAACACTACAAGAATCCAATGACTCTCTCAGTTCATAGAAGCCAAGACTGCATGAGAACTCTTAAGCATGTGTGCTCTTGGTGTTTCAGTACTTACACTAGGAAATATGATCTCGTGAAACATTTAAGAAAAAAACATCCTGCTGAGCGTTAAATTATTATGTGCAGTTTAAAATATATTATTGTGATGTTTTATTGTAGCTGTAATTAAATTTTGTAAATATAAGTAAATAAATTATATTTTTTGAAGCTAATTTATCTTTTAAGAAAGGATCTTACAGTTGTGGTCTGACTTTTAAGAGTATTCTATTTTTTAATTAAAAAATCAAATTTTATTTAAAATTAGGTTCTTATTTCCATAATTACAGACTTGGGAAGGACTTTGCAGGCAAAGTTTAGGAAAACCTTTTACCCTCTGAGTAGTACATCCTGTAAAATTTGTTAAATAGGAATAGCAGTCAAATAATACGATATTATATATTAAATAGGGCTTTATATTCCTTATAGATTGCTGATCATTTTTGCGTCAAAAGTTTTCTACCTCAGAAATCAAACTGTAGTATTTTTGAATTTTGCCTTACAATTTCGGTGCATATAAGAATTAAATTTTTCTGTTTGCTCTGAAAAAGGTCTAATCTAGGTCGAAAAGTCGGCATTAACGGAAAAAAATATTTGAACAGCTGGGATTTTAATATATTCAGCATCCAGCTTAACCCTTAAAAATCAACACAATTTTACTTCTTTATTAAAACAACATAAAAAAAAATAAAGAGTGATATGCTTAGGAGGCACATGCAAGAGTGCGATGACAAACAAAGAAATGCATGTAAATTTGACACATGTTCAGAGCAAAATACTGCTTTTTTTTTACTCAATAAAAAAAAACAAATATTTTTTATTTATTTACTTATGACATCAATTTTTTATTGTGTTTGTTAACGATTTCTTATAGTTTTTTTTTTGTGATTTTTTGATCGTTTTAATTAGTTTTTTTTTGTAATGTTTCTTCACCAGTTAAGTTTTTCTATTTTTATTTTATTTAAGACTTTATTGAGTTTTTTTGATAGTATGTCATACATATCAAACTTGTTTTTCTCTATAAATGGTAATTTATTTAAATAGCGATTATTTATTATTATAGAATTGCTGACTATCACACAAAACTAGGATACATATGCATAAATTAAACCTTTTTGAATATAATATACTGCGTTATCTTCCAATTATATTTTTATTGCATCGTGTCCACTTAAGTTATGCACTCATGTGGGATATTTATGTTCATCATTTATTTTTGTATTCATTAGCTATTTGTTTGTTGTTTTTCTAAAGTAAGGATCTTTAAATTAAAAGAATTTTTTTTTCCATATTTTTATTTGTTTAAGTTTTTATGGATTTTTAATTTTTCACTTCTTTATACTTGTTTTCTAAGCAAATAGTTAAATGTTCCTTCTAATGCTTAAGATATTAGGATCTGAAAAAAATAACATATAATAAAAGAGGGCCAAAATATAGAAATATATTTATAAAAAAAAATTTATATTACAAGTAAATAATAATAAGAAAAACAGCTTTTTAACTGCCTAGAAGTATTAATAAAAAAATAATACTTCGGCAGAATAAAACTCTTAATATAGAAATTTTTTTTTACATCGAATTTAAAATACAATTTCAAATCAAAGAAGTTAAATCACTTATTATTGGAGTTTTGAGTCACAAAGTTATTTTTAAAGTTTTTTTAAAATATATTTTTGAAATAAACGAATTGAAAGGCTTTAATTAGAGACTTAATTAATACGTTTAATCTAGTTTATTATAACTAACTAGTTTATTCCTAGTTTTTTCCCGAAGATGCTAACATCGTATGCGAAACTCGCGTCGAGAGTAAAATATAGAGTTTTGATTGGTGGTAAAGCTCTTTTGATTTGAGTGTCACACCAAAGGTTCCAACCATAGCACTATCGCTTTCCTTAGTTTTTTGCAAACCCTCACTGTTTGCTCAAGTCGCCTATTATAGAAACGTTAATTTTATTTCACAAATACTTCTCTAAAATTTCTAGAACGTCTAAAATAGTTAGAACATAAGGGAAAGAAAATGCTCGAAAATTAGATATCGAATTTAATATGTAACTGCAGTGTCAGAACCTATAGATTCCAAAGCCTATGTTAACAGATGCAAAATATTCAATATTTATTTATTATTAGTGCATAACTCAAATAGACACGAGTTTTCTTAAGAATTTCTAGTGTTTTCCTTCAATATCATTTTGAATATTTCCAGATTTATCATTTTAACGACTCAGATTCATAATCTTATGAATGATCTCATTGGAATTATAAAAAAAAATAAAATTTTCATGTAACTTTTGATATAAAAAAATTACATTATAATAATTTAAATAGACATATTTTTTTTCCTAAGATAATTAATATTGTCATTCAAATTTATTTGTCTCTCATGGTAAAAATTATGTTTTAAATAAGGCATAACTTAAATGTCCACTATGCTCCTTTTCCTATTTTTCAAAATGTTGTTAATTATTGTTTTAGTTTCGAATATAAATTATTTTTAATATCCATTCTTAAAGGATTTATGTTGAGTTGAAATATCAAAATATGTATTTAATTGAATTTATTAATGATAGCTGGGAGTAAAATTATTTTTCATCGCTTCAATCTCATTGTATGTACGGTTAACAAATCTCTCACTTTTTAGGCAAAAAATTGAAATGCGACAAATGCGACAAACGGTATAAATTAAAAAGTTCTCTCTACACCCACCAGAAGTTTGAGTGTGGAAAAACCAAATCATTTATTTGTCACCATTGTAAAAAGGCCTTCTGGCACAAGCACAGTCTTAAGGAGCATACGTCTAAGAACAGATGCCTACCTTATGCCGTAAGAGGTTTCGCTGTTCAGAAAAATATTAAAGAAAACACTGGAGTTTAAGTTAAGAGTTTAAGCTGTTAGCACACAAATAAAAAAGTAATATTATATAATAATACCGTAATAAAAAGATTTTCTTTTCACCCTATAGTTTAGTTTGTGTACTATACCATTTTATGAATTTTCACCTGGCTCTAATAATATTATTTTGCAGCAGCTGGTAGGAAATTCGTTTGTCCCACTTGCAATAAGACGTACAAAGAAAAGAGATATTTACAAAGGCACGTGCGATACGAGTGCGGAAATAAAGGAAAATTTTATTGTAAAAACTGTGACACAAACTTCAAGCGAAGATACAGGTTTCTTCAGCACAATTGTAAAGGAAAAATTAGTTAAAGGATAAGGCTTTTAAGGCAAATTAAATTATTTTGACGAATAACATATTGTGCTTAAATTTAGAAAATAAAGGCTGCAGTAATATAATGTCATATTATAGTAATTTTCTATCTACAAAACCTGTAAAATATATTTGTTATGTGATTACTTTTTTACTGCTATCATTGCTCAATAGCTAAATCCCGTTAAGATCAATCTAATGTGATAAAAACTTCTCAAAATGAACGCAGGAAAGTAGTAATTGCAATATACATATTTTAAAAAGGTAATGTTACTGTATTTTAATGCATATAACTTTTAGGTCCTTTCCAATGTGAAATATGTGGCAAATCGTACAAACATAGGACACACCTAAGTCGTCATAGGAAATACGAATGCGGAAAAACTGCCAATTTTTTTTGTCCTTTTTGTAGCTACAAAGGCAGAAGAAAAGATCACTTTAGGCTTCATGTTATCAGATCCCATTCCGAAGATCACTATGAAGCTGTTAAGCAAAAACAGGATTTCTAGTACACTACAGATCTTAATGGATCTTATTTGTGATAAGTTTCACAGTAGAACATCAAATTTATTATTATATTTTTTACACCTATTTGGCATTTTAAAAAATATATTTGCCTTATAATGTAATAAAATAATAAACAGATTCATATTTTGGACCACAAAATGATTTTGTTTGTAATGTTAATTAAATGTACATAAAAACCTTTTTTAGACTAACAACTAACCGAACTTATCTAAAGTATACTGTGTAAATTTAACATACTGTAATAATAGAAATGTTTAATATCACTAATTTATTTGTAATGTTTTAGACATGTCGATTTATTGCAGCATATGTGGAGCAGTTTTTAAGCATGTTGCTTCCTTGAAGTACCATTTGACGAACAATGTTTGTACCAAACCAAAAAAAGGTATGTTAGTTATCATTAAAACAAAAAACTAAAATAAGTCTTGAATATAGTCATAATTATAATTTTAGAAAATCTTCTCAACACGTCATTACGTGAATTAAGATTAATCAATCAAAAGATAAATAAATCATCAATAAATTTAAAGCAAAATCAATAGGCAAATTCATAAGATGGATTATTGGATTATTTTTATTTTAAATTTAATACGATATTTTGGTTGGAAATTATTACCAACCGTTATTACGTTACCAACCGAGTTATCCAATTTTTTGCCTAAAAACAAAAATACCAATTTAAATAAAAAGTATGTTTTATGTAGTAGTTATACAATCCTGATAGTTTTTAAGACGTGTATTATAAGATCATAATTTTTAAAACAAGAAAAAAAATAATTTAAAAATTTTAAACTAGAAAGGTATAATTCAAAAGCTTATTGCGATTTTTTAGATGAAGAACAAAAGCAACTAAAATGTCCAGTTTGCGGGAAAACGTTCAAAGGTGTCACTGCTATGCAATACCATGTAAGACGTAGGGTGTGCGAACAAGTTAAACCCGCTGTTGGTAAGTTAACAACTATTCATTTCAATCAATTATCAATATACTAAAATTGAAACTTTTTTTTGTATTGCAACAAATAAATCTATTTTCTAATTTTAGGTCCTCCATGGGCATGTTCACTTTGCGGAACTCTATTTAATTTAAAACAAAGTTGGTACGTACACATGCGCAGAGAAGCTTGCAAAAAGTACCCCCAGAAGTACGGTTTGAATAACTCCAAGACTCTTATTCCTAAAATTGAATTAACTGAGGGAACTGATAATTTAAATGAACAAATAAATGAGGATTCCGAAAGTCTGGATAATTAAGACGATTGATCAACTTGTTTTTTAAATATTCTTGATTTACTATTAGCTTAGTTTTAGAATCTATAGTTATTATAGTTACTATAATCAGGGTTGAAAACGTGCGTTGCCAAATAGTACAACCTAACCATAAATTAGTTATTTTGGGATATCCAGTATTGAAAGTAAATACGCAATATAAACTTAGTATTATTAGTTATAATGTAAGTTTTAAATAAGTTTAGATGTTTGTGCCTTGCTTACTCATGTACTTTTTTTTTTAAATTTTAATATTTTAAGATTTTCTGTTTAACAACGAATGTAATTTTTTAGGATTTTATTAACATTGTGCCTTGATCTAATTAAATTAAGGAATATAATGTAATTTATGGCGCATTTTTAATCATAATTTGCAATCAGTACAGCAATTATTAATAAATTAAAATTTGTATTACCTAAAGCTTACACTCTTTTATTTTTAGGTCAAATTCTTCAAGAATTTTTATTCAGACATAAATGCAATAAATGTGGAAAAAAATACAAGCATGCTCCATCGCTTTATAACCACAAACGATTCGAATGTGGAGTTGAACCCCAGTTTAAGTGTGGCATATGTGACTATGTAGCTAAACGAAAGCATGCTTTAAAAATGCACACATTGAAGCATGGTTCATTTTTTGGGTATAATTCACCCATGTAAATATATTTAGGAAAATTATTATTATCAGTATTAATTGTATTTTAGTTGTAAGCACTAATAACTGTTACTACTGCTTAACTTGTATATGTTGCATTTTAACTAAATATATTATATATATATTTTTTTTAAAGTGTTTTTTTAAATTATTCATTAATTATATAAATTTCCGTTAATTTTTCCTAATTTGTTAAGCCTGTTACTAACAAATATTATATTTTAGTTATACCCACTGAAGACGGTAAGTTTCTCTGCAGGAAATGTGGCAAAAAATACGCAGGAAAGCAACTGGTTCTCAGTCATATTTTATTTGAATGCGGGGTACAACCGGTCATTCAATGTCCGCTTTGTCCAAGGAAATGCAAAAGGAACGACGTCCTACAAACCCACTTAAAGAATATCCATGGCATTAATTAAATTTAAGACGTTAGTGTGCTACATGTACTTGTGCTTTTTGTATGTTTTCTAAGTCCCAGTTTTTTTTTGTTTCTGAATATACTTAGAAAAGTCTAGAAGTATTTATTACAGTTTTAAATAAGTACACTGCATTTGTATCAAATTTATGAGCATCTGAACATTTTATAATAATGAAGTGTCTAGTTTATTCTTGTAAAGCATATCTGATAGCCCGGTTATTGGTATTACACAAATTAACAGATATTAAAAATAATTTTTAGGTCTCACAGAGTTCTGAGTGGTTCTGATTTCTTTTTCCATAAAACAAAATCTTATTTCAAGATCTGACGTATCTAATCACCTGTCACTTGTCATTCAAATTTGTGCTACTTGGTCAAATAGTTATTCAGCTGATAGCCATCTATCAATTTATCCATACATTCATAGATTATCTTTAAGTTAGGAGTTACAAGTTACAGGTCTTATCACAAGATCTCACTCACAGATTATATATCTGATAAAATAGTTGTTTAGCTGATTGACAGCTATAACCTTTTCAAATTAGACGTCTCCAGATCACTTTGTACTATGATGGTATTTGAAAGTGGGGAAAGTATGATGGAGCAAAGAGCAAAAATAGATTCCTTTAAGAAATTACGACAATGTAATTAAAAAAGCTAGACGCATTTTGGTAGAGACAGATACTATTGATCTAGAAATTATAGTGAAAAAAATCATTGAAAAATATAATCTCAGTTAATAACAGTTTTAATTTGAGAGGCTCCAATAGTTAAATTAAATTTATTTAATAAAAATGATGATCCTTTAGAAATTTAGTGATGCATCAAGATCTTTTGAGGCATATACGCTTAAGCTTTTGACACTTATGGTATACGGTTATACTAAATACAAATGTCAAATTTCTTACAATAAACCTATACATTTTTACTCATTTATAAATTGACGGTAGACTGTAATCATATATCTAAATTAAGATAAACTAATAAAGGCACATACCACCGATCTTCTCTCTTTTAAATTTTTGCCAAACTAAAGCTTTAAGCAAACGTCAGCATTTTAGTTTTAGAAATTGAAAATTTTGAGGTCTATCAGACACAAGAGAATTGAAAATTATGAAATTTTCGGTTTTTGTTTCTCTTTTTATGCACACTTGATGGTAAAAATACAATATCTATTAAAACTACAATAAATGTTGACTTTAGCTCTTCTGACGTATATGAGGTTTTTATCATAGTGCTCAACAATCTTTAAATAGATTATGCAGGCTGTTTTCATAGTTTATTCTGCAGGTATATTATGGTTACACCGGATATATTAATTTCAAAAAATCATGGAATAATTATGTCACTTCATAATTTTGATACAAATTAACTAGCTTTCAACTAGTTTAGGCATAAGGTAGAATAGGGATGTCCAAACCTATTACCAAGATACTCTACCCATGACATTATTCAATAGCCTATAAGTGACAAATTAACTTAATAATTTTATTAGGGTTAAATTATGCCATAATAACCCTTAAGTTACTTAAATAAATTATTTTATATATTTAAATAGGTTACTTAGTTACTTTAAATTATTTATTTCTCAAATGAAAGACTTATTTTGGGTGTATGCCAAGTGATTTGCCAAGCAATTTTTATACTTTTAAAGTCTGATTTTTTATCTTATAATTTATTGTATTTATTCATATTGAAGTAGAATTTAAATATATAGATAGATATATGAACTTTTTGCGTATTTATTTTTTTTACGGAGAAAACATATTTTTCCAGCCCTTTTTTAATTTCTAGTTTTACGCTTTTTAGGATAATTGCACTTCTAGGAAACTACACATTTTTTGAGAAATATATATATTGGTAAAAAAACATCACATGGCTTTTCTATGTTGAATAACTAAATATTACTTTAATTTCTTTAGATCTTTTGTTATTTTTTTACCTTAGTAGTATAAGTTACTTATAATATTTATTTTTAGAATGTGCCTATTTGCAATTAAATGGATTGTTTGTCTGCACTAAGTGCGGCAGAAGTTTTGCAAAAGTAACTAACCTATACAGACACTACAACATATGCAATCCTGATGACTTATCTTTACCACCAGGTAGGAACACTAGAATCAATCAAAGTAACAATTTTCAATTATGGTTCAACATACTTTTTCAATTTGTTTATATAAAAATACTTATAATTTTTTTTTCTAGTAATCAGACATAAAAAAATTTATACCAGGTTCTCGAAACTCTTCTGTCCAAATGTTTTTTTTGAAAAAGCTTAAATTAAAAAAGTCTTAAATTCCAACTTTTGCGAAAAAAGCTTTCGTTGATTTTTTCTTGGTTCTTCACATCTTTTTTACAAAAACTCTTAGTAAATTATGTGTATCACTATTTTTCTCAGACCATTGAATGACTTCTTTAAGATCTATTGCATTAGAAGTAGAAGATCTTCATAGAATTCTGATCTGATTTGCGGATACTCTGATAAATAACTTATTCAATAAAAGATTTAAGCAATATCATAAATGTTTAAGTCAAGAAGTTTGTATTCTTCTTTCACTCCTTCTTTCTTTTATTTTTATTTTCTTTACATTTTGTAGTAGCTAATATTTTCACTCATGATATGTTTAAATTATTTAAGGTTTTTTTTCTGTAGCGTATTGACTTTTCACAGAATGACCCTTTTTCTTGTTGTATCTCAATTTTTATATTTGATCATCAGTCTAATTTTGTCACTAATAATACCAGTCTTTATACAGTTTTTTTCATTCTCTCGCAGACTTTTCTGTAGTTGGTAATTTGATGAATATGAAAGAGATATCATGGCTTGAAAGTCGTATTGCTTTTAAATTTTGACGTTAGAATGATACTCGAAATATTACACATCTAAGAATCTCAATTACCCACTTTCAAAGATATAACAGTGTGTATTAGTCAAATGGAATAAATTCGAGAATAAATAATTCTTACAATCAGTAATCTTGAAAATCGGTATTTTCAAAAATACGCTCAGACAATTCGATAGGTATTTTTACTTGCCTATTTTTTCCAACAGAAACATTATAGAGGGTCTGTCATGTAGCAGTAGCCAATATCAACATTCAGAATATTCTTGACATATTTCATGTCCTTTACCAATTTTCAACTGTTCCGGAGATATTAAGTGTTTGCTAACTTATTTACAATGCATTTAATACTTATTTCCCTTTTTAGTTTTGATAATGATATAAGTAAGCAGAAACCATTGTAACATATCTTCTTACTGATATGAGATTAAAACAAGCAAAATTGTGTTTTTTACTTTAGTTTAAGATGCTTGGCCTTTGAAGTTATTATCTGTCAGTAATAGTTATTAGTGTCATAGTCGTTTTAATTCCGTTAAGTGCTTATCAGAAGAATGGTTAATTTTTACAGAAACGCACAAAATAATAATTTGACAGATTATTGATCATGGAGACAAAGGAATGACAAAGTGCAGATTGCGCGCTTATTCCATGAAAAATTTTGCAATTTTCCTTCTAAATGAATCATACAAAATTTGATATTATGCTTGAGTTTAAGGAAAATCCACATTCTTTTGATTGAAAAGCAGCGCCAATGTTTGATGTTAGCCATTGATCAAATATTTGAACACTGAAAAAAAATAAAATGCATTTCTATAAAATGATTAGGAACTCATGAAAGATAGAACGGATTTTTATGAACAAATGATGGCAAAAGAAAGATCCAATATTTGGGCAGAAATTGTTGGACATCATATCATAAGTCCCTTATTCATCGATGACAATTTGATTATTGATAATTATTTATTACTGCTGCAAAATAATGTCGTATCGACTTTAACAAACCTATATCGTGATCCAGCAAATCTAGAAGCTAATATCAAATGGTTTCTGCAAGATCGAGCACCACCCCATTACCAAATCAATGTCTGGTAGTACCTCAACCGAACATTTCCAAATCGGGGATAGGGCGACGAGAACCGATGGAATGGCCAGCACGATCCCCTCATCTAACATCACTAGATTTTTTCTTATGGGGATATGTCAAAAATATTATCTGCAAAACTGAACCCCTCGTCTTAACTGACTTAAAAACACGAATAACGCTTGCGCTTCGTTAGAAGAATTTTCTATTGAAGATTACGATGTTGCCAGGACGTTTATGGTGAGCATATTGAACGTCTCGTACATTGACGTTAATGTTTTTTGGTTAGTTAGGAGGTAAACAGTATTAGTTATAAGTTCTTGAGTATGTTATCACGAATTTATGTAATCAAATAATTTTCTTTGTTTTTTATTTTAATTTTTACAATAAATCGGGAAACACTTAATATCTCCAAAGCAGTTGAAAATTGGTATCAGACGTTGTAGATCAAATATGTCCAGAATATTCTCATGAATACAAAAATGGAGTAATATACATGATGTCTACTGTGTTAAATTGATCACTGTTACATAATACTCCCTATATATTTTTTTATTGAAATAAATAGGAAAGGAAATCAATCGACGACTCAATCGAGTATTTTTTCGAAAATTTCTCTATTTATTCATTACAGAATTCATTACATTTAGCTATGCATGCCATACACACTGTATAATTAGTCCCTTAAAAATTATTGTTGATTACAAATATTAATTATTCATAAAGCCAAACTAGTTGGCTTTTTATTTTCCCGTTAACTTGCTTCATGACAGATTTACTGCATTGGATGCTATCCATTGACACAATATTTTTCTGTGATGGTAATCTTTTGTTACAAATGCTGCGAAAAAAGTCAAGTCTTGTCTAATTGTAAAAGCAGGATCTTTTAAGTACAAACTGGTTATACTACTAGCGGCTCTAACTTCATTTCTATTTTCCGGTCTTCTCAAAAATTATCATTATTCTAAAAAAAGGTTGACTTATACTAGCAAGTTGTTTCAGTCATATTACTGTTTTTATCATATTTTTTGATGCTTGGCTAATGGAAAGTAACAGTTATGGTTGATAGGAACTAATGAATATTCTACCAAGCTTATGTTGAGGCATCGACGGTTGAAAAAGTAATCAATTATATGATGAAAAAGAAATGCGTCTTTAAATAACTATTACAGTTTTCACCATGAAAGAAACTTATATGTTTAACAGAGTTCTATCTATTAATTCAGGGATTTATTCAGATCATTTCAAAGATAACCGAATAGTATACACTATGAATGCCTAAGTAGGTTTAATACAAATTTAACAATAACTTCTTTGCCTGTCTTATATCTATGAAAAAATATTGCATGACTTTCTTCCAAGGAAGAAGTTCTGATTCTATTGTATATAAAGCAAAGAAAACTGTAATCAAAAAAGAAAATCTATCACAAATTGGGTTAATCCAGATAAAAGTAAGTTCAGTAAAAACGCGAATCGATGTCTGTTACCTCGAGAGATTTGTCACAGATAAATCGCATAAATAGTTCTTCCCTAATAAATTCGGCTACAGATAAACCCTATGGATAAAGCTAAATAAAGGTAAAAAATATAAAATCTTAAGCATTTATTTTCTATATAGGAAAATGTTATTCATTGCAGTTTACAATTCATTACAGTACAAAGTAAAATCTATCACACCTAGTTACATTCAAGATTTTACGAAACATTTACAAATTTTACGTACATTTAATTAAAAAGTTCATTGAGTAAAAGAGAAAATAAAATAAAAGTTAGTTAAAAGCCTTGGAGGTTAAAAAATACGCTGTATAAAAAAGTATATGTTAATAATTACTTTGGTATGTTGTGCTAAATGGTTATGCATTTTTATTGACATTGATCTAGTATTGAAAAAGTGAAACCAATTTTTTAGTAAATCAAGTTTCTATATGGGTTTTTTCATATGGCACAGAAATAAATTGACAAATTGAAATAACTGTAAAAATGTTATAGGAAAAAAACATATTTTATAGAAAATTTATTTGAGTTTATTAAGGATAAATTGACCCCGTAAGCTAAACAAGAAGATAAATTAATCTTTGTGCAACGTAGTTATTGTACGCATCCCATGTAATTTATTTATTACATATCTATTACATAGATATGTAATTTATTACGTATCTTCATTTAATGTATATTTATTTGAGTATATAATTAAACACAATCAATATAGACTAAGTAACGAATAAAATTAGTAAATAAATTATGAATAAATCGAAACATAAGCGAGCGGCTATTATGAACGGAGATGGTTTAATGATAATTCTCTTAACTAACATGAAACTAGTGGTAAAATATGGGATGCTCTGGTACCTATTGGTAGTTTAGACGCAACGAGACATATAATGGATTTGAACTTGCGCATCTACTTTAAGGGAATTTTTGACCTTAAAGAAGAATAGAGCGTAGGCCAATAATGATGCCCTTCACATGCCTTTTACATTTTCAACTCAGAAAATTCCTCTGTAGAATTCAAAATCTATTGCTTTTCCAAAAATTCCTTGATAACGGAGTTTTAAAAATCTAGACTAATTTTTTTTATAATTCCCTAATAATATTCGCAGAAAAAGGCCATCATTTAGTTTATAGATTATAATAGGTAGGATTTCTCTGAAGGATCTAAAAACCAATGATTTTCCAGAATCTTTTTGGAACAGTAATTTCAAAAGTCTACCCTAAAATTTTCTCATAATCCCTTAATTATTTATGCAAAAAATGTGAATTTTTCTCAATATGTGTTTTTTTACTCAACAAATTTTAATTTTTGACTTTACCACAATACTCCAATTGCAGGTCTTAAAAAAAAGAATTTTCAATGTCCAGAATGTTCAAATTCATTCACAAGATTGGACAACCTGCAGAGGCACATGAGGTTAATTTGCGGGAAGAGTTCAAGGCCGTTCAAGTGCTCAGTATGCAGCAAAACCTTTAAACTGAAGCACCATCTGAAGAACCACGTTATCGGAGTACATTTGAAAGGAGGTCCTAATATTATTTTACCCGATGAAGGCCAATTGGAAGTAATGGAAAGTATTTTGGAAGGAACAAATTTGGGCATGGAGTCTATCGTTGAATGATTTTATATAAACAGGATATTGTTGGAAATCTTATTTAATTCGAAATTGATTTGATTAGTATTTTACTTTTAAGGAATTGCAACATTCAATAACTAGTTTTATTTACTTAATTGATTATTTTATTGATTTTGTCTTAGTTGGCAAAATGGGAAAATTTGTTCTATTTTATTTTCAGTTTTTTGGAATATTTTAGGTTTATTTGATCGATAGTTTTTTATTTATATATTATAAAGTACACGCATGTGACTTAACTTTGTACAAAAGATATACTAAATATTTTTAATAAAATAAATATTAATTATAAAGTCATCATAGTTTTATCTTGTAGGAAATTTTGCCATCTTTACTATTAAAATTCATAAACTATTTGGATTCCGTTGACAATTTAAGTATGCACTTTACGCACTCTTTTAGATTTATAAAGTACCTATTTCCAGTGCTTAAAGTAAAAGTGCATTTTATTTGATATTTAGTTTCTAATTTTTTAAAGTTTTTAGTAAAATATGTTCACCGTAAATGCATAAACGAATAAAAATTCGGCATAGTAGTTGACGGCCAACATCATTTAATGATATACAAAACTACAATTTAGGGTTAAGTTTTCATGTAGAATGTTGATGTATAAAACGTATCCATTAAAAGAACTAGTAGAGTAAACAAATTTAAAGGCAAATAACTCCGAATGTGACTTTAAAGCATTTGCAATATACATTTTAAGGTAAAAAAAGATAGAAAATGCATTTTGTCATTCAAAATCAAAAAAATACTGAGGCATAAAAACGGTCTAACCTAATAAATTAGGAAAAATGTGTTTTATACATTTTTATTTTTTTACGATGTTAGTTAGATTAGAAAGTAAACTTGATTTTTATGATATTTATATTTTATATTCTTTACATCAAAATATTTGAATTTTATATTACTCAACTCTCTAATGTGTGCAAAGCCCTAACAAGAGCAACAGCAAATAATGAGAAAAATAAAAACAAATTACTATGTCATAAATGTTGATTGGTTTTGTTTCGCTTTTTGTTCGCCAACAATATATTAGTGGTTAACTAAGCATATACCATATAAAAATTTATACTAAATAAAATATTTTAGATATCTACAAATGTCCAAATTGCGATCGTAGTTACAAGCATTACTGCAACCTGAAACGCCATATGAAATACGAATGCGGTGATCAAAAACGGTTCATGTGCAGCCTCTGTCAAAAAAGTTTTACACAAAAAGGTTCAGTTTATAATCATCTAATTAAGATTCATAAAAAGTCCGATATTAACATTATCGAAGGCCGTTTGGTTTCTATACTCAAATGACACTAAGTATCATATTTTAAAAGAAATAAATACTTTTTTTCTTAAAATGTGTTTTTTTGAACTCATGTAGTTTATTTAACAATATTTGTTTTTGTAAAATTTCTGTATTAGTAAGTAAATGTTATTTTCAGCATTTATTTACAACCATGGCTTTTGGTACTGTTGCCGCTGCAAGAACAAATATCGTACAAGAAGTTCAGTAGGGTATCATATAAAATATAAATGCAACAAACCACCACAGTTCAAATGCCATTTATGCGTCAGGGAATTTCGAAAAAAGGACAGTTTGAAATTTCACCTGGTAAACAAACACGGATTAATAAGTATTTTATAATTATGTCTATTAAGAAATATGATGAGATCTACTGTTGCAGAAACCGGTGATTACTACTTGTCCTTATAAAATTGCTTTATATTTTTATAAATGGTTATTTAGTTCTATGACTTTATAAGAGACTAATTGTTGATTTTTACAAGGAATTAAGACATATATACATGGATATTTTTCTACAAAAAAAGCATGATTTATATTTTGTAAACGATTGTTCATTTAGTTTTATATTGGGGTTATGGTCATTTACTAACCATTCATCATCCCCTTCCATCCAAAATTGTTAAAAAAAAAATAAATAAATTACCTATCCACTAATTTTTAGATTTAGAGTTTGGACATGAATTTCCCAGCTTCCCATTGGCTAATTACTATTTGAAAGAGGAAGACTGGTACGTTTGCAAGCAGTGCAACAAGAGATACAAACACAGGACTTCGGTATGGCGGCATATTAAGTGGGAGTGTAACAAAAAACCCCAGTTTGCTTGTCATATTTGTGGCAAGAGAGTGACTCAAAAGACGAGCTTAAAGGCGCATGTGGAGAATGTACATAGGATTGTTTTTATTGGAAATGTTAAGTTTTAAGGTTTTAAAGGGATCATAAAGGAACGAAATATTTTTAATAAGTTTCTATCATAAGAATCTTTACTGGGGTGTGAGAATACGATGCTAACCTATAAAGGGGTGAATAGGATCTTTTAAATTTGAGCGATAGCGTAATATAGTTTTAAGGAAAAATTTATTTTTTATTATAATTTATCATACTATTGAACTTCGATATTTTTATAAAATTTAGCATGTAATTTTGCGTAATGCGTAATGATCGATTCTCCAACCTGTATATATCATGCATAGTACATAATACATATACAGATACAGGTTGGGGAATCGAGCATTATACATAGAGAGGTGTAAACTTTAATTCCCCAATTGTTTTTACTTCGTGGATATAAAAATTAAGGATTTGGAAAACTTTACGTTCATAAGATAAAAATTATTAAGAAGTTTACTTCTTCATTTTTTTTTGGCTTGTGATATCTAAAAAAAAAATCAGCTTTTTGCCTTGATTTTTAAAAAAAAATTAAACCATCAAGGCCATATTTAGAATATTCAGCAATCAATTTTTTATTAATTTCTGTTGACTCAAACTACATATTTAAGTAATTTTTATTAATTTTTTACAGTTCTATATAACGAAATTGCCAAATTTCACTAACGGAAAAAACCATAACATTAAATCAGCATTTAAAAATAATTTTTATATTTCAAAAAAGCCTTGGCGTACATATCTTATATACAGTGACCGCCTAAAGTTCCGCATAAATTCGATAAAAATAAGAGACATGATTTTTTGAGAAAACGCTCGGACCCGTCGATTTTTATTTTAAGTTACGCATTATTTCATATAAATTTTTGTATACAGGGTGGAACAAAAAAAGGATATGACGCCATCGGTCATTTTTTTAAATGGAATGCTATATTTTTTATTGCATTTATGAAATATAGGCTAAATTCCAAGCAAGTTTTGTATAACATACCTTATCTCAAAGCTCAACTGTTTCTGAAATACTTACATTTAAATAACAAGAAAACAAATAAGTACGTCTATTTACAAATTAAGGTAAAATCGAGGATAAAAATAATGATATAAACACTGCCAATTGTTTCTATTTCCATGGTTGCACTTGTAAAGAATCTCCATTTTCGAATGTCACTGTCAGTTCGAAAATTAATAGTTTTTATCAGAATGAATTATGGCCAATTTAACGGAAAACCAACGAATTGAAATTTTGATGATGATAGGGTACGGGGATCGAATGCGCACGCAAAAAGAAGTAAGTTAACTGTTTAATACCAAATACTCAAACCATCCTATTTCTCAGTCAACAGTTAGTAGAATAGAGCATAAATTCATAACTTCAGGTCATGTTAGGGATTTGCCATGATCAGGTCGTCCAAAAATTTCTGAAGAAACAAAATTAAACGTTCTACTCTCCGTCGAAGAAAATGCAAACAATGCAACTTCACAAATTTCAGTTGATAATAATATAGCCGGAACGTCAGTAAGACGCATCTTAAAAGCAAATGACTGCCCCCCTATGAAATTAGACTAATACACGAATTAAATGAGGACGATCCTGATCGAAGAAACCAATTTTGCGAGCAAATGAGGAACATTTTCAATAATAACCTTCAGTTTGTGTTACGAGTTTTGTTTTCGGATGAAGCAACTTTTTGTTTAAACCGTGTCGTAAATCGGCAAAATTGTCGGTACTGGTCAGTGTCAAATCCTCACTGGGCAACTGAGGCTCGTATCGTGGAAAATAAAGTAATAGGGCCATACTTTTTCGAAGAAAACTTAACAGGACAACGCTATTTAAATTTTCTTCAAGAAGATCTTGAAGAAAATTTTACCCAGACGAACAAGACCTTGCTGTCCCGACAAATAATTTGTGGTTTCAGCAAGACGGCGCCCCGCCACATTTCTTTCGAGATGTCCGTAATTACTTGAATACAGTGTTCCCAGGAAGATGGGTAGGACGAAGAGGGCCAATAGAGTGGCCGGCCAGGTCACCAGACCTAAATACCTGCGACTATTTTCTATGGGGGCACCTGAAAAGTAAAGTTTATTGTGAGAAGCCAAACAACGTTTGAAAAATAGAATTAGATATGAAATTAGACGTATATCACCCGAAATAATTGATAGTGTCTTACATGAGTTTGTAAACCGTCTTGCTTTCTGCCAAGAAGTTAATTTGTAAATAGATTGCTTTCTTGTTGGTTAAATGTAAATTTTTTTGAAACAGTTGAGTTTTGAGATAAGGTGTGTTATACGAAACTTGCTTGGAATTTCGCCTATATTTCATAAATGCAATAAAAAATATAGCATTCCATTTAAAAAAATGACCGATGACGTCATATCTTTTTTTTTTGTTCCACCCTGTATACAAAAATTTATGTGAAATAGTGCGCAATTTAAAATAAAAATCGGACAAATGAGGAACATTTTCAATAATAACCTTCAGTTTGTGTTACGAGTTTTGTTTTCGGATGAAGCAACTTTTTGTTTAAACCGTGTCGTAAATCGGCAAAATTGTCGGTACTGGTCAGTGTCAAATCCTCACTGGGCAACTGAGGCTCGTATCGTGGAAAATAAAGTAATAGGGCCATACTTTTTCGAAGAAAACTTAACAGGACAACGCTATTTAAATTTTCTTCAAGAAGATCTTGAAGAAAATTTTACCCAGACGAACAAGACCTTGCTGTCCCGACAAATAATTTGTGGTTTCAGCAAGACGGCGCCCCGCCACATTTCTTTCGAGATGTCCGTAATTACTTGAATACAGTGTTCCCAGGAAGATGGGTAGGACGAAGAGGGCCAATAGAGTGGCCGGCCAGGTCACCAGACCTAAATACCTGCGACTATTTTCTATGGGGGCACCTGAAAAGTAAAGTTTATTGTGAGAAGCCAAACAACGTTTGAAAAATAGAATTAGATATGAAATTAGACGTATATCACCCGAAATAATTGATAGTGTCTTACATGAGTTTGTAAACCGTCTTGCTTTCTGCCAAGAAGTTAATTTGTAAATAGATTGCTTTCTTGTTGGTTAAATGTAAATTTTTTTGAAACAGTTGAGTTTTGAGATAAGGTGTGTTATACGAAACTTGCTTGGAATTTCGCCTATATTTCATAAATGCAATAAAAAATATAGCATTCCATTTAAAAAAATGACCGATGACGTCATATCTTTTTTTTTTGTTCCACCCTGTATACAAAAATTTATGTGAAATAGTGCGCAATTAAAAAAAATAAAAATCGACGGGTCCAAGCGTTTTCTCAAAAAATAATTTCTCTTATTTTTATCGAATTTATGCGGAACTTTAGGCGGTCACTGTAGATCCTTAGCTGACACTGGTTTAAAACTTAAAATTAAACTAAAATTATTCTATCTAAAACAGATGCTAATTATGATTTAAGTGTCAGCTTAATTTTATAAAGGAAAATTATAATAAAATGCCTTGTTTTTTCTTAAAACTGTTACACGCTATAGCTCAAAGGTTCAGAGGTTTATTTTTTTATGGATTTACATCCTTAAAGCTTAGTAATTTATTCTATAACACTCTGCATTCAAGTTGGAAAAATTTAATTTTTTTTCTTGTTTTACAACGAAAATAATATTATTTGTAACTGAAAAGATACTTCAAATATTTAAATAGGCATTTCTTTAAATATTTCATGTAAAAAAATCAAATTACTTCACATTAATTAAGTAATTTTTGGTAGTTCTATATTTCTTAAAATATAATTTCATCTTTAGCGTTTTAACTTAGCTTTAAAAACTTCTTTAATATGCCGATTTGCTTTTCGCTTTTTTTATTAATTTTTATAAATAATTTTTGACTTCATCCAACGATGTATGATTAAGTTTTAAAGCATTTTAAAGCAACCACATAAAATTCTTATATTTAGAAAATCTAATGTGCAATTTACTTTTAAATTTATCCTTAAACAAATCCTAGAAGGAAATAAATAGGTTTTTTTAAAATTTAAGCTTGATTCGGCTATTACTCGAATTTTTAAAGCTTTTTAGTAGCATGTTGAACACTTTGTATTAATAAAATAAAATAATATTAAAAAAGCCTATAATATAAAATGATGTGCCTTATTAAAATCGTTGGTTCTTTATATAAAATATTTTTATATATTAATATTTTTGTAAACAAAAAATTTCTATAATTAAACAAAATTTTAAAGTACGTTTAATATTAAGCTTTTGATAAATTAAGTTAAGTTTGGTGAAATAACTGTTTGTAACTCGCTTATAATTGTTACATAATATATAGTTAACATACTATCACAAATTTTTATTGTAAAAAGATACTTAACAGCTCTGTTGGTATAAAGTCAATACTTGGGTATTAATTTAAGGCACCTTTAAAGTTTACAACGTTTAATTGAATAGGAATTTAAATTTCCTGCCAGAAATATATAGAGAGGTTTTTTTAAACTCTTTCTGGAATAAATAAATTTAGTAATATTATAAATTCAAAAATGTTACTTTAAAGGGTCTCCACACCACACCTTTGTTTTACAGATTTTTTTAAATATATTTACTTTATTCATGACATTTAACTAATAAATGACAATTTTAATCCAGATTTATGAGAAATTATAATTTTTTGATAAAATAAATGCGTTTATTAAAATTGATTTTTATAGTAAAAAATATATAGTCGCTTATTTGCTATTTTTACCAAATTATATACATCCGGGACCTTAAACACATCTTGAAATGATTAAATACAGAATGAATTATTTTGTATACTATTGATAAATTAATATCCTTAATTTTTTGCCAGTACTCATTGATCATTTTAAAATTTATTAGAAATTAAAATTATTTGGTATCATATGTTTATAAGGTGTAAATTGAATTTAGAAATAACGTTATGTATCAGTTGTATTTATTAATATGTTAATTATTACCTGAAATTTCTTTGTAAAGAAAATTTCATTTAATTCAATGGATAGTTTGTTTTTTTTTAATACTGTTACATTAGAAGTTTTTATGGTATTTTTTGTTTATTTTTTGTATACGTGCTTCATAAATTTATTCCTTTTAATAAGCTTAGTTATTTACAACCACATTATTATACATTTAATTTTAAATAATAATTTTTATAACACGTTAACAATAAAGTATATTTTTATATGTGTATGATTATTGCATTTATTAATGATTTTTTATTGATTTTCAAATATTATATTATTAGTAAATTAGGAGCCCATAATAAAATTAATAATAAACTGCTTTATATCTACTTGGTAAGTTGCTTTCTTGGGTGCCATAATACCCATGCAATAGAAATTCATAGGCAATGAGTTAAGTTAAGGAGAATGACAATTTTTAATCATTAATCTTTTTAATTTTTCTTAATCATTTTAATTTCTGACTTACTCTTATTATTGCAAGCTAATTGAGTTTCGGACTTAAGACTTTTATTGGCTGCACCGGTATAAAAAATGATTTTAGGTATTCAAAAACTTCCAAATACTATTATTCATTAAAGTAATTTAATTCCTAGATCTTCTTGGAAACCTTTTGACGTTATCTCATTTTCAGTGTTTTCTTTCCCAATTGTTTTTGATATAATTATTTTTGATATAGTTTAAAATCGTTCGTTCGGTCCGTTAATTTTCTTTCTAGTTCTTTACCTTTATATTTCATGAGTTTATTAGGAATTTCGTTTATTCCTTTCGTCCTTGTTTCTGTTTCTCACTATAAAGTAGGATATAGTTGCTATACTTTGGATAATCCAAATAAATTTATCTTGTGCTTGTTCACCTTCAATAGTATTTCCTTATCCCTTTTGTTCCATGAGATAACATTCCACCAGGATATTCTAGTAGCTAGTGAAAAGAACCGTTCTTTGCATCTATATAAAAAAATGCCTTTTTATATTAAATTTATTACTTATATTAATTATTATATACATTTTTAGGTACTTAAATTAATTAATTAATTAAAACTCATAATCCAATTTTTTTTATAGGAATAGTAATCCTAGGTTAATAAACCTATAGTTATCCTATATATGAATATATTATACTAACTAAACCTTTTTTTCAGGATTAATACCTGCCCCATATCACAACTACCAACTCCTGATGAGTCCCTTTAAGTGCGAAACCTGTGGGAAATTTTACAAATACAAAACCAGCTTGAACAAACATATCAAGTACGAGTGCAATAAGGAACCCCTGTTTCTGTGCCCGATTTGCAAAAAAAGGTTCTTCCAGAAAATTCACTTAAAAAAACATCTTTTATCTTCGGTGCATAGGAAGACGCCTGGTGGGTTCCTAATGGGGATAAAATAAATTGTGTGCCTTAATTATGAAATTCTTCCGCCAGGGTTATTGCCCTCATAGTCCGGTTTTCTAATGTGCCTTAACAATACAAAAAAAATATATTAAAATTATTTCATTTTTTATTATAAGAGCTTTAAATATATTTTGGCTGATATATATAAATTAATTTATTAAAAATCCGGTGCACTATATCGCGTATCCTGGGTGAATGTATTTTTAATTTTATTTATGTATGATTTATTTTAATATTTCAGTAAAATTATATCTTTATTTTTGACTATAGTTGAACATATGCCTGCCAAGAAAATGTGTGTTTCTTAAATATTCTACCAAAAATAAACATTTTTTTACTATAGAGTTTATAAAATACTCCATTTAATAATAATCAATTTTTTGATACATTAAAAGACGTTTGGTTAGTATTAAATAAACATAACTATATGACTATAAAACTATGTAATAAATAAGTATTATATCTTGAAGCTTTTAAGATTTTGGAGATATAGGGTGACTCTAAAATGTAACAAAGCAATAGATAGTAAGAGTATAATCTTATTTGTTCACCCTGTATTTTTCAAATCTGTAACAAATGAGTTTAAATCTAAAGTGCCTTATATTGCGCAATAATGTAGCCTTAGTAGCAACTTTTTACAAACATATATTATATATATAGAGTAATCTATTAAATTTAATTTTTATACGTATTTTGTTATGTTACGTTTAAAATAAACAAATCATATTTTTGCAATAAAAGTTTGTTTTTTTTTCTTGAAAGTTTCTTCAATTTTGTTTAAATGTGTGTCTTGTTTTTTATTAAATATTTGTAAGAATTCAAAATTATTTCTAAAAATGTTTTTAGATTTACAGACCATAGGCGAGATCAGGAAGGCAAAATGGACTGGTACGTAGGTTCTAATAAACTTTGCATCAAGAATCAGATTTTTATGTTATAAAAATAACAAATAATACCAGTAGTTAAGACACACAAATAGGCTTTTCAAACACAAATATAAAGGTGATATCCTTTTATAAATATATGTGTTTAACAAATATACAAAGCGGCCTACCGAAATCGTATTTTTGATAAAAGTTGTTTCCAGGCAACTAAGCTTTACGATACTTCTTTATTTAAGTACTTTCACACTCGTAATATAAAACAGAGAGTGTGCTATATTTTTTTTTGTAGATTTTTACATAGAAAAAGGCACCGAGTACTACGTTTGCATTAGATGTAACAAACGATATAAATATAAAACTGGCTTTAACACTCATAAACGTTTCGAATGTGGAAAACCTCCTCAGTTCTCATGCAGCATTTGTCACAAATATTTTACCCGAAAGTGCAGCTTAAAAACCCATTTAGCGGCATCCCATAAGCTCACTTTATTCCAGATTGACAATTATACAAATGTAATATAGTGATATTTCTGTTTTCTTTTTGTTCATTTATGCGAGAGTGTCTTTATCTATACGTAGTCATTCATTTATTCATATATAACATAGTAAACATTGTTGTTAAAATAATTTATTTTTTAGCTGAGTTCTTTCTGGTGGACAACTTCTATGTATGCGCAGGGTGTCACGCCAGATTTCGATATCAAAGGTCATTTGCTCAACATGCGAAGAATGAATGTGGAAAAGCCCCGAAGTTTATATGTCATGTATGCCACCAGAGGTTTACTCATCAGGGTCATTTGAGATACCATTTAAGTACCACTCATAACCTAAATTTTGATAATTTTGAGTTTTCGGTTCGGCCTGGTGACGGTAAAAAAAAGGATAACAGTAAGAAAAAGTAATTAAAACCACGGATAAGAATTAAGAATATACAATAAATATAAATAATGTTTATCTGCTTGTGTCTTGTTTAATTTCGCATTTATGTATTTAAAATTATAGGTTTCAGGCTAATAGAAAACAAAAGTTTTATGTTATAGGTTGTTTGTGTTGACTTTGTTCTTTTCAATCCCCTATATTTAACTTGACGTAATGTTAATATTGTTTTTGCAATAATTTGTTAATACATGAATAAGTTTTTTTTTAATGCACAAAATTATATGCATAACTTTAATGGTTATGGCTTATATATCCTTTTTTTGATATCCTGTCCTTGTTTTGTATAAAAACTATGCTTTAAAGGACTTTAAAATCACTTAAAGTAGCTTTGTTTTCATTATTATTTGTGATAATACTTTGCAAATTTTAATTATCACTTAAAAAATTGGTCTAATTAAGCAAAGTCGCAAAAGTTTCCTAATTGAAAAAATTAATTTTAAACTCTTATGTTATTTCAGTTTGTGCTTGCATTTGTCTACCGTTGATCCATGTCTTATAATATTAGCCCTAAGCAATGACCTAATATATAAAATTTATATGCCTTTGGTTTTTTAAAAAAGTGAAGTGAGAATGAATAAAAATATTTTATAATTTTAATTAATAACGAAATTAAAAATTAATTTGTAATCAATATAATAATTTTTCTCATAACCGTTCTAGTATGTCCAGGTTTTTCTGCCTATTTTTTTTTTGTTTCCCTCGGTTCGATTAATAATTTAAATGGATTTTACTGATCCTCTTTTTTTTGCTTTAATTAACTTAAAATTGGTAAAACATTCATTGAAAATAAAAATTATTCTCCTCTTATTTAGGTGCACTTATTTTACAGAATTTCTTAATGAAACAATATTCACCACATTACAGGTCTCTAAATTTTTTCCCCTTGACAATACAATATTATTTTACAAATTCATTCAATATTAACATTATTAAGGTTAATCATTAACCTTAAGTTTATTTCAAATATTTGTATTTATTCTGACTTGACTTTTAGTTAGTACTGAAGATGGCTTAAGCGCCAAAAGAGCTTTCCCTGCTGAACCTAAATACAAAAATCATGTTTTATTTCTGAATTTCTTAGAGCAACACAAGCATCTTCCTTCTTATATTAATATTATTATTGGCCTAATGGTTAATAGGGTAAGTTTTTTAAGCAACGAGTACCAAAAACATTTATAGTGCTTTGTGATATGTTTATTTTGCAAAGAAGTAATTAATAATGTTTTTTAGTACCTGAATAGTTAACAATTGGTTCATATTTATAAAAATTTTAAAAAATAATCCAGGCTGTACCAGTAAAACGTCAATTTTATGGAAAAAAATTCTGGTTATGGGTTTCATATTTAAAATCAATATACAAGAAAGAAGTCTTATACGCCAGTAACAATTTAATAAAATTTAGTTTCTGCTATATTGTTTGCAATGGCGCGTGTTATTACATGCCATATCTGTCTCGGACCATGTCACTAGTCATTACTGTAATTGTAAAAAATTTAAATTTTGCTGTTTTTTTTTTAAATTTTAAAATTTAACAAAAATTGTCTACAATTTACTTTTTGAGAACGAAGATGTACAACTAATGGAGGCAAAGCTGGAGGGCGCCAAATATTTTTAGGAAATTTTTTACTACCGCAAAGTGTTTTGAAGTACAGTGTACTAAAAAACGTTCTTTCCTACTTTTCACTATTACAAGATATAGTACATTAATTGGCGAAATATTGATATTTTTTTTAATGTGAATACCAATCTTGCAATTAAATTTGGCATTAAAAAGATTCCAGATTTATTCTATTATCGTTAATAATTTTACAATCATATGATTGCTAAAGTTTAATATAGCAACGTTTTTCTCGTTCGTTAGGTGTGAATTAAAATAATCAAAAATAGTCAACTAATTTATTGGCACTCTTGCATTATGAAAAACGATTATTCACAAATACTTGAAATATTTATTTCAACTGTATTTATTCACAACTATTTATCTCTTATTTAAATCTCGCGCCAATATTCCGAATTTCACTTCACTGAACTGCCAATCAGCGGCGATGTGGCTACTTATATACTCGGCAGAACACTGTTCCGGAAGATTCTTACTATGTCGAGACGTTGTGCGGTGTGCCACTTGTGTCATTACGGAATCACGGAGAATCAGATGGTTTTTCGGTATTTACAATATCCTGTTAAGTTCAATTAAAATTAGTTTTTTAGCGTTTCGAGCTTTCGAAAAAAAGTTATGTGGATTTTATTTTTTTTATTTTATAATAAAGTTTTGCTAAAACTAGATGACCCGGATTTAAGTAATAGTAAAGTTATTATATTAATATTTTTATTGCAAAATTTAATTTTCTTTTTGATGTTGATATCATTAACACCTCTCTTATAGAAAAATAATCTGGATTTAATTTTTTAGGATATTGCAATTAATACTAAAATGTTTAAAACATTAAAAAAAATAGAATTAAAGTTTTACATTATATTACGTAGGCAAAAACAATCAACCACATTTTAAAAAATAAACAATATATATAAAATCAAATATTTTGGTGCCCTTTAGCTTCACCGGTCCAAACCGGTCCTTCACTACTCCAAAAACAAAGATTGCGATTTTTTAAACTCTCAGACAATTTTTTATACCAAATTAATTATACTACAGCTCGTTCAGCACCTTTGATGTTACTAACTTACTTAAAATGACTTTACTTACACCTTACTACGCTTTAATAATTACATGCGCCATGGAAAGCTATCTTAGGACATACATTTATACCATATATTTAAATGGCTGGTGAAAATGGTTATTGTGGCCAAACATAATTAATATTTTTTTAGTGTAAGTCTATAATGTGAATTAATTTGTATAATATAAATGTATTCCACTGTGTAACTAAGACTTTTTGTTTTACTATTTCCTTTTAAAGTAAAATTTTACAAATATTTCATAAACATTATTTTTAGTTTCTGGTGACCAATTCATATGCGGATTCTGTGGAAAAATCTACAAGTATAAATACACCTTAAAACGTCATATGGAAAACGAATGCTCCGGTGAAAAACCTTTTGCTTGTGACTTATGTGGAGCGAAGTTTACTCAGTATCCAAGTATAAAAAGGCATAAGATAGCGATGCATAATTTTATAGGATTTGAGCAGATTTAATAACGACGCAGCATAGATAAGTACTTATAAGCCTAGGTAGTACAAACTGTGAATTTTTCCTTATATGTAAGCTTATTTGCTCTAATGATATAACTTCAATAATTAGTGGTTTGTGCCACGATTGCCACAAAGATATTTACAAATAAAACTCTACAAACTGATTTTTTGTTTTTTTTTTCTATGGGGATTATAGATTAAAGTTGAGTTATAAAAATACTTAAAAGCTAAACTTTTTATTATTAGCCAAACTGTGGGTATTCAGAAGTAGAAAAAATTGATATTTTTAGACAAGGAAATAACTTTTATATTAAATCCTAAAGTATGCCGAGGTTCAGCAATTATGATGAATTCTATTGCATAAATTACTTGTATATTATATTATTTCCCTATAAAAAAACCGTATTACTCTTTTTAATCAACGTCATTAAACATAAGGTCTTAAAACTCGTTATATATATTAAAATTTGCTTGAATCATTCGTTGTCTTTGATTAATAGCACGTTTGATTGAGAAGCACAAGAAATATTTACTAATTTATGTTTCTGGATACTTAAATTAACCTTTTTGCCAGATTTTTTTTTCGATTTATTTCCATTGTGTACCATAATTGTTTTATTTATCTATAATATCAACTAGCTCGTAACTTTCAAAATAATTTTTTCCTACTACTAGTGCGTAAAGCACTCACTTTACATACTCTTTCTGGTCTTATTAAGTAGTTATAAATCTGAGATTTATTTTTTTAGCAGTGATATAAAATCATGTTTAATTTTATAGTGGACGAGAAAATTACACATAGTATCAGCCATATATATTAGTTAGGATTATTACTTTATTTATTCATTTATTTTATGGAAATCGTTAAATTTTTCATTTATAGAAAGGACCGTTTTACAAACTTAATACGTAAATAACCATATTAATACCCTAATTAAATTAATATACCAAAGTGCAAAAGTATGACCTAATGTGGTTTGTAATAAACGAATAACTTTTGTAATATTTTTAATAATTTCTCATGATGCTGCATCTATACAACTTTTTGATTATAGTTATTAAGTTTATATGATTCTTGAGGTTTTTTTCTTTTCTTATAACTAATTTTTTCAGTTTTTGAACTTCGATTGTTATGTAGTTGTATGAGACATGTCTGAACTGGAATTATTTTAGGAATTATACTTTTCGATTTTTTTTAAGATGACAGACGAACATTATGAAAACCTGGATTATGTTAGGTATACCTTCCTCTCAATATAATTATTAAGTTAAATCTCATAAATAATTTTTTACAAATTTATTTTAAAATCACATATTTTTGTATTTTTTTTGTAGAAAAAGTGTATTGCCACCAATGCAACAAGCCCTACGTAAAACTGCGGTCTCTTAAGAATCACTTAAAATATGACTGTGGTCAAACAAGAAAATTCATATGCAATATTCCTTATTGTTCTTATAGAAGTAACAGAAAAGAAAACATGAAGAGACATATCCTTTCTACACACAAGTAAATATTTATCTTAAAATTGATTTTTATATAATAATTTTTTTGTGATTGGAACATGCCAAAAAAAAATTGTAAAGTCTGTAGGAAATTTTTTTTAATGCAATATAAACTAAATTTGAGTATATACTATTTTATATCTTTTGCATTAGATGTCTATTTTATATCATTTTTACATTTCTTATTTTATATTTAATGGTAATAAAAGAAATAGTTTCATTTTGTTTTTTTTTAGTATTTCCATATAACTGCGAAGTATGTCAAAAGGGTTACGAAAAATACCATTCCTACTACATGCACAAGAAATATTACTGTGGGGAATCGAAATTTGCGTGTTCATACAAACATTGTACATATACGAGCACATTGAAAACTAATGTAAAAAGACACTTTACCAGGTTTCATGGCGAGCCTCCACTAAGGTATTGGTGTCTCTTTTCAGACAAGTAGAGGGATCCAAATGCTTAATACAACCTTTAGAAATAAGACAAAAAATAATTTAATTGGCTTATAAAATGTTTTTTTTTTTAAATTTTGTTTATTTTTTAGTGCTGGTTGTATTACGAGAGTATTACCAAATAAATTAATTTTAATTTTTTTTGTTTATTATTTATTTGTTAGCAGATTTTTTACAGATAAACTATTAAAGTTTTAAGCCAAAACGAGCTCTTAGCATCTCTCATGTTAACTTATTAACTTGGTAAGCTAGGTATAATATAGATTTACAAGGTGAGTATGGTACTTCATATTTTATTTATTAATACAACAAATATAATTAAAGAAAAACAGAAGGATCTATTCTGGATCTATGTATGATTATCATTTGATGAAATGATTGAACCTATATTTTGTTAGCATTGTTTCTGTGTTAACAGAAACATAATAACAAGTCTTTGGATCCTGTAGAAAATACCAGTAATTCTTTAATTAAAATAATTTAGTTTTCTCTTGAGGAATCCATAGCTACACTTTAATATTAACTGAATATGTGCTGAGTTCTCACTAGACCTGAGACATTTTCTCTACTAGGAGAATATATTTGCCGTAAATTTTAGTATATGGCTTGGAGCTACTAGCCATTATCTCAAATCCTTAACATTTTCTTGATATAGAAATGTATTTACTTCCGGATTATTTAAGGAGTTTCAATATATTCATTTTAGTTGAATTATCAAGTCTTAGATATTTTTCTTTAGTGCACTACTGAACTAATATGCTTAAATTTGTCCAGTAAATCAGTCAAACTTATGCAAAATGCCAATACTTCTTAACTGCTTGCAAATTACTCTCTTTACTAAATCGTTTAATTTCCTTTTAGTTATACATGATGCTTTTACGCTTCCTCGTATTTATTTGTTTTAAATTTAGTTCACCTACTAGTAAATTATCACCTACTCTTCACAAACCAGTTATTGATTAGAATTGTAGGGCTTTTACTGCCTAATCTTTTTCACAAACTTAAATACGCTATTAAATCTAATATCTAGAATTGGCGGTAAATTTCTACATTAAAAGATAGACCTAATACCCAGATCCTATGCCAGAGGCAACATTGTGATAAAAGTAAGTAGAAGGCATACCACTTGACAGAACAATCTGCTTTAATTAAGACCTTAAAGCTAAATTTTAATGAACATTAAGTTTTGAACATAATTAAAAAACTTGTTTTATGTTGAGATTTACTAAACATGTTAATAACTTTTCTGTTTTAGCCCCATACGAATGCCAGAAATGCGGAAAAACGTATAAAGTAAAACGCTCTCTGGATCGTCATATAAAGTACCAGTGTTATAAAATACCATCGTTTCAATGTCCGGTTTGTTTTACTAAATCGTATCAAAAATGTCACATTAAAATGCACATGTATATAAAACATCCAGATCAATGCGAAATGAGAATTATTGACCTGCAAAATTATTTAAAAGAATAAACGTAGCTACTTGAAATGGTTTAGTACAATGGTACACTTATCTTAATGTTTTTAGTGTGTGCATAGAATTAATCATTTTATGTACGCTACTGCAAAAAGCTTTATAGGTTTAGTGCAATTAAACATTCCTTTTTAGTAGAAATTTAGTATATTGGTTGTTTTTTTGTTATTTCTTGTTGAAAGTTTTTTTAAATAAAATTAATATATTTAAATTTTGATGAAATTGTGCTTTATTCCTTTTTCTATAAAAACATGTTTTTTAGTTATTTATTGTGTAAAAAAATTTGCAAATTAAATCTGTTATAGGTACAAGCGTTTAAAAGAAAAAGAATCTTATGCATAATAAATATCTTTGCTTTAAACAAAAAAATAAATAGTACGGCAGTGATCTGAAATATACATCAAATAAGTTAATGAATAAAAGTTTCTGTATTTTCTATGAATTAAACAGTCTTTTAAAATCGTTAATTAATGATATTTTTCGTATGCAGTTCGGTTCATTACAGATGTAGTTCTAATGAGTTTTAATTACGTAAAAATACTTTACAATCATTTGATATTATATAAACTGTAATTTTTTAATATCTACGACATATTGTTTAAACTAAACCAAAATGAACTAGTTATTTTTACTAAAAAAGTAGAGCATAGTTTCTTCTAATGTTTATATTTTTACGATATTTATTTGACATGTGAATCGTCTTAAATTTACATTTGTATTTGTAGTACGTTGTTTCTTACACATACACACGCTTAATAAGTAAGCTTTAAGGACAAAAAAATGTAATCATATTTTTCTGATTTTCATTATACCAATAATTGTGATAGACGATATTTTTTCAAAATTTACTGGCAATTGGTTCTTAATCACAATTTATTGCATAACTTTAAAAGACACGATTCACTTTCACGGTATCTTTGCGGTTGCTCTTATGGTAATTATTCCTTCATAAATTGATGGATATAATTTAATGAATTTGCTATAATATCTAAGTACCTAATAAATTATAAAAGCTTTTAATAATTTCATTTTATAGAAAAATGCTTGCTTCTAAGGTTTTTTAAATAGAAAATATTTAGTGTTAATCATAGCTTAAATTAAATCATATATTGCTTTTTATTTATGTAAATGTATTTATAAGTTTTTGTGGTTTACGTAAATGATGATCTAGCTATTTAAAAACATTTTTTCTGAGATTCAATATTTATTATGACTATTTAAAAAGAGCGACATACTAGAAGTAAATAAATTATTAAATTAAGGCTTCTAGAGACTTAATTTATTAATTGCACTATTATTTTATTTTAAATAGCTAATGTTTAAACAACAACAAATATTTACAACTAAAATATATTCAATTTTAATGAAACAAGCGAACTTTTCCAATATTCTACTTAATGTTCGGCATTGACTCCGACAAAATTTATATGTAATCTGGGGTAATTGTGCTATAATTTTTAATTATGATTGTAGTTTACTTTATTTTTCTACAGTAAGCACAAATTAAGAAAAAATAAATCTGATGACTTTGATGTCTATAATAATATTTATTGTGATGCTTAAAAAATGAAGAAAATGCATCTTCGAGAATTTAAGTAAAATTATTCAAAAAGCCCTTTCAGTCTAGTCAGAAAATTTAAAATCGATATCTTTACATACTATAAATAATATGAACTAAAGCATCAACACGTTTTCAATATAGCTGTATTATATTATGTTTTTGTTAATTAGTCTAGTAGAACATAGCTATAGCTTTTTCTCCCTACTCCTACTCATACTCGATTACTTTTTTAGGCAATGTACTTTTTCCATGCTACCAATGCGGTAGAAGTTATAAAGCTAAAAGGTCTCTATGGCGGCATAGAAAGTATGAGTGCCAGCTGAAGCCAAAATTCCAGTGTCCAATATGTACCTACAGAGCTAAACAAAAGTGTACAGTGGTAGCACATGTGATGTGCAAACACCCTGATGTAAGATTATCAAAGAGTGAGATGTATAAAGTGGTTAATGAACTTTCCAGTAGATTTGAATATAATTAGATAATATGAGCGTTAATTAAAAAATATGTTTGCTGAAGTAAGTTATGTAAATATTTTGTATTACTCTATAATTCTGTATTATGTACTTCTTATTTTGAGAGTGATTATTTTTTATCTGCTTGTGATAATCTGTCTTGTTTTCATTTCTAATATTGAAATCAGGTGTTCCTTATGACTGTATATTTTAAAAATTAAGGCAATTTTAACCTGTATTGGTTAGGTTAATAGACTAGAGATAAGGTTTGCACGTAATTTCTAATAGTTTATATCAGTAATGATCAGTATTATATTTTGCAGAATATTGGATATTACGAATAGCTCAAATCTTGTCATGACTGTTTATGAGAAATCACAGTATTTAATTTAGTATAATGTAGTCCGGCCAATATATTTTTAAATTTTTTTATTAATCTTCCTGATATAATTTAAGAAACCGGGAATTTTGCTTTTTGAATTTCTGGCTGGAGAAGGAATTGATTTTTAATTTTAATTATTGGAAACGCCTGTTATTTTTTTATTTTCAAATTAACAAAAAAATAAGTGGATTTTATATTTAAATTAAAATTATAAATAGATTAAGGAAATTTTTTGAAAGTTTATTTATTTATGCAAAAATCTATGAAGCGTAAACTTAAAAATAATAATAATACATGTAAAAATATAAAGTGGCTGATTTCAAAATAGGGATATGTAATCATAATAGTAATTAAGTAAAAATAGATTAATAAGAGAAACACAATTACTTAAACTAGGCATAAAAATATTAAGTAAAAAATGGATAAAAGGCTTATTATACTAAATAAGTTAAACACAAAATTTAACTAAGATAATATAAATAAAATAAATTAAAACGGAGATATTAAAATTATCTAATTTATTTACCCATATATAATTTTATCGTATATGTCCTTATCGTATGAGTCCGCAGGTTTAGGACCAAGAAATCAAAAACTTTCTTGTTTAAAAAGGTTTCGACGTTTATTTACATGTTTTTCAAGGCTGTAATTACGAAACAGAGCAAACCTCTACAAATTTTTTTTTAAATAAAAAAATATTTTTTTCTTTATTTTTTAGGCAATAAAATAGATGAAAATAATAAGTAAATAAAATAAAATACAACATTAAAATCACAATAACTATAAAATTGACAACCAAAAGATTTTATCAAAAATTACCTGTTTACTGTAAGCTTTTTTGTCGATTGCGTATATTCTATTGGCAACAGAATAATATATGTAGATGGGCACATATGTGATTACACTTTGAACAAACATAATATAAATCACACATAATAGACAATAAATTTTTTTCAAAAAACATCACTTCTACGAAACACATACATAATATATTATTTCACCTTGCGTTCCAAAAATCTTTAAAGTATGCATACAGATCGTGTTTTTGTTCGTTACTTATAGGAAACCGCATAGAGGCGAAATTTTGCAAAGTCGCGCGTGTACGAATGCCTGCGACAGAGCACCGCCCCGGCTGGCCCGAGAACGGGATTAGTAAACATCTGACTTTCGTGGGAGCTGCGTTGTTTGGCGACAAAATGTCTCGAAACATTACGCGAAAATCCAGGCATTTTAAAAATATTTATTCTAATGCGGGTTTTACAGACATGACAATGTGTAAAACCCACATAGAATTGTAATCTTAAAATGTTTAATATGCTGTGTTTTGCATAATGAAAATTATACAAAACAAAAAAAAATCAACTCTGATAAAAATATAATAAAAATTCAGAAATAAAACTCTAATAAACAAACTTAACAACATATCATTTTTTAAATAAAAGGCTCAAATAGACCGCCTTCTTTCGCTAAACAAAAACTTAACCTATCGTAAAAGCTATTTCGCACCTCCAAAAGAGTTTCAGGTAAAATGGAATTGGCAGCTTTGACAATTTTATTTCGCAACTCCTCTAAATTTGTTGGCTTACTAAATTCATGCTTGTTAATGGTCTGCTTAAGGTAACCCCACAGATAAGTCATTTGGAGACAAATCTGGAGATCTAGGAGGCCATTTAATATCGTCAGCCCCACTAATAAGGCGGTTAGGAAAAGTATTTGTTAAAAATTCTTTTACCCTAGCCGCATTATGAGCAGGACAGCCATCTTGCTGAAAATAAACCGATCCCAGGTCTACATCAGGTATGATTTGAATGGCAGGAAGAACTTGGTTTTGCATCAACTCAAGGTACTTTTGGGCGTTTAAAGTGCCATCAATAAAAATGGCCCTATAATATTGTCGCCCAAAATACCTGGCCAAACATTCAATTTCTGAGGATACTGGGTACGAAAGTGAAAACTTCTATGCTTGTTTTCCTGAGACCAATAACGAACAATGGAAGGATTGTGTTTGCCATGTAATGGAAAAGAAGATTCATCAGAAAACAAAATATTTTTTAAAAAATATTCGTTTTCATTTGCCTTTTCCATCATGGTTTCACAAAATTCCATTCTTCGCCCCTGGTCTTTAGGAAATATTTCCTGAGTTTTTGAATACTTGAAACATTTGTACCCATATTTTTTCCAGATACAAGCAACAGTTTTATTGCTCATTCCCAGTTCCTCTCCAACACTTCTAGTGGACCGTGTCGAATCAAGTTCTAGGGTACTGCAAACCATTTCTTCCGGCCGTTCTATATCCTGGACCACTTCAACAGGTGGTTCTTGACGTTTTGTGTGGCATTTTTTACAATCTTGAAGACAAAAAGATGTCTCAAAATTTGTAACCACATTTAAAACCGTTTTTGCACAAGGAATCGGTCTATTCTCAAATGTCACTGAAAACAAACCTCTACATTGTACTGCCGAATTGCCTCCATAAAACCATTTAATTAGTTAAACCCTTTCAGAAGGGGTATAAACAGCCATAGTGAAAAAAACACGAAAATAACACTCAAAAATTATTAAGGCAACGTGCAGTAACACAGCAAAGTGAGGTCTGTTGACTCCCGGTTCAAAAAATAAAAACGAAAAATTCCGCCGCCTGCAAGCCGCAACCAAGCGGTGTTGCCACTATTTTGGGTAATACGTAGCTCACGATAACACGATCTGTATAATTTGCTTCATTATGTGCTAATCCTGTCACCAAAATAAACAAAACAACATTCCAATTTATAGATTTTATATAACAGTTAAAAGTTATGTAATAGTATTATATGATTATATAATATGCTCAGACCCTATGTGTCAGTTAACTGCAGTTGTTCTGCAGTTAACGGTATTGTTAAGGGTAATGTGTAATTTAAATTAAATTTCTTTCAAAGACAAATACGTTTGAAAAATCAAAAAAGTGATTTATAGCAAAATAATGCTGTGCTAATGCTATTTTTTCTGATTTATTACGATTAATGTTTTCACAATCGTAAGAATGCTGGTATATGTTTTTTTAAATACTGTCTGGTTTGTCCAATATAACATTCATCACACCCTAAGCATGGCACTCTGTTAACAATATCCGAGCAAAGATCCTTTGGTATGATATCTTTTAACTTGGAAAAAATAGATTGAGTAGATTTTAAGTTGTTAAAAGCCAATCTGTAATTAGAAAATTTATTTTTTAAATGGTTTTGAACTCTTTATAAACCAGATACATAGGGAAATTTAAAATATTTACAAACTTCTTTGTCGTCTCTGGTCTATTAAACATTCCTATTTTTTATGTTAAATTGATTGATTATTCTATTTAGAAGTAACACAGGATAGTTGTTTTCTTTTAATATGCTTTTTATATTTTTTAAAATTTTCATCATGGAATTTTATTATTTATACTAATATATGCAATCGACAAAAAAACTTCTTCACAGGAAACAGGTAATTTTTATAAAATCTTTCGTTTGTCAGTTTTATAGTTATTGTGATTTTAATGATGTATACTATTTTATTTATTTATTATTTATGTCAATTTTTATTATCTATAAATTAAGCAAAAAAATTAATTTTTATTTTTTATAATGTGAATACTAAAAGACGTAAATAAACGTCGAAACGTCGGCACCTTTTTAAAAAAGGAAGGGTTTGATTTCTTGAACCAAACCCGCAAACTCCATCTACGCTACTTACTAAGAAAGCTACTTTTAGTCAATATATAATTTTATATCTCCTTTTATTAAAATTTGTTATGTTATTATTTAAATAAAATATATAAAAATTATTATTGGCCTTTGCAAATATTCAGATCTAGACATAGCAACGAATATTAATAGCAATTAATAAATTAGTACAATTGTTTTTTTTTTAATAATATAACAAAATTTTCACCAATTCAAAAACTTTTATAACTAATCAAAATCGATTCATTCTCCAAACAAATACCCAAAAAGTATATTTAAGAGTCCTACATTTTTTAGATATAGATGTTTTAGGAACTAGATGTAAAAATTTTGTAAACATTTCCACCGTGAACACTGTGCTAGTCAAAATTCCCTATTTTGTAAATAATTGTAGTTATAAGTATTTTTGAAATGACTTAGAAGAGAAAGCCTAAAGAATTTTGCCATTTATGACGTAAAAATGTAATAATTAGATTTAAGATTTTGAGTAAAAATACTACAAAAGAACTTTAATTTCGATTACTCTATATTCTTCTTTTTCCTTTCCTCGAGTTACTTAGTTCTTTGCAGAAATCAGATTTATATAATTTTTTTTAAAAACCACGATTTTTTTATAAATTTTAGCCGCAACAAGATTAGTCTGCAAATGATGCTACAAGATGTTTTATATGGTTCTTGAGAAATGTCAAACCCTAAAGTATTTTTGCGGAAAATCTCTCATCCAGTATAAATATTGTTACCTCACTTTTTTTCATAAATCTAACATATTAGAAAATTACATTAATTGCTTATTTAAAAATTATTTCACTACTACTTAAATTGGATCCTTATTTATTAAAACTTAAGTCAGAATTATTATACTAATAATGCCAGAATTTAAGAACAAAAGTATCGGAGTTTCAGCCCTATAGTTAAATCGTTAATAGCAGAGATTTTAACAATTCGTCATTACATCAAAACATATATTTTCTGATATTTTTTAAGTACATCTTTTTCTTTGGCAATTTTTAAGACTCTTAAACATGTCTAGGTTGAAAATTTGTTGATCTGATTCCAATAAGATGTTTTTTTCCTCAAAGGGTTAATTATTTGTCGTCGCAGTGATTTTTAGAAGAAATGCCCATAACCAGTAAAAACGTTTTTTTTTTGTAATATTGGCTTAAATGCAATAATTCTCAAAAATGACTCAGGAATGATGCTGAGAAGTATAAAGATAACTATATATATGAAAAGAGAATTATTTCGAGTAATTATTGACATAAACAAAAATGAATTGTTAAAAAATCGAGTAGCCTAATATATCTAAAATAAATAACAAAAAAAAATTTTCAACTTAATCATTATCCTATTTTTTAACTGTTTATCGGTTTTGGTAAATAAAAGCTATACAGTTTTCTCTTTATTTTTTTATTATTTTTCATGATCTAATAAGGATTTACTTGCAGTTTTATTAATTTTCTTTAATAATTTTTTACCAATTTTTCTTATTACATTATTAAAAACCGTAAACTAAACAAATTTAATATAAAAAATCTACTATCAAAATACAGGTCCAGATTTTTCACCTCAGTAACTAGTAGCTGAACATTTCGAATCTGTGCATGGAAATTAGAAGAAACCTCAAAGGCATTTCTGCGACAACCCGGTATTATTATAGATTTAAAAACATTTAATTGTAGGTCTTAATCCTCTGAAAAGTTATCAATACTTTTTAAATCCTGATTAAACTGAAATTAAGCTATAGGAACACTTTAGAGTGCAAAGGAAAGATAAAGTTTGGAATCATCCGTATGTAATTGTTGTGTCATCTTGAGGGCTTTATACAATATATAATGTCAGCACCATATAAAAAATGTTGTGCATTGCTTGAGCAACGGACCCAAAATGGAACCTTGCGGAACACATGTAGATAAAGTGTGGTAGTTTGAATTTTCAATGCATAATCACTTATTAAGAATTAAGCAATCAGTCCTGTCTGCTAAATAAGTCCTAAAATCCAAAATCATGAAGTATTGCTAATAAAGTTTTATGACTTATAGTATCAAAGGCTTTACTAAGATCTAACAACTTAAAATATGTTAGTTGTTTCTTTGTTTTTTTTCTGATTTTATTAAGGTTTTATTATTCAGGAATTAAAGAATGTTGGTGGATGTATTTTTCCAGATTTTAGATAAAAAGGCAATATACTTATAGGCCTGAAGTCTTTGAATTCCTTTGGATCACTGATCTTTGCTAAGGGTTTTATAATTGCCTGTTTGCAGATTGTAGGATAAAAATGTTATAAACTTTAACTGTTAATAATATTAAGTAATAGCTTTTACCAAAAATGTAAATCTTTTAAAGAAAAAGCATCTTTGCCAATTGCATTAGAGTGCATGGTTTTCACAATTTTAAGTAAAATTGACTGATCCATTAGAGAAAATTTATTTTAATTCAGTTTTGATCTTCACAATTCTCTCCACAATTATCTGCCGGGTTTTTAAGACATTTACAAGTTAAAATGAGTATTTTTTTATGAATAATTATTCCTAGCAATGGCACGTTTTTGTGTAATTTCGTATTTCTCAGTAATATTGCAAGCGTACTTCAGTTTATTGTTTTAAATATATTCGGTGGGCTGTATCTCTTTTTCTTCATTTTTACCCTTTATACTCCTAATTAAAAAAAGCTCATGCTGATTTATTAAATACGCTATTTTTTTGTTGAGAATTTTATTTCTTTTATCTACATTAGGTATGTAATAGATCCCAATGGAATTGACTTGCCTCCTAATGAAACTGATTTAAATCTATATTTTCGTAATTTCTATATTTATGTCTTTCAATGCTATTATGATTTAAAGGAAAATATAATACAGAAAATATCATATAATGATCTGAAATATTTATAGAACCCATTTTTTTAATATGAAGGGTTGATTAGTTATTATTAGATTAATAGACCTAAACCGTTTGTGGTCAAATTTGGTCGTGTAGATTCAGTAATGACTTGCTTTAAATTAAAAAATATCAAATATTTGTTAAAGTTTGATTTTACCTGTATTTTGATTTAAAAAATCAATATTGAAATCTTCCACAAATATAACCTGGTCATATAAAGGAATAGTTAAATCAAATATTTCCTCCAATCAATCAATAAAATGATCAATATTAGAAAATGATGGACGATAATTACTGATGTATAAAGTTAATTTTTTATTTATTTTAAATTTAAAACTAATATAATTAAACTCATTTGACAAAATGTAAAAATCTTTTATTAATTTCAATAAACTATTTTCTTCTTATCTATCTCGCCCATCCAGCTCTATTCCACCTAACAAACCTGTAATTTAGTAGTCTAAAGGATATATCATCATTATTTGATGTTATACCATGTTTTTGATAGCTCCAGAATATCGAGACAAAATAATAAGAAAATATTAGAGAATAACTGATAAGACGCCTGTTTTAAAATTACTGCAATGTTGAGTAGATTTTTATATAATGTTTATTTATAGTATGGAAGTTTCTTCTTAGGCTCGGATAAAAATCAGAAGTCTTGTAATACCTTCAAAGCAATGGTTCAAAAGTATTCCTAAATACTTTAACTGTATTCCCAAAAAAAGCATTAATTTAGGATAAATTGTCGAAAATAAAAAGAAGTCTTACGTTGCCTAGGGTAAACTTTTTTATTTCTGATATATAATAATTTTAATGTAGAGCTCTAATGAATAGATTTAATTTTTTACGGTTGTTTTTTAATTGTAAAGTGTTTTAAAAATACCATTTTTAACAATTATGTATTATATTAGTATGCAAATTACTTACTTTTATTTTGTTTGAAGTTCTATTTATGATTTACTTAAATTCTTGTTGCAAGTTGGTATATGTATTAATAATTATACAATACCTTTTCTTGTAATATAATATACAGTCACTAGAGCATTTTAAATAGTTGCAATAGAATTAAAATAAAATAAATAACAATAAGTACAAACAATTTGTATTTATTTGGTAACTAAAATGAAGCGACTTTAAAAGTTGTTTTAGAATACATTGACTTCTGCATCCAAGGACTTCATTATATATTTTGGTAAATTTTTATTTGGCAAGAAGTGTATATATAATAATTATTACAATTTGAAAATTGCTTAGAGGAAAAAAGCACTTTACTATTTATGATGAAAAATTTAGTAATTAAATTTAAAATTCGACAAAAACACTTAATTTACCTACACTTGATTTTCTGGGCATTGCATTTTAATTTTCTTTCATTTCCTTGAACTTAAGTAACTATTTAAAAAGTTTACTCGAAAGAGTTCAGATTTATATATACTTAAACATTTATATAAAGACCATAAACATTTTTTTATTTTAGCGGCAACAAGACTAGTTTGCCAGCGATGCCACAAGACGTTTAATACGTTTTCTGCAAAGTATCAACACGTAAAGTACGTTTGTGGAAAAGCTCCCATCCAGTGTAATTATTGTGATCTCACGTTTTCTTATAAATCTAATATGTTACGACATACAAGGAAATTACATGTGAAATCGGTAATAAGGCCTTGTGAATAATTATGAAAAACTGTATTGATTTTAAATTAAAAAGTATTTGCTTTTTAAGAAATTGTTGGCTATTTATTGATAAAAGAAATTTCTGTTATGTCCATAATATTTCTGTACTTTTCATTCCGACAGTGATTTTTTAAAGATTCATTAACATGTAACAATATTTGCTTACTCTTTTTAACAGAATAATATATACATCAGTTATGATTTTTAAAATTGATTAACTGATAATCAATATGAAATACAATTTTAAACAATAAAATATACTTTTTTCTTATTGAATTGAATGTACATTAATATATTTATCTCGACAAGAAATTTCACAATTTATTAACTCCGAACTAAGGAACTAACTAGGAGTATATGCAAGCATAATGCATTGGTACACACGGGTCCGTTGTATCACATATGCCTAATTACCTGAAACGGTCACAGATACAATTAAAATAAAAATAATAATTATGTAGCAAAATATATCGAGTGAATATTTACCTAAGTTCCTAAAAGTTTTATAGTAACAGAACATTACTCACTTTGATTGGGATTAAAATTCAATTTTTTCTTATTTTTCTCTTATAATATTTTTTTACTTAATATATATATTTTTTAATACTAGACTTATAACTAGAAAACAATTATAAATAAAAAATACAACTGATATAGTAAACACCTTAAACCTAAGAAAATAAAAATTAGAATGACTATATATATTAGTTTTTATATTTTTATTTTTTTTATATTTATCAACTATATAATTGATGATTGATGTTTCTCACGGTTATCAAAAATGCCATCAAATTTAAAAACCCAACCTTAAGGTGAGCCTAGAAGTTCGACTACTTCAAAGGTTTATTTTTCTTTTATATATTATAAGAAAATATTAGAGAATTAATAACTCTTAACAATAACTGTTAATAAGAAGATTTATTTTTTCTAATTTCTTCACGTCACAGTTCAGTCAAGTTTGAGATTTTTCTAGAATATTTAAGTTTAATACGTCTCCAAGTAGAGTTGTCAACTTTGGAAGAAATTACAATTCTTTTTTACATTTTTTTTTCTTTACAATAATTCTTTTCTTAGATAGAAGTTTCTGGTCCTGTTACACCTTGAAATCGTGGATTATTTATAAATTATTCAATCTAAATACATGAGTTAAATAATCTCCTAGCAGATATTTTTTACTGGAAAGGCTTCAAAAAGCGCTCTCTAAGTAAAAAAAATATTTGTTTTATTTAGAACCTGCTTAATAAATTTAATAGAAAAAAAATTATACCCTTTTTAAAAGATTTGCTTTGCAAATTTCTTTAAATATAAAAAAGATATAAATTCAAAATTTTGGAGTTCAAACTTTTGTATAATTTTAAAGGCATTTTGAATAACTATTTTTGAGATAATTACTTTCAAGTTATGACATAAATTAAAACTTCAAAGTAAAAAAAAGAGGTACCACGTTGTTACTAATTCTTGTTCCTTATAGCCATTTTAGTTTTTTTTGTTTTAATTTTTTTGTTATTGGACTATTAAAATCAATTGATTTTAAATATCCTCTAATGTAGAAAATGGCTCTATGGCAAATTAAATGTTCTGAAACATATCGTAGCTACTCCTCTCTATTATTAAAACGAAAACTATTTTAAAAAATACAATAAATCTTATTTGGCAGTTATTTATTAAAGTTGATCTGTACTGTAATATTTTGGAAATTCACAGATGATTTAATTTTTGTGTTCTATTTCTAAGGGCTTTATTACTTACTATACTTTTTTATATATTTTTTTCTTTACATGTTCCCTGTCATTAGTTAATACTTTAATAATTTTTAACTCGCAAATACAATGCTTGAAATTGAAGAATACATCCAAAGCATGATGTTGATTGTAGCGGCGTTTTAATGCAATATTTGCCAGAAGGCGTTTCCTTTTAAATATATTATCTTTAAAAAAAAAATTATATTTTTTCTCATAATTTTTTTTTGTCTCAATTTAAAATATTTATCTTATGTTACCTTTGAAAGGGATCATATTCTTATAGTTAATGTACAAAAACTATTATTTATTATGAGTTGTACAAGAATTCGACAGGTTTGTATTGTAAAGTAATATAGCGTGAACTTATATAGACAAAATAAATATTTTTAAAAAGCTCTGCAGTATCATGCATTTAAAAAGTAAATAGGTATAGGATAACGCAACAGAAAGTCACATAAACCTCAATTATTATTACGTTAAATTTTCGAATATTGAAAAATGAAAAATATTTATACCAGAATTACATATTTAAAAAAAAAACTACTAAAAATAATGAAATTTAGACATTTACTATGTATATTTTTTACAGAAAATTGTATTATTAATGCCAAAATTAAAACTATAAATAAGAATTAATTTTAATCTAATGTAATATCTTACTGGATTTTTCTATTTCAGGAGTAGAATATTTCCAGTGTAAACAATGCAATAAAAAATACAAGCTGAAATCTTCTCTATGGAGACACAAAAATTGGGAATGCCAGAAAGAGCCTTTATTTCAATGTTCTTTGTGCGACTATAGGGCGTACCAAAAAACCCATATTTATTCTCATATGAAACATCGTCACAAAGATATTTTTCAATAGAAGAAAATGGATTTCTTCATCTTAGGATTAAGATGTTTTTTAACTTGATAAGATATTTTTAAAATACTTATTTAAATAGTTAACATTTAGTTATTGTTTATATATAAAATATATGGATTTTCAAACAAATTTATGCATCTTTATTAAATATTTAATGACCAGACCTATAGAATTAAATACAAAAAATACAGTATACCTTAATGATATACTCGTCGGGCTAACTTAGATCTTTGGTGTGAGAATTTATATAATAACCTACCTAATTTATAAGTTAAAGAGAGAACTATAGCGGTTCTCGTACTGATTAGAATTTGACTCAAATTGAACCTAAATAAGGCTGAGGCCATGAAGCAATTATAAGAACATCTGGTAAATTACAAGAGCAATGACAAGATTCTAGATCATTTAATTTATCTATTGGGTTAGAAAAAGCGCAGCTATATAAAAGCTATAATTCATTCTTGGTTTTTAATATTATAATCATAAGAAAAGCCAGAGGTTACTTCTACATTCCAGTAAAAGGCATGACATGAGTTAAACCGGGAATCATCACGATATTAATACTTTCACAATCTTTTCGATAGACTTGGCAAGTTTTATAGTGGGGAAACCCGTTTATATACCAGATGAGATTTTAAGAATAGTCCGTTTATTGCTAGGTTTGTATACACGTAAGTAATAAATAAAATTTTCTATGTGGTGTGTTAATAATTTGCTACTTTCTTATTAGGTTGGGACAAATTAGTTACATGAACATTTTTGCAATATTTACCATTATCATTTAGCACAATAAACATAAATAAGCAAATGTATTCTTTTTTAGCTTACAAGTGTGAAAATTGCGAAAGGTCCTACAGAAATTATGCGTCCTTAAGGCGTCACCTTAGCTACGAATGTCAGAAGGAGGCTCAGTTTAAATGCCAGTATTGCAGTTATAAAGCCAAACTAAATTGCAACCTATTAAAGCATCTATCCCATAAACATAAACATAAAAAGCAAGCTTGTAAAGAGTTGGATTTAAGTTGACAAACCTTTTGGATTATTAAATAATTTATTGACAACGTTATTGTTTTTCTAGGTATGATAAGCTCTTTTAACTCATAATTTTTTTTTTCTAAGCATGGATAAATTGGGGGACAGTGAGCAGTTAGGACGACTATTGCCCCTATAGGTCTCCCGAGGAACCCGTAATACCAACCGAGTGTTACTAGAAATCAAAAGTCTTATAAGTGATAATTAGTGGGAGATTTATAAAACATCATAGGTCTTTGTGATGCTATTTAATAAGTGTGTTGACAAACTTTATTATTAGCATTAATTGATAAAATTATTACGGTTTTTAATATTATAGGTGGTCATTTGACTAAAAACATTAAATGTATACAATCCTAACTAACAAGAGTAATGTCTTCTACTTGATTGTAAAATTTCTTTATTTTTTCAAGAGTTGGTGCTCTGTAATAGAGTAAAACCTAATTATATCCTTCTTGGGCCTATTAGGTTTTTTTGTTTTAGGAGGTTTAGGAAATCTGCAAACGAACACCCTGGACGTTGGATAGGGGTGATCGATCCTGTCAAACGTCCAGGGTAGTGTGGGGTGCCCTGACCCACTAAAACTCATTCCTCTGGTCAAGTTTTCACGTTAAAGCACACTGGTTACGTCATTAGGCAATATTTTAAGGGGTTTAGGTACATTGTGTACATGCTTAGTCAAATTCCCAAGAGAAAGGTGCACTGGCTAAGTGCTTTGTCAATATTTCAGGGGTATACAGTATCAGTATTTATGAAAAATTTTAGATAAAAATACAGTTGAGCATAATAGAGTCATATAATGTATCTAATGCCTAATAATACTTCTTCGAAGCTTATGATATATGCTCTTCCTAATTATCTTATGCTAATAAAAAAAACCAATCCTCCATTTTAAACTATTAATAATAAGAACAAATAGTATAGAGTAAATTAACTCAATAACATACACTTAAAAGCGAATAGGAAACAAAAAATTAAAACAGATAAAAATAAGTGGTCAATATTGTATAAGAAATAAATAAATTGGCGCAATTTTGGACCATTGGATATAAATTCACAGTGATTCTAAATTTGGTTAATTAATTTCTATATTTGCATTTTGAGAACTTGAATTTTTAATTTAACCCCCTTAGACTCTTTTGATGTAAATTTAGCGAATAAACCCACTTTAAATGAAACCCAACTAAGAAGGAAGTTTAACAAATAAACTGCCAAACCGTTGAAACATAACCTCGTAAAAGGACAAAAGAGATTCAATATCAGAAGGATCTTTAGGCAACAAGCCCCTTTGTACAGAGCGATTACAGTATGCCCTCCCCCTCCCCTAAGTACTAAAACTAGTTAGTAGTTAATAGAACTCATTGACTGTAGTGACAATTTAACAAATTGAAAAATCAGGATAAAATTCGATATTCAATTGGTGGATTTCTTTTTTTCTTATACTGTTACAAAGAGTTGAATCCTGATTGATCCTTTGGTCTTGTTATTTTTAAAATCTTGACAATTTGCAAAAGTGACCCAGGTAAGTTTTATTATCTATTATTAGTCAATAATAAATTCCTAAACTATACAACCTGAAATTTGTATTTTATTATAGATTATCCGCTTAAATGTCCAAACTGTGGCCATGCGTACAAACACAAAGGATCTCTCTACAATCATCTTACATGGGAATGTGGAGTAGACGCGATGTTTGAATGCCAACTTTGTAATAAACGATGCAAAAGAAAAACGCACCTACTTTTCCACCTCGAGAGGCGACATCTAATAACTAGAAATCGAGTGGTATTTACTAATAGAACTCAATATAATATAACCAATTCATAAAATCTTTCTTTTATTATAATTTGTCCACAGCCCATTTGCCTATTAGTGATCTACCATTTAAAAAAAAGTTTTTATTTGCTTCTTGTCTCCTTTTTTTGATGTTGTAGTGCAGTACTGACGTAGGTATATGTGTTTTTGTCCTTTCATAACTGTTTTTGAGGTTCTTTATTTTATTTTAGATCATTACATAAGCGACAATGATTTTAGAGGCTATAGAATTACGGATAATGGCAGGTATGGGTGCCATAAATGTATCGCCTCCTATAAAAACTTAAATAATTTAAGGCGACATGTACGATTTGAATGCAATAAGGAGCCCGCTTTTGTCTGTGAATTTTGTGACAAGCGGTTTACTTATAAGTATATTTTAGTTAGACACATGGCCACCCATAATATTGATATAATGTAATTAAATTAATATTTGTTCTCACGTTGCTGTAGTAGGTTAGTTAAAATGTACTATACCAAAGTTTAAATGTCCTAGTCATAAGTATTTAAAAGTTTTTTTTAATAAATTAGCAAATTTTGTGTATGTTTTTAGTGCCATAATAGTTATTGCGTTGCTTAACTAATATTAAGTATATCAAGAAGCGTTAAACATTAAGAGCAGTTTTCTAGTAAAATAATTCAAACCTTTGTGCTTATACATTTATAGACATTTTAAAACTGAATGGTTTATCAATTATATTTTCTGCCATTTAATTTACATTGCTCAAAGGATACCAAACCAGCAATATTTTTATTGCAACATGTTTATTAGTTCATAATGTGTAAGTAGTTTTAGGAATAATTGTATGCATAACTTAAATGGATATTGAAAGCAGTGGTTTATGATTTCTTAAAGGGACTTACTTATTACAAGAAAACTAGAAATTTGATCAAAAGTGTCGAATTTACATTTAGATTGAAAATAGAATGCACGTGTTTCACTCTTAAAGGCTTTTCAATCCAAATATAAGTTCGAGACTTTTGACCCAACTAGAAGTTTTCTTGTTAAATAGATACTATGATAAAATAATTTGCCATAAAACTTATCTAATTTAATAAGCAGTTTAGTCATTAGTTATAAGAGATTTGACAAGTAATTGCATTTCATACATTGTAATTACAATTACAGAGTAGTTATGCTAATGAAGAAGAAGTGAAAATAGCAATAGTTTTGATTACATTTCTGGAAAATATGTTTGGAAAATAAATTATCATGCAAGCATGGCATCTATTTCCATGGATTTGCCTTTAAAAAGAATTGAAATTATCTATAATATAAATCGCAGAGGCTCATAATGCCTAGGTAAGGTAGGATTAAATTATAGAGAATTATAGGGTAATTTTTTCTGTCGCTTAACTCTTTATCTGATTTCCTATAATTGATTTGGTAATTTTCTTACCAGAAATTCTCAGTACATATTTTTCGTTTTGTTAATTTCGGAATTAGTTTATTTTTATTCAATTGATTTGGTCCTGGGAGATTTTTAATAACGACTTTTTGGGCTTAATATGAGGAAATCGATTTCTAAATTAGGAGATTTTTTTCTAGGATTTAGTTTACTTTTTTCAAAAATGTGTATTTGTATTTTGATGATCACATAGAAATGTAGACCTTTTGGTATTTGCGTCCACTGTTATTGTAGTTCACTTTTTTCTTTTTGAAATTGATATGCCTGGTTAAAAAAGGATAGATACCTAGAGATTCTTAAAATTTTCTATTAATTTTTTATTTCAGTGTACAACTATTACATGCTATAACGTATAATTTAATTTTTATGTAGAATTGACAAATATTGGCTAAGAAGTATTCTATTTTTTGCATTGTCGTTATTTAGTTGTTAATTGTTTTAAATACGTCTTGTACCTGCATTGCCAAGTTTTTAACCACTTTTAACTTCTTTGGAAAATTCTTGATTTTATTTTTTTCGTAACTTTAAATTCACTTTGTTTTTTTAAATAATTTTTTGTGAGTTTTTGAGCAATACGTTCATAATCTTACACTGTCATTTTGGACAAATTTATTTTTACTTACGTACGTTTCTCTATTATACTATAACTAGAAGACAGAATCATCTTATGACTAGATAATTTAAAATTAATGAGGCTTATTAAAATTTTAGTGTTCAAAACATAGATTTTAGTACAAACAATAATATATAGAAAAATAAACTGCTTTTAATGTTTTTCTGTAAGTATTATATCCTAACTAATCTAAGTCTTTGTGTACCAAAAATAAATTAGATAAAAGAAAGTATACAAATTACTTACTTATTTAATTTTTTCTTTATATTTATGGTGGAGTCCAACTTGGTAGAAACCTTTTAGTGTAAATAATGCTACTCTATTAAATCCTTAATATTTCTTCAGGTGGGGATAAGCAAATCTAGATCCAGATACGTTTTTTTAAACGTTTTTATTTTCTTTTATAGGCATTTACAGTTTGGAGCAACTTAAGGCTATGATGGGCACCCAAAACCTGTTTGCATGTAAGAAATGTGGACGAGCTTATAAAAGAAAGAGCTCGCTATATAATCATATGAGATGGGAATGTGGAAAAGAGCCACAATTTAAGTGTTCATATTGCCCTTATAAGGGTAAACAGAAAATACATTTTATTATGCACGTTATGGCCAAGCACAAAGAACATAAGGCTGAAGTACTGAATAATAGTTACAGCAAGGAAGCAAAATAAGCTCATGTGTTTAATTTTTTGTATTTCACTGCCCTTTTTTTATTTTGAGATCTGATTAATCCTGACTGATTTTAGAACAAATATTTATTAAGATATATAGTTTTCAGAATATTTATTTCTATGTTATTTCTTTATTTTACTTAAGTGTAATAGTACAATGTTTATGTTATTTTTTGGTTGAGGGTAATTTATTCAATAATATGTTGTTAACCAGTATAGTGGTAATAGAATTTATGCCGGTGAAAGGGTTATTTACTTGTTTCATGAAGAGAGTATTTATTTTTATAGTATTATTTATGTCCCTATTTATTTCGTCAAGAAAATAAATGTATTATTGTTATATTGTATTAATTAGTTAGGTGACTTGGATCTAATAAGTTATTGACAGAAGATTAAGTTTCTTGGGTGAGGAACAAGTACAGTGTATTTCAAATTAAATTTGAATATTCTGATTTATATTATTTGTTTTTTCTAGTACAAATTTATATATTTTAGAAAAACTTTAGGTTATTTCAGAGATTTTTTTTGTTTTATATATATATTTTGATACATATTATTTATATACACATTTATTTACAAATATAAAGTTTAATTTTTATTAGTTTTTTTGTTTTTTTACCATACACCTAAATAAAAAAATTTTTTTTATAATTTATACTCTTATATACAATTTTTTTTAAAATAAAGAATATTATGTACTGAAAAAACTCTTTGTTTGTTTTTTAAATATTCTCTAATGTACCCTGCTTTCAAAGTGTACTAAAAACACGTTATGTAAAAAAATCTAAATTCATCTATAAGAAAGCTAACTTTTTCTTACATAATAAACTATAAATTTCGATTCTATCGAAATTTTCCCAAGAAATAATAAACATTAAATAAATAATAGGTGAAATAAATAATGTCTATTTCAAAATATTATTAATTTAAATTTAACCCTTAAAAACTAAATATTAAAAAAGCTTTTTAAGATGCCAACAAAAAAATAATAATAAACAGATATATACCTTTAACCAAACGCTGTTACTGCACTAATATTTTTTTATTCTGTATCAATTGCTTGTCTAGTGTTTATTCATACTTGCGTATATTGCGAGAATATTGTAGCTTTCGTTCCTAAATGGATATACTGGTAAGCAAAATTTGAATATACATTCTATGTTTTTTGATTCTCTTAACTTTGTAGCGTATCAACCAGTTTTAAATCACGTATTACAAAAATTGGTTAAAATAGAGGAACAGAATAGTCAGATTATAGCTCTTCTAAAAGAGCAAAGAAAAACAAGAGGTGGATTACTACCCTTAAAAACCGAGTGTCCAATTGATCATTATGATCAATTGTTAGATTTTATTGAAGAAATAGAGGAAACACAAGATGCAAAGCATCTGTTGGTAAGGATAGTTGGATTTTAGCTTCGGTTATGTGGACTTAGTCAGGGCTTGACATGAAACAGTATTAAACATTACAATTGTAATCATAGTAGAATTTATAAATCTTGTCCATGCAAAAGTTATTATTCATCAATACATAAAACTGTAAACAGAAATAATTGTATTTTTAGGTATCCTATTTGTCTAGTTTAGGAGGTGAAGGAGTGGTTTCAAAAACTAATAGAATTCTTAAAGAATTAATGACTGATAAACTCGCTTCTGAATTCAACTTTTGTGGGGGTCATCATAAGAGAGCATTTAAGGAATTACAAATTATAAATATTATAATAGGTACGTACTCTCACATTGGATTTTTTTTTGTTGGGGTAAGATTTGCATATTTTATTTAATGTAAAAATATTTAAGTAAATTAATTTTTTTAGATGCAGTTAAGGTAACTACAAAGTCTTCAACCTTGGACATTGAAAATGCAATTAAAGTGTGGCTAAAACATGCTCCTCAACGGATAAAAATTGCAGCAGCAAAGGCCGAGAAACGAAATAGATTTTGTTAGAATTTATCATGTTATTTTTTAATTTTTAAAATGTTAAAAAAGCAAAAGCTAAAAAGTATTGTAGGCAGTTAAATAGAAGAATTTTAAAACAGGTTTTAAAAAGAATTATGTCTCTTAGATTAGGATTACCCTTAGCAAAATCAAAATTCTATGGAATATAAAAAGAAACAATTAATAACTTCATTGCCATCAAATAAATTTGATGAAAATGATCTAAATGTCAATAATAATGAGGTAGTATTACTCCACTCAATCAATCACCTGTAAGGAATGAATTAGTCAGCTCACTAAATGATTCTATTACAGCCACTCCTAATTTCTTACCTCTTAATTTGCACGAACGTTTAAAAAACTGGGCAATAATTGACAAGATTTCTCATCCTTTTGTTACTAATCTATTACACATTCTTCTCGATTTTTACTCCAAGGCAAATTCTAACACAGAACTTAAATAATGGTGAATATATCCACTTCAGCCTAAGAAACAGAATAAATAAAATGCTAGATAATGTTTTAGATTTAAAATTGAGTAATCCCATACAATTAAGTTTTAATGTTGACGGTCTCACGCTTTTTCAAAGTTCAAGTTTGCAATTTTCGCTTATTATTTGTTTAATAAAAAATCTTAAAATAAATTCATTTGGTGTTTGGTGAGTCTATTGTGGAAAATCAAAACCGGATCCAATAAACTTGTTTCTAGAAGATTAAATCAATGAGCTTCAATACTTATTAACTGGCCTCCAATACGATAATGTTTATTATAAAATTAAAATTTACACTTTTCTGTGTAATGCACCAGCTAGAGCTTTTCTGAAATATATAATGGGGGATATTCTTGTGATAAATGTGAAGAGCATGGTGATGATATTAATGCAGAGTTATACTTAGATACAATCCATTGGCAAAATTCAAATGTGTTGAGTAATTTTTTTTACAATCAGATAAAGACCATTACCATGGTGTTTCACTACTTACAGAAGTAGTAGATATTGGTATGGTGAACTATTTTCCCACAATCTACATGTGAGTGTCTTGGAGTAATGAGAAAACTTTTAAATATATGGGTTACTGGCAATTTGCGAGTAGTCAATGATATTTCGAAGCAATTAAGCTCTTTTTATGAATATTTTCCAGCTCAAATTAATAGAAAACCACGAACTCTGTTAGAATTGCCTTGCTCGAAAGCAGCAGAATTTCGTAGTTTTTTTACTTTATTTAGGACCTTTAGTTTTGAAAAATTTTGTTACATTAAGAGTTTATGAGGATATTCTTTTATTTCATAGTGGGTTATTAATTTTGCTTTCTTCAAAGTATTTACAAAGTTATGGTACCACTATTGCATTACAACTTTTGAATCTTTTTGTTTCTTATGGTTAAGAAATTTATGGTTTACAATTTTACGTCTACAATGTGCTTGTTTTAAGTCATCTTGCTATTAATGCCAACAAATTTGGTACCTCAGATGCCTTTTCCGCCTATCTATTTGAAAACTAACTTGGATAAATTAAGAGTTATATAAAGAATCCTTTACAGAAAATTTATAATCGAATTATTGAATCAAATAATAAAATTGCCAAAACTTATTTAGAAAACATTTCTATAGAATTTTTATATGCATACCAAAGTGGCTTCATGTTAAATCTTAATAAAAATTTTAGGCGCTATAAAAAAATATTTTTTTACAGATTTCTTTCTAACTATATATTCTTACTTTATGCTTTTGTTTATCACATAACATAGTCATAAATTTATTTAATATTGTTCGAAATAATCAGGGTGACCAGTTTATTATCGGCTGTAATTCACTATGTACGTACTCTAGTATTTCAATTCATACATTCTTAAATGTTATTCAGAGTCCAAAAAATGAAGAGTTAAAGACAATTGAATAATACTTCCATATTTGAAAATTTTATATTTCTCTTATTCACACATCAATTCTTTAAGAAGAAAATTAAAAACAGCATTAAAATTATAGGAAATGAGAAAAGATATTAAGCTTTTAATAGAAAAAATTAATTCAGCTATTAAAATTCAATTAATCAATTCTGAGTTATTACCTAGGATATTTCCCTACAATGTATATTTTTTATAGTTGTTTGCTTTTTTAACAAGACATAGCACTAGTATTTTTTCAGTAAAACATCTGTTGAAAATGTTATTTAACTGCAATTTAAATAATCCTTTAATTACTGGAAAAGTACAATGTGTAAATACTTTAAAGAAAAAAATTAAAGTGTTTAGAAAGGTTTTTTTTTGCATTTTGATTTTTAGAACCTTTGTTTGTTGGCATTTTTCATATTTCAATAAATTTCGTCTAAGTTCGTCCTGTGGAAAATGATCACTTACCAGTGAAAATAAGATCATACTATAATGAAAATAGATAAAAAACTAAAAAGTGGCGTTGAATTATTGCATTTTTTGTACTACAGTTTTACATTTACAGGAAAAATTATATGATTAGACCTATTTACTAAAAAAAATCGCTAGTCTCTTAAAGCGTTACTGAAATATAGTCAGTAATAGACGTACCATCCACATCACATAACTGACATTATTTTGATGGGACTTATTTACGTGATTTCAAACGTCATATAAAAACGTCATTATAGTAATTTCTTGACGTTTTGCAGACGTCATTTGGTTTTCTGGGGATTTTTGGTGTATCATTTTGGATATGTTTTCATTTAACGTCCAAGCATTTAAAAAAGTGAGGATTTCCTAGCAGTTAGTCAATGCCAAACGTAAATCTAAATTAAGATCCATACTGCACAATTTTTTTGTTATCTAAAAAAAGTGGGAACTATGTTTTTCTATCCCTATTTTTATTAATTTACTACATAAATTATTGTACTTTTCGACTTATTTTAGTGTTTTTCCCTTTATTTACATATTTTCAATATTGGCTCGTTCAACTTTTATAAACTTAATTACCTTTACGTTATAGCTTACGCCTAAAGCAATATTTTTAAATATATTTTCCAATATTCTTTGCCAGTCTTCCTACGTGAGTCCATTACTGTATTGTCAACATATTCTCTATTCATTTCTCTTTATACTAGCTAGTTCGCCTTTGAGATGGTCCGATTAGAATATGCATTAAACGATATTGATGAAAGCATACAACTCTCTCTTACTACACATTTGATTTACACAGGTTTTGATTGCTGTTCTTGTACTAAGACTGTGGCAGTTTCATTATAATATAAGTTTGAGATCATTGAAATATCTCAGTAGTCAAGGCTCTTCTTTAAAATTCAAACCTTCAGTCAGTTGATTGTGTCAAATGTTTTATTTTAATCCATTTACATCTAAGCATCTCCGAATCAGAACTTAAAAAAAAGCTTCACGAGTACCCACACCTTACCTTGAAGGAAGCTCACTATTGGCTTACCTTAATTTATCAGGCTTAGTGTGTGATGATTATTGGACTCTTGTGCAATGGATTTTTTTTTATATCATAGAAAAGTTGGATTTTTAAAGTAACATTTAAAAGAGAAAACGAAGCTCAAATTAAACAGAAATATTAATTTGGCAAATTAAATTTTGCTTACAGATGAGTAAAAAAAAACAAATGCGGTAAGTAAACTAATTTTTAACACAGACTTTTGTTAATATTTTATTCTGGCGCAGTAAACGTCTGTTGGAACCTATTTTATTCATCTTGACCGACGACCGTAGGACCGTGGAATTTATTTTAAATTTCTTCGACACAATCAGTGTAAATATAAGGCAAAATATTAAATTTTTCTTGGTTTCACCTTTTTCCTGCCCTGCATGCTCCTCGAATTTAACATATTGCGAATTTTTTCTGTGGTGCTATGACTTTTACAACTTAATAAATGACTCTACTTGAAAAGTACTTTATGGAATGTATTCTTAAATACCATAAAGTTTTAAGAATATTAAACGTCTGCTCTGAAACAACTTTAGACGGACAATATATTCCTATATTTACTGCAGTAGAATCGAGAATATCGTCATGATATACTGAATTATTTACTTATAGATGTACTGAAGATATTAGTTCCAAACATGCTCATTGGACAAACAAAGAAAAACAATTCGTTCAAAATATTTTTTGTCATAATTTTATATTACTATACTTTTCACTCTTTAACCTCCTGAGTCTTTCTTTCCACTATGTTTTTTTTATTGTTCAATTTTATCCTTTTTGTCTTAGTAATGTTTGCAGAAATATTAGGCCTAATTTTATTATCGATAAAAGTACTTGATGAACATATTTTCTAATTTTATTTAAATATTTTTAGATATATTTGAATGCAGTCAATGTAGAAAACAATACAGGTCCAAAACCGCCTTGTCCAGACACCAACGCTATGATTGCGGAAAAGACAAACAGTTTGCTTGTCCAGTTGCTGGATGCAATTATAGGGCATATCAGAAAATACATGTGGTGAAGCATAGTCATTCTGTACATCAGATGAATATAGTATATACCTCATTTTATAAGTAATTTATACTTTAGTGTTAAGATTGGATGAAACATCAGAATTTTTTTTATTTAATTATTTTATAACATAAGTAGTAAAATCAGTTTTTTCTATATTGCTGTATTCATATAAGTTTTGTCAACTGATAATTTTTACAAGACTGAATTGGTTTTCAGTAGGATTTAATTTTATTTTCGTTAAAATAGGCTATTTTTTAATAAAAAAAATCTAAATTATTTATGAAAACCATGATACAGTATGTATGGCCTGAAATGTCAATAGAAACGTGTAGCACTGATTAAAGTTGAAATTGTATTTAGGTTCTTGTACAGTTTTATAAAACCTCATTAAAAAAATTAACGTCTACAGCTTTTCCAAATAAAAAAATGTTTTTTTGTTCAGCTCTATGATGATAGGGAGTTGAAATAATAAAAATGTTGACGTTTTGGCTTTTTGTGAATTCATCCTTAGGATACTACATTCTGATTTTATTTCAATTTGCTTAAAGCAAGTTCCTATTCTGTAAATGTTGTACCTGATTTAAATGTACTGTAAATCTAGATTAAATTAAAAAAAAGTTTTAGATTCTGAGGATAACTTCATAGAAAGTTAAAATATTTTTTTAGTAATTCCAATATAAAGACACTTTTCCTAAATTTACCATCGGATCACAAATATATTTCTTTTATTTACTGTCTATCAATACTTGTATTAAATATTTTCTTTTAATGGCATTTTGAATTAACTTCATTTTTGCACCCTAATTCTAATTGGTATTATTTTTTTTACTTACATTTAAATTTATGTTATTTCAATAATCCATCATCCGTTAATTTTAATTTTAATTGAACATATATATTCTATCTAATTTTTTAATAAATATGTTCGTTGTAGAAATTAACACGAATGAAGAGGGTCTTTACTTTTGCCCAAACTGTTATAAAACCTACAAATACAAAACGTCGGTGTACACCCATCTAAGGAACGACTGTGGTAAAGCACCCAGATATGCTTGCAAGCCCTGCAACTTTACATGCAAATTTCATCACGTGTTATCAAGACATTTTAAAACGGCCAACCACAAGAAGAAGCAGAATGCTTATAGTTTTTCGGCTTTAAACGGTTAGATCCAGTGATGGATATTTTGAAGTTCTGTTATTAAATATATATTTTTTTGCTCTAGTATAGACTGAAATAAAAAAATGACCAAGCAGTGATCAGGTTTTGATTTTTTACAGTTCTATTGACCGATATTTTTATAGTTTATAGTATAACTTTTATAAAGATTGTTTCATTAAGAACTGCGGCGACTTATTTTTCGAATTTTATGTACTTAAAAAATATACAATGATAATTTTTGGGATTTAGAATGAAAATGCATGAATGCCAAAATTAATATTTTTTTAATGAGAAGCGTATAAATGTAATCTCAAAATTCTTAACTTAATTAGGGTCTACACACATTAAGAAAAAAATATTTATTATATTACATAAATTGAAACTAACTCTTGAATTTATTGCTATTTTAATAAATGTTCAAAATTTCGTAGAGGATTTTTGCTTATCTGGAACTTTTCATGGATACCTGACAGGTCCTTGAAAAATTTTGTTATATTTGCCATAAATAACAAACAAATTAAATAATATTCCTGTGGATAACTTAAGTGCATTTTATCGTCTTGACCAATTAATAGCTTATAAGTTTCTTTATCGAACGGTATTTTTCGGATAGAAAAATACATACACTTTTAGATCTTTAGGTTTTCTTTCAATGTAACTATTAACTATTAAGGGTAACTTACACCGTATATATTAATTATGAAAATATTATCATGGTCCACTAAAAAAATTTTTCCTCTTCTAGACAGTCTCCTGCTGCAGGTTGTAATAAAAGCTGTGGTTTAAAAGAAATTCATGATTATGTATCGGTATATTGATACGCAAGATAATAAGCTATATGACTAAATATTCTAAAAAAAATCCCTCCAACAAAGCTGCCCAATTTTTAAAAAGTTGCAAAAACTTCTTTTCGAGAAATCAGTCGTCGCAGTTTAAATGCTCTGAAACTCTATTTCTATGACAAATGATCTCTATACTCTATGCAATTAGCTAATTATTGGCACCATAAATATCAATATAGTTTTAGCCATCACATTTCTTTTAGAGGAATGGCCTTTTTAGCATTGAAAGAAACTACGCAAATACTAAATTTCTTTTGAATTTAATCTTTAGTTGGTCTGAAGTAAGCGAAAATAATAATTTTTTTCTGTTTAGTTTTATCGAATTTCGAATTATTAGCATCACTGAAATCTAGAATAAATATGGAGAGTTTCTAAGAGGTTGGATCATTGGCACTCAGTAAACGGATCACTATTTTGACATTTTTTAAAAGAGCAGAGCACTCTATCCAGTTTTATTCACTAGTGTTTTTTCATTCTTTAAGACAATAAGGTTTCATGAGAAATCCAAGAGGTGGGTAATAAAAATTATCGAACAGAGTTTAATAAGTGCTAAGTAAAAACTAAAGAGCTTATTTTCATTAAGGATTTATATAGATATTTGGATTTACAATTTAATTTAAAGTGCCATTGCCAATGTTTTAGGCTTGTTTTAGGTATGTGAAAATCTGAAATTATATTAAATTACTAATCGCCTTTTTAAAACCTCACGTATTTATTACCTCCCTTAAGCTGATGGTATTTAGTATTTCAATAGTAGCAATCAAGTAATAGTTTTAACTCGAAACTCTACATACATTATCCCGTAGTACCTCTACTATTGAGGGGTATAACGTCTAAGGTACTTCCATTTCGGTTAAGATTGCTCGCTTGTTCTAAAATTGTTCAATTTCTTTCAGTTTCCATTTAACTATATTTTATGTTTTAGTAGGATCTTATGGAATTTAAATACAAAATGCAAAAATAATAAAAAGTAAATTTTATACTAAACTTTTGGATAAGCAGTGGCCTTTTTAGTACCCAAGAAGACCTTGAGACTTTCCGAAAATGGCCCAAATGGTCTGAACTGAGAAAATTGTCAATTTTGCCTATCTCAAAGAGATTTCAAAGAGGTAACTTGAGAGTCTTACGAATCAATAATTGTCGATGGCTATGAATGATAATTCACTTGAATGATCCAGAAGCAATTGGAGATATGTAATCTTGGGATACAAATTTATCAGTTGTTAAAATTAAACTGAGCCTAATCCAGGATAACAAATCTATGATATTATTCATGTGATATTCTGAAGTAAAAATTCGTCTTAATTTTCCTAAAATTCTTTAAATTTTTAAACTTTTAAAGTTAAGATGGAGATTGAAGGTTGTTGGAAAAGTAGTAAAACTATGTTTTGTTTGGCCCTCTAACGTGAAAGAGCCTCTTATTCAGTTAAAAAAAATTTAATTACTGCTGCTATTTTTATGCACATCAAATTTCATAAATTAATATAAGAATGGATTTGTATAGTTATTTTGATTTACATTTTAATATAATAAGTCAATGTATTTATTTGTCATTTTTGTTACTGTTTTTTTAAGTTGTTATAAGTTAACCTCAAGTTAGACTTAATTATTAATCATCTTTATTAAAGGATCAGGTATTACCAGCCTAAAGGCCTGAACGAGCCTAAGATAGCATTCAGTAGTTTTTTTATCTTTTTCACATTTACCTAATCAAGGATCTCAATTGAAAGCTCCACTGTATCTGTATGAATTACTTAATTGATATTTCACCATTACTTTTACACACTTCAGAGTTAAATTTACATTTAATTTAGATTTAAAAAAATAATTTGTCGTATTTGCTTATCAACTGGCTGGGTGTTTCTTTGAATAAAATCCTTGGCCTTTACTAGTAAATTGGAGATTAAATATTGCTTGCATGTTTTATTTAGGTGCATTATACTATGAAAACAATGTAAAAACTTTAAAAAAATTAAAATATAGATTTTTTACTTTCTATATCTTAGAGGTATAATTTTTACATGCATATTTTTATAACGTACATACACCGATCTTCCTTTGCAAGGGCAACCTGGATATCTACTAATTTTTCCCAAATTAATTTTATTTCTTGTAGATAAACAACCAGTTATTAAAATCGAAATTAAGGACGAACCAGTCGAACCCAATCCAATTTTGAAACATCTATTAGAAAATAGGAAACCACCGGCACAACCTGCATCTGTAACAACACAAACTGCACCGAGTACTGGCTGTTCCAAATGCGATGCTGAGATAGCCTGTACACTAAAATGCCCTTTTAAGGGCTGCACCTATATTGGCAAGAAACCATCTTATTTGAAACTCCATATCAGTAATGGACATCGAAAAAATTGGGGAGAGTTTTTTCACGATGCAGTTTAAAAAATATATAAAAGTTAACACAAGTAATATATTTGTATTTTCACATTAATAAGCCTTGTTTTAATGTTTTGACTAAATATAAAAATAAATTAGTACATTTTGATTTGAGTTTTTACTTTCGTTATATACTCTGCTTAATTTAGTTGGCACTTACGTCTAGCTTTTAAGAAGTGACTTAAAAACGAACTATTATTTGGTTTTGTTGTTTTCTTTTGCTCATATCTTGCCTGAATTTTTTTCAGCAAGAAAATGTCTGTAACACCTATTTTAACGTCGTCTCGTATCATTAAAAGTCTCCATACAACATTTTTGCACTATTTATTTCTCTTTTAACAGGCCCAGTTTAAAAAAATATATAATTTTTTACAAGAGAAGAAAAACTTCACCACACTGCACAAAAATTATAACGACACAAGATAGATAGGGTACAATTTGACTTAAATATTTTTGCATCATAAAATAAATTCACTTAATCTTGACTTTTCACAATCTTAAAATTCAGCTCTATTAGTAAAACAATCCAATTGGTCCGAGTACTGGTTAGCAAGTTTGCCTGTCCTGATAACAAAGGAATGATTCCTTGGTTACCAGTTCAATGGTATGGACTATGGACTGAGGAGTATGCAGACCAATTTTACCAAGTATATCTGTACAGGAAGATCCAGAATAGAGAATATCGTAGAAGAGTATTATAGGTATTAAGTTCAGACTCAAACTCGTGGAAGATAATAAGTAATGAATTAGTAGTTTAATTTTTCTTAAGGTAACTAGAACCTTAGACCTTGGGGTTATGGGTTCCAAGGAATCTCTCAACTTTGGGAGCTTCTCGATATTTCTACTCCTAGAAATATCATAAATTTTCTCTGACAAACTAAGGGATAAAAAAATACTCTATATCTCCAGGCGATACAGACATTATTAAGAAAATGATGGGATGATATAGAAAAAGATAGAAAAGTCGAATTCTCATTTATGTATCCCTATCTCAGTCTCAGAATAAAAAAAGTATGCGAATAAAGCGATGTTTTCGGATATATTCTGACAAACTAAAAGAAAAAAACACCATTCCATACGAGCCAGATATTATTGAGAAGATAATGTTATGATACAAAATAATACTTTTAAGAAAAATCGAAAATTTTACGGTTTTTCTAGGGATATGAAATTATGGAAAACAGTCATAGATTACTAAATTAGGTCGATTTATATTGGTATATTTAAGTATTGGTAAGTTTAATGTACCATTGTCGTAGCCACAGTCTAACAAACTTTAACTTTGAAACCTATATACTTTGTCGTAGCTATAAGAACTTCAACGAAAAAGGGAGATAGCTAGTCTAAATTACGCATGCTGCATTCTTCTATTATTATGCCTTTAAGAACGCCGCATTTTAAATATTGCGAAAATAAATTATTAAGAGCATGTATTTTTTGAATTCTTACAAAATTTATATAATTTTTGATGGAACTTTTTTCATATTTTAGATTTTTTATTAAATATAGCTGGTTAACTACTTTGGTTAAAAATATATTTTGAACTTTTAGTCCTGGACTTCAAATGCAACAATTGCGGTAAACTATACCAAGCAAGAAGTTCGTTAAGAAACCATATTGCGTACGAATGTGGAAAAGAACCCACTTTTATCTGTAGGGATTGTCCGTATAAAACAAATATTAAATCTAATTTTAAAAGACACGTAGCGAAAAAACATATTACTGAAAGGCATTTCTAAAAATTGAAGAGCTTTTAAATTTTGACAAAAAGTAATACTCAAAAACTTTATATTTATAGATAACAAAAAACGAGAGCTTATAAATATATGCTGATAATGTAAATAAGAATTGTGTATTTTTTTCCCATAGTTCATTGTTAAATTAATGGCTTTGGCGATGTACAGTGTACACTCTCTAATAATAACTTTGTAAAATATATCCTTTTTGTAAATGACATATTACTCACAACTCTCTCAAAAAGGTTAATTTAGGTGTAAATATATAAGTGTGAGCTTTCGGCTTCTTGGGATTGGACTGGATTTATTAACAGCTTTAGAAATGGTATTAAACATGCATTGCACTTTTTTGAAAATTTCCAGGATCTGTTAGAAGGCCAAAAGGTAAAGGAAATGAGAGGTGCATATGTGGCAAAACTTACTATGAAAGGAAGAACCTACAACGTCACCAAAAGCTGCGATGTGCTTTACTGGGGCTTAATCCTTATACCGATTTGGTTGAACTTGAGGACGCGTCGTCCAATTTTGGTATTACTTTTATTGAAGGAGAATCCAAAATATTGTGAAATGATCGTTGTTTATGTTAAGTTTGTGGAAGATTTAAAGGATGTTAAATAGTTTGAAAATTTATCTTAGTTTATTTCTTGTGGTCTTCCCATTTTATTTTTTGATAGATTAATTTTTTTATACTTTATGGTCGTTAATTGTATGTTGGGTTAGCTGTAGTTTTTTAGTTGAATTTTTCAGGTATATTTAATGTTAACCAACAATTTTGGTACTTAATTTACTTTAATAAAATAATACGTTTAAAAAGTTATTTTCATTTTTTAACATATTATGAAACAAACTTTGATAAATTGAATAAAAACCATTTCATAATAAAATATATTTATGGCATCTACTAATTGACATAGCATCCGATGAGTTTCTAGCAACCCAATTGAGATCGCAGCATGTCAATTATCAGTCATTTATTCATCCCTTTGTTGTAAAGTTGAAAATCTTTCTAACTACTACCTTTGCAACCGACATATGCTGCGTTCCTATTTTAATTGCTGACTACCACTTGAAGGCTGTTTTCACATATTATGTTTTTAGTAGGCTATCCTAGTTTTACGACTTGGAGTGGTCTTTGATGATCACGTGCCTCTTATTAAAGACTTTAAACCGCGTTTTTTTTTTTAAGTCAAATTATCAAAAAAAAACAAATAGTAGCAACTTGTATGTGAAATATAACATAGACACCACAACTGACTGAAATTGTTGGGCGCCAATATTGTGAAGGCATGCTACTAGCGATGCTTTGATAGGGTATATTACCTTTATAGCATCGCTAGTGAAGTTAATTCTTTTTTATTGATGACACTTTGTAAAACCTTGAACTTATTTTTTTTTACACTAAAGTAATCCCTTTTAATAACCATTTTTAATCTTATTTTCCAACCAGCCCGTTGAAAATTTGATTTTCGTGTACTACTTATTGGAGCAGAAACGACCAATTTTTACTTACTTAAAAGAAATAAGCTTAAAGGGCAAATGTTACTTTATATTTATGGCCAATAAATAAAATGTCAAAAATTTCAAGAAAAGAAATTGATATACAGAACGTAGTAGTTTTTAGATACATCAGTTTTTATTAACATAACACTAGACCTTATTTTTATTCAACAGAACTGATTCAAGATGAAAACATTCGTATAAAAGATTATTGTTTATAATTTATTTTATAATCTTCTCATTGCTTCAACTACAGAGACTCCTTCCATTAACATTCTTTTTAATTAGACTCCAAGACCCAACATCTGAGTTAAAGAGAAACTTGATTTCAGAATCTTAGGTCATTAGATTTTCTGTAATATTGCATATAAAGGCTAAATTACTTCATTGTTTTATTAGAGTTACCATTAGACATTTGACATCTATAACCAGTACCTTATTAAGAATATTTTTTATAAAGTTTTTTAATTATAGTTATTATAATTCTTGTAGTGAACAAACTTCTTTTTTATCTACTTTATAACTTTTTTCTATAAAGTGCATATACAAGTGACCTAACTTTTAGCTCGCCCTTATAGATGTGACAAATGCGGAAAACAATATTGTCATCTAGCTTCTCTCTACAATCATAAAACTTACACGTGTGGAAAAGCAGCTACATATTTTTGTCCATGGTGTAATCATCGTGCAAAATACGGACAGAGTTTTCAAACACATTTGAAGGTGAGACATAACATTTGTATTAATTTTCGAGAAGTACAAAATTTTCAAAGAAAATCCCCTATAAACTAAGAGGAGTAATATTGTTAATTTTAATATTTGTATTATAGTGTTTAGTATTAGTACGATTGTAAACTGCAAGTTACTAGAATTTTTGAATATATTGTAATGTTCTAATTACATACAAATGTACAAAAATTATTTATTTAATAGTATTAGTTACTTAGGTAAATAAATTTATGTGAAGACACTTGTAATATATTCGTACAAACCCAAGTAAGTTTTTGTTTCTATTTGTTTCTAACATTAGGAATATTGTAGTACATGGTAAACTAATTAAACCGATAAACGAATATAATATTGTTCTTGTTTGTTATCTGCAAAATATAACATAATACTGACGCCTTACCAAACTACTTAAAGCAATTTAAGCTCAATACCTATGGCTCTCTGTTACCATCGTCCAGAAATGGTTGAATTATATTGTTTTTATTACGGAAATCAGCTTTTTAGTAAGCTTATGTACTATATTTTTCGATTTATTCATACAGTAAATGAATTCTTAAAAGAATGTCTTACGAAATTTATCTTTATTAGGTGGCGAAATATCCCAGCATTAACCTAACAACATTTGTAAAAGGAGTTTGGTTTTATTGCTTAATTTTCCTCAGTTCTACAGATGACTTTGTTTTTTTACTTCAGTTACAATTACCTCTGCAGCTGATTCAGCTTCTTATTTGTTTTCTACACCATTTGTATTAGTTACTACTGTCAGACGCTGCACTTTCTTTAACTATACTTACCCATTTTTGTGTAATCTGATTAAAGGATTTAGCCACTTTTGAAACAATGAAAAAAAACGTGGAAAATATACAAGTTATTTTTTCTACTCTCAATTAATCGTTCAAAAGGTACAAATATATTTTAGGTATATTTTCTTCTGGCCATTTGCATGATAAGCTACAAACTAAAGCCTAAGGTTAAAGAGGGAAGATCATGTTTCATCGACTCCTCAATTCCTCGTTAGTACTTGCCGCTAAAAGGGTTGATTAAGGGTTGATTATCATTAACAGATCTACGGTCAATTTAGGTCGAACTAAGCCCGTAGATTAAGTACTTCTTATAGCAAACTAGTACATTGGTTTCCGCAATTAAAACTAGCGCTGGGCTCAAGATTATTTAAGATAATAGAACTTACACTACTGTAGTAAACCTATATCAGAATAAATTTGAATTTTAACTTGAAACTATAATTAAAATGGCAATTAAATCTGTTACTGTAACCTCCAACGGTGCATATAACGTATTATACTTTCAAATTATTTATTTAAAGAACGTAAGTATAAGTATTGCGTGTTACCGTTTTATATAATTGTTCTATGCATTTTATAATTCATAGTCTATACTAGTAGTAAACGAAAAAAAATGTGTACAATATAATTAAAAGCTACCCTCTATATCTGCGGTACAAGCAATTTGCATTATTTATTTTTATATTTATTCTTATTTTGCTAAATGTTATTTAAGTTACCCATTATAATAAGTTTTAACAAATCATAATCTTTGGTTGGAGGTTAACAATTTTAAATTTAGGTTATTGAGGTTAAAGTAGTCTTTTTTAGAAACAATTTTTTTTTCTATTTCTTGCATTTAAGCATACACTTACACAATAATATTATACTGGCAAAGTAGTTTTTGCCAGTATTTTCCTTTTCTTCTATTATGAGCCCTTTTTAACGTACTCTTTAATTATTTAAATTTATTTTGGTCAAGAAAACTATTTAAATTTCTCTTATATTATAATACTATTAGAATCGTATCCATTTAAGTTATGCCTTATAATACTTTTAAATATTAGCATCATTAAGCCGAGTCGTGATTTGGGTTTCACTTGTATTTTTTAATTCTTATCTTGGTTAGGGTTATTATATAGAATTTTTAAAAAATTCCACTGATAAAATATTAGTCTTTGAGGTTTTTTTGTATTAGAACATAAATCTTTGCATTTTTTGCCCTACAGTTCTGTTGATAAAGATTGGCCACTCTCCACATTTCACTTTACTTACTGCTTCTTTTTTTCTTAATATTTTGAGTTATTCTATTCTATATCTATCTTTTAACCTACTTTCTATTATTTTAACATTTTAGAATCTATATATTTTATATTGTAACGAAATTTAGAAACACACTTACTCCAGAAATACTCTGTTATGTCAGCCATTATGCCTTTATTGACAATGTCATAAACTCTAACCTGACTCACGTTGACTGTCGTTTAATTATTTTCAAGGTAAAAACTGACTAAACAAATAATACTGAATGAATTGTCACGACAAGCAGTCTCTTTTAAAGACCCATGAAACAATTATTACAATATTAGATACAATACATTGTTTGTGCCAATCATGATCAATAATTTCAAGAGAATACTGATAGTCAAACCAAGCAAGTATACAAATTTTAGAAAATTTAAAATACAAGGATTCACAATAATAAGCTAAACGTACATAGTACATAGTAAGCTAAACGTAAGTAAAACAGTAAATAAACTTAATTAATCAAATTAAACGATAAAATACGAGCAAAATGTTACAGAACTTGTGAAAATAATTAATGTATTTATAGTTTAATAAAAATATATTAAAATCATTTTATTTCAAACAACAATTTCTAATACACTTCAAATTACAATACCTTCTAAAATTTTCAACTGTAGTAGCCAAATAAACTTTTAAAAACACTGTTTTCTCTAATGGAATTTGATAATTTTCAAATACTAAGAGCCAAGGCAAGCAAGTAGCATAAAAGAAATGTAAAAACTACAAAAATTTATGATAAAATAGTTAGAATGGTGTCCATATGAGGGCCTTAAATGAGATGAACTACTAAAAACTACAGCCAATAGTTAAAACTATTAAATTAAACGTAAGTAGAGCCTTAAATAAATTTAACTAATAAATCTAAACTGCAAATTTAATAGCAAAATAGTACAAAAACTCAAAATATTTTTAAATTTTCATAATAAAACTGTTACAATTGTACCCATTTAAGTTATGCATTACAATACATTTACTAGATTAAACGAATACTAATCTCAAGTCAAAATTTTAGATATTTAATGTTAAAAGTAATAATAAAATAATATAGATTTGCTGATGATTTATTTAAAAATATAATTGCATACAACTTTTTAGAAGTTCATATGATTTATATTCTCCATATATTCGAGAGATTTTGATTTAAATTATACAGTGTATACAATAATTAATATATTTTAAAAGAAGTACAAAAAAGTTACAGGTTTGTAAATGGTTACGAAATTTAAATAGCTAAATGTATAAAATGAAATAGAAACTAAAATAAAGTTAAACGAAGAAAAATTAGAAGAAAAATCTCAAAATTAGTAAAAGCTTTTAAGTAATACAAAAACGCAATTATGAAGAAAAACAGGGGTAACAATAAATTGTTTGCTTTGGACCTCAAGCTAAGTTAAACAAAAAAATTTTTTCAAATTAAAAATATTCGACATATAAATCTAGAAAACAAGTAAAGATTGTGCCAAATTTTGGTTTTGGTTTCGGTAAATATCCAGAAATTATTTTATAATTTTGCTAGTTTTCTTTAAATAAGCAGTTTTTTTAACTCCTCATGTACCTTTATTTTAGATTACAAGTTTCAATGTGAGAGGTGCCATAAGGGCTATAGTCAATCATGTTCCTTATATAGACATTTAAAATACGAATGCGGCAAACAACCAACTTTTAGCTGTTCCTTATGCCCTTACGTAAGCAAAAGAAATGCCACATTAAAAATCCATTATAGCAAAAAACATTAATTTTTAGATTAGTTTTTAGATGTATAATATGTAAATATATAATTTATTTAAAAGCTGCCTATCTACTTTTATTAACACACTTTACAATGTACAAAGTCTTCTGGTGTTCGGGGCAATAATTATTCTTAAAAATATACTTTTCTAAATATGTGTATGTTTTTTTTAGACTACCTCGACCTGCATTACATAGAACTTCCGATTTTGAGAAGACCAAAGGGTCACGGCAACCATCGTTGTCCTTGTGGTAAGACTTATTACGAGAGGAAGAACTTGGTAAGGCACCAAAGGTTAAATTGTGTACTTAATAATGTACCTAAAAGAAGAAGTTTGACTACAAATAAGGAATAATAGGTTAGGATAGTTTAGTGGTTGAAACAGAAAAGGCTGAACGTGGGATACAATTTTAAGAATATATTGGTGTTATCTGACACAAATTAATTTATTTAAAATGTTACAGTCAAAGGCGATTTTTTATGCCTTAATTTAATCTTAATTTAATATTACATACATAATTCCAATGCTTACCAGATTATTTGTTTAAAATAAATCAAAATGCTTTGTACAATCCCAGGTTTAAGCAAGAACCACTTGTTTATTTCGTTATTGTTATTTTTCTTTAATAGTAGTTATTTGTTTCTTTTTTATATGCAAAGTTTATATAAGATAATTACTAAGATTTATTATTTTTTAACCAATTTTAATTATTTGTTAACTTTTGCAATATTAATGGTGACTTACTTAAAGTACTTAAAATATAATTTTTTGCTGTAGTTATATATAAAAAATATAGAAAAATATAAAACCATATTTTTTATTATAATAAGAAAAAACAAAGAGAACAGTTTTTAATATAATTAAATTTCTTATTGTTATAGTTTATTTTAATTATAAATTTATTATATTACATAAGAAAAAAGGGGTCTTACCTCGTCCACCGAAAAAAAGTCAATTAAAAAAAGAGCTTTGTAATATTTGCATTAAGGACCTAGTACAAATAGGATATTTTACAGTATATGATTTAAGAATAATATATGTGTGACGATTAATCTGACCTGACTAAAGTATATAAAATATTAATTAAAATATTTTTATAATATATACGCATATCATGCTTTTTAGAAAGAAATATCGCTAGACTTAAAATAAACAAAAAATTATTTTAAAAACTTTGTTTTTGTTTAAAGAGAAAATTAAGCAGTTTTTTAATAAAGAGTGATGAGATCGTTATTTTAAGTGGTGCTACTTATTTGTTTTTTCAATAAATTATTTAAAAATTTAATATCCGTATAATAATGGTCTATAATTATTTACTGATAAATCAAAAATTAAAAATTGATTCTTATGTTACTATTCAAGAAAATTTTATAATTACTGATAAAAACAATTCGTGCTTCCTCAACGTTACAAGCTCAAAATGTTTGATCGCTCTATATTAAAATCTGTACTTTGTGTTATGCTTCAAGGTCCACTTTAATTTAACTTTTACTTTTTATATAATTTATTAGGCCTTTAAAGGCTTTATCATTAAGTTGTTACAATTTACCTTATTACTAGTATTTTAATATTTATATTCCTATACTATCGATCACTTTAGCGCAGTCAATCCAGCTTTTCAAACGTCACATTTGTCACATTTTTATTGCATTTGTTTTCATAGTTAGTGGTATTTAAGTAAAGCTTAAGTTTTCCTGATAAACCACTGATAAATTGAATGCTAGATTGATTGTATTACTAGAATATGGGTAAATTAAGCAATGCATATTATCGGTAATAAAACTTTTTTATGGATTAGAAAAATGTTGTATTTTGGCACAAAAATTTCTTCATACGGCCTAACATATTTGTTATATGTAGTTTTTTATTTTTGCACTGTTTTAATTAAATTTTAATTTAGTTAAAGAGCTCGAGTTAAAATTTAGTTACTATAGTATTAATATAATAAATAATATTAATTACTAAAGTTAACTTAATTATAAAAAATAGCAAAAGTCACCATATACAGTGATTGGTAGATGGTTTGCTAAATAAAGTTGTCACCTATATAAAAATCATGGTTTGTAATATTTTCAATAAGCTTTTTAAAAGGTACTTTTAATATTTATTTACATAATATGATAAGAAATATTTTCATATATGTTAATAATTTTTGTCTAGTTGGTGATTTTTGTTAATTTCATATTCAAGAATCGCTTTTAGAAAAGTGATTTAAAAAAGTCTAAAAAGCTACGAATAATTAACATTAACTAGCAGTAATTGATCATACCTATTTACCACGTTATTTAATAAGCAAGATCCATTAGTTTTGTACCAATTTTGAGTACCAAAGAAAAATAGTCTCCTTACTAGACACTGCTCAATTTATTTACTAATAATAACAAAATAAATAAAAGACGCAGTTAAATTTAATTTAAATATTTGTCTTAATATTGGAATATGTAAGTAAATAAGTATATGAAAAATAATGTTTTTAAGTCGTAAATGCACCTGATGCACAAATATTTATATAAGACTTACGAGTGACACATACATATAATTATGTCTGACAATAATAGTTATATTATCCCAAATATATTTTTTTAATATTTATAATATATACAAAACTAATAATATTTTAATATAAAAAAGAAATACATAAACAACTATATATTTATTTATTGTTTTAAATGATAATTTATATAACAGTTTGGTGTTATTTTATAAACAGTTGTATATCTATAGATATTCTATTTTAATAAATATAAGGCTCTGATTTCATATGGATTTATTAAAAATAAGTAAATATTAAATATGGTTTTTGGGTATTTATGTTTGTTGAAATATTAATGTACTTATTAATTATTATGTTTATATTATGTACTTAATAAAATTATTTTTACAAAATTAACACAGACTTTTGCTATATCTCCTTAACCAAAAAGTTTATTACTACTTTAATATAATGTGAGTACTGTGTAAGTTACTAATCATAGCCAATAACATAAAAATAAAACCTAGATAAACTTGATTTTAAATGTTAAAATTAAAATTTGATTTCATGTTTGATAATAAACTTATATGTTTATTTGCATTAAAATTATACAGTTAACAAGAAAGATATTTAAATAACCATATTTTTTTTTATTTTTATAATCAGTTTCACTCCAGTTTCACAATTGTCTAATTTAATTAATTAAAATTTTAGGCATTAAAAAATTCACATGTTACAAGTGTCATAAACGTTATGTGCAAAAGAACCATTTACAAAGGCACTTGGTTTATGAATGCCAACAGCCAAAGACTTACCAATGTTGCTATTGCAAACATGCTAGTCGCCACAACTACCATTTAAAAACTCATATTAGGCTTATGCATACAGATTATTACGACGTTTGGATAGAAGAAGAATGGCCAAAGTTTAAAAAGCAAAAAAGAACACGAATCGTTTAAAAAAATTGTAACTCAGTTGATAATATCTTTTGTTTTGCTTGACTACAGTCATAAAAATTACAAAAAAAATATTATATTTAGTCGACTGCCTTGACACAGAGGATAAAAAAAAAATTTTTATTTTACATTACTAATTTTTAGCGACAAAACTTTAGTATTTGACAATATAAAATCTTAATTTCAAATATCTGTCTTTCCGTTGTTAAATATAAATATTTATTGAAATAAAATCTTAAATTTTATTAAACCTAAGAACATTAATTAAATCTGGTGGATTGTGTCCATTTAGGTTATGCAAAGATTTCTTTTAAATTATTTAAAGCTATCACCACTCAAAAACTAAAAGTATTATATTCTAATTTCTTTATTTAAGTAGGGAACTATAAACGGTGAGAAGGTAACCAAAGAACAAAATTCCTCGTTTAAGTTTAATAATATTTTTATTGTACAAATGCAAGGCCACATATTCCTTCTTACGTACAAATCTCACTGTGACATCATATATTTGTAGTTCCACTTATTACTTTTAACTTCTCTGACTACTTTTAAAGACTTCCTATATAGGATGGTAAGTTACTATAACATTCTTGTAGGTTTGGAAAAACTATACGGATGCGATCGTTGTGGAAGAAGCTACAAATACCTTAAATCTCTAAAGGTTCATGAAAGGGTTAAATGTGGCAAAGAACGTAATCAGTTTTGTCCGGTATGTGGTGCGGCATTTTGGCATAAACAAGCGGTACAAAAACATTTGCTTCATAAGGTTTGTCTAAAGAAACAAGTGCTATAAGTTACTGTTAAGAAAGATGTAAGACTAATATATTATTGTATTTATAAATTGTTGTTATTTCCTTAATAATCCGAATTAAAGAGACAAAAACGGCATTGGCAAGTTAATTGTTTTCCATTTCTAATATTCTTCTTAGCTGGTTATTTGTGCCTACCTATAAATTAAGGTTATTGCCTAGCTTTACGCTCTACGATCAAAATAGGTTTTTAATGCAGTAATTTGGTACGTCCCACGTTTCAGGGATTATCCACTATTCTATTTGTCCTAGTTTAAGTCTTTACCTTATAGGAAAATCTTAAGGACATACTAATGTTTCGAGACAAAGTAGGTTATCAATCGTTTTTACCATAAAGTACATGCCTATAAGTGTAATTATCATAATATAGATCCTCTGAAGGATATTGAGGTTCATATTTCATTTTCTGTGGATCATCCTTAATACTTACATCAGCTACATCGGCATTTCAAATTAAAAAGTCGGGCTAATTACTATCTACTTCGTTTAGTTTTCATTCATAAAATTTAACTCGCTACGCTTTGTTGAAACCGTATGAGTTATTAAATATAAATGATTTTGTCGTACAAATATTAAGGGTATTAGTTGCAATTTTCAGCTGAGTTAACGAATATTTATACTTTTTTGGAATATAACTTTCTTTTTCTTCCATAATAAATCTAAGTAAGTATTTTTTTTACTTTACTATAAGTAATAGTTAATAGGCAAGTCGTACTTTAGAATCCGATTAGATGTCTAAAGCAAAATAAACTTCGAAAAGTAAAATTTCACTTTTTTCAAGATTCAAGACTAATTATTATTCCAAGATACCCATGTGATGCCTGTGGAAAAAGCTACACAATCAAAAACAACCTTCGAAGACACCAAAGGGTCGAATGCGGTAAAGAAAAGGGCATGGTGTGCCACCTGTGTAAGCAGAGGTACTACTACAAGCAAGAGCTGGATTCGCATATGAGATCTAAGCATAATATGATCTGGTCTTATAGGTCTTCACAATATAATTATTAACGCGAGTGAAGATGCTTGTGACTTCCGATTTGAATTATTCTAGGTATTTACCAGTAGAAAATATTCACATAATTTTAGATATCAAAAAAAATATATTTACGGCAGACATCAGTATTATGGTTTAATAATCTCTGTACCAAACTTAGCTAATTAAACATTGCATAACTTATTAGTAATGATTTTAAAAATATATAGCCAAAGCAATTGTGTTATTGTATCTGAGATTTTTTTTATGAATCGGTTGAATCACGTTCTAAACGAATGGAGGAAAAACGAAAGTGTATAGGGGGGTACGTTTATTAGCTTGTATTGAGACGATGACGTTTTTTAATTGTTTTAAAGTGTTTTACAACTTTGTAATTTCTATTTAGTTTGAATTTTTTGGTGTATGAATTTGAAAATATGGCTAATTAGTTTAGAAAGAAAAATTCTTTTTTTTATAAAAATAAAAAGTAATTTTCCTAATATCTTTTACAAATTAATTTGATTTTTTTGCATTTTATCATTTTGAGACTAATTAATACTGGATAAAAATCAAAAAATTTTTAAAATAACTGCTTACATAGTGTTGGAGTTTTGAAACCAGATTTAGTGCATCACACCCATTTATGTTATGCATAGAATTAATATTTAAATGTTACAACTATCTAAGAACTAAATCTAAAATAGGTTTTTAAAATGCAGTAATAATCTAAAATTACTTTTTAGTATTGCAGAAAAATAAATTACAGATTAAGGGCATTTATAATTATAAACGGAGGTATAATAGATATATTTTTAAAAAATACATCGGTTTAGGTATACACTGGGAAAATTCGTTTTAAATTTAATAAGCCTATCCTTACTCTTGCAGCTAATTTTAATTTAATAATTTTCACATACTGTGACTCAAAAACCATGTATGTCATTTTTTTTTCTAAATTGCCGTATGTACGGGCTAGTAGAAAAAATATATATTAATAATGAACTGTTTATTAAGTTTAATTCTAATAATTTATAAAATAGTTTGTCTGGTGAATTCTTTGCAATCCAGTGAATTTTTATCTTAAAGTATTTGAATATTTGCAAGTGAAGTTAAACCTAGAAACATCAAATAACAATTTGTTTGCCTGACAAACCTTTATTGAGTCAGTGATGCAAATTATCTTCTCAGATACATACATACAGTACTTTGCTACATTTTTCTTTAAAATTGATATGTTAAAAATTTTGTTTCTTTAAGTATCTACTAAACTATTGAGCTTTTGTGGAAACTAGGGATAACCTTCCTGTAACAGGTTCTGAATTTATTTTCCCAATCCTTCCTGTAGAGATATTAAACAGATTTTCTACTATAATAGACAAGATTATTATTAGAGAGTTCTATATAAATAATTTATTGTTAACTCTCCTAGTTAAAGTGAAAGCGGCTAAAATATATGAAAATTTCTGTCAAATAATTTTTTTTAATTTGTGAAATTTTTTGAAAAATCATTTTAATGTTTAGTAAAAAAAATCAGTTTACAACAGAAATCATCTCAAAACGGCTTTACACAAAATCAAAATTTTGATATATGGAATATGTAATTGATGAGTGAGTCTTAGTAATTGATCTTTAAAATCTTGTGTTACTTGTTTGTGTCATACCATCTGTTAGAATAATACAATAATGTCTTTTCTAGAATAATAATAACATTAAGAGATCAGGTCATTATAGAAATTCACCTAACATACGCATGTGTTGTAATTAGTCATCAATAATTATTTTAAGACTGAAATAGTACCAAAGATTATTTTGTAATAAGCTTAATTTAATTTAGCTTATTAGAGTGAGTTAGACAGTTATTAATTAATCAGCAATTTATTGCAAACATTTGATTTTTTTTTACAATTCGATAAATTTAAATAAATTATTTAATTTGCCTAATTTGTTTCATTGCTATATTTATGGCCTTGGACCACCCTATAAGTAAGTTTAATGTTATTCAGGCATTGGAAATATAAGTATTAGTACATTTTTAGATATGGTCATTTCTATGGTCAATTCTAAAAAAATTACGTGGTCTTATGTATATTGTAACCATTTGTATAAAAAATTTTGTATGTTAATTCAGGCAGTAACAAAAAAGTTGCGACAGGAATTTAAGAATTACGTTTTAATTGATTTGTCAATATAATTAGTCACCATAGAATCTGCAATAAATTACTCAAAGCAAATTATGCTTTAATATTATTTGAACAGTAGTTAAAAACAAAATGAGGCTAAAATAAAAAGAAATGAACATCTTAGATGAAAGAAATGGACGTTTCAGATAACCAGTAAAGAATTGGAATGAAATGCTGCTCACCCCTTGTAATGTTATGCATATATTTCTTTTATCTATTTTTTTTCTAGATTATTTTTTTATAAAAATAACTGCAGAATAATTTTATTAAGATCCTGTATTTACGTTTCCTTCGTTTTTCGTAAATTGTTCTTCTGTAAACTCTGAAATTCTTTTGGGAAATTGATATAGTACACTATAAAGATTTTGCATCAGAAAATTTTATTGGTTATTGTTTTGTAGATACAAAATTGCACCTTTATATTGTTTGCACTACTTTGCCTGTATTTATGTCAATAAAACTTAAATTTCCTTGTAATCACTTATATAATTTTTTAGGAGTAGAACATATTCTACAAGATTTAGGTCAAAAGGTACACCGAAGATGTACAGTTTGCTATAAAAAGTTAAGTTTGGCCAACGGTCGAGCTTTTGCGCAATCGCGTTGTCCGAAAAGCAGATTTCAATGCAGCGCGTGCAAAAGAAGCTACTGTCCTCCATGTTTTTACGAATTACATCAACATATGCTTAAATGAAACACGCCTTATCCTTTTTTTTCAACCAAAGAGATTAATTTTACCAAAGTTTGTATTCATATATTAGACTAAAATTAATATAAGGATTTGCGTAGGGTTGCTGACAGTTTTAATCGAACCAATAATAGATTTAAAATTAATTTGCTGAAAAGTTTGTATTTTTTAGCAATTGCCACATATTCCTGTCCACAATGCGAAAAGGTTTACAAGCATTTGACGACTTTAAAAAGACATTTAAGGTTCGAGTGCAATCGTGCTCCATGTTTCAGGTGTCCCTATTGTAAATACGCTTGTAAACAAAAATATAGTCTTATTGGACATGTCCGGATTAACCACACAGAGCTTTGTGAAGTATTTGCTAATTTTGTCTATAAAGAAATTGGTGCTAGTTTTTCCTCCTAATTTATATTTAAATAAATATATATTTTTTTTAGAATTCTAAGTATCTTTTTTTTCTTCCCTTATATATCATTTACCCTAAGATGGGTCTAACCTAATTGTGCATTATTATAATGTCAAGCTTATATATTTCTTTATTTATGAGCAATTTAGTTGAAGAGAGAAAGGACTGCAAGTTCTTCTGCTTAATCAAACAGAGAATTAGATTCAGGTAAGATAGCTTTAGCAGATAAAGTTCCTGCAGATATACTTAGATCTCAGTAGGTCATCATGGATTTAAAGAGTGTTGAAGGTATAGACTTTTATTGACCTCTGGCTCTATAGTGATACATTCTGTAAAAAAGAGAAAAATTATATTTTATTACCTATCTTTAATGCTTTAAGGAATCAGTCCTTGTTATTTCTTTGGCCTTACGATTTCTGTGTTGTATTCTGCCTGGCCCTATGGCTTACATCTAACAATAAACTATTACTGTGAATTGAAAATATTCACTATTTGTGGTAAATGCCTAAGTTTAGTAAATATTTTCACCATAAAAAGAAAGGTTTCTTTTCCTTCGAAGTAGATCAGCTTAATAGATTTTCAATGTTTCTAGCCAAAGTGTGCTTAATACTTAAAATTTAACCTACCCATTCCTTTGATTAATAGGGAGAAGAATTAATTGCGATAGTAAAGTATGTACTCCAGCACATACAACATACAACCGGCTAGGTAAACAATGGTCTTGGGCGCGGAAATTATTGCATTAACTTACAATAATAACTCTATGTTTCAATTTGGCACCCAAGAAAGAAATTCGCCAGGCTAGTATATTCTGATTGGAAAAAGTAATGTAATAATTATATAATTTTAATAAGAACTTCAATAAATGTTTACTCTGATACCTTAAAAATACTTTAAGGAAATTGTAATTGGATATTTTGTTTGTAGGTTTTGCATGTCCAAAGTGCAAAAGACACTATAAATATAAACGAAACCTATCAACACATTTAAGAGTGGAATGTGGAAAAACTCCAATGTGGAAGTGCTGTCATTGCGGAAAGCAAACCTATTATAAGCATAACTGGAAAGCTCATGAAGCTCGATGTTTACTCACAAATGTAAAATGATTTTAATAATATCCAGCAGTGCATTGTTCATTAAAATGTTTACTGTTTGCTCTTATATATAATAAGGAAAATTATATTTTAGCTTTGGCATGTCTAAGATGTCAGTAAATTAAAAAATATGAAGTAAGTTTAGCCTCTTACCTGAGTGTGAATAAAATTTTTATTAGAAGTTGCTTTTATAATAGAAAAATAAACTATAGGCATAATTTGTTTGAGTTAATAAATCTATTTATAAAAATTCTTCTTTTTCCTCTCAAATTAATTTAGCATTGTTGTTTTCTCCTTAATTTAATGGTTTTTTGACATCCAAGGAATACATTGTTCATATATCTTAAATTGATATTTAAAGGTGATTTTATTCGGCAAGCATTGGGAGGTTATAAGATAAGCCAAAAGTGAATATGGTACTAATCCTAATTCAAGTGGATGCATACTTCAACTCAATATTAATTAAGTTTAGTTACAAAGAGCTTTATAGAGACTTGATATCTGTGAGAAGTTTAAAGTAATCCTGAAGTTTAAAGCTGTCCTAGTAGTAATGAAAACCTTAATGTAGCATCTAATAAACTTCATTAAAAAAAAATGTGAATTCTTATCTAGATATAGAAAGAAGAGTGAGACAATTAGGTACTTTAGTGGTAAAGAGAATATTCATGTTACGGTTATTCAGGAAAAAAAATGCTCTTTTTTTTTTGCTTTAATAAAATACAAGAACCTCTTTAGGTCTCGCTATTATAGTTGGAAAACCCATTCATACATTTCAATTCACCACCAGTTATTTTAGTAGTTTTACTTAGCTACTTTACGAGCTTAAGCAATCTTGCAAAAGTTAGATTACATTGATGCCCATTAAGTGGTGTTACTTTAATATTAAGTTATAAGTAGATTTATTTTTATACTACATTTTTTAATAAATTTATAACAAAATTTACAAATTAAAAATTTTTATATAACGAAATGTATTATATGATGTATTTTGGCATATGAACGGATATATTTAACTCTTAAACATATCAACGAATTTGTTGTTTTGAACAATATGGTGTTTCTTTCATGACCTTTTGTGAATTGTTGCTTCTAAAATATTTTTCAGTACTATTTAGTATCACAAAATTTAACATAAATATTTAATAGGCATTTTTTTGCCTAAAATAAAATAAATCGTAAATTTCAAATTTTTCTTTAAACATTTTGAACGCTTTGTTATAGCCAAAATTTTCCCATTTCTACCTGAAAATTTTAAATTTATATACCAGCACAGTATTTTCCATTAAAGATTTTTAAAGTACTAAATTTTTTTCTGTTTCTAGTATAGGAAAACATATTTTTGGTATATCTAAAAAAAGTCTATTTTCATATATATTTCATCAAAAATTTCATCATAATTGTAGTGCTACAAATTTCATATTAGTTCTATTCACTCAAATACCTAAAGAGAGTGACTGACAGCCTAGAAAAATGCAAAATAGTCACTTTTATAGTCAATAGAACTTGCTATTTTATTGACTTCTTCCTATAATAATTGTTATTCAATGTAATTTTAATAACAAGATTTTTAGATTTGGTGTTTTGCCCCAACTGTGAACGTAGTTACAGAAGCACCAACGCACTTAGGGTACACATGAAGAGCAGATGTGGTAAATCACCTTCTTTTAAATGCATGGAGTGCCCATATTGGGCCTATAGGAAGTACGATTTAAAGAAGCATATGATTAAGCAGCACAAAATAGACTTTATATAAAAGTGATAATTTAAGAAATTATTTATATATTTAGAATAAAATGAGAGATACGATTTTTAAACATATTTTATCTATAACTGAAGATTTTTATTTTAATAGTGGATGCCTTAAATAACTTCCATTGACTACCAAATTTATTGATATTGTTAAATTTTTAGGATGTACCTAGTAGCTAGGTAAACTCGTCCTAAGAAAATAAAATTACTGTTAATCTAAGTTTTTTAAGTAAAAACTTCTTAAGTATGTAGTTTTGTACAAAAACTGATAATAATTACATCAATAACAATAAGTAGTTAATGCCTGCAGATAATAATTGCTATTTTGCATGCATTATATTTATTTACAAATTAACCTAAAATTTATTAACAAAATATGTCAATTAGAGAACCTACATCAAAAAAAATATATATTGATGTGAATAGGTATATTTTTTGCCATTTTAGATTTGACTATTTTTTATCATTGACATGTTTCCCAGTGTGTATGTATTTTTTTCTTTCCTAATATTATTTATAGACCAATAAAAAGTAATACAATATAATACTAGGTAATCTAGTAATTTAAATTTATCACCTATTATCATGTAAAATATCTTAAAGATGTCAGTTTTTAACCAGAAACTATATAATAATATATAGTTACTTATGGGCGTAACATTTGGACTGGACTCTGCTTGGGATAAGGGTCTTTTGATTTTTAATTTTTATTTTACTAAATGAAATCCTTGGTAAGTTTTTTGAAAGATTTTTTTATCATATTTTCTTAAAACTAATTGAACTCGCTACTTGCTACAGTTCGTATTAGTTCCTTTAACTTCTTTTAGAAAATAATCAAAAGGACTTAAATACGGCTATTAAGGTCGTCGATCTATAGCACCTCTTTTTTCTATCTATCTGGAATCAGTTTCTTAATATATTTCCATATTCTTTGTGCTAATTGAGGCGAGACACTATCTTAATTTAGCCATATTTGTGATTACTAAAGCGGACATTATTTCAAATGATAAACACTCCAAATGTTCTTGAACAAAAAAATGCTTGATTGATAATAATGGTTATTCAAACATTAATAATAATGTGTTGACACCATGTTTTTAAAACAACATAACAAATAGCTCGGAATGGTTTACAGGTGAAAAGCGAAGGAACAAAATGAATAAGCTCCAATCGCTACATTTACATTCGCTCTATTTCTTCGCTTTCGCTTCATTTCGCTCCAATACTACAGCAACTACGAATAAAGATAAAAAATGAAAAAGATCGAGGCTGAAATAAAAGGAAAAAATAATCAAGAAACGATTAAAAGTTCGATCGATCTTTAAAGGCCAAAAAGTATTTTGATTAAAGATAAAGTAAAGAATGAGTGCTAACTTGATTATTTATAGAGGTTTGCAACCTATTTGATTATAATATCTTAACGAAAGAGATAGACAAGAGACTGAACCTAGAGATAGAAGTAGAAAGAATGTGAGGGATAAAGGAAAGACTTATCCCGGTGGTATTCACGTACCAACAGGATTCCTTTCACAGTACACACACTTAACTATTAATGTCTAAAAAAACTGAAAAGAATCTACAAAAAACCGTCCTAATGAAAACCGCCATCATTGTTTGAAAAGTGCTGAAATAAAGTCTTTCAATGGAAAGTTCGCCTTAGGTATACCATGTGCATCTGGTAAGTTTTAAACTAAACCAATCATAAGAAAAATACTTATTTGAAAATCCGATAATAATGATAATACCCTGGTTTCTTTTGAAATTACAAACGCAATATAAATAATCCTATATTAATAGGAAAAATAAACGAGATGCACAGAAGCCTCCAAAATTAGTAACTTGTTAGTGCTTTTATCTCTAGCTTTGAATATTAATTTTTTTATGTTTTTTAAGCCTTACAGCTACCGTATTTTTATCTAGTCCGAACTAGACTATATAATAATAGTTTAGGGTATATTTTTTTAAATAACCTAAGTAAAATACAAAAATACAAGATATTGGTTAACAAATACCATAAAAATAAATATGCTCCAAGGTTTAAATATTAGACAGTCATAGAAATTATAGGGAATATGGAAAAAATACAAAATTAAACAAAAATTTTAGTTGTTTCTGGGTTAAAGAAACACCATTGCACCTGTTTGCTGAATTCACTTTTGACAGATAAAATGTAAATATTAATTATACCAAGGCTGTTTTCAAACTTATGCATTTTGATTTTCTTTGCTTCTTATAGAGCATATGGACGAAATAGTGGTTTAAGAAAAAAACTCTCTCTGTGAACATTTATAATTAAATTTAAACAATAAAACAATTGTTAAATTAAATCGTCTTTAAAATGATCCTAATTAATTAAATATAATATGCAGGTAATTCTATTTGCAAAGTATGTGCAATACAATATCATACAGTCTTGGTAGGGTCTCACAAAACTTGAGAAGAAAACGTCAAATCAATATAAAGATGTTTCTATATACATGACTTTCTGGGATCGATGATGTTTGTTTTTTGAAGATATAAACTATTTCAAATAGGTAGAGAGTAATAATGAAATAATATTAAATTATTATTAAGATGTTCCTATATGCATTACTTTCTAGAGTCGATAATGTTCTTTTTTGAAGATATAGTCTATTTCAAATAGGTAGAGAGTATTAATGAAATAATGTTAATTTATTATTAAGATGTTCCTATATGTTTGACTTCCTAGGGGCGATAATGTTCTTTTTTGAAGATATAGTATATTTCAAATAGGTGGAGAGTAATAACACCTTATAAGTTACGCAAATGGGATACAGGGTGACCATCTGATAATGTATGTTACTTCCATAGTTTGCATTGCAAGATTATTTCTAAATTTTATTTTTTAACCCATAATGTCTATTATTTCGTCAAGTCACTTTTTCTTCTCAGTGTTCTCTGTTATAGTTTAGTGATACTTTATATATTAGCTTTTGTTTGTAATAACAATTTTTGACGCTAGCTATGATGAAGCCTAATATAACGTATTATATTTTATGACCAAATCTAAAAAGTGATGGTAAAGAGTTTTCTTTTTTCTGTTTTTCTTATCTAACATGTGTTCTATGGTTATAATATCCTAAAACTTCCTTAAACATTTTCTAGAATACAGATTAATTTTATTAACTAGAGAAATATTGTCCTTAGTTTCGGTTGGCACTAAAGCTTTTAGTTAAGCTATGGATTTAAAGAAAAAGAATATATCTAGATTTTGGTTAATGAATAATTAATAGATGAAATAACATATTAGATATTATATAATCTTTCTGACCAATTTGGCTTTTCATCTCGTTTAACTTCTCTGATCTCTTCTTATCTCACTAAACGTCCTCAACATGTTGAATGCTTTGGACACAGCTCACCTGAAATAGTCGCTCCCTCAGGCATACCACAAGGTTCCATATTGGAACCTCTACTTTTCAACTCATTTATTAATACCATTTCTAAGGACCTAGAAGTAAACAGCTTATTATACTGTGATGATAATAAATTATACTGTATAATTGATACTATTGAGGACTGCATTAATCTCCAAGCAGCCATTAACGCAGTGAATGAATGGTGCAAGAATAACAGCTTGCCTCTAAATGCTGTGTAGTCTCCTACTCCTTAAAAAAGAACTGTGTTACTCACCAATACAAAATTGATAAAGTGATACTACCAAGATCAACCCACTTCAAAGACTTAGGAGTCATTTTTGATAGCTCACTTTCATTTAGTTTTCATATCGAAGATATCATAAAAAGAAGTTATAAAATGCTGGGTTTTGTTATCAGGAACTCTCCTGTACTTTACCTCTGTTCGGTTAATTTTGGAGTATTCTTTCCAGGTCTGGTCGCCACATTATCAAAACCATATTCAAGAGCTTGAAAATATACAGCGAAAATTTCTTAAATTCCTTTGGTTTAAATGCGAAAGAGTGTACTCGGAAATCGGCTTCTCACATGATCGTTTGCTTGAAAAATTTCAGGTAAAATCTTTACAGGAAAGAAGGGATTCGGCAGATTTACAGTTCTGACATAAATTAATTAATGGCGTTAACTGACTCGCCAGAGATCTTGCAAGTTCTAAATTTACACACTCCTCGGCTATCAGCTCGAAGTTCTTAAACTTTTTACCTTTCAATACCTCGAACCAACATTACAAAACTTTCGCCTATACGTATGGCTTGCAATACATACAACTCTATACAGAATCAATGTGATATATTTAACTGTAGCCTAGCCGAAATGAAAAGAATTCGCTTAGTTCAGATAATCTTGTTTTCTTCTTTTTATATATTTATTAATAATTTATCATATCTGTAATATTAATTTTATTTTGATAAGATGATTTCATGTTTATATACATCGTTTCCACTCTATTATTGAAGTTTCTCTGTTGAGTGATGTAAGTAAATAAATAAATAAATAATATTTATTATTACTTATATATAGAGGAGGTAAGAAAAAATGGCAGAAACTAGGTTAAGGTTGAATGATGATGCCAGTTTACAATTTGATAATTTAATTATTATAATAACTTTTTTTAATATCTTAATTTTTAATAAATTTTACCTTAAAACTTTACTTTAACAATTATGACTAATGCACATTTAAGAAAAAATAAAGTTTATTATTTTCATTTTTTTCTTTTAGAACAAAATGGCGTAGAATGTCCAAAATGTAAGAAAATATACAGAAACGAAAGCACCATGAAAAGCCATTTGTACCAAGATTGCACCAAATCCTATAAATGCAACTTTTGTGAATACTTTTGTAAAAGGAGGCACTCCCTTAAAGTTCATTGTTACGTTAAGCATAAGTACGTGTTACCTTCACGGTATAACAAATGATTGTTACGCTAATAACGTTTAATAAAAAAAATATTTAAAAAGTTTAGCGTCTTTAGTGTTAACTAGAGAGAATTTGTGGCAGGTTTAGTACCTCTTATAAAACTGATTTTATTACAGAAGATATGGCGTTTCTTGCCCTAAATCTGCTACACTCTCCAAAAAAAAATATTTTTTATTCTGTAACATTTAAATGGGGCACAAATTAAAGTTTATGAATGTTACTTTCCAAGATTGTTTTGTTTTTAGGTCTAAAATCCAAACAAAAACATAGACATAAAATACAAAAATGTAAAGCAAGCCTCTTACGTCATAGGAGAAACTGAAAAACCTTAGAAATTAATGTTAACTGTAATTATTGTCAGTTTTCTTGCTTCAGAAGTTTGACTATGCACATATTTAATAAACATAGAACAATATACAATACTACGTGTTCAGTTAACGTAGAGTTTTCATAAAAAGTAATATTTCTTTTCAGAACAAAAACAAGGATGTTTTTTTTACTTATTTAGCCTTTTAGTTAGATTAACATTTCTTTGTTGTTAAATTTTAAATAAATTTTACGGTTTGTATGTTTGATGGTTTGCATACAGATTTGTTCAAAATGAAGCTGTCTCTTGGAACGTGTAAGAAAAGGACCCAGTAAAATAAAATAAATTAAGATAAATAAGGACTAATCAATGCGGTTTTATTTTAAACAGGTCTGTATAGTCCAGTAAATGAGGAGGAACAAAATTTAGAATTGTATTAACCAATCTTTACGAAGATCTAAATTAGGTTTATTTCACTCTCTAGGTTATATAAAGCTGCTATCCATTTTTAGTAAATTAAGAGCAATCGTAAAGCTAAAATTAAAAAGTTAATTAAGTTCTGATATGACCTCATAATGGTCGAAAATTTTTAGCCTCAATCCAAAAATTATTTGTGCAAACATAAACCAAGAACACGAAAACTATTGACGTAGATGTAATTGTGGCTAATTAATAAACTATTTTAAATATGCTTAATTGCAGAACGCTTAAACTTCTTTTTAGAAATTTCTTTGCTAAATCAAACTTAAACAGTTTTCTAATAAAGCTAGTTTAAAACTGTAATTTTTTCTTAAATTAAAATTGTCACTTGAACCCCAATTTTTAGAGCGGTTCAACTCTCACAAACTACACTTGACGAAGAAATTGATGAAAAATCAATTTTTTTGTATAAAACTTTTGTTCATGTATAACATGAGAATATTTTTTATAGATTTTTTTATACTCTTACAACCCCTAAATATCACCCTATATAAAACAATATTAAAGGCATTTTTTTTTAAAGTTCGAAATAGTTTCATATATATTTTATATATAAAACTATTTCGACCCGTATCTTCGAAACAAAGCCTCGTAAATAGGCCAAAATATCCTTAGAATAGTCCAAGGAATAATCCCTTAAATTTTTGCCGCATGTTTAATAAACACTCTATATTAAGGTATGTTCCAAGGAATGTACAATAAATAATAAGCCATATATATTTTGGAAACAAATTTAGGATAAACAAAAAAGTCCTTTTAACAATTTTAATGTGTATATATTTCATGAATCTTCAAAAAAATCAAAAATGTGAATAATATCGGAAAAATGGAAATAGCTTTGTAGCGATTTTTTGGTTGGTACAACAATTATACTATTTTAAAGCGAATATCAATAAATATACTATCCTGTAAAATTGAATTTTTTTGTGGCATCATTTTCAAAATTTTTTGATAGACTTCATTTGTTTAGGAAACTTCAACTGTTTAGGAAAAATTAAAAAAACAGTGTTTTTCTCATAAAAGCTATATGTTTAATTGATGTGATCAGAACTTTATTTATTTTAATAGTTTTTGAAGGTTTTTGGCAATGCCTAATATTTGGTTACCTGTAATAAAAAAAAAATTAAACAGACCTATTCAACGTCTGTCAAATGAAATAAAAAATAATCTACTTCTTTTTTGAGAAGCTCTGTTTCTTCACAAATACTTGTTCTTGTAGAATTTCTTAATTTTCTGTTTAAGTGAAACTGATGAAAAATTAATTTTTTTTGCAATAAATCATATATATCTACATAACTCCTAAAGTATTAACCTTTTAATATATGCTTAAGGGATATTATTTGCTTAGAAAAAATCCGTCTATCGAACTTATTTTTACGAATTTATTCTCCTAGGGGATGAAAATAACTTCCGTTTACTCTCTTACCTGAACTACGCCTCTTTTTTTACCCTATTTTCTTCTGCCCAATTTATGGTTTCAGAAAATGCGGACCTGAAACTCCTTATTTACTGGACTGGTATACCAATACACATTTTTTTTTAAGCACAATACAATTGTTACAATATTTGGTTAAATGTATAGACAAATTTAGTAATTAATAGTGCAAACATTGATATTTTTATATGTACATGTAAATAATACAAATCAAGATATTAAATGTTGATACCTTATAAAAAGTTAATTTTTACTGCTCCACTCTTTTGTAAATTATCTTCTTCCTACTGTAATTGTAACTTAGATCTCCATCCTCGTTTCAAACCTCATTTTCTAACTTTGGATAATTTTCAGATATAGACCTTAGCATCTACGCGTTTCAGCAGTCTCTTGACAACTTCTTTATCAAAGACGGCGATTGGTTCACTTGTCTGAGGTGTCACAAGAAATACAGGCATCGCACCTCAGTTTGGAGACACGTGAAGTGGGAATGCAATAAAAAGCCACAATTTGAGTGTCAGATATGTGGAAAACGGGTGACTCAGAAGGCCACTTTGAAAACTCACTTGAGAAACGTGCATGGCCTTCAAGAGGATATGTTAAATAAAAATTTAAAGTTTATTTAGAATAGGTTTCTTTTTGGTGGTAGATATGTATGCTTTTTTATTGTTTAATATTCTTTTAATATGTTATAGGATAATTTGTTTTTATGGATAGATAAGTCAACTGGGAAAAAATTAACTTTTTACACTAAATGCAGCCACTGATCTTTTAATACTAACTAGGACAGTTATAAATGTTAAAAATTACAAAAATTTTTTAATTTTATATAACTGATCCCTAAAAATAAGAAAATTAAAATTATTTCGATTGTGGTGAATGATTTTAGTATTTTTATAAGGCAAAACAGTTTGCCTTTCTTTTCAATTAGGTATACAAAATAAAAATTTTTAAATATTTTTCTTTATAGGGTTTTTTTATATTGATTTTTAAAATTTAACATGTATTTCTTTGAAACAAAAAATATTTTGTCCTAAATGTTTTAGGGAAATTTTAATTTAGTCGATATTCTTCTGGTATAGGATTCACATTTCGTAAGGCATTAACAGAAAACTTGTTTATCTTAATTTTTTATTATGTTTATGTTTCTTCATTTCTGGGAAAAAAAGCTTCTTAAAAAATAAACAATTTCTATTTACCAAAATAGAAGTGTTAAAAATTTCTTAATAGAAAAAAACGTGTACCTAATATCCTGAGTATGTTAGATACAGCGTATTAAGTGGTTTATTTTTACAGACCTTATGTAATTTTTTTTTTATATACTATCAAGGATGATAATGAATATATCCGCTTACAATAATAAAATAATAGGCGCTGGCAACTTCATTTTAGATTCAAGAGCAGCAGTCGCTGCTGTTAAATATGTCTTTAAATATGTCTAAAATAATTTTCTTGTATAAAATGGCATTGGAGAATTTAGTATATCCACTTAATAAAAAATTAAAAAAATACAATTCAAAAATATTTCATAGTAGCCCATGATCCATTATGCTTGTGTACCTTGGGACATGCATCTTATACATTAGGACAAGCATAATACAATAGGTAGATGCAGTAATTAATTCTTTGTTGAATTTTTTTTAGAAAGTAACATTAATGGTAGTGCACAAAAAAATTTTTTTTGGATAGTATTGATAAAAACAATTATTTGCTTCATCTAGTTTTGCAAAATTTACACAAGTAGTCTATCTACTATAGGCATAATTCTTTAACACACCACACACTGTGATATCACATCAGAGTCAGGACCGATAAAGTATGATACCTCTACTCAATTTAGCTTTTTTGAATCTCCTTTTCGGTAATTCTAATTTTTTTAACTCCTTTTTTTTTGTTTAAAGTTTATCCTAAATCATCTGATCCTCTTTGAGCTTTTCTTCTTTGATTGCGGTTTTTTCTGCCGTATCAGTAGCAATAATAGTTCTTTCTAGTTGTCTCCTTCTTTCTGATTCTCCTTGCGATCTTTGGCCTTAGGATAAGGCTGCACATTTTCCAGGGTAAGAAATATCTCTATCTTGTTTGCATTTAGCGTTGGCATCTCAGGAACTGGAGATAAAAGCGGTGTTGACAAACAGGAAGTTTAAGTTAAGGGCTTAGGATCTGAAGATGCATAAGTAACTAGATGTAAGGCTGAAAGCGTAGATAGCGCAGGCTAAATGTCGAAAGGGCTAAAGGAATATCAGGGGTTAACTTTGTTAGTGACACCAGTTCCTTCTATGTTTGCAGGCCTGTTAGTCACGTAGAAGCAAAGGAAATCATCGTTGGTAAAAATGTCTTCATTGAACAGGAATATTCGTGATTTTGAATGTCAAACAAGATACTTATTACCCAGAGTAAAAATACGAGGCTATGCGATTCCCAAGACCCCTGCAACGTTGTATATATCAAAAGTTTTTCATTCGTTATTGAGAACAGGCTTTAACGGTTTGGTTTTAATAGTTCTTCAAAGACCCGTAATCAGACAGGTCTAAAAGCTGCAGCCTGTGTTCGATGCCTTGTTTGGCTGATTTGCTGGACAAAGGTGGATTTCATGATTGTCTAGAATTAGAAACAGTACGCGGTCATCCTTAGAACCTCTTACGGAATACATGAAATAATCCAAAAATTTCATAAACTATTTTTCGTTTGACCGATCTGATAAGTTTGCCATGCCACTACTAGTTTTTTAAAAAACGTCCTTTCTTTACGATTCCATTTACTGCCATTAATTCCAATTGCCGATTCCCTTTACTGCACCAATAACCGTTATGAGGTCCCCTTTTTCAGCCAAAGTATATTTGGGAAATTGGACCATGTGTTCTGTGCACCTCTTTAATATTGTTGTAAAAAAGTCGTTGTAAAAAATTGTTGTACTAGCCTCTAGTTTTCGAATTAAACGTTGTTTATTACTAGCTTTTGCAAATTTATAACCTAACTCTCTTAAATCGTTCTTTGGTCAATCATACTGCATTTTGGCGACAGTTTTAATGCAAGTTGCGCGGTTTAATTCCTTTTCTCTGTATCTGTAAATACTTTTTTTACATCATAATTCGCTGATGACTGGTATTCACTGGTAAACAGTTGCAAATTCAGTAGCAGATCCTGAATTGCATCCAACTCAGCTGTGGTTTCTTTCGGTGTAAAGCTTTTGATATAGGAATGTTTTATCACTGCTCCAGACTTACTTTGCTACTGTAAATAAATAAAACTTTAATCGATAATAGAAATGCAACTTAAATATTGACAGGTTTTTAATTAAGAGTGTCAGTAATTAACTGCCTAAAGCTTTCAAGCAGTAATTTTTAATTTTCAGCATAAACGCTAATTACAATTTAATAGAAAATTCAAGAAAGGGAAAAAAACCTTATACCTTAAGAACATTAATTCTTTTCTCAGTTGATTTATTTGGAAAAGAGTTTTTCAGAATATTTTTATTTTATAGGTATCCATATTGTTTATATATATTTAACTTTTAAAATACATCTAATATGTATATTTTGATGATATTGGTTTAACTCATAATATTCTTTAGTTTATTGTTGTAGTAGGTTTATTAGCTTTTAAAATTAATTTTTACTAACAATTTATTATTTAAATTTTAAACTTATTTTTAAGTTTTTACGTTTTATCTATCACTTTCACAATCAGGTCAGTATCAAAATATTCCATACCACTGTGATACCTTGACGATAAATTTTCGACGTTTTCAGCGCTAATGTTGACAGATTTATGTATTGCAGGATAGTTGTTAATTAACAAAAGAAAAGTATCTACTATATTTTTTAATGTTTACAAAATTAGTGTTTAGATTTTCTAAGAATAAATGGTTAATTAAAAAAAAACATTTTAAATATATCCCTATTAAACCTTATATGAAAAGCACGTTTCATTTTAAGCTGTATACATATAAAGTAAGTATTAAAGGACAAGTAAGTTTAAGTATTGATATTTTGCTTACGAATGAATGTTGCACTATATTTTCTTGTAGAACCTACAGACTGCACAAAAAAACTTCAGGAACAGTCGAAAAGTTGACTGAGTTAATCGGTATTATTAGAAGCAGTAAAATTTAATGAGAATTAAAGAAACAAGTTTATAGTTTAATAACCATTAAAATATATCGAAAATAATTTTCTCACAATTTGTTTCCCTTACTCAACACTAGAAAACTTCGCAATGGTGGCAACTGAATAACCTACGAAGATGTATTCAACAATATTAATTCAATATTAGTTTTTACCAGTTTATTAAGTTAAGTGCTGCTGAAAAAATTTAATATTTTTTTTAGAATTTTTGGTATATTGTTGAGTGTCATCCTTAAAAGTATGTACACCAAAATACCTAAATAGAATTTGTTGAAATGCTCGTAATATCGACACTCTCCAATGTTACACCACTTTTCTTTAAAACAAGTGTAATTTAATAAAAATGTTGATATTTATATTGTTTTGCTATGCGATTTACTTTTACTTTTTATTTTAATATTTGGGATTGTCTACTATGTTTTTTCCACCGACTTTCAAAGATAACATTTATATACTATTTTAATTATTTAGCCTAAAAGTTGCATACCCGATGCTAACAAAATAATTAGTAATGTGTTATGTCGGTTTAAAGGTCTTAATAATATTAAATCTTTTAATTGTTTTTCTTAATTGTAGCTCAATTCCATTGCACACAGTGTAACAAAAGTTATCATAAAAGAGCTTCTTTAAATGCTCACAGATATACAGTTCACAGGGCCACTAAAGTGTTTTGCACCATAGACGGATGCGGCTACTTTACTTCTAGAAATAGTGATTTACGACGACATCAGACACTGGTACATAAAATTAATAAAGGAAAATTTTAATAATACTATTTCTATGTTTATTTTTTTTGTAAGTACATGATCAACTAACTTCATGAACAATAAGACTACGTGTTCTCTATTATTTATTAATTTCTTTTAATATGTTATAGGATAATTTATTTTTATGAATAGAGAAGTCAACTGGGAAAGAATGTTTTTTTACACAAATGCAGCCACTGATCTTTAAATACTAACTAGGACAGTTATAAAAGTTAAAAATTACAATAATTTTTTAATTTTATATAACTAATCCCTTAAAATTAGAAAATTAAAATTATTTCGATTGTGGCTACATAAAATTAATAAAGGAAAATTTTAATAATATTATTTCTCTGTTTATTATTTTTTTTAAGTACATGATCAACTAACTTCATGAACAATAAGACTACGTGTTCTTTATTATTTATTAATTTCTTTTGAGATTTTATCTTCACACAACTGATTCTTCATCCCCACACTTCGTAAACATCAATCATTTAGTTTGGTGGATACATCTCCTTTTAAGTACAGGGTGTTTCACTAAGCGTAGATCGCGGTTATATTTCGGGAACTGTTAATTTGACATATTGAAAAATTTTTTTGATATCATAAATGTGGCCAAGAGAAAATGCTGCAAATAAATTTTTAAATTTAAAATTTGGTCGCTAATCAGTTTTAGTCAATGTCAGCTTAAACTATTTTTTTTAACGTAATTCGCATATAATCTAGATATCGGATTAATCCCTATTATGTAAAAGTACGAAATTTCTATAACCCTGAAGTTATTAAAATAAAATAATAATTTAGTTTAAATATGATAATTCTATTCTAATTGTAATTATGTGAGGTCAAGTTGTCCTAATTCAAATTATTTATTTTAGTTCACTTTGGTTGTATTTTTGGGGAGTGTTTTTACTGTTGTTACTGAAGTAGTAAGCTAGTGTTGCCTACATATCTCAAATAACTCAAGCCAATGCACTACATTTTAAAAATCTTCCCTCAATGATTGTTGATATAATTAAATTTAAAAACACTTTTGGCTGTTAAATGGTTTTAAGTTGTTACCAAGATTTTTCTTTAACAAATTGAGGTTTTTTTTCAGGTGATAGTTAAGATCTCCATAGGTAACATACGAGGATTGTTAAATAAATAAAGTCAAAAAATATTTATTTATGTTATTCTCTTCTAAGTAATTATTCTCGAAATATTTACATGCGATTTTTGGTATAGCCTTCAACATCCGTTCTTTGAGGAAAGTTTTCAGGAACGGCAACAAAAAAAAGACGCAAGGATCTATGATCCTGGATCTGATGAATTATTTTTTCATTGATTCGACATTTTCATCTGTTGTTGATGTGCTAGAACGTCTAGGGCAATTATCATTGGTTTATTCTAGGTGAACTAGGAAATAGAGTCAAGTTGATGTTTGGGAGTGTGATGATGGATAATTGAAGTGACTTGAATAAACCACATAAAGTTTTTCACGTTCATTATTTCTCTCCTTCAATGCGTAGAACTGAAACTTAAGATATCCAACACTTGGGGAGAGGAGGTTTATCCCGTATAGTTTCAATATCAAAAATTAAATATTCCTTTCTCATACTGCTTGGGATATTCGTAGAATATGGTCCTACAAATATGGTCCATTCGAAATAATCGCATGTTGGGCGCCAAGTTCCACTCATTTTTGTCAAATTAATTTTTGCCAGGAAAGGAATATACATATTTATTATTCCAGGATTGGATCTGAAATATTATTTTTTTAGACTTCTTGGGATATTTGTAGAATATGGTCCTACAAATATGGTCCATTCGAAATAGTCACATGTTAGGTGCCAAAGTTCCAATCACTTTTGTCAAATTAAAATGTTTGCCAGGAATAGAACATACTTATCACGGATTTATTATTTTAGGACTTAAAATGGCCTAAAAAGTCAAGCCCAAAAATTTGTTCAAACCTAAAGTAGGCCTAAATATGTAAAAAATAACCTTTCATGGCGATAAGGATGTCAGATGGGGGTGGGAAAAGGGAGTTTATCGCCTATAGTTTCAATACTGAAAATCGACTACAGTTTTCTCATACTGCTTGGGATATTTATAGAATGGCCCTATAAATATGGTCGATTCGAAATACTCACATGTTGGGCGCCAAAGTTCCGCTTACTTTTGAATTTTTTGCCAGGGAAAGAACATATTTATTATTCCAGGATTAACCGGAAAAAAATGTCATTCCCCAAGGGATCTAGGAATCTTTCTACAGCGTCACAAATACAGTCCAGATAAAATGTTTGTCAAGAAAAGTATTTTTAAGGCAGTTACATCCAATGGTGGGTAAGCATTCTCCAACTGAATTTAGAAAAGTATATACAGACACTTAAAGCCACTTTAATTTTTTCGAGGCAATTAAAGTCATTGTTTTCTTTTTCAGGCAATTAAATGTGACGTAGCTAATTATCATATATACCTTGAATAATTATCAATAATAATGCAGGATATTATCTTGTGTAAATGAGATCAGTGCCAAAGCTTATAACATACTTGCCGTATGTTTTTAATGTTGCAGCACGTGAATATGCTGCCAAATATACTGAACGAGGGCATTATAGCAGAAAGCTATTTCGACGACTGGCAATACGTTTAAGAACAACAAAAAGCTTATATCTATTTGATGTTTCAATCAGAAGGCATCCGATACGAAACCGGAATGTATAGTTCTTGAATACGTTAAAGCTCTACGCGACCCTGGTTATTGACTTAGATAAATATGCAACGAAAATGCCTAGTTCCCTCTTTTAAATTTTATGGACTGATTAAGTTAATTTTTCTAGTTGCGGTAATGTTGATTTGCATAATATGCTTTATTGTTTCCCTTTTTTGGGGCCATTTATTATTGATTGAGTTATATCTTAACTTTATATAAATCACCTTGCCAATACTGTTAGAAGATGTTCCCATTAATCTAAGTGTAAATATGTGTTGCGTAGCACATTGTTTTCAAAGACTACGTGAATTAATAAGTAACAGATACCGATATCGCTAAATTGAGAGGCATAGTTTTTTTATATGTCCACTTATATCTCCCGATCTAACTATATTAGATTACTACTTATAGGAACGAATTAAAACAATGTGTACAAAACATGGCCCACAACCAGAGATGTGTATTTTCAAAAATGGTGGATAATTTGAACATTTGCAAAGTGTTTGTTCTTGTTTTTGGTTATAGCCCATTGGCCTTTAAACAAGTCCAATTTTGTTTACAAAAATTAAACTTAAGATGATGTTTTTCAAACAAAATTAAAAATGAATTATTGACGTTTTAATTAGGCCACCTAATGGCCAAATCTCAAGCTTAAAAATAGTTTTCATCATAATTGTCTCTTTTGTAATGTCAAAAAAAATTCAATAATGACAGTTCCCGAGATATAGCGACGACTCACGCTTACACTTGAAACACCCTGTATATTGTGATTGGACTAAATTAAAAGAAGGTGTACATCTAAACAGAGAAATCTAGGTTAAAACCCAAACCAATTACAACCAACAAAACTAACACTAAAAGCTAGAATGAAAGTAGCTAAATGAAATAAGCTACTTCCCTAGATCGATGACCAGTCATTTACCTAGATAGAAATTTTATGTAAAAATAAAAACAGAGACGGACTACAAAAACGTTACAATCTATATGATGGAATAAAACTTAAGTCCTTATGACAGTTCTAAAGTTAAAATTGCTATTAAATAACTTTCGAGTTGCAAATGGTATCATTAATTAACAATTTAAAAAATAGGTAAAATTAAGAAAAATCCAATGAGAGCAAGAAACAAGGGAAAATTTCAAGGTTATTTGAAAGCTCCTAAAGATGATTTAAAAAGGTATGTGGCGACTGAATATGACAACAGAAAACAAAAATAAATAAGATAAGAATCATCTTATCATCAACATCAACAATCTTAATCATCCTTTATATTATCGAAAAAATCTTATCTAAAAGGGAGAACTTCTGATAATCCTTCAATTTGTCAAACATATTGTTCTCTAGAAATTCTGCTTACGGTAAATCATTTAAACCAATGTCCTTAAGTATAATTAATTCAAATTAATTTTTTTATGTGGTAAGTATTCTAATATTTTTAATACATAACATATTGTACATTGTATTTTTAGTCCAGTTTTCAGATATTTTTTCAGTATTGGTTTTTATATATTTAATAATAATAAACACTGTTTGTTCTAGCTCTACTGCTTCAATGTCCCAATTGCCCAAAACGATATATTAAGAAGAACTCTCTGTACAAGCACGTGAAATTTGATTGCGGTAATGTGAAAAGCTGGTATTGCACGTATCCTGACTGCAATTATACCACTAATCGAAAAGAAAATTTAAAAAAGCATCTGGAATCATCAGTACATAGAACAATGAGTATATAAAATTGACTTTAAAATTAAAATAGGAATTGCTCGTAAATTTAAATTATTCTTAGTTTTAAATTATACATAGAGCTTTATTCGCATAAAAATTTCATATTCTGTAATTTTTATATAATAGAATTTTCCTAGTATAGTAAAAAAGCAAAAATTTATTTACCTGTATTGGACCCCTTACGGTTTGTAGGTTATATAAAATTATAATGCTTATTTATATTAATTATTATTAGGAATAAAACAACTATGATATATTATTACAGTAATATAATCGAATATTTATTTTTAAATACAATTGCTACTAATTGTTAATTGTTAATTTTGTTTAAATATAATTTTCTTAATCCTAGACTATGTGTGTCCAAAAACCGAATGCAAACGAAGATATAAACTACAAAGTAGTCTAAGAAATCATCTTAAATATGAATGTGGAGTCAAGCCTATGTTCCAGTGCTCATATTGTTCCTATGTTGGAACTCAAAAGGGAAATTTAAAGCAACATTTGAGAAGGATTCATCAGAAGTTCTTAAATGGCTTTGATTAAGTAAAGATGGAAACTAATCAAAATTTACAAGAATTATTGGATAATTTCTTTGTATTAAAATATAAATTAAAAATATGAGTTTTAATAATCCACTGTAAAATATTTATAACTTAAAAAAGATATATTTTTATAACTATATCCAAATTTGTAGTTTTTCAGCTATTTTAAACTCATGGTTTTTAAGTATACCGTTGAATTATAAGTTGTAATAATTCTAAAAAAAATATAATCTAGAATCTTCTCTACATTTACTTCCAAACTAAAGACTTCATTATATTTATCATTATAAAATGTTAATATATGCCACTGTATTTAATACATAGATTTTTCCATTAAATGCACGACTGCTTGCTATAATTAATAATGAATTGGTATACTGTTTCATTATTAAAGACATAGTCCAATGAATTTATCTAAAATGATGAGACTATTATAAACTGAAATGTATCTATACTGCGTATATATATTACTTAACAAAAATGATCTATTTGGTTTTACTTTAAATAAAAGGTCAGTCTACTAGACTCGGTTTATTTTAAGTCACCATTAGCAAATATAGATGGCAACAATAGGTGTAATTTAAAATTTAAAAAATCTTAAAAAAAGGCAAGGAACACGTATGTATTGATATATCATCATTTTACGTTATGAACGTATCACCAAATATCTACAAAATCTTAAAATATTCTGTAACATTCAATTAAAGGGGAAAGTGGTCATCATGCCCATTTAAGTTATGCGGGATTTTTTAATTAAAAACATATATTTGTTTAACGTGAATTAAATTGCACGCACTATTATTATAAAAAATCTTTCCAAATCATAAATATTTAAGTCAATTTTCAATTTTGTCAGCTTATCTTGTCATGTACAATATCGTCTCTTTTGTCTACTCGTCTTAATTTATCGTTATGCCTCCCTCTCCAAGTTCTATTTTATCTTCTCTTCATTTATTGAAGATAATTATCTTGTATGATATTCCTTTTAATTAATTTAATACCTCATATCTGACTTTATTCTTTTTATAAATACAGACTTCACATTTTATATATTTCTAAATGGGGAAGTCTCTATCTCGATCTATATGCAAGAAAAAATGCATATAGATCATTTAGGTAAATGTATTATACATTTCTGCTATGCAGTTTAGTTAGTAGTAGAATGGCTGTCTCCATTTAGAAATCTATATATACACATTCTCCTTCAAAATATGGACTTTTATTCAATTATCATTTTATTGCATCATTGAACTCAACTGCTTCTATCTATATTTTTTTTATTCACATTTATTGGCATGTCAATACGTATTAGCATTTATGTTATCAATTACTTCAGTTCATTATTATTAAATTATATCAACTTTTAAAATATCGAATATTTATTTTATTGTATTTATCAATACATATTTTTGAAACTGTTTAGTTAAATTTATATAACAGATAGCTTTTTGCTTCGATTTCAAATAATGGATTATACTATTTATTTATTTTGAACAGCTGTAAATATTTTTGTGTAGATACAGGTGATGGCAATAAATCCTTAAATCAATCCACCTCTCATGTTATTTAATTATTATTTGCAGTTTTATATTTCTGCACTTGCCGAAGAAGTTACAAACATAAACAGTCCCTTTACAATCATCAGCGGTTCGAATGTGGAAAAGAGCCCCAATTTACTTGCCCCCAATGCCGATTTGTGACAAAAAGGAAATATTCACTAAAGTCTCATATGGCTCAGTTACATGGAGCAATAATTTTATAATTATCTAATAGTCTAATTAGTGTATTGTTTGACAAGCAGTTTGTTATTTTATGCACATTTTCGAAGTAGTACTAAGGGTTATTTAAAATTTTACAGTTATTTATAAACCGTTAAATAAATTATGTCTTTGTTTTTTGTAAATAAATGATAAAAATTATTTTGCACTCAGCACTTATTTTTGATAACTGATGGTCTGACAGAATGGTTTTTGAAATTGCAAATCTATAAAGTGAGCAATCTATCAAGTAGTAGAGAAAAATTAAGATATTATGCAATATTATTCTGCGTGGTCATGGAGTGAACCTGGAATAATTAAATTTAGTAAATCGTAGTTATTATGTAGAAAAATGAAGGCGTATACGTGGTATGGGTTTAAGTTTTGCTGAATCGTATGTGGAGAATCGAATATAAAGAATTGGGGAAAGTGATGAGATGTATCTAGGGAATAAAAAGTATCTAGGGATGTGCCTTAGGTATCACTCTTTTGTATATTATTTCATATAAATAAGCTCATACATATCAGATGAATAAAAAAGGAAAAATGCCTTAGTCTTCCCACTTATTTGTAGTTGTGATGAAAATTTAACAAACCTGGGTTTTTGGAGGACTATGTGTTCTTGTATTATATATAGAATTTTTGTTTTCTTTTTGTTTTTGGCAGTGAAGAAATAAAATTCTAGACAGCCGGCCTACGTTAAATATCAAAAATACCAAACTTATGACCATTACAAAATCAGTTTAGCAACTGAAAAATCTACGGATTAACAGAAAGTCAGTAAATATAAACGCTTAAAGTCAACCAGGAAAAACAGTCAATGAAGTTACTTAATACACTGAGGAATAAAACCAAAAATTGGACAAACCAGAACCATATAATAGCCGTAGAAATTTTAACTTATGACAAGAGTAAGAATATTGAGATACGATGTTTTCTCAGTGTTGCTATATGGGATAGAATCCTGGATATTAAAGAAAAATATAAGTGATCGACTGAAAGTATTTGTGATGTGGTCATATAAGGATCTTAAGAATAAGTTCCGTGGAAGTGATAACCAATAAGGAGGTACTAGGGAGAATGAGAAAAGGAAAGGGAATATTGAACACAATTAAGACAAGAAGTGTTCCAGCATTAAAAGTGACAATAGCTAATCTTTTAAGAGGTGATGGCACTTGACGAAGAAAATAACAAAATTCTTAATTGCTTAGTTGCGCATATAAAATTCAATGACTATATCTATTGACATGCACGGTTTATATAACTGTCAGGCAAAGTCACTGTTAAGTATACATTTTATAACAAAATTCAATTTTTGTTACTGTTTTGGATTTAATGGCTTTCAATGTTCTTTCTTTCAATTTAAATTTAGTAAAAAGACGATTTTTATTTGACAAAAAATTATTGAAATTTTTTTTTATATATAACGAAGTTAAATTTTTAGGAGAAATTTTTAGGTGTAACAATTTTCTAAAAACGTACAAAAATAAATGGACCTTAAAGCGCCATATACAATACGAATGTAGTAAGTGTCCTCAATTTAAATGTCAACAATGTGGAAGATTGTTTCTTCGTAAGTCAAGTATGAGATGTCATAGTCTCATTTGCCAAAATGTCATGAGTAATTTTTATAAATAAAAACTAATCGTAAAGCTTTATTTTTATTTTATTAATTAGTTTTATTTATTAAAATTAAATTAGTTTTATTTTGTTAATTAAAATATGAGAGCTAGTACATACTATCTACATGCCAGCTAAAATGGAAAATATAAAGTATATGTAGTTCCCTATTCTACCAATATGTTAAAATATACAAAAAAATATTTATAATTTGGTCGAAACTCTTAAATAATTAAGTACAATTTTATTGCAATAACCTATACTTAAGTTTTAAGGACTGAACCAATGAGAAAGCATGATACCTTCAACAGACTCTTATCTGTTTCATTTATTTGTAATTATTTTTTATTTTTTACTTGCTTAATAGTAACAATATTTTTAGCTGAGTAAAAATTTCAAAGTTAGTAAGTAGACCAGTTTAATACGTTATTGCACGCAACCTTGAAAATCTGATAAACGGTGCCTGCAATATAACATGTCTATATATCAATACTCTAAGAAACCAGTCGCATCAAATAGTATCAATTTATTAACTAATAATTATAATAATTTATTTTTTAAATAATTTAGTTAAATTTTTAGGGGAAACTTTTATGTGTAACAATTGCCCAAGAACGTACAAAAATATAGGGACTCTCAGGCGTCACATGAAATATGAATGTAGTAAGTCTCCCCAATTTGAATGCCAACAATGTGGAAGATTTTTTTTTCACAAATCCAGCATGAAACGTCATATTCTCGCTTGTCAAAATATTATGAGTCATTTTTATAAATAAAATTGAAGTATAAACTTTTTTAAATTTCTTTAAATTATATATAAGAAAACTACGTTCCCATGAAAAAGAAAATCTATGATATTTTTATAGGGTATGGGGAATAGAAAGGATATGTATTTCCATATTCTACTAATAGGTTAATTTATTAAAACTATCATATTTAATTTGATTAAATATTTTATTTTAATTATATTAAGTCATCTCTATGTCAGAATTTTTCGTCCTACCTAGACTTATTTGTCTTGCTTAGAACAACCTAAATTAAAACTTACCTTGATTTTATACTTTGATGATCAAGAAACAGAAATTGCAGTAGGTATTTCTAAATCTGTTTATTCTCCTGTGAAGCAAAATAGGACACTGATTATAACACTTAAATTAAAACACTGATATTAATTTTAGCACTATTTTTGATAGATGTAATGACCTGACAATATTAAAAATATAATGTTTGTTTTCTTATTAGTATAATATATGTTAGGGAACTATTTAAAGAACTGGAGTAATTTAAAACAAAACAAGCAATTAAGAATTTTTTTTCTCTTATTGGCAAGACGGTAACAACGTATTTAACGCAGCAGTGATTTTAACTTTGACTTGCCGTTATTACGGGTATGCGGTTGTTGTCTAAAATAATGAATAGAATAATACTATTGCTTTTTAATGTTTATTGATTGCTCTCAGGTAGAAAAGACTATGGAAATGTATTTAAAATTTTTGTACAAATATATTAAATAAATGAATATTCTAAATTTTGTTTTCCAGATCATCCATCAAGTTTTAATGTTGTCAAATAATTAAAAAAAAAGATAGCACTTGCAAGTTATTTCTAGTACAAATGCAATTTTCTCTTTTGGGTGCTATCTTCGTTCTGAAGTTCAGCTATCATCAAAACTATGCATATTTTGATTCTACAGATTTAAGCAGTTGATTGTTATTACAATTGTACCATTCTCTGCAACCATACATTCCTTCTTCTTTCTATGGATTTTTTGCTAATTATTTATCCCTGGATAATAGTAGTTTATATATCTCCCCTCATAACATGCCCCAAGTATGTATTGTAGTAGACACTTCTCAGTATTCTCAGTATTTGATGGTACATCTATATTTCAATGCTTCTCTCTATCTTCTATCTGACTTCTTCAGAGCTATTATTCTTTGTGGTAATAACAGTTGTCACATAATTATGTTTTCTCATAAATTTAATTTTTTTTACTATGTAAACCTATGTCAGGGAAATTTGGTAGTTAGATACCACAAATATTTTTATTTTACTGATGTTAAGTGATAATCTATATTGTTTACTGAATTTTGCTATTTTGTTAGTTAATATCTGAAGTTGTTCTGAGGTTTTCACAATTATAACCGTTTAATAGGCATATCTAAAGTTGTTTTTTGAGGTCCCATATATTTCAATACCTATATCTTGCTTTGAAAGTGCTTTTTTGGGGTATCCTCTGAATATAGATTTAATAAGAATGGGGGAATTTACATCCCTGTCTTGCGCCTTTTTTAATTTTGATGTTCTCTATTATCTTTTGAATCGAATATTTACTTTTTAGTCATAGTATATAAAAGAAAATGCAGTAATGTATTGAAATTTAAATGTAAATCATAGAAACAATGGATATTTGAATAATTTCAAGTAGTCATTTGTTTCTAAACCTTAATTTCTAAACCTTTAATTAAATTTTAATTATTTCAGTATTAACCACAAATTAACTGAACAAATTTTTTATGTTTTTTGCACTAGTTATATCTAAATGTGCATATACTAATTAAGTTTTTTTTAGGGTTTTTCTGTCCAAAATGCGGCAAACTATATCTTAAAAAGAAGAGTTTAAATGAGCACATTAGGCTAAATTGTAGAAAAAATCCTACTAAGCAATGTGCTTTTTGTACATATGCTTGCTTTGATAATTTCTCTTTAGTGAGACACCTTAAGAAAAAACACGTACCCAAACCATCTTTGTAAAAATTCATGTATATTTTTTTAATTTAAATTAATATATAATATTAATTTGTAATTAAATGCACATTTTTATCTTGTTACTTAGTAAATCCAATCGATTTATAGAATAAGAAAAAAAATGCTGTTTTTTTCATTCATTACTGGCAGAAACCTTTTTTGTACAATTAAGTTTTCTACACATTTTGAATACTTAAATGTGCTCCTTAATATGATTTTTTGATAACTTCATTAATTTAATTTTCAGCTGAGTAATCTTATTGCATGCATTCTTCATTATTAATATAAATATAGAGCTTACTAGTGATTTTTCATCAATTATAAATAAATCTATGTTATTTCAATAAGTTCCTAAAAAGCGTAAATCGCGTCCACTGAAGTTATGCATTAATGAAAGCAAAATATTGGAGAAATTAGTACGTATATAAAACAGAGATCAAGGAATTTTAATAAAAAAAATTATGTCACACATTAAAACCTTAACTAGCAAATACGATTTATTTTAGACTTATATCCATGCAAGCAATGCGGCAGGAGATTTCAAAAAAAGAACTCTATGTATTGCCATTTAAGAAGATATTGTATGCGTCAACCCACTTTTCCTTGCCTGGTGATTAATTGTGGCTACAAGGCATTTACTGAATATAACTTAAAGCGGCATACAAAATGTAAACATGAAAGAAGATATAAGAATGCGTAAATAGCTTAACAACAAAACAACAATAAATATTGTAGAATTTTAGAAAAACGTTGAAATTTTCTTTATTGAGTTCTATGCTGTGTAGTCTTATCAGGCGGATTCTTGTATTTTTATGAATGCAAAAAAGTTTAACGTTTTTTTTCTTTCATTATAAATTCAAATTTTGAAGAATAATTTCTTACATAACACAAGGCTGAAATGCCCTTTAAAAATAAACAATTCAGTACCTATAGATTAAAAAAATTATTATAAAATTCCAAAATATAAGTAACTGATAAATTTTTTGTAGGTTTCGGTTATCGCAGGTACCATACGTGCGATGTTTGCTTTAGAACTTACAGATGGCGGCGGGGGTTGCAACAACATAAAAAATACATGTGCGGTGATAAGGAACCTCAATTTCCTTGTCCCTTTAAGGGCTGCACTTACAAGGCGAGAATTAAAGGAAATGTGAGGCAGCATATTAAAGTCATGCATGCACGTTCAAACTAAAAAACTATATATTACATTTCGTGATTTTTAATTGAGTGATTGATTGAATTTAATTAGATTATAAATTATTATGATTTCTACTTTGAATCTTACAAGTTTTTAGAATGAGTAGTTTGGGCTCTAGTCAGCGTCATCAATTAACGGTTTGGGTAAATTATTGGTAGTACGAGTTAAGTACCCAATCTATTTATTTTCTTAGAGCAGTAGCTTAGACCGATTACTATCAAATCTCAAGATTGTCTCGATTGTCCCTTTTCATCGACCTGCTGAATCTGGCCCATCTTTAAATTTCTCTTACTTCAAACCGCCACTTTTTCAATTTTTAAGCTCTACAGTAGTGACCAATTTATTGCCCTCATAGGTTGACCTATTTTAATCTTTTGAGCTCGATTTCTCCCTAAAAACTTAACCTGCACAAAAATGGTTTAGACACAAATTGCTTAAAACGATAAATGTAACCTTTTGGGACCATTGGATTTGATTTTGCAGTCTATTTTGAAGGACAGTCTAGTTTTTCTGGAACCTCTATTGCTTACTTTGGATTTGAAAAGAGTATTTACGTAAAAGCACAATGAAAATAATAAAAAATAAAATAAAATGCAAAATAAGCTTAAAATAAAAACCTAATTGATCAACATCGGACATCTATCAAACAATAGTTGCGTTTAGTTATATGAGGATTCTAAATGCTATTATATGAAAAACAAAGACTTTTTTTTCCAGTTCCTCACAAAAGTGCTCAATGTAGTACTAATCTCCTGGGCTTGTGACACTATTTAGTTAAATTTGCGATGTATTTAGCTGAATTTGTACACTTCCAGCTTATGGTCTTTTCGAGTAATTCAAAATTCACTCGAATTACTCTCGACTGATTGTTCTATTGCCTATAAATTGTAAAAATAAAAGAATCAATATGTGATATATTGTTCTTTGACAATCCTACCGACTGCCCAAATAACGATCGTCATTTAAATTGATAACACTATATCCACACTATAATCCCTCTTTAAAAACACAACTTCTTTATTAAAATATACAATTTGCAAAATATATAAACTTAAAGTGATCTAAAGCGAGCAGCGTTATGACTTTGCTCTGACTATATATATAGGATGAGGGGTGTATAACTATCCTACCGACTGAGCTAATTAAAAATAGATAACCCAAAAGTTGAACACTTCCAACTTTTGAGAAGCGGAGCCAGGGTAAGTTAAAGGTTCAATTAATAAATTACCTAATGAATAACTTAGTTCATCAACATCGGACACTTATAAAATAATGGTTGCATTTACTCAGAAGGATGCCATTACAGAAATGCCATTATATGAAAATGAAATACAATGCTACCGACTGCGCCAATTATGATCGTCAATTAAACCGATAACACTAGAAGTAATTTTTAAAATATACAATTCGTAAAATACACATAAACTTAAAGTGATCTGAAACAAACAGCATTATGGCTTTGCTCTGACTTTACTCTGATTAATTATGAAAAGCACAATAAAAATAATAAAAAGTACAATGAATTTTAAACTAAACTGAAAATATGCAACAATAATAACATATACACATCAAAATGGTCTAAGGAACACAGTAAAATAAATATTTGGGTACAAAAAATCATGGCAGAACAGCGTTTTTTGCTACTTGCACATTTTGTCGAAATAACGCAGATTATAATTTTTAAATTCTAACGCAATATCGCATTTTCTGTGGTTCCAACCGAATAATTGTGATTTAATTTTTATTCAATAAAAATGGAAAGACGACATTTAACTCGAGAGGAAATGCTAAGAGCAGTCGGAATGCTTGAGGCAGGCACAAGTCAAAGAGACGTTGCAAGAGCTTTGAATACATCTCCCAGTGTAATTAACCGTTTGTGGACAAGATATAGAGACACAAATGATGTTAGAGAACGGCATCAAGGCCCGTCGCAAGTTACCACACCTGTCCCAGACCGTTTTATAACTTTGCAAGATCAAAGAAATCCCACGGTAACAGCCTCTGTTTTGGTTCAGCAGCTCTCACGAGTGCATAACGTCGAGGTTTCAGGTAAAACTATTAGAAACCGTTTGCATGAGAGAGGACTTCATGCCAGAAGACCCCTAAGGGTTCCTCGGTTAACTTTAGGAAATCAAGGTGCAAGATTAACGTGGTGCCAAGAACATGTTAATTGGAATTAAGAAATATGGGCCACAGTTCTTTTTACGGATGAGTCTCGATTTTCATTTTATCCTGATTCTGGTAGAATTCGTGTCTGGTGAGAGGAAGGAAATGAAAGTCGTTTGCGTCATGCCCGGGAAGTAGTAAGGCAACGTAGTGGATCACTAATGTTTTGGGGTGGCATTAGACTTGACGGAAAAACGAACCTCATCTTTGTGGAAAATACAATGACTGGAATAAGTTATAGGGATAATATACTACTGCCTGTAATTGTTCCATATTTACGCGAAATGGGCCCAAAGTTGTTGTTGCAACAAGATAATGCCCCACCATATCGAGCACGGCTTGTACGAATCGCTATTGAGGAAAATCAAATCAATCTTCTACCCTGGCCCTCTACCTCACCGGACGTTAATCTAATTGAGCATGTTTGGGATTGGTTGAAAAGGCAACTTCTTCAACGATTTGACTTTTTTCAAAGCGCTCTGGAGCTTCATCTTGCTGTGATATATGTTTGGGAGGAGTTGCCCCAAGAATTAATTAATAATTTAATTTTAAGTATGCCTAGGCGATGCCAAAGTGTTATTAATAATAGGGACCATCTGGCTACTAGTTTAATTTGTATTTGGTAAATTTTTATTTTTATAATTTTTTTTAATAAACGGTAATAAATGGGATTTTGTTCCTTATTTTTATTTGGGCCCTAAACTATGAGTAAATTATAATCTACAAAAAAAAGTTAATAATTATATTGTTATTTTATTCGAATAATGTAAAAAAAATTGCAATAATTAACTTTTTTCCAATCTTCTTAAAAATATTAACATATTTGTATGTGTTCCCTAGACCATTTTGATGTGTGTATATAGGGTAAGTGGCGGATAACTTATGCCTTATTGGAAAATTTAAAATTGATGTTTTACAGAAAACTTAAATTTTTTTACATTGAAGTAAAAGAAAATCTTAAAATGGTCACATAGAGGGATAGCCAGGGCTCACGTTAAAAAATTGAATTTGACTTTGCAAAGGTTATCATGAACAATTAGTAGTAAATCAATATCAGTATAACAAAATAAGAGTTATTCATAAAAACGAACGAATAATACTAAAAAAATAAAAAAATAAATTATTAAAGTTGGCATCAAGGTAAATGTGTAGAAGGTGGGTGATACTTTCTTGAATTGTTCAAGAAACGTAGAACACTTGCTTAGCTTAGGATATCTCTAAACTTTTTTACAAAACACTTTTTCAGATTAAGACTTAGACACTCATTTGGCCTTGTCAAAAAAAATAGACGTGAAATCTGAAATCTTAAAAAATTACATTGACCTTTAGAGTTCAAAGTCAAAAAGGTTACGTCTATCGACGTTTTTGTGTCTAAATAATTTTTTGCAAATATCTTGCAAGTACTCGAGGTCTATATATAACAATAGGTAACACTTTAGTGTTAAATGTGGTGTTTTGTTGGTAAATTGATCAAATGCTGAAGAAAACTATTCGTTTCTATCCAACGTTTCGAATTATATTTAACTCATATTTTGGGTTTTACAATGCGCTAAAAATTTAAGAAAATGCTTCAAATGCTGGAAAAATTAGGTAGTAATTCTAATTTTTTAGAAAAAAATCTAAAATACATTCATAACTTTCACAAATAAGTAATTTATTCCAACTGCTGGGGAAATTATGGAGAATTGATGAATTCTAAACGTAGGCTAAAATTAATTAGTTTTCTTTAGCATTTTGCCAATTTATTTGCAAACTACTACATATAATTATAAAAGAATAACTATTTCGTAGATCAACTACAATTTAATTGATTGAGTTTATTGTTTCAAATTCTATGCTTTCGGTATTTTTTTTAAATTGTGGCAATTTTAAAAAGCGGTTATACCTCAAGTAGTACTTCTTGATATAAAATATTATCCAAGCATATTAGAAATGTTTAAAAAAATTTTGTAGCTTTTTTCCCGTTTGTTAGGTGTGAACTAAAACAACAATATATATAAATAGATATTTATTTTTACTCTATTTATTTACAAGTATTTAAATCTCGCGCCAATATTCCGAATTTTACGTTACTGAATTGACTACTATAGGCGATACGACTTCTTATATATTCGGCAGAACGCTGTTCCGGAAGATTCTCGCTAACCTTTGGGACGTCGTGCGGTATACCACTTGTGCATTTCGAAATGACCGAAAATTAGCTGCTTCTCTTTGATTGCAATTAAACATATACCATATTTTTGTAACGACTCGAGTATAAATTGATGACTGCATTAATTGACTAGGCTAAGCTACAATTTGAAAGGTCTAAAAGTTTAACAATGCTCTTAAATTAAATAAATAAAGATATGTGGCTCTACATCAAAAAACCTTCACATTTAATTTCTAAAATTATAATAATATAAACTTAAAATTATACAATTTACATCACTAGTTTAACCAGAAGTGCTTCTATTCAGGAAATCGTTTACTATCCATATTTTTACTTATGTAGTTTTCTTTGTTTGTCTTGTAAATATATGAATGTTAAATTTATTATTATAAAGCCACTGTAAAAATACTCATTTTATGATTTTGTCTTTTGTATAATAGGCTGTAAATATAGTAAGAATTGAAGTTACTTAAAGAAATCGTATACACCTAACCATTTTTAGTTGATCATGTAGTGTATATTCTAGTCAAAGGTCTAGTCTTTTGAACATTTGTTATTAGGTAAAAGGCGAATGTATGCACTAAAACCAATATTTTTTTCAGAGGTTAAAGTCATTTTGTTTCTAAATTGCTTGTATATTTAAAAATCACTTTAACTAAGAGACATTAAAAATTACAAGAAATCTTGTAAGAAAATCTTCTAGATATTTAAAGTTAGTTTTCTTTTTAGGCAGTTAAACTTAGTTTTTAAGGTACTTCAAGGGTGCAATAAAAAGATTTAAGCTTGCAATTGCCTAAAAAGTCGTGACTAGTAAATAATAAAAAGACACATTTAGACAGAATAGACTAATTATAGTTGCCTGAAGAAACTAAAAAAACTAGTTGTTAGCACAAACATTTGCTTTCAAACAGTTGAAGTTAAACTATAAAATATCTTTAAAAAGAATGGAAATACAATAAAACTTAATACATTTGCCTAGAAAAAAAATCATCCTCAAAAAAAAAGTTTATAGCCAATTAAAGTAATATTTTAAACAATTAGTTTTATTTTAATAAACTCGACTTATTACCCAATTCCCAAAAATCCTTATCCAACTTGAGCTTTTCTAACCGGTCAATTTTTAGAACTAAACAAAAACGTTATGCTTAACCCAGATGGAAGATTCGGTTGCAAAAAATGCTTCAACTCCTACACAACCATCACCAACTTAAGAAGACATCAAAAATACGAATGTGGAATACCACCGAAGTTTATCTGTCCTATCTGTCATAAGAAATTTGTTTACAAATTCAGATTAAAGCAGCATCTGATGATGTCTCACACCGATGATGGGGGTATCGTAGAGACCGTTATTGAATATGTTTAAATTGTATTCTTAATATGTGCCAGCCATAGATTGTTTAAGAAAATATCATTGTATCAGAGTGTGGATCAAATCTCAGAAAAAAACATGAGGATCACGTTTACATGCTATTATTTCTGACTTTTGAATTGCATTGGTAGTTATGATCTGTCAATAATCTACTGTAAGTATTAAATTATTGAAACAAAAAAAAATAGTTTTCTTATACTTAGATGTAGTTTTTTAGTTGCTCTCTTTAAAGATTTTTATTAGTATTTTAACTCTAGTGCGAAATACTTAAGAACTTAAATGCATAGAAATAAATTTTCGGATTTACTGTTGATTTTAATATAAAATATTTAAATTATGTGCGTAGTTATCTATTAATAAAAATTGTATACATATTACTTAATTTAACTATTAGGTAGATTTTGCCATGGTATTTTAGAAATTATGTTTATATTATTGTGATATTTGTTTAGCTTGTAATCTAATATGTCGTATAAATGTTACCTCTTCAATAATCTAAAAATATGTAAATGTAAAAAAATTACGCATCAACGAACTGTATTTTATCTCATGTAACATAAAAACATTTTAAAAAAAATTGTGTTTTCTTTTATTGATCCGATCATTATTTTAGTTCAGGTGCTTGTTTTCTCAGGTTTAAGGATCGACAAATAAAAATCCAATCTATCTGAATTGGCTAAATATATTGCCTTCCTACGACACAATGCGATTATGATTCAATACGATTAAAAGTTTTCTTTTTTTTAATAAACCACGTTAAAAATTGAAACAAATTCACCAAAATGAATAAAAAATATTTTCAATGAATCTTTATGATTTATTATTTTGAACCTTTTCATTAACTTAATAAAAATTAGGGCCAAACGTTGGTATGTACTGGAGAATGGCAAATAATACATGAATATTTTTCAGATAGAAATATCATCAATTACTGCTTCCTTTAGGAACTCCTATATTTATTTTTTTTTAATATTTTTTATTATTAAGTAATTTAAAATACCAATTCTAGTTCTTCAGATTCAATTGTAATAGATTCTAAAATTTTCGAGATTTAAAGTATATCAAGATGCTGTACAAGAGCAGTGGGGTTTAATTATTATTATTTGAAAGGTCTAAAAATTTGCCATTGTACTTACCTAAATTACTAAAGGCATTAAGCTCCTTATAAAAGAGTCTTCACGCTTTATTTATAAACCTGAAAATTTCTAAAACCTTGAAAATATACTTCTAGCGCTTGTTGGCATTCAAATTCAAATTATATATTACAAAATTATATGATATACAACCAATTTTTTGCGACTTAATATTAAATACAAAAATTATGTTAGCACATAAGTCTAGGCTTGTGTTGCGCTTAGAACCATTAATTATAAAGTAATTATAATACATTTTACTTAGTAAAAAAAATAAAAATAAAAGAAAACTGATTTAAATTGTTGTTAAAGAAATATCATTGGTCAAATAGAGTGACATTTATTTAAATTCTTATTTAATCGTTTGCTAATAAATAAAATCTGTAGGAATAATCTAATAGTTGAATTATATTTTTATTTTCTAAGTTTTCAATTTGTAATTAATTAATAATCAGGAAGCGAAAAGTGGTGGGAATGATTTTTAGAACCAAATTTTTTTTTTAAATAATAATAATTTTGTTTTGGTTGAACAAGAGCAGTAGGGTTTCATTGTAATAAGAAATTTTGTTATTTTTTCCTATGTTCGCTGATTCTCTTCATCAGATGTCTGTCCTTCTTAACATTTGTCATACCGGGTGGTCGTAAAGTAAGGAGTAAATTCAGTATCTAGTAATTTTTTTTTTAAATCTCTCGGACTCTTCGATTTTATTTTTTTTATCTCAAAAAAACTTAGCAAAAGAAAAAATATTTTTAAATTCTGCGACCTAATTTTTTTATTGCATTTTTGGATTACTCTTACAATTTTAAAAATTTTTCATATAGCATGTGGTATGTGATATTTATGACGTGGGATCTATCTACTAATTTATTATGCTTTTTGGCACACTGCATGAGACAAGGAAAAACATGATTCGATCGAAAAATAAAAATGTAAGCTGGCATTGTTGGTAACTTTATTATCGGGTCCTTCTTCTTAAAAGAAAGTTTAACAGGTGAGAGATACCTGAGTTTTCTAGAAGAAGAACATGTTCCTGCTCTTGCTACCCTTTTTCCCGAGAGAACGTCCGGAGACACCATAACAGCTGGTTCCAACAAAATGGTGCTCCTTTCCATTTTGCTGTGAAAGTTCGCATAACACTTTGCCTACTAGGTTGATTGGAAGGAGCGGTATTATTGAGTGGCCACCAAGATCAGCCGATCTAACACCACTTGACTTTTTTTATATGGGGAGACCTTATACGAGGGGTATTTTAAACCCAACCGGCAAATCTAGATGATTTAAAACAACGCATCCGTCAAGAAATAGGTCTTAAATTTAAAATATGCATCAGAAATTTGTAGATTTTTTCAGAACATTTCGAACATTTGCTGAAATAAAATTATTTTATTTTTCATTTTCTTCGCGATCTTTTTCCAAATTTGGAATGAGAATAATTAAATTATTCATAATAATTAAATAATAATTTAATTTCATGAAGTCTTACTTATCTGGGAGAAATAATGTGGCTAAGATTGGTAATTGTCTATCAGATCAATATATGTCAACCTCAGGTGTTCCCCAGGGTAGCAAGCTTGGTCCCTTGCTTTTTGTTCTTTTTATTAATGACCTGCCTGATTGTGTCTCCTCATCTGTAAGTCTGATGTAATCTGATGATTCTAAACTATTTAAAACTATTGATGTCATGGAAAATGACCTATGAAAATGACCTATGTTCTGTGGTTGATTGGTTCAAGATTAATAAGATGTCCCTTAATGTTCAAAAATGTGCTGTGGTCACTTTCACTCGTAAAGTTAACTATTTTCTTGAAGACTACTATATTGATAATAACAAAAATTCTTAGAAAAAACTTTATTAGAGATTTGGGAGTAACTTTTCAAACCAATATGAAATTTAATTGTCACTATAGTGAAATAGTTAATAAGGCTTACCGTTCTTTGGTTTTTTTAACAAGAAACAGTAAAACTTTTAAGGTCAGCACTATCATTAGACTTTATAATGCCCTTGTTAGGCCACATATGGAGTATGCCTCTACTATCTGGTCACCTGAAGCATCATCACATTCAGACATGATTGAGAAGATACAGAAAAAATTTTTAAGATTTCTGTATGTCAGAAAGAATAAAGAATACCCATTACCCATATATGGTGTCATACAGGGCAATGTTAAAAACGTTTGACTTCCAGATGCTCTGTATCAGAAGGCAGGATCAGGCAGTCATTTTTATATATTTCATTGTAAATAATGTTAAATGCTTGAGCTGTGAACTAATTGAATATATTTCTTTTAAGATACCAAAGACTAGATTAGGAATAACTAATAAAGAGCTTTAATATATAAATAATTTTAATACTACATCTCCAATCAATAATATGTTAAGGATTTGTAACAATGTCCTAAATGGCTTTGAAGATGTAGATATATTTAATATCAGGGTTAAGGAAATTAGGATAGCTTGAGCATAGGGACATAGTTTAGGACTCACTTTCTTCTTTTTTCTTCTTATCTTTTTTTTTTTCTGTTAGGTTTAGTGTTATTGTTGTGAAATTATTTTAATATGTTTTTTGTTTGTTTGTTTTTTTCCTGTTACAGGCTTTACATGTAATTACTATTACCCGATTTATAGTGTTTGTAAAGTTTTTTGAATAAATAAATAAATAACTCCAAAATGCTTGAACTTACAGGTATATCACATGCCACATGAAAAATATTTATAATGGTGAGGACAATCCAAAAATGCAATAAAAGAATTGTGATGCATATTACGTTGTTTTAAAAAAAAAATTCTGTAATTACATCGTATGGAAGTGCCCCGAGGAAGCCTATTGGCTAATATATGACAAAATGTTGGCCAATTTACATAAGGGCGGTATCTTATTTATTGATTCCTAAACTCAACGAAACAGTCACCTGAAAAAAGAACCAATATCACTAGTTTGTTTTATTGGTTTTTAATAATTGTTAAGATTTATTTGCCGTAATTTATTTTTTTTTATTTTAGTTCCGGTTAATTTATCAAAATTAAACAACTGTCCGAAATGTCACAAAAAATACAAAAATGGACACACGATGAGAACACACTATTACCAGGAATGTGGAAAAAATTTTTACTGCAACTCGTGCGAATACGTCTGCAAGAGAAAATACTCCCTTAAAAAACATTACATTCAAAAACATGAATATAATGACGACCAAAGAATGTTTTAAATTGTTCTTACATTCTTTAGTCATAAAGTGGATTTTGCTCTATGATTTTATGACACTATTAAGTAGAAATACGTTTGAAGTTTGCCATAATGAGCATTAAATATCAAAGTAGTAAAGGCCAGTAGTTGTTTCTATTAATAATGTTAAAAAAATAATAAAACGCATTGATAGGTTTTTATGGTTTTAAAGGTACTAAAAAAGACCCAACTGTACATGTAAAATTTACACGAAGTTAACTATGATCTATAAAGAGACATCTATTTTCTGTGAATGTTAAAAAAAGAAAATCGAAAAAATGAACTAAGGCCACAATACCCTGGTTATGTATTATTATGATCCAGAAGACAGTATCTCATGTCCAAAAAATAAACCAATTTATTCCTAACTTTTTTATAATTTTACTCTTATAACATGATATGTCTCATTATGATCCGCTATTTTTAAATTGGCGGGTACTATTGGGATAAAATTAATCTGTTTTTACATTTATTATACAATTGGTATTATTTTATTGCAATTGAAATATTTAAATTTAGCCCAAATAGATCCGTTTAGATAATCTTAATATCAAAATATTTTTAAGTGTTTAATCAGGATAACGTGATGAGAAAAATATTAAAATAAACTTAACGTTCATCTTATTAAAAGGGTTTTGGTCTGACGAAAACATGTTATCCCATGAAAAAGCATTTTATCAGATCCAGGTGTTACAGATATAAAATCGATATTTTTTTTATTGTAAGTGAGAAATATATAATCTAAAGATAATTCAGGTTGTGGATAAAACTGAAATAAAGTAGTGAACACGGTGAAAAAATGCGATATTTTGTTTATTTCAGTCATAAACCATTTTAGAACCAAGTTTCATATCGAATTGCACTTATCCTGTATTAAAGACGATTCTGACTAAAAGACTAAAACGTGTAGAAAATGGCAAAAAACTGATACTTAGTCCATCTTTTTTAATCATGACTCATCCTATATTTTAATAAGATAATTTAAGTAAAAATTATAATATGAACAATGGTAAAATTGCAAAAACCGACAATTTATCCTTTTATTGAGATCAAAAATACTACGTTAAGATTAAAAAAAATTAATTCACTTTTAATTAAAAAATTTATGTTCACTTCTCGTCTCGACTTTATTTATTTCTTTGCATTGAAATTATTTAAATACATTTCTTTTTTTATAATAATGGTTCTATAATTTGTTTTTTAGTTTTATTAGGTGAAATTTATCTGCCTCTTTTTCTTCTTAATACTATTTCCAGTAAGTGGATGTCTATGGGAAATAACGAGCTACTTATTTATGATAATATCCATCTTAGAACCAAGTCTTTTAAAGATTCACAATGATCAGATTATCCTCTTTAGTATATAAAAATATATAAAAAATATTTTAATAATTCAGGCAGCAATTGTAATACAAAATTTGTTAAAAATCCGCAAAATGGTAAAAATTGACGCTCCTATATACGCATAAGCAAATAACACGTCATAATAAGATGATATTTTTTTTTAGATTAGTTACACAGGTTCCAACAAAATGAATACAGTAAAATCAGTATATTGAGTCAATTTTTTGCCTAATAATCCCTATCATTCTCAAAATGTCTCTCTTACTTTTTATGAAATAAGACTTTTATTTCCTACCCTATTTGCTTACCTATAAAATACATCCCAGAACATGGATACCGTTCTCCAAACAATAAAATATATTTATCCAGTAATCGGCAGATGGGTCTGAATTAGTAAAGGTTCCACAACTGTTCTTCACTTTATGTGCTGGAAATATGTTATAATAATTACGAAAATATCTTGTTAATTTATTTATTTAGTTACTTATATAGACAAGCCAGTTTATACAAATTGGAATGGTTTAAGTAAAGCTAAGATTATACAAGAAATTTAAGTGTACAATAAAAAAATGTCTATTACATATATTTACTACCTTATTGTACTAAAGCCTATTTTTTTACATATTTATAATTAGTCATCAATACGCAATTTAAAAAGTTGAACAGCCGTTCGCTTAAGTCCGTTTTGAAAACAGAAAGAGAGATGTGATTACAAGAAGAAGATGATTAAAAAAAGTTATTGTTGTAACTTTTGGATCATAGTAACCTGATTGAGTTTTATAAAGGGTACACAACATTTATTTGTTTTGCTGTTATCAAACTTTATTTTTTCAACATTGAGTAATAATTCATTTTATCAAGAGCAAGACGGTGTATCTTGAAATTTCAAATTAATCGTCATTTAACGATGTTTCTCAAAGTCAATACCATGAACTCCAGTGGATGTGTCATTTTTAAAAAGAGAACTACAGCTCTCATACATAAATAATTATTTCAAAATAGCCGCATTCCGTAAAGAATTACTATATTTTTAATTTAATTTTATTCATAAAATTCGTAAAAACCCTCCTCAACTTATGTTTTTAAAGAAAAAATATGGCTGTATTTTTAAGTACTTTTTTTAAATTTTGGATATGATTAAAAAATAAAATAAAAAAAAACACAATTTTCCTAATCGAAAAGTTTCTTTATGATTCATTCAAGATTCCTAAAATACAACAGAAGAAAAAGTGAAGATATTTAGTAATTTTCAGGGTAAAATATATTATCTGAAAAAACGATAATTTGTTAATCCCACCACTTTTTTCTTTTACCTCATCAAAGTTTTGCTTATAAATTAAAAGTAACATAGCACAATATATAAGATAGGATCCTTTAATTTTTTTGTCTTTCAATATCGGTTCTTGATTTATACACTCTTTTTTGCTGTTTATTATTCCACTATAGCTTCAGCAATAATAAAGTTGATACTCCTACAACGCCATTTATATCAATTTTAATGATTAAATTTTCAGCAAAGATATTTATGACAAAGCCGTGGAAGCTGAAAATTCTTCTCTTGCCTATCTGTACACTTTTAATTTTAAATACATAGTTTATTGTTGCCTTAGGGTTAATTTTAATGTTAATGTTTTTAAATCTTGATAGAAACATTAGCGATTGAATACAAACTAATTTTATTAAAAATCTTAATCTGATTTTTTAGGATGATTAAGCGCTCTATTAATAAACCATAAAATATTTTATTCGAATACACTATGGTATACATGGCAGCCGTATATATTTTTTTGATAAAGAGGCCAGCATTTATTTGTTTTCTATATTGAAATAAATATAGTTATAAAATTGTTTGTTTAAATACAGTAAAGGAATCTTCTATAGGTCCAAAAATAGATTTCAATCCCCAAGTAATTCTTGCGTTTTAATTATATCTCCCTATCTCATACATGTATAACTAAAAATCGCAGCTACCACTCATCCTACTAATTATTATAAAAACTTCTTCAACCACCTATTTTAGCTGTACTTATAATTTTTTTAGATGTAATTGCGCCTGCAGGCAACTGCTATCAATGTCCCCGATGCGGTAAAATTTACAAAAACTACCCTTCCTGCTGGAGACATATGACATACGAATGTGGGAATAAGAAGAAGTTCTCTTGTATATATTGTGCCAGAGCTGTGACTCAAAGATACGACATTAAGAAGCACGTGAGATGCGTGCATCCGGAAAAAGTCGAAGAGTTCAACCTTATTTATAAGAATTACTACTATAGGAAGCATCCAAAAGAAGAGGCTGTTTTGTAGCGAACCAAAAATTTAGTTATTTTTTATTTTAAGGGCTTCATTTGATTTTTATATTTGTTTTTAGGTTAGGAGGATTGATTTGAATACCATTATTTTCTTATGAGTAAAGTTTAATAATCCATTTCGTTAAATACTTAAAAAAAATTAATATCGTTGTATCGTGTCGAAAGTGGGAAAACTTAGATCTACAAAGCTCTCTGTGACCTTATCTGAGTATTATTATACCCTAAAGAGATACAGTTAGAGAAGGAATAGACTTGTGTGTGCTAAATGATAAAGTCAGTATACACCTTGTATTCTCAAGTAAGAAGAATACTTCAATTATTATTACTTATTCATTGATTATGTTATTATTATTGTTATTCATGTATTATGGTATACCATTTAATACCTTGGACTTCTTATAATGTGACTAAGCAAATACAGTTTTCTATTTTTCTTGGAACCTTCACGTTGATCACATCCTGGTAAATTTCAACATTCTACAATTGGTTTTCATCTTAACTGCCAAAGTACATTGAAAGTCCAAATATATACATCATACAAAAAGTCTGGGAGTGCATAGCAATTTACCATCTGAATTCTTAGGTCCAGGCATAAGTCTCGATGTCTGAACTGAAGCCCTCTCTTTCTCACTGTAAATGTATTATCTTCTAAAAGTAAATGTTTTTAATCTGTAAGTGCCTAAAAATGTGCCATTTATGAAAAAACTAACAACTGAGCCAAACATATAAAAGGTCATTTATTAATACTGCTAAAAAATATCGGACGAATTTTCTTACAAAAAAAAGTATCTATAAATCTATGACTGAAAAAGTTATGTCAATATTTGAATCAAAACTGGCATGGCAGGTTTTTTGACATGCGAAATTTAAATTTAGTTTGAATGTTGTAACTTGTAGGGGATTCTTGTTTAAATAACACTATCACGATATTATTCTTGATATTTTTGAAAATTGTAGAAGAGATTATCTACATTAAAAGTATTTTTTCCAGCAATTGGTTGCTGCTGTACACGATCTCTTATGATCAGAATTTTGTTTTTTAAAACTTCGAGATGTTTGATAATCGTATTGTATGATGCGGGATAAAGAGCTGCTAAGGAATCCCAAAAATTAAAAAAATGGGTATCATAGCCATTTAAATTATGCCTGATTTACTACTTGATTGATTTGAAAATTATTACATATTACAACAACTAACTATTGTTTTTTTTTAGTAAATATTCCTATCAAAGTTTCAGATTTCATCTACTAAGTTGTCATTGAACATAATATTATCTTTAAAAATTAATTTGTAAAAGTTAATAATCGGTATATGGTATTGCGCCACTGCTGCGTTTTTTTTTAATTTGGTTTTTTTTTTAAATAGTTGAAGATTTATCATGATAATTATGTTTAGTTTACTTGATATAATAGTTGGCAGATAAATAAGAAATTGAATATTTCCCTGTTTACTAGAATTTGAGGACTTTTAAACAGGTGTCATCTTTTGAAGACGTTCATAAGAATTACATATTTTCTTAATTTAGAAAACTTACTCTTTGATCGGATTCATTCATTGTTCCAAATGTTTCGTCTCCTCCTATATTTCACAAATTAAGAGTTTTGAAACTTGTTTAGAAGACTTTCTATATATCGGAAACTAAATATTAGGAAACGCCGTTTTTATTATATTTGAAAATATTAATGTTCTTAACCTGTTTCTTATTTGGTATTTAATGTTTATAATTCATGGCCAAACTTATATGACCAATATATCAAACTTTCACTTTTTTATATAAGGTATTTTTTAATCTCGACTATATATACCATTGTATATGTAAGTAATATTATTTACAATTGTATGTATCTCTATAAGGATTTCTCAGTTTAAAAGATCAATTTAGTAAATCACTACTTTTCTAAAAATTAAAATAGAATTTTTATAACAAATAACTGTAAGTTTAAAAAGGTTTTTAGCTATCACTAGGTACTACATAAGGGTAACTAGTTTTAATGCAACTTCTTTTATATTGAATATTATGCAAAATAATGGTATTTATCTAAGCAATCATACATGTTCTTTTTAAAACTTGAAATTTTATTTAAGTTTAAAAAGTGTTATTTACTTTTTTTTTCAAAATATATTTACAAGACTAGACTCTTGAGAAAATTTGCTTAAGTTTAAATATTTTTAATAAACGGTTTGTTAATGTTCATAATGTTTATGTATAAATTTATATAATTAGCACAAGAAACTTGCTTAAGTTTTACATTTTGTCCTATTCTTAATAATTAGTATAATTATACTCTATTATATAATAAAAAAATATTCAATATACAAAAAAAAATATTTTCTGCTATACTAATAAAGATATTTTTATCATTAAAGCAGTTTAATTAGAATGTCCAAAACTTATTTAATTGTATATTATTTTTAAAATACTACTTAATAATGTAAACTTGAAAATAATGATTGCAAAGCTTTTAAAATAAAAAATGATGACAGGGATGAAAGACCTGGGTAGGCTTTTTTAAAAACCTTTTATCTCAAATTCTTTGAGTTTTTTCTCATTCTTTAGACATTTTGCATTTTTTATTACATTAAAAAAATCAGAGGTAAACTTTTTAATTTTTTTTAAAGGGGTTTCTACCAACCAATTTTTCCTAAAACAAAAAATAACAACCATAACAAAACTTTATTTTTAGCTCTACCACCGTTTTTAAGAAGTCGTATGGCATTTAAGCCCGACCAAATACGTTACCTGGAAAATTTATATAATAAGAACCAATATCTTAATATGAAGGCAAGAAAGATGGTAGCAGACACTCTTGGATTAGCAGAAAGACAAGTCCAGGTGTGGTTTCAAAATAGACGTAGACGAGGCGTTCCTAGAGCGGTTAGTACTGAAGATTTATTAGCTTAACATAAGGGGTTATATTTAGTTTATCATTATTTGTTACCACAATGTAATGTATAAGATTAATTGATTACAATAAAATAAGTATGTGTATGATCTAAATATATTTTAGTTTTCTTGCAACTCCATTGAACTGAATTAAACTACACGGATCACGAGTTAGTCCTGTGACAAACGGCTGCAGATAAACCGCATAGATCTTATGGATCGTCTTTTTAAATTTTAAATTAAATAAGCATAACACACATTAATGATATTTGTGGTACAAACAATTTAATTAACTAAACAAATATTCTAAACTAAGTAACAGATGGTAATTCTCATACTTAAGGTCGCATGCTAAAATATGGACTGCTCTAGTACCGAATTGTAATGTGGGCGTGATGAAGAATCGAAATACATTTTGGGCCAGCACTTTTAAATCTGGGTAAGAGTAATTTTCTCTAAAACTTAATCCAGTTGTAGGTACACGATGTGTGTTTAATAATCAAAGCCAATTTTGCTCATGGTTTATCATTTATTTATTCATTAATGTTTATATTGTCCTTTTGAAAGTAATGCCCATTGGATATTATAGATTTGCGCCAACGCTTTCTGTTATGCTTGTATCAATCACTTTTCATAGGCGGCTTTTGATACTGCCTTGAACTTAAACCTTTTTATTTACTTAGTTTAGTTCAAATTAAAGAAAAGTTAACCGGGGACTTAACTCTCATGCTAAGAACATAAAAAATTGCATTTAACGACATTCTCATCTCTTGGCAACTTGTATTAGAACGAAGTTCGATGACAATTTTTCAGATTTATTTTCTTTACTGCCTCAATCTTTTCATTTGTGGGTTTTCATCTGGGACATCCAGAATCAAAGCATTTAAGTTTTTATTTGTAGTCTCTTTATTGTAAAAACAATACGAACGAACTTATGCTGAAAATATCAACATATGTTAGGGACATGTATAGCAACATATTAAAAAATAATAGAAATTTGTAATAGAATAGTGAACACACCGCGTTTGTACTGGATGAAGAAGATTAATTATCAATGAAAGACAAAAAATTAAGAGAATGGGCATCATAGACATTTAAATTATGCATGCAAATCAATGGGATTGATTTGAAAGTTACAACTTCTTAATCAAAATTATTCTTTTAATATATATAGGGTAATAAAATGCCAGAATGTAAAATTCCATAAAAATATCTTAACTTTTCTAAACATAGGTTTTAAGATTAAAATCCACACTCGTTAAAAACTACAAACAAGTTCTCTTAGTTTATTAAGCTAATTATATTTATTTACTTTTGGATTTTCTTCTTCTTCTTTCTCTGCTACTATAGACTCGCGTTTTCATGACGCAAAATCTTTCAAAATGTTGTAATAATTGCAAACATCCTTTATTTACTTCTTTAAATTAACGCAACGTAAATTTTAGGACTATAAATTATTTCAACATCCAAAAAATATAATTTTGTAAATTTTCACAATATTTGTTAATTTATGATGGTTGTGCCTTCAAGAGGGTTGATTTTAAGTCATATATATTAAATTAAACCTAAAGCATTACCCTATGCACCCGTTCTGATATTTATATTTGACTAGGATAATAAAAGAATTACTAATATGAGGTAGGGACGGAAAGTTAAGAAAAGCAAAATAATAGCCATTTAAGTTATGCCTTTAAACCGAGTTCTTTCTTGCTCCATCTTTTCAAGGCCAATTGAACTATTTAGAAAAGTTTTATTAAATGCCTATTAGAAATTTCGTAATGAATGCAATCCAATAAATTTTGATATGTAAAATAAACATAAAACTAACAATATTATTTGAGAAATCTGTTAACAGAAACTATTATTTGTAGAAATATTTCCTTGTCCACAGTGCCACAAAACTTACATAAGAAAAACCCATTTGACCAGGCATATAAAATACGAATGTCAAATGGAGCCTCAGTTTGCCTGTATCTTCTGTGGAAGAAAATTTCACCAGCGGTGCAATTTGAAGGTTCATATTATCAGGAGGCACAAAACATTACCTGCTTATTATTAGAACATTCATTTTTTTGTACATACTTTGTATTTACATATTATGTACAACTTAACAATGTTTTTTTATTAACCATGTGATTTGCCTTAATAATTTTTGCCCTTATCAGTTATTGCCTTTTGAAATAAAGGATTTTAAAATTTTTAGCAGCTTGTAATTTTTACTATTTGATGAGGTAGAAGAAGGTTGTTGATTGCTTTTGAAAAGTACTTGTTGAGGGAAGTTGACAAACAAAATTCTACTTTATATAGCTGTGATTTTTTTTAATTAAATTTTTTTTTAGGAAAGTACATGTGCGGTGTTTGCGGTAAAATATTTCAGCACAGGGCAAGCTTAAACCGTCACACAAAGTTTGAATGTCAAAAGGAGAAAAACCATGTTTGCCTCTATTGTCCATACAGCTCATACCAAAGTTCCAATTTAAGAAGACATCTGAGATTAAAACATAATGCGAGCTTCTAGATAAGAAATAGTAATGTAATTTTTTTGTTAAGGTATTTTTTAAAAATGTTTTCGGATTTTTGGACAAAAATACAATTTTGAATTTAAATAAATAAAATATATTAATGAGAAAGTGTAAAAAAAATCAGGTAAATATATTTTTGGATTTTGTTTATAATTTATTTGTAGGAACTGTTTTACTTTTTGGTTTGTGCTACCTTATAGGTTATTTAGAACATTATATTCACTTATTAGTAATATTTTGTATCTTCATTTCATTATTTTTAGGTTTATTCAAGTGTTCACAATGTTTTAAACAATATAAACGGGCAGACTCTCTGAGGCGTCATATAAGAGTCGAGTGTTATAAAAGTGGTCGCCATATTTGTCCAACTTGCTATAGAGTCTTCAAACATAGATTTAATCTTTTGAAGCATTTTCGGATTTGCAAAAATTAGATAAAAAATTAGAAAGTATTAATAGAAATGAGATTTGTAGAGATAATTTCCAGATTTAAAGAGAAGTTTACCAAATATAGTTAATGTAATTTTATTCGTTATTATTAAGTAAAATTTTGTAAAGAACTGATGCTATAGTGTTGCTATTTGTTAGCACTTTAAAATCATTGTTAAAAGTTTGTTATTTTCAATAATTGTATTTTTTAGTTTACGCCCCTAAATGCTTTTTATTGTTCTGGCCTCTATAGTTTATCTTTATACAGTTTTTCAGTGTACATTTTGATACTTGCAATACTTTAGGCACAACAGTGATCTACGGACTTATTGGTCTATCACCGATTAGGTTTAATTATTTTACGTAATAAGAAGCTTATTAAGCTCTAAATTTTTGAAGCAAACAATGCTACTAATGTCTTGAGTAGAACGTATAGAATAACCCTGACATCTTTGGTGATTATATACTCTAGTTCTTGTGCTATAAAGTTGGAAAAAAACTTTTAATTAGTAAACTTTGAATTGGCCATTTTATATATTTCAGGACTAACTACTAAATTAAACGAGATTTTCTTTTTACTTATTTTTTTAACCAAGTTAAATGCACCTTTATTGGAAGGGTCGCTATGTAAGATTGGATAAACCTTGTAACTTTTTATAATTAATCCTATTATTTCCTATTATTCAATACATTTATCCTACTCACCAAGTCAGCAAAATACCCAGTGTCGTTGCACTTACAGGAATATTACTTAATTGCTTTCTAGGATCATTTACGATTAATATACTTAAAGGTAATATCTCTCTTAGATGATAATCTTTTACAATGGTTCAAAAAAAGAACTTATGTACTGTCATTCGAGCCAGTGTAAGAAATTACTTTAGCTACTTAGTCATAGGACAATAGTTTATTGTAAATAACTGTTTGATGTAAAACTGATTACTAAGCCTAATATTTCTAGGTATTAATGGAAAATGGAAATATAGCTTTCAATTAGAAGATGGCCGAGTACGCTGTGAAGAATGTCAACATGTCTACAAAAATCGTTTAACCTTTTCAGCCCATTATTATCAGGTTCATGGGCCTAAAGTGGTCATGAAACAGTGTAAGCACTGCGACTACAGTACAATTCGTCAACCTAATTTAAAAAGACATATGTTAGTTGCTCATAAAAAATATTAAAAAAAAAACGAAAATATGGTTCTAATATGTAAAAGATAAAATTAATTTATAATGTTTTTATAGCACGAGGGCTATTATGTATGTTTTGAGCCTTGGCAACACTAAGTGCTTTAGATGCAATTTTATGTTTTTATCTGAAAATTTGGCCCTTTTAATGCTTACTTGTTCTAGAATATTTTGCCATTTGATCATAACTTATGTGGCTACAATGACTAGCAAATTTACTCACATTCAAATATGTTGTCACTGTCAAACGCAGGTATAAGAGCCGCCGAAAAATAAGAAGGTCATCCGAAATCAGCATAATATCATAATATCATCCAAAATATTGTGACGTGCAAGAACTCTAATCCTTAGAGAGAGTATGACGAGCATCAATAAGATATTAAGTCTGTGTATAATCTGCAAAGAGGTAACGGATCTTGGATCTAAGTATATGAGGTTGAAACAAAACAGCAATTCACTATAAGGATCTCACAAAATGAGCTAAACTTAATGAAAAGGATTTGTGATTATTATACACCCAAGCAAATAATTGATTGATTTATCGTAATCACTGAACATACCTGGCCATATTTTTTGTGCAACCTAGAATAGTGAATGCTGAAAAGTACATGAACATTTGTTTGCCAGAAGTGCTTGATCAAATACGGGAAAAGGAGCGGTACAAAAGGACCATTCCTTATTACAATATATCGGGTGATACAACACTTATCATCCTCTGTATTTATGTATTTAATAAATCAAATCTCTACATATACAACAACTACTATTTTGTTTCAACAGCTGTTAACAACTGGCAACAGAATACTTATGGCCTACAACGTCTACTTCTTCAATTTGCACCACGAGCGTTGCTGCCTTATGATGCAAAATATTTCCCCTTACTGATTTATCTTCCTGTACTATAGTTTTAACGCTTATTGCTGCTAATAGCAATTTATAATTTCTAGAGACGGTGAAAATAAAACAACTCGCTAATGGTCGAATTCAGTGCCTTAAATGTCTAAATGTCTACAAGAACCTGAACAGTTTCAGAACGCACTATGGTCAAGTTCACACCGCATGGGCGTCTAAAAAACAATGTCCGTTCTGCGACTACAGCTCGTGGAGAAAATTTGATGTAAAAAGACATTTGTTTAGCCACCATGAAACCGTTGAAAAATAAATAGTTTGTTATAGTTAATTTGAAACCTAATTAGTATGGTTTTTTTATTAGTTTTGATTTTTGGTGGATTCTGTTAAAACAGTATACTCATAAATATTTTTTTTTAACTTTTTAGTTATACCAACAGACGATGGCAGATATTTATGCAAAAAGTGTGGAAAAAAATATGCATCAAAACAGCTGGGCATAAGTCACGTGCTCTTTGAGTGTAGTGCCCCACCTGTCATACAGTGTCCATTGTGTCCTAGGAAATGCAAGAGAGATGATATATTAAAGACTCATCTAAAGAATATCCATGGGATAAATTCGTAACATATTTATAAGTAAAAAAAATATTTATTATTTTATATATAGAGGACAATTGACTTTTATAGTCAATGCCATAAATATTCAGGGTGACCGACCAAAAATGTAGAGACGTCAAATTTGTCTAAAAAAACCACATCCAATTCTTTAACATAGGAAATCCTTAAAGAAAAAAATGTTCAACTATTATTTTTAAAACTGGAATTGGGGTCAAGTAATACTTCATTAAAAACGGTTTTTATTACTATATACACTACTTTTTAGCTATCTAAGTTCCTCTTCTTATAATCCTTTATATATCCTTTATTAAAGGTTAGGTTATAAAAATGTACAGTTTGGCTCCTAACAATATATCTCTTATATAAAAGGCGAAAAAAAAATAAGTTTTTCAAAAAAGTTATGAATGAAAAACGTCCCATGTAAAACATATCACAGATATTCTGAATAAAATAAAATCGAGGAATGAGGTATATTTTTTACATAAAGTGTTTTCTGACTGATTTTTTACTTCTTAACATGAAACTTAAAATAATTCAATATTATAAAGTTAAAAAACATCAATAAAATAACGAAACTTTTAGGAATTCAAATAATTATTTTTTAAAGTTAAATAAATAAAAATATATTCGATGTTTTTGGCTTAAAGGCATTTTACATATAGATCTGCCTAATAAGTTTATGTACTGTATACACTATTTTTTTGAAAACAGTGTATACAGTATTTGTCGTATAAGAAATCTCCCCAATTTTTACCCAGCAAATTTAATACACCTGAGTACAAGAAACTATATATTTCTATTGTTTTACGTAAAATCCAATAGAATAAATTTAAAAAAAAACAAACTCTTTATCGCAATATTACTGATGTATTTGTGCCAATATTTTTTTAAGGTTTAATGGGTCTATTAACTATGTTTGAGTTGACAGCAGTAATGCTTCCGTTATTATTAATGCACCAGAATATGATAATAAGATGTCAGAACTTTTCTCTGATAGATTTGGAAAGCATAATAAATGAATGATTGTGATTGATGATTTATGGTTTATGTATAATGAGAAAATTTTCTCCCTTATTTATATTTATTAATTCATGTTTTTAATTATGTAATTAGTGTCTCGATTTAGGCTCTTAAGGTAGGGATTCCTTTCACCAATTTTTAGCAAACCATGTTTTTCGGCACTATTGCCTCAATACTTCTGGTATATTGTAAGCATTCGTAATTATCCCTCCATTGTCATTTTTTACTATTTATTTCTGCGGATTAAATTCTGCGGACAGGTATTCGACTGTATCATATAATTCGTAAGATCTGTGAGTATTTGCATATTCTTCAATTCCTAGGCACATCCTTCCGATGTGCTTGCTTTTATAGTTTTTACTGGACTTCTGAATTTCATTGTCAAGATTAAGTTTTGGCCAGCAATGGTCTCCTCTGGCCATCTATTAGGCCGATTGTTCTTTCCGTCATTAAGTGTTTTTTTTGGTTCGGTTTTGAGTTCGTGGTTTTGTTCACACCATACACAATCCATGTTTTAATCACTTCTATTATTTAATTTAAGTCTCCTTTAGTCCGGTCTCCAGAGACTAGAAGTGCAATGTTTCTTAGAAAACTCTGTCTTTGGTTATCAGTAATCTTGGACTAGGTTTGAAGAGAGTAAAAGTCGTTAGTTTTATGGTAAGGCTAGCCTTTAGAAGTTTATGGTTTGAAAGCATATCACACCAGGTCGAGCTCAAAGGTTTGTGACTAATGTCTGCAAATCTGTTGTTATAACAGTAAAGTCTATCTGGTTCTTATATAGGCCTGAAGATAATGTCCATGTTAATAGACGTCGATGATGTTTGAATATTATGTTTGAGATAGTATCTTGAGAGTTGATTTCTTTCATCCAGTCCATATTTCTCTACAATGTTTCTTTTAAAGTCATTGTTCTTGCTATTCTTCCAGTGACTTACCAATTATTTTGGGTAAGATTTTGTCTTCTACATTTTTGTTGTATAATTTAAAAACATTATTACCTTATTGCATTTTATTTATATTTCATTCTATATATTTTAACGTGATCATGATGCACTCCATACATCAAGACATAATAGGTTACTAAGTAAATAGATCTAATTAAGATTATATGGGCATTTATTTAAAAAAAGAGGCAGCTTAAAATATGCAAACAGCTAGAATCTGTCCATAAATTAAATATGATTCTAAGAAAATTAATTTATTTGTTTAGAAGATGTTGGGTATTGAAAATTCAATAATATGTACTTTAAAAGCTGCTGCACTGTTTTACTACAAGGTAAAATAGGAGTCCTTTTAATTCATCCTGGGAATTTTTTAATTAAATATTTTAAAAACTCAATAATAGTTACTCACCTAACAAAAAAATCAGAAAAAAGACGTAGCTTATACGTACTCTACATTTTCAGTGGTCTACCCTCTATATAGATTACCAAAGAAAATAAAATGTATCTTACTTAAAAGTATAATGAGTATTAAAATTGTAAGAAGAAAGTCTTATTGTAACTAGTCAATCATAGTTTTAAGTGATTTTTATGAACAAATATTAAACGAAAAATGTTATATCAAGCCAATTTATCTTACTCCTATAATTTTATTATAAATACGTTTAATAGGATAGTGAGTAGTAGTACATTTTGTCAAAATATTCAAAACCGCACTCTTTCCGGCTTTTATACCGTTTTTTTGATAAATTATATAAAAGTTTATATTTTAAGCAGTAATTTTAAAAGAAATAGATAAATTTTTAATTTTAGTGAATTTATTGGTGAAACGAGTATTAAAGCTATATGTTTTTTTAATATTTTTTTAAATTCTACCCATTTTCAGAATTTAGTAGTTTTAGTGAGTTCAAAATAAAAAAAAAATATTTTAAATTAGTATTAGATCTACCTTAAATAAAAAACTGTAAAATTATGTAGTTGTAATATAAATAATGAATTTACCCCAATTAAAAACTTACTAACAAACTGAATTTTACTTAAAACTGCATCATCTTATCTATAATAATTGTTTTTTGTTGCCAGTTTTAGAAAGACGATATTTTTGTAATTGTGGCAAAAGTTATAAAAATCCCGAAAGTTTGTGCAGGCATAAAAGAGAATGTGGAAGGGAGAAAAAGATACAATGTCCTTATTGTAACCATAGGAGTCACAGAAATGACAACATGAAGAGGCATATGATGCTTCATTTTATGTCTATTCCAAGTCAAGATCATACAAAATTAAATGCCAATGATGTTTTATGGAATCGATAGGCTTTTTATATTGTACTATTAGGTTTTTTTTTGTATTTTAGAGTGAATAAACGTTATATATTTACAAGAAAATCTGAGGCTAAAATAAGTATTTCTTTTATTCATCGATAAAACCCTTATTTAATGTTCAGGTATATAATTTAGCTCTTTTAGGTCGGCTGATAAGCCTTCTGTTCACTAATAGATACACAAATTCAAAAAAGTCGCTAAATTTATTTTGTAATATTAATTTGTCCTGAAGTTATATATAACTGACTGTTTTAATTTGGTACGGTACTAAAAAGGTCATTAAACAAAAAATGACGAACGAACAAATGACGAATTTATTTTGTTTTTCTTTATTCCTCAAGTGCTGGTAGAATGTGAGATAAATTTATGAGTTCCTAATTTCTTGTATGTTTCTCAAATGTTGCTCAAAAAAAATGAAAAAAAAATGTTTTTTCTTTTTATTTACTTTTTAGAGGCAATTATTTTATTATTTTAAGAGTTTCTAAAATATATTTGAATAAAAAAAAAACAAATGCAATCATTTGGTAGAAAAAGAACAGTGCTTAGGAGAAACTAAGTGCTCAATTCAATTAGAGTTCAAAACGACGATTTAGAACACTGCAGAGCCTGAATACCAAACATAAATTTGTGTAAAAAAAACACAATAGAAGTGGAACTATTAGGAACATAAATAGGAATTATAGAAGGCAGGTGAAGTAGTCCCTAATTATTTTCTCTTAATAAGTTACAAGAAAATATTTTTTTTTATTTTCAAACAATTTCTCTTTGTTATCGATACTACCATAGTTTCATAAACACCGGCAATTTTATAATTAAAAAAAGGTCTACAAGAAAAACATGTGAGTATAACTAAAAGTTGTTCGACTTGATGAAATTTTTTATTCATGAAACAAATTTATACAATTATGATATAATCTAATTGATTTTAATATTATATCTAGTGCGTGATTGAAATTTGACGTTTATGTGATATTTTATTTAAAATTTGATATAAAATAAAAAATTAAGAAAAAGTAATATCATATTATTGACCCTGCCAGTATTTCTAGCCTAGTATCATTTTATTTTATAATATTTTTATTTTTTACATTGAAATATTTTAATTATTATTTAGTATTTTTTATTTTTCTTATGTTTTCTTTAGTACCTTCTTGCTACTCGTGTGTAAAATATGTATTGGTAAACAATCTTTAAAATGTTAATTATTCAGTTTTTGAAACATAATTTTCAATTGAACATATTTCAAAAACTATTTTATTAAAATCTAGCCGTCTAGTCACTAGTCTTGTTTTTTTTTAATGTAATTTAAATTCTTTTTAAAATAACCAAAAAATATATATATTTGCTAGTAGAAATAGGTATAATAGTGAAAAGGCATTAAAATGTTTGAACTGAGGCCCAACGCCTAGTGAAACGGAATAATAAATATTTTTTTAACACCCGTTAACCTTTTTTTCTTTAAAAAAACAAAAATAAACATTATTTATTAGAATTATAACATTAAAACACCATAAAAATTAAATTAAACCGCTTAAATATAAAACTAAAATAACTGATATTTGTACTGAAAGACTATAATATAAATATTTGTTTTAATGATAACTGCCATTTAAGTTATGCCCAATCACCCTAAATTAATTTACAAATCACCTCCATAAATATGGGTAAAGTTCTGTAATAAAATTAAGGTAGATTTCATCATGTCATATTTATTTATATTTATAGCTGTACAAATCTTTGAAGCTAAACCTTTAGATAAGCTTTGTTTTTTTAAATTATGACAAATGCATAGATAAAACTATAAGTAATTTTCTTTTTAAGTTTTATTTTAAAGAGCTTTATGTGTATTAAGTGTTTTCTTGTCATACATATTGACCTTAGGAAAGTTCAGTAGCACAGTTCTTTCAATACTTTCATCTTTTTAAAATAAACCGACTGGTTTCAAGAGTAACAAATAGTGAACTTCCGAACAAAAGTAATCCGCTTAAGTATGAAACTACAGTTACAGATATTGGTAATGATACTGAAAGACTATAATATTAATATTGATTTTAATGAAAATGGCCATTTAAGTTATGCTCAATCACTGCCAATTAATTTACAACTTACCTCGATAAAATTAGGTTGAGTTCTTTACTAAAATTGAGGTAGATTTTATAGTGTCATATTTATATTTGTAATTGTGCAAATCTCTTCCAGGTCTATGAAGCTAAATCCTTATAATAAGCCTTGTCCTTAAACAAACGACATTCTTGCAATTTTTATTTTGCTATTCTTAAATTTTATTTTAGGTAAACGCTTCACATGTTTAAGTTGCGGAAAGAAATACGACAAAAAGTCATCCCTTTGTTGTCATATGCGATACGACTGTGGAGGAAAAAAAAAGTTTATGTGCGCCATCGCTCACTGTGGCCTTACTTTAAATAGAAAACATGACTTAAAAAGGCATATCAAAACAAAACATCATTTAGATCCAAAAGAGGGGCATATTATTGTACAATAATTTTTCCGCTATCAAATTGAGCTAATAAAACATATTTAATAAAAGTATATAATGAAGCTTTTGGTAGATTGGACTAATCAATAACTTAACAAAAAAATAAACAAAATAAAAAAATAGGATAATTTGTTTCCGTTTTTTGTAGGTCCGTCCTATTCCTGTCCTAAATGTGGAAAACAGTACTTTAAGAAAAATTCTTTATTTTGCCATATGCAGTATTATTGCGGAGGAAAGAAGTTTATGTGTGCCGTATATAATTGCGGCCATATGTTAAACAGAAAACATGATATTAAAAGACATATTAAAATAAGGCACGGTATAGAACCTAAAGATATTCATATTTATTCAATGAACAACTAATGATAAGTGGGATGATTTGTTATATATATTTTTTTTTAATATATGTTTTCATTTTTACTTTTATTTATCATTTTTTGCCTATTGCAAAGCTTTAAATGTTTGATTGTCATAAGAGGTAAGCAGGTTCGAAGCTTTTAAATGTCTTATTCTTCCACTTAAGGTAATTACAGATACATTTTACTTTTAGACTCAAACAACAACAGGAATCAAAGACCGACAGTTACATATACTGTCTTGACTCCACCTGCTATCGTTTCTTCTACTTCTAGTCCTAGTATAATGACAAAAGAACCAACTTTACCCCCAGGGGTCGTATCACCTGAAACAACATTTTTGCCAATATTTCAAAACAGGTTGGCACCTACAGAAGATCTATCTTCAGAACCAACAAGAAGTATTGCCTGGGAAAGACCTGCAGAGCAAAAAATCTTTGAATGTGTTAATTGTAAAAAGAAATACATGAACTCTGTTTCATTGACTCGCCATAAGAAATATGAGTGCCAGAAGCCTCCGCAATTTTCGTGTCATATTTGTTCTTTTAAGACCAGGTACCAGTTTACTTTAAGGGCACATTTAGTAAGGTTGCATAATATTGTACTTGAGAATACTGCGATTTAGTTTTGGAGATTTTAGTAGTTAGGAATTAGTTTGGGGCCATAATGTGTGTTGGTTTAGGTAAAAGGTTCCTAACTTTGATAGGATTGTTATGAGGAAATTATGTTTTGAAAAAAAATTATGAGACAAGGTGTCAAAGGTTTAGACATAATGCGTTTTTTCTTACAACAACTTTCGTATAAATTACAATGTGATAATTTCTAATAAATGATCTTTATGTTCCAATTCTTCAATTCTGCTTTTTCCAATTCATTGCATCAATGGATATTTTGCAAAAAATGTTGTTTTTAGTTTCTGTTTATTAAAGAACAAGACGTCGTCTTTCGAAATTCGTTTTTTTTTCATTATTTATCAATTTTTCAAGTAAAATTAATAATTAAAGTATTTTTTTATTAAATAGCCGAGACGGCATGATTTGAGAAACTGAAACTTTTTTTCAAGTGAGAATGTCAATTCTCAGTTTCTATGCCAGTGGAAAATTACCTTAAATAATTCCTTTTTTGTCCTTTTATCTACCAAAGTTAGTTAAGTTTTATCTAGACTAACTTTATATAAAATATTTAAAAATAAACTAGAAAAGCGTGACTCTGTTTAACTGAAAACTCAAAAAGTGCATTTATATAACTAAACATTTTTTTTGGTGTAATTTGCAAGGGTTTATGGATGTATATTTATTTTAACTGTACTTGTTTTTTTTGTCTATATAAAATATATTAAGTATTATTAACAGCAATATATGTGTTTGATCTGACCGAAACCCTATTATGTATGCAGGGTGCAAACCGCGTTTAAAAACTTTATTTTCAAGATACAAGGTGTCTGAAATTTAATAAAAATAAATGGCATCGAAGTACCTAAGATTTTTTTTTAGGTAGTAACATTAATAATAACAATTCTACAATTAAACTTTCAACTGCAGATAATAAAACTTTTAAATTTATTTTACGTGAAAGAAAACTTATAAATTATAACTTATATAAACAAGACGCCATATTTAGAGAAGTTGTAACAAACAGCCATATATAAATATAAAATATAAGACTAAAAGTAGTCAAATTATTTTAAAAAGTTTAAAAAAAACTACGCTATTGAACCTCCTAAAGTCCAAAAATTTGGAGAGTAAACATTTATTACACATTAAAGCTCTTTGACGTGTGTCTATTATGAAAAAGATACAAACCCTAAAATGAATCTTATTCATAGTTTTGTTTTGGCTTTTGTTCAATTTCCTTCAAAAAATCCACCATCTCTTGACCTGAAATTTTACTATTAAATCCTATCAGCTAAATTATTTTAACATACAATAAAATACATCTTTTCTTCATATGACCTGTGATTCACCTCCACACATTATTCCTGTATACAAGAATGTGTTGATCTGGGTATCTAGGATTTTAAAATAATGTTTGTGACGTATCGGTGTCTACTAGAACTGTCCAATTATTGATGCAACCTTTTTTCTTTTGACTTTAAAGAAACTAAACTGGAGAAGTAGAAGATAAATAGATGAAATTAAGATAAGGTTATTCGTTCGGTGGCTTGCATTTAGTATATTGTAATTTTTTTTATTTTATCAAAAATGGGAAATCTGTCGCCTATTAGAGGGTGCTACTCTTTAGCTAAGAATCAAGTGATATTTGGTAAAGTTTTACTGAAAACATGTCATTGAAATTGCATAGGATGTGTTTTAAACTATTAATTACAAATATTTTTTTTAAATATCAGATTAATTTCAAATCATACAATATGCTTTAAACTTGATGTAGATTAAACGGCACAGGTGAAAATACAACTTAGGGTCAGACCTATCTGACCACACATGACTGGATGTGTCCTCTCGCCTTTGATATTCAAATTATATTCCGAAAAAAAATTTTTAGGAGTTTGCCAACATCCGAAACGGGTAGATAGTGTTATATATTTTTTTGGTTGCTTTTATAATGTCATAATTTAGCGTTGTATGAAAATGTACTGATCGCGATATCTAGTGTAAAGTTGGTTAATGACCTTGTAAAAAAATAAGAACTCCTAGATAGCATTAACGTTTCCTCGTTTTGATTTTTTAAGCAATTGATTAAAGTGATTTTTCTATCTGGTCTGTCATTGGTCACGGACGCCATGCTTAAGGATCAACTTTTTATGTATTGGTATTTTCGATACCGGACGGTTGTTGCCATTTTTTTTTCTATAATTTGAAAACTTTGCCTTTTAGGATTCGATTGATTTTCGTACTCGCTATATTGTCGATTCTTGTAAAACGTGGGATTATCCATCAAAGAGGATCCCAGAAATTGCGTTGTTCCTTTTTTTCCAAATAGTGTGGTCTTCAGACTAACAAGTTCTATTTCTCCAGGTTGCGATTCGATCTCATGGTTATCTCATGGATACACTAATTTATAAATGCGGTATAAGCCTTATAATTATTAGTCTTTATTTGCCCAGTCTATTTAAAATTAACTTATTTATGTAGTTATAACCATTTTACTTAAATATTATTAAAACGCTGAATAAAAAGATAAAGGTAAAACTCAAAAAATAAAGGAACCTAACTAAATATTCCAGAGAGCTCAATAATTCTCTATGATGGAAATCTATAGAATAAATTTACCATATTATCACAAGAAGTTTCGATGAGCACAAAAAGCATTGAGGATAAATTACTATGAAGAATTGAAAATTATTCTTCTGAGCTGGAAGAAAATGTTTTTAAAAGAACACCAAGGCTACATGTTGAGAGCATTCATTATAAAAACATATGTTCTCAATAAAGTAAGAAATATTAGGGATAACTTAATTAATGATAAAAAATATTTAATACATAGATATTTTTTATTGTTTCAGTAATGATGGCATAATATATCTCTATGAAGTGGCTGAATTATAGCACAAAACTCGAAAAACCAATCAACTTCAGATAAAATCGCATGAATTGACGATTTAGAAGATGGAGTTTTATTATTCAAAAAGAATTATGTATCGGCCTCATTCTTGCGATTTGTATTAAATAACGTAAGTTTCTTCGTCACAAGGAAATTTGCTGATGGAACACTGGTGAAAAAATTATCGGTAGTAATTGCGCTTCCGCTGCTGTAATACGGTTAAGCTAAACCAGATACTACACAATGTCCTTGGTTTTCTTTGCTTTGCCTCCAGGATCCTTATTAGTTTAGATACTTGAAGATTAAGTTTAGACAGTGAAACAGAATTAAATTTAAAGTAAGATTAAATAAGAATAAGTTATTAATCAGAATTTGAATTTATAAAAAATAGTAGCTGTATTTTGTATTCTATATTATGCTTGTATTTTATTATTAATGTTATTTACTTTTATACACTTTTATAAATAATTATTATTTAACTATTTACCATAGGACTATTCATTTCACTAGTGTTGCCTTACCTTGGAGAAGAAAATAAGTAATATTAATCAAATAATAAGATATACATTGCTGTATTTTTTGTACTTTTCAACCTTTTCTAACAAAATACTGACCGACCCTGTTCTTTTATTATCTTTTATTATCTTCCTTTATTATCTCTTAAAAACGTTGGACCTTGCACAATGGGACTCAATAGTCTAATTGATTTATGGTATTAGAAGTTATCGTTGAGTGAGCTATACCAAAATTTCTGTTGTTTAACAATCGTTTGAGTGAGTTATATGTATTTTTGTGAAAATGGAGAAAATCTATTATCGAATTGCTGTTAAATATTTGTTTTTGAATGACAAAGATGAGTTAGGCCCTGTATATAAGCACTCATTTAACACTTTAAAATTTTCCTAGCGTCAATAACTGCCTAAATTTTTATGTCATATGGTTTTGGTTTTGATTTCATGCATTGCTTGAAGAAGCATTTTCCACGAAAGTAAACTAGCTTTTTATCAGTCGTAGTATATGCAAACTCGCTAATTTATCATGCTTTCATCTTTCACCTCTTGTGGACACAGAATTGCAGAAATATCGAAATTACTTCAAATCTGTTTCTATACAGAGTAATAGAAAATGAGCGCCGAACGGTTGTACTAGTACTCGACGTTTCTCTTGTAGACCCTATTTTGCATATCAATGAGCCTGCTTTTATAAGAACTTTTAAGGCACAAAAAATGAACTATTTGGCTGTTAAATTAAATTAAATATATATTTCCTAACTATTTAGCTGAACAGTCTAGTTCATCTCTTTTCAATAAAGTTCTTGCTACTTTATTGGATTTTTTCATTTCAGCTTTCAAAGTCTTTTTAGCTTCTGGATTTCTATATAACAAATGATGTTTTTTATTTCAAATATTATAAATAAGTATAAACAACCTCTCATCAAAGGTGACACGTAGGTCTTTTATAGACGAGACATATAAGATGGTTATTAACTGTATACTTGGTGTTATTTAGACCAATGCTATATTTATGCTGCACCAAGCGGAAAGGCTATCTAAATCATTTTGCAAAAGCTTCTGATTACTAACAGTCTTCAAAATTTTAAGTCATCAGCAAAAGACAAACATTTGCTATTTTTAGAGCAAGTCGAAATGTCACTGACAAAAATATTGAAAAGCAAAGGATATGGATGTCCACCCTGAGGAACACCTGATGTCACTATAGTTAGGTCAGCGAAGCAGCTGCTTATATTGACTCTCTGAACACGCCCCTCAAATGAACTTTTAAACCAATTAACCAATTAACCATCCTATAAATAAGTTTAAAATTTCTACAAAAATATTTGCAATATTTCTATACATGTGCATCAATTATATTCTTCTGCAATCTTTTAGCCATAGAAAAGGGTTGCTTACATCATTCCATACGAAGTTTTAATCTATAATTTCATCAAATTCATGATCTGAATCTTCTCTCATGATTTCATTATTTTTCATTTCGGAAGTAGCGAAATCCTCTTGCTCGATGTTTGAGTCTTCATCACTAAAGTATTCAGCCTTGGACTAATTTAAACTTTAATTACTACCGTTTGCAATGTCTTAAAGTTCCTTTTCTGTTAGTTTTATTAAGCCTGCTTACAATTTTTAATGAAAAAATTAACAAAATAGCAAAAGTTTGATTTAATAAATTTATGACGTAAATATCCAAAAAGTGAAACAATGAGATCCCACGCACCCTTTTGTCGTGTACGCACTAATCGTCTATTAGTATAATTTTTATTAATATAAATATCATAGAAAATGTATTTTTGGATTCTCCAAAGTAGTCCGCCTACGGTACTTAAGGGTTAGTTATATTGAAAAACTATATTTTCTATCCTAAAGTATACTCATCTCTAGTATATTTATTCTGGGCGAGAGGTTTTTTTTCAACATTTTCACCCATGTCTCTATGTGCAGTGGAGTTCAAAGACTTCAATTTCGCACGCTACAGATTCTAAAGAAAAGGGAAGAACAAAGAACATGCCATGGACATGGATGTCTAAATAAATAATCTTAAGGAATGTCCTATAATGATGAACTTAGTCATAGCGCTGTTGCCATTACTAAATTGAAACTCTAAAACTATTCAGAAATTTATAATCTATATTCACACTTATTGTTACAACTTCTTGTGATCAAGATAAATTATAACAACCTATTGCCGTATTATTCATTTTTGATAATTAATTGTATGTTACATCTATATTGTTTGCTCTTAAAATGTATTTTATATATAATTAAATAACTTTAACAAGCCTATTATCATATTTTTTATTTTGTGATTTTAGAATCCTATACATGCATAAAGTGTCTCAGAAGATATAAATCAAAAAGAAGTCTATCGAGGCACATAAAATTTGAATGTGGAAAAAATCCCCAGTTTAAATGTCCATACTGTGATCATCGAGTAAAGCTGAAATCAAACCTTACGAAACATATTCACTCTATGCATAGTCCGTGAGCAAAATGTGTCATTATTATGGTAAATAATATAAAATGTATTTATAAATAAATTTGTTAGTGAAATAGACCGAATGTTTTTATCGCATTAAATCATTTGCAGCGTTGATATCTTTAGACTATCAATGACTTTTTATTCGTTTTAGCTCATTGGTCTTGTCCAAAATGCCTGAAAGCATACAGGCTTAAAGCCAGCTTAACTAGACATCTGAAATATGAATGCCAGAGAGAGCCGCAATTTAAATGTGATATGTGCGACCTTCGTGTAAAGTTAAAGTCTAATTTGATCAAGCATATGCGAACTGTTCATAATATATATAAATACAGTTGTTAGGAATGTTAGAATTTGTTGACAAATAATTATAAATGTGATTTTGGCCTAAGAAAATTTTAGGCAATTTATTTTTGTTTTTTTATTTATTATTATTATATAGCTAATACACAAAATAAAAGAGAGTTGTACAGAGTTTTTCAAAAGTCTGATTATGGTGTATTATTAGAGTAAAACACGCGTAGATAGATTAATAGAATATTTATAATTAATAAAACGTGTGTCTTTTTGATTTTTTAGCATAAAATTAAGTTTTAGAAGAAATTTTTTTATAAGATGAAGTATTATAAGAATAACTTCTAAAGAAAACTCTCCAATGAACATATTGGAAAATTTTATACCTAATAATTTAAAATTTAACACATAATAATAATAATGTACAATAAATAACCAATAAGTTTAATAATACCAGTTTTAAAAATTATAACAAAAAGAGTTAAGTTTTATTAGCCATATCAACAGAATAAAAGTATATGAAAAAATCATTTTTACTAAAAACCAAATTAACAATAAATTATTACAACCAAAATAGTTTTTGAACTTACTGTTACCCTATGTTATATACACAATTGTTGTGTTAGTAGGTCCTAAATATTTAACACGTTTTTGACAAGTTATGTAATTTTAAAAATATGTACCAACATTTTTATTAGATACAGCTCTGGTTACTATCCAGTTAATAGGGGCAATCTATAAATTAATAACTGTCTAATAGATTAATATATTAGCCTTTGGCTAGACTTCGTCTATGTACATTATTGGAAGGTACAAATAACTTTATTTTATTTATAATAGTGATTGCATAGCAATTTTAAAAAGCTGTTCTGACAAAAACATTTTGCAATTAAAACAAAATTTTCAGAACAAATTTATGCTTAATTACTAATGATTGAAGGTCTTCATTATCATAATCGAGTGTATCAATTCAATGGAGAGTTTAAATAAATTAATTTTAAAAATTATGATGATTAAGTATTTCTTAACTTGCATATTATTTGAACCGTTAGTTCCGTAAGTTTCAATAACCTTGACTCTAATTTTTTATTAGGAGGTATTTTAAAGTAAACACAAAATAGGCATATTTTAATCTGTCAAGTTTTTAAAAACTTCCTGTCTCCTTAGTAATAAATAATTTTACTGTAGTATTAATAATTGAAGTGTCAAGATATCTGTCAGAAGTTTTGTATGATGCTTCTTCACATTTTGGTGTTAATCTTCGGAGGTATCTCATTTCTCCGGATCGTTGGATTGGTCGACAAACTGCTATTGAATGGCCACCTAGATCTCCTGATTTAACACCGCTGAATTATTTTCTTCGGAGATATATTCTTTGGAGATATGTCGAATGACGGGTTTATCAAAATAAATCAAACCATTGACGGCTTTTATCATCATCTTGCGGCTTGCCCAATTGAAGGAGGTGGTCACTTTTGACACATACATTACTGATAAATCACGGAAGTATGTCTATTTTGTGATAACTTTGAAATACGCCTTAATAAGCAGTAGGGTCAAAGTTATCAGAAAAAGTAAACTAAAGGCTACGTGAACTAGAAGCTACAAAATCAACATGTATGACAAATTATATACTGTATAATTGATTTAATATTTTAATTTTTACGAAATATACTTTCGAAATTATTTAGACGTGTTTTTTGCAAAAAAAACCAATTGACATTTAAAGTACGAAGAGGCGTTAAAAAGCGGATTTAATACCCTTTTATATAAGGTATCACACGAACCTTTTGCTAAAACTAAAACCGTTAAAGAAATATTATTTTTATGCGGGACTTTTGAGTTCAAGCGGAATTAAATATTCTGGCTGTATTAAGTATTGATATGGCTTAAGATATCACTAATAAATACCCTGTATAATATACTATATTCTATTTACCTTTTTGCATTTTTGCGCGCTTAAAATATACATGTTAACCCAGTTGAAATAAATAAATGAAACTCAATAGATAAATATCAGTAATAAAAAGTAACGGCACCCCACTGTAATTTTCTAGGATGGCATTTTCGCAGAAAAGGTATCAGAACAAAATTGTTGTTTTGACTTTTGTAATTTATAAATATTTGTTCTTTTAACAAATAAAAATTTTCTTTTAAAATTTTTATTTACATTTTTAGACAAATTGAATCTATTATAAAGGCTTAAAATTAGAAGTAAAAAAGAGTAATATTTTAAATAAAAAACTATAGGAACTCATAATAAAAGTGCAGAAAATTTGACAAATAAATATCTTTTTTTAAAGTTATTTATTACCACTGCTTCCGTAAGAATTTTAAACGAAAATATGAAAAAGAATTTATTGCAGTGCTTTTTGGTAAGTTTTTAAAAATTATAGTATTTTTTTTGTAAAAGGGGATATTGTGACTTTTTGAGTTTAGGCACATGCTACCGTAAAATAATAATTTACGTTTATAATAATATACTATAATTATAATTTTCCTATAAAGATATGATAAAGTTCGTAAAAAACTGCTGAATATATAGTATTTTACATTTTGTATATACTAATATTAGAGTTGTTGTTAAAGTGTATATAATTATTTAAGAATTAACAATACTTATATATTGCTATATATGAAAAATCGCACGAAACTAAATTGAAAATAAAAAATCTAACCAACAAATAATATAATATTACATATAAAAAATTCAAATCGGCAAATATGTAATTTTTTAGATGCAACTACCAGACTTTTCGAGTGCAAAAATTGCAGAAAACGATATAGACATTATCCTTCTCTCTATAACCATCGTAGATTTGAGTGCGGTAAAGAAAAGTCGTTTTACTGCCAGTTTTGCCCATTTAGAAGCCTAAGAAAGGAAAACCTGAAGGCCCACATAAAGAAAAGGCACCCTGAAATTTATAATGTGTTATTTTAAAATGCGTTTTCGAGTTTTTGACTTTTAGTGTGATTTTTGTATGTATTGTATAAAACAAATATATTTTATATATAGCTATTTACTATTTGATATATAACCAATATATGTGAAGAAACTCTATTCCGGAAAACTATAATGACATTAACATTTAATACTTTACAAAAAACTCAAAAAATTAACTTAGGTACTAATAAATTAATAATTTTTTTTTTTTTTAATTTGGTCAAATAGATTGGAAGTTTGTTTCGAGGGCACCATTGGGATCTCAGAAAGTATAAACCCTGCAAGGTTGAATAACTTAGGGTATAGTTGGGTAATTTTGATGCTTATGATTTTTTTGGATAAGTCACAGGTTATTGTCAATAATGCATCATTTTATTGTCAAACTAAGAATAATATTAAAAATATTGTGCAAGCAAATGAAAGAGGCAAAGTGCCTGGAAATAGTATTATGTCACGTTAAAGTTATTAAATTCAGAACTGTAAATAATTGGAAATAAACCATATAAGCAAGAATGATAATGATATCGTCTTGTAACTTAAATTTCTGTTAAAGTAATGACGGAATAAGCGGACAAAAGAGAAAGTGATTAAAACATCTTGTAAGTAGGGGAGACCGGGGTCAATTGAAACAATTTCCAAATATTTATTTTTTTCTCTTAGAGAAAATCATATTTACAGCTAAAAAATGTTTTACGTTATTTTACTTATTATATAATGCCTGTAAGATATTAAAGGAAGCATATAGCCTTGTATGTTGTTTCAATTGTCCCGGAGACGGGGACAGTTTAAACACATACTAGGGACAGTTGAAACATCATTAAGAATAAACAAAATATTTATTTTAATACTGAAATTTAGAAATACGAAGAAAAAAACATTGATACATATAATTTTTACACTTAACTAAAACCAATTTTTTTATTCAAAAGTTTTAAACAACATAATAATTATCCTAATGCTGAAATAAAGATAAATTAGCAATGTAGAATATTTATTCTGACATGCAGTTATGACAGATATACAAATCTTCTTGACGAGTGCATTCTACATATGACCATTGGTGGCAATCAATGCATTGCACCCATTTTTCCCCTGAACCAAACATACTAGACAAAAACAGTCTTTATTGTCACTGCTGCTATCGTCCTGACTATTCTGTTGACGAGTTTTTTTGGACACTGGTGTTTTTGATGTATTTTGGATCACCAATTTTTTTTTTCACTTTCTCCTTTTTTTTTGCTTCATATTCTTGTGAATAGCATCTTTTTCTGGTGTGTCTATATAAATGGTGGATTTTCTACTTTTGCGTTTCCCTGTAGTTTTCCAAGGAAGAGCTTTTGGTAAGGGCCTTATTAGCTCAGATGAAAACACATCCAAAGAGAGGTTAGAGGCTGACTGGACACTTGTAGATGCAACTGGAGGCGGGGTGTTTGGTGGCTCTAATGACAGGTGGCTCTAAAACAGTTCGTCGTCGACGCTCTTGGAGAGTTAGAATTTACTAATTATGGAAAAGAATCAGTGCTGCTTAAATCTTGATTCTCTCTTAAACCTACTGCCTGGACTTCTTGGGGGATATTTAACTGCAAATTTGTCAGTTACATATGATGGAGCAAAATCTAAAGCCGTAAAAATATCTTGATTAAACGGCCATATACCAGTGCACTGGAATCCAGCAACAATATTAGATTGTGTTAAAACCATAGAGAGACTCTGTTTAACGATGCTGGGGATGTCATAAATTGTCATCATTTTGCCTGGGTTGTTTCTCATCCAAGAATCGCAAGTTGAATTTACAGCTTTTTTAAATGGACCATAAATCGATTGATCCAAAGGTTGTAGTTTATGTGAACAGTGTGGGGGAAATGAGAGGACAACAATGCCGTTTTCTTTGCAAGAGTCCAAGCATGGTATGCTTACATGAGATTGATGGTTATCTATTAAAAGCAAAACTTTATTTTTAATTGAACTGTTGGTATGTTTTTGAAAGTGTCTTAAGTATAGCAAGAATTCATCTTCTTGCATCCATCCACTAGCATTTCCTGCTGCAATGCACTCAGGTGGACCGTCACGAACGAAATGATCCTAATATCTTAATCTTGGAAATATAAAGATTGGTGGGATGTTATTTCCAATTACATTTACCGCTATTGCCACTGAAACCAAAGTGCCACGTTCTCCTGAAGTGTTTGCGTCCCTTTTCTGCTACGATTTTAGCAGGTTCTTGTACCGTCGTAACACCGGTTTCGTCTATATTATAAATTTCCTTCGCTTGGAATTTATATCTATCTATTACCGTAGCAAGATTGTCAAAGAAAAGTTGTACATTTGTTGGGTTAAAAATGGTCGCTCTTGAAAGGCTTGTAGCCTGGGAGCAACGGATTGATAGTTCAGGATTACGTTTCATAAACCCGGAAAACCAATTTTCTCCTGCCAATGAGTTTTTAGTCCGTGTATATTCAATGAATATTTTACGGCTATTTGGTAGGCCAGTTTACGTATTTCTTTTGGCGATAGACCGTAAAATATTTGAGATGCCTTTATTATGTATTTAACAATGGATTTTTCCTGCTCAACGTTAAATACTCGTCGTACGCACCTATATCCCTTTGCGATAGTTTTAGTGGACCCTTGTTCAATAGATTCTTTCTTTTTCTTAATAAATCTGCCTATTGTAACATGATTCAGTTCAAACAAATCTGCCGCAGACCTTACGGATGCTCCATTTTCAATAACCTCCCTATACGCATTTTCGTAAACCAAGTTGGATTTGGTACCTCTATTTGTTTTCCTGACCCTTTCACGTGGCATTCTATAACAAAATTATAGTCCTGAAAGAGTTTGTTACAATCAGTTTACGCAAAAATAATACCAAAAGCCTTCTATAAATTATGTTTCAACCGTCCTCGTAAAATTATTTACATCTTGTTTTAATTGTCCTCTTCAGCTTTTTTTTGGCAAAATATTATTTTTCTTTAAACTCTTTAATTAAAACTAACAAGTTAAGGCTGCTAAACCTAAGCAAAACATGAAAAAATTGATTAAAATTAAAAAAGTAGTGTACTTAAACTTAAATTTCTTGTTTCCACACTTTTTAGATGAAACGTAAAAATCACTTTGCTCAACTGCTAGTTTCACACTGTTGAGCAGAAATGTGGAATTAGTCAAACGTTGTGAGGCTGCGTACACGAGTTTTTACCTTCGCGTCTAAAAAAAATGGCGACTGTTTCAACCGTCCCCTGTTTCAATTATCCCCGGTCGCCCCTAATATATTATGATAAAATGATGAATATGGTTTGCACCTCAACTTGACATGTGTTATGTTAATGTAGTAATACAGATAATATTATGCTTTGCACACCAATGCTCAATAGTTAAAATTCTAATTACAAATAATTACCGATACTGTTATAACATCATATCAAGGGAGAACCAACATAAACGTAGAATCATATAAACTTATTAAGAAATCTATAATAATTACAAAAGATTTATAAGTATTTTAGGTATAAGTATTTTTTTGTCACTACTATATAAGCATTTGGCATCATTGCATCAGAGATGTTGGAAGCAAACAAACTGGCTGTCAGAAGATTATGTTTGTGTTGATCCCTAGATGTTCAAATTTGTAATGAAATTAATAAAACAGAAATTTTTTTAAAAAAACACAGTGATACACAGAAAGTGCTCCAGGGCCCTAACTATTATGATGTTTGGTTTTTTTTTTACAAAATACTTCAAATACAACGTTCAAATAAAAAAAAGTTATTCATTTATTTTGTTGATTTTTAAAGTAATTGTTGTTATTCCAGAAATTTAGAGTCACTTTAAATTTCAAACCAAAAAACCCTTCAAAACTTCTTAAAACCTTTTAAGGTTCTAATGGATTATTATTTTTTGTTTTTCAAGCATGCATGGAATGAGTTTTCTTTTTCAAGCCTTTATATGACTTCCGGTATTTAAAGTCACTTATGTTTCTTCCAGACTCTTAGACATATTTTAGTTTAGACATTTTGTGTATTTTTTTGTATTCTAGGTTTTTAAGATAACTAACTAAATTCTATTATTTTTTACCTATAGTCATTTAAAGTAATTTTAGCTAGAGTTTCTTATTTTATACTTACAAATACTGTTAAAAAAAAACATATTTTGGGGGTCATTGAGTCAATGACTTAATGCAGAAACCGCCTCATAATACAATAGAGAGCGTCCTATTAACTCGGATTCTAAATTAAATGTTTTAAATAATTTAAAATAAAATCATTCCCTTAATTTGACTTTAATGGTATTCAAGTCAAATAATTCCAGATCGATCTATTTCAGAATATTCTTGCAAGAAATACTATAAAGACGCCAAATAGAATATTCCATTTTGTCTTTTTCATTTTGTTTGGAAAATATACAACTTAACACTGCATGCTAAATATTATTTGATATAAAAAACAATAAATGTATAAAGTAATTGTCAGTTGATTAGTGAAGTTTATTGACACTATTGTAGATATAAAATGTGTTTGTTCCCGTGACTTTTTATACATAAGTTTTACAAAAAAATATGCTTTTTAGATTCTAGAATCTTCGAATGCATGACTTGCAGAAAGCGGTATCGGCATCAGTCTTCCCTCTACAAACATGTAAGATTCGAATGCGGTAAAGAGAAATCATTTTGGTGTCAGTTTTGTCCTTTTAAAACCCGCCGAAAAGAAAACCTTAAAGCTCACGTAAAGGCAAGACACTCGCAGTATTATAACGTGCTATATCCAAATGTATATTCCTGTATTTGATCAAATTGTTTTGTCAGTATTATAGCTAGAAAATCATGAATACATTAAAAATAATGGTGTTTTATTTTTTTTCTTTAAATTGTCTTTTTAATAAAATATTTTATATGATATATTTGTAGGTTCGTCTCGGCTGCTGTGCGATTGTGGTAAAAGATATCAAACAATTAAAACTCTAAAAAGGCATAAAAAGATTGAATGTGGAAAAACGAAGGAAAACAAATGTTGGTACTGTGATTATCGTACTAAACAGAGATACAACGTTATGACACATGTGAAGAAACTACATCCGGAGAAAATTAAAGAGTATACGCAATGGTATTATAATCAACATTCCAAGTATAATTTGAAATATAGCTGGTAACACTCATTAGATTAATTTGTTTTGAAAATGCTATTAAATTAACATCCGCAAACCTTTTTTGTTTTATAAGTTGTAATTTTTGAACAGAACTTTATATTGATATATTAAAAAATGGGTTTTTTTATTGTGTTTTTTTATAATATTCCTGCGATGTTAGAAAGGTTGGTAGGTAGGTAGGTTTCACTACACTTATATTTTAGATATAGTCTATTCTAAATTGAATAAACCATACAGGTGCAGAAAATATTAAACAGTTTTAATATTTAGAATGCTTCAGGCATGTCCCCGATGAAATATTTGTAAACAAATTTATTTCTATTTTAGCATTACTAAGATGCCCAAAATGTTCTCGACGTTACAAACATCCAAAATCTGTGGCCAATCATCTAAGAAATGAATGTGGAATAGAACCACGTTTTCAGTGTGAAATTTGCCTAAGAAAATTTTCTCAAAAAAAGTCAAAAATTTCCCACATGTTAAGAATCCACCATTATGCACCTGAAATGTATAAGAATTGCAGCTTGCAACCAAATAATACTGCTTAACTTGAAGTTAGATAATTTTAATAAATGGGTGCCATACAACTTTAAGTTATGCATAGTTCTAGTAAAAAAAAAGTTAAAATAAATAATGTTTGTTTGAATATATTTATTTTAATTATTTAATACAAAAATTATAATAAACCTCTCTCAGATATTCTAACAAATGTTTATTTCTAGATCATTTTCTCTACAGAAGACCATCCAGACAATATTCATACAGAGTGACGGAAAATGGTCGTTTTGGATGTAAGAAGTGCATTTCTTCCTACAAGAATCTGAATAATTTAAGGCGCCATTTGAGGTTTGAGTGCAATAAGGAACCTGCATTTTCATGTCACCTTTGCGATAGAAGATTTACCTATAAATACATTTTAGTGAGACACATGGCAACCCACGGTCTTTAAAAGAAAAGTAGTGCTATATTAGAGAATAATAATAATTTAATTAATTTGTCTGTAAAATTAAAATGTGATACCATACTAGAATTGTTCCTTTGGTGAGGTCCCTATAATGCAAAATATGTACCTTACTTAATTAAATAATAATTAAAGTGTATTTGATTAAGGGTGAACACTGGTCTTCTCGTATCGGAAAGTATTTGTAGCTTTGGGAAAAAAATTTAGTAAGTGGCCAACGGATTATAGGAAATTATTTTCTTAATAATTTAGTATATTGTAAGAGGGATTAAGAAGCGGCTGTAGTATTAATTTCTTTAAAAACCTTTTTATTTGGAATTTAATTAGAATGATATTATAAAGTGGCAAAAAATTAATTATCCAAGGATATATATATATATCTACTATATATATATAGTAAAATTCCAGAATGAGAGATTAATGTGACGTTTTTATAAAAAAAAATATATAATGATCTATGATCAGCAATCCATATAACATAAAAAACTTTAATTAAACTTTTTTGAAGCAACTTTATTGTTCCTTTTGAATTTTTATTTATTTTTTTTTATTAATCCTAACTTTATTTTAATCTTAGAGTAATGTAAATAATTAGGAGTTTTTAGAAAATATTAGAACACAATATGTGTGAACATAATCTAAGTTTATTTTAATTAAATTAAATTGAATACTATAATTTTAATTATATTGTAAAGTCTTCACATAAATATTTAAAGTAATGAAAGAAATCACAAATTGAGATCTCAATCCGGTTACAAAATATATAAAAATACTAAAAAAAAAACAAAAAAACAATATTCAAACAAAATTACAAGCTTTTTACCTAGTATCTTTTTTATAGAAATTAATTAGAAGATTTTAGATAAGCGTATAAAATTGTGAATTTCTTTTACGTTATATACTGCACTTTTGTATGATTATTAGTTTAGTTTTCTTTCAATTTTTTAAATTTCATATTCATTAGAATTGTTTTTCTTTTGGGCTCTAAGTATCTAAAACTATCTCTTAAAGCATGACTATTAGATGGCCCCATAATAAAGCCATTCCGGAATTAAAAACTATAATAATGCATAATATTTTTTATAATAGTTGCACAACCAATTTTTCTAACCTAATTTTATTATCTGATATTTACTTTTGTTATTTATCATCAAAGGGTTAATATTTAACACAATGTTTTTTGACTACTACTTGTAATTTAAAGTAAAGATATTAATCAACATAAACAAAAAATAAATCATCTTAAAAAAAGGAATTCTGAATATTAATTATGTCGTCAGTCTTTTCTTTTCTTTTGTTTTCTTAAGTCCTGTAAACAATATCTCAATTAATTTTAATTAGTTTGTCAATCCAAAGACTGAAAAAGTGGTTTTAATCAAAACCATAATAAAAACAAAAATTCCAATAAAATTAAAAGAAATTATACAAATTAGTAAATTTTTAAATAAAAAGTAAAATAAAGAGTTTAATTAAGTAAATAAATTTTAAAGCTACAAAAAAATTTTTATGTTTATTATGTAGTAGTTCAATCTGTCCTTTTAAATTTTTCTTTATAGGTATCAAAGAAATTAAAAAATGCCATCTGCCATTGCTAATCTAATCCCTAAAAATCATTAAATTATTAAATTTTAGTCACTTCTATTACGTTTTTTAACGATATGCATTGGAAAAACCTGTGTTATTACATAGTCGTAATAAATACACTATTTGCGGTATATAAAAGTAACTTCTTTTAGCTATAATTATCCTTGGACATGTTTTTAATGCTCCTTTAGTATTATTCTCTTATGTATGGCCAGTGTCCAGTTTTAATTAAAAGCTTTAATTCAAAAAAGACTTTGGTCACTTTTTGCTTGATATTTTCTTAATTTTCAACAGGAAACTCTTTTAGTCTCTTACAAAAAAAGGGAAGTAAAGCTTTTTAGACTATTATATATTTAGTTACCAGCACGAAAATATTACTACTAAATAACAAATGTGTAGAATTCTAGTCAAAGCATATAAGCAAGAATGTATTATTAGTAAATATGTTAATGTAGATGTGCCATAATATATTTAAACCTAGTAAAAATGTAAATAAAATCAATTCTTTAAAAGTATGATTTATTTACCTTTTTTAACATTACCTAGTAGAATGCTTAATGTTCTATTTTAAATATTTGAAGTATATGTTATACAAACAATATCCACGATTTGATTAATACCAAATAAATAATTTTACAGGCGAAAATTACCGATGCGATAAATGTTTCAAAAAGTACAGACACTTAAGGTCCTTAAAATTTCATCTAAGAAATCAATGCAAGAAGGAACCCCTTAAATACGAATGTCCGTTTTGCAAAAACTGCTATAGATTATTGAAAACTTTAAAAACACATTTGAAACGTCATAACGAAAATGAGGAATATGATTTCTACGCCATCGATCTAGATAAGGACTCTGCCGAAGAGAAGGATAACAATAGTGATGACGTTAGTGCAGAATAGTTTTTTTTTTAATTTAAGGTTTTTTAGCGTATGGTTTTGATTAAAGTTACTTTAAGTACATCTTGTGATTTTTTAAGGGCTTTATTTGCAATTAAAGCAATCGGTAGAACAAGGATAAATTAAAACATTTGAAGTGATTTTTGGTCAATGCCATACTGATTTAATTCAGGAATTTTCTTGTTTCAGTTTTCAATTATTTTATTGTCTAATAAACTAACAATATAATTTGCGATTTTTATGAAAAATGGTTATTGGTTTGAAATTATTTTTTTAAGCAATTTTTACTGAAATAGTTTAAAATTCAGTAAAAAATGTACGAGTTTTTTTATGCTAATATATCAGTACAAATTATGTTTATTACAATTGGTTTTCATATTTTAAGATACGTTTTTATTATTATTTAGTCTTTTTGTTAAGACAATTTTTATTTTAATTATAATAATAAATTTTTTTCATTTATTGAGGTGATTTATTTTAAGATTGCCAGCTAAATCTTATGAAATGATGGACACTACTATATCTAAATTTGATTTGTTGGTAGAGCCGAGACTCTATGGATCTTATTACTTGCTATGAAAACGCTAAACAGACATTGAAGAAAAATTATCACTTACAATATTATGACTATGCAACTTCCAATGATTATCGCCTTATTAAGATACATAAGAAATGTATGAAATTCTCATAACGAATTTATTTCAACTTAACCAACACGCTTACACTCCAAATTAAGCAAAAGCCCTCCACTCAGTGATGAGTGTGGAAGGAAAGCCTATGGACCACAGAGGGTTCACCCTGGACATCGTGCGTTCTAATTGTGTTTGACAAAACAACTTTTAAATCAGTTAGTCGCTTAGCACTAAAGGCACCTTAGGTGGATTTTCAATATGCTTTTCGAGAGAATTATACACAAAAGTCAACATTAAGAAAATTATGACCAGAGACTGTCCGCAGGGAGAGGAGCTATCACATCTACTGTGGAACATGATTCAGGATGGTCTTATCATCCGCCTAAACAATGATTATCACTACATATTTATCTATGCAGACAACTGAATCATTCTGCAAACTCGTAAATTTGAGATATAATACTCTCTGAAATAATTAACTCTTTTGAGAAACATGAGCATCTTCTAGCACATTTTTATAACCTGAGTAAGGTTTTTAATTGTATTTGGCATAATCTTCTTTTAAAAAAATTTACGTTTTACATTTTTCCAGATAGTAGTAGGTATACAGTTTCTGGATTCTTATTCCAAAAAACGCACGGAATTAGGGAGAGTTGAGAGGGTTTCATCGTCTGTAGGTTTTATAAAAATAGGTATATTTCACAGGTGTTCTGTATTGAGACCTATTCTTTTTCTCCTTTTTATAAGTGGCAGGTTTTTACATACTCTTCGCTGATGACATACTATTTACTCTTCATGATCAAGATCTTGATAGGTTGATAGAAACACAATTGAGGGCCATAAGTTGGTTTAAGAAATTCAACTAGGATAAGAGAAAAAAATGTTATATAGTAATCCCTCTGAGCTAAAGTTTCTAGGATCATATCTTGATTTAAAACTCATTTGGGATATTCTTACAGATAATCTATCCATAAAACTAAGGAGCAGTGTATTCTGGATGAGAAACCTATGTGTCTGTTTAACTCAGAGTATAATGCTAAATGCATTAGTTTACATTATGTTAGGAAATCACAAGATGCATTTTTTAATTACAACCATTATTGATTTTTCTTTAATGTTGCGATTCTGTAATTGGTATTTAGAAATGTCTCATCACAACCACTATTATGTAAGTTGCTTACTTATTAATTAGGAGAAAAAGCCAGGCAGCAGTTCTCCTTCGAATATTGCGTATAGTGTCTTATTTGATGTGATATCTAAACAGATAACACCATTGTCTTTAATAGTAATAATAATTGTACCTGCAAAAAATACTTTTTTAATAAGTCGTAAGTTTGTCTTTACAAGAAAGAAAAAAATAAATATTTGTTTACGAGAACTTTATGAAATTTTGAATTAACAAATATTTTGAGTTACTGATTATATTGGGTATTACGTCACTTATAGCAAAAATCAATTTAGAAATTTTTATCTCACACGCTCAACAATTATTGAAAAGAAGAAGAAAATAGACTTATTCACGTATTTAAAAGAAATATGAACTTAAATCTGTAACGATACCGTTCGATATACTTAATTTAATTTAAGTTCAATAAGTTTTAAATACAATAATTTACTTGAGGTATAATAGATTTTTTTATATACCTAGGAGCTGAGGTTCAATCTATTAATCTCTGAGCTCGTTTCTTCTTTTCAATATCCTACCTAACTTTGTTATGAATATTATAATTAAAAAACGATAAAATACAACAAGAAGACCTACTTTTTTTAAAAATACCTAATTTGAACTAACGTTTCGGTAGTTATATCTACTACCGTTATCAAGGTAATTAAAGTAAAATTAAATTAAATTAAAAATAAAATATACTTATCTTTCAAATTTTTAGTAATCCAGTCTCATCAAAATTTCTTCCTAATTCGAAAATACTTTATATACTTTTTTATATGATTTGACGGTTTATTAATAGTTTGACAAACTATTTTGAAAGATAACAAAATTTTCAAAGGTTACTTTTTTAAAAATTAAAGGGGTGTGATCTTAATGTAAATTAATCATAGAAAATACATGAATATCAAATATTTTAAATCATTAATTAATTTTGAGAATACCCTGATCTACCTCTCTCTTTAGCAAAGGAATCCATGTATTATGAAAATCAACCGAACAAGTAGCTAAGCATTTATCTTCATTTAACATTATAAATGCACTTTCCTTTAGCTTACGTAATTTTGAAATTGGTTCCTTTGCTAAAATTGAGGAAGCATTCCAGTCTATTCTGTGGTTATTGTCGAATGCATGTTGTGTAATTTTTGATTTTTGAAAATCATTGTTTTTTATGTAAGATTTATGTTCATTAATTCTTTTTGGTAATGGTCTACAGGTTTCACCTATGTAAAATTTACCACAAATACAAGGAATTTTATAGATTACATTTTTATTAAATTCATTTTCATTGAAAGGTTTAGTTTTTGTTAATAAGTATCGTAATGTGTTTTGTGATTAAAAAATAGTTCTTATATTAAATTTTTTAGCAATTCTTTTTATCTTATCAGAAAAACCTGGAATAAATGGTAAAATAAGATTTGTCGTAAAAAGTGGTTGATTCAATTTTATACGTGGATTATCAAACTCTTTAAAGCAATTTTCTAAAAATTCTTTGGGATAATTATTTTGAATTAAGATATTTTTAATAAAATCTTTTTCAGTTGTTAAATATTGATTATTACAAATAATGTGTGCACGATCATATAAACTTTTTACCACTCCTTTTTTTACCATTATTGGATGATTAGAATTAAAATTAAGATATCTATTAGTATGAGTTGGTTTACGGTAAATTCTAGTTTCAAAATTTTGTAAATCCTTTTTAATTAAAATATCAAGAAAAGGAAGCTGACCATCAGCCTCCTTTTCAAGAGTAAATTTTATAGTAGATTCTTTTGAGTTAATGTAATTTAAAAAATTTATAAGATCTATTTCGTTATGGTGATATATTGAAAAAATATCATCAATATATCGCCACCATATTTTAGGTTTTTTATCAAATGTATTAATAATTTCAGATTCAAAATTTTCCATAAATATATTACTTAAAATTGGTGAAAGAGGAGAACCCATAGCCATACCAAAGTTTTGTTGATAAAATTCATTATTGTATTGAAAATAAGTAGTTTTTACATAATAGGTTAAAAGTTCTAAAATTGTATTAACGCTTAGTGTTGTACGTTCTGTCAAATTATTATCATTCTCTAATTTATTTTTAACAATATTTAAAGTTTTGTCAACAGGAACATTAGTAAAAAGACTTACAACATCAAAACTTACCAATAGATCCTGAGGGTTAAAAGAAATTGTAGAAAGTTTTTCTAAAAAGTGTTGAGAATTTTTAATGTAAGAATCAGAATTATTAGTGTATGGAGTTAAGATATTTAAAAGATATTTTGCAAGAGGATGAGTAGGTGAATTTATGCTACTAACTATAGGTCTTAAAGGAACATTTATTTTATGTATTTTTGGTAAACCATAAAAATGTGGTGATTTACTATTACGTGGAGTTAAACAAATATTTTATAAAAAATTAAAAAACCTAATCCTATTCTGTCCTCACTCAATAAATGAAAATTTGTGATCACTTTGGTCTTAATTGTAGCTAACGCATTAACAAACTTATTGCAATTGATAACTGATATAGCTTCTGTAATCTATGTATTATCTGTAATCTGGTTACTCATATTATATCTTGGAATAAAATAATATTGCTAATAATTATTAATATGCATTATAGGTTAATAAATAAAAAAGCTTGTCAGGTGTGGGATTCGAACCCACGCTCCCTTTCGAGAACCAGAGCTTGAATCTGGCGCCTTAGACCGCTCGGCCAACCTGACTATGCACTTAACGGAATCATAATTTCACTTGCATCGTAGATTCACTTCAGTTTGCATTACTTAAGTACGGCAAAATAATTTCTTTTTAATGATAATTTACTTTGGTTATTTGGGTAGTATATCTCTTCTGAATTATTCATATGCACTAGTAAACATTTTTAACGCTTTGCCCAATGTGAAAGAAAAAATACTTTTTAAGCCTGGTTTTTATTATTTGTCAACTTTTAGTGCCGATCGTAAGCTGGCAATCTCACTATAACTTCTTTTGTGTTGGAATCTGTTTTTAATTAAATGTGGGACTTCTCAAGCAATCAGCCATTTAAGTCTACTAATATTAAGTCCCTTGTGATATGAAAATATTCAATAACAAAATTTACATTGTTGTGCAAAACTTGCTACTATAAATTGTGTAGACAACTTTAATATCATATTGTAACGAAATTTAGAAACACACTTCTCTTTTAGAAAATCGCAAAGCTTATCCTTTTTGACAACATGACTTTCGACTACACCACACGACTTTCACTATCGACTTCCTCCACGTTATGAGATCTAATTGAAAAGACCATATTTTTGGCCTTGCTATGATTAAGATTTAGCTTGTTAAGGGTAAACCATTCACTCACCTTCTCAATGGATGCATTTCTACATTGGTTGAGACTGGTGAGGTCGGTTTGAGTTTTCATTTGAAAGCTTGTATCATCAGCATACAGATTTAAGATACATTATCGTAGAGCAAAACTGATGTCATTTACATATATAAAAAAAGCAGCAATTCTAATATAGACTCCTGAAAAATCCCATATGCCACCGTCTTCTACTCCGAGACCTCGGCCCATCTGTTTTACTAGAATTGACTCATATATTTTTTAAAAATATAAGTATAAACGAGATCGGCCTATAATTATTTAGTAGGTTTGCGTCACCACTCTTAAGGATAGGTAGAGTTCTGCTTAGTTAAAAATGGCTTGGGTATATTCCTTGATTGACTACTGACTCCTAGAGGACCAATCAAAACATTTTTATGTGTACATATTTTTGGTATGTTTACTTGTTAAATGATCAATAGCCCACCTAAAATCATTAAATGACACACTTGAGAAACTGAAGGTATTTTGGTCAGGTCTGCCTCGAAAGGAGCAACAGCGTGAGAAAGAACAGCTACCAGTTGGTCAGCAATCTTTGTAAAAAACATGTTCAGTGTCTCGGAATTAATATCAGCAAGAACAACTTTTGCTTTTTTTGACTTGCTGGACTTTGCCTTTGTTGAATTATTAGCACCCCTAAGATACTCCGTGTTTGCCGTCAGACTTTTCTATCGAGCCTAATACTCCAGCTGCTCTGCACTACCCTGCTCAAGTCTTTTGCTGCTGCGGAAATTACTCTTTCTGAATCTAGTATCACCTTAAATATGTGTTTTGCGAAACAGTGCCTCACAATCATTTGCGAGGACCACATGTGAGGTCTCCATTATACACACCAAATTTATAGATTTTTCTTAATTTAATTGTTTTTAGTGTTTTCTTTTTAGACGTCAGAACACGTTGTCCTTATTTGACTGTCCTGTTTTTGACCCGTGAAATTGGTGTTGTAATCCAGGTTCGTATTTCTCTTCGGGTGTTACTCTTGAATCCCTTATGTAAGTTCTGGTAGAATAAAGAGACTAGCATATCCTCTTCTAATAACTTTATCTAACTTTATCTTTGCCTATTAATATAGACTCTAATGGAAGAAATTTATCCTGTCTTAGTTTTTCTCCAAAGATGCAAGCTTCTGCGATCGTTGAAAGACCTTCATAATCGTCTTGATCAGATCCTTCCAAGTGTTACGGTTGCTGTTGTTCCACTATTTCCTGCTTAATCAAGTCCATCAAAGTTATCTGAAAATCACGTAATCCGACATTATTTCTAATATTACTACTGACTGTCCAGATTCTGACGATCTGCCAAATCAAATTTGACTCTTGTTATATACAATCCACTGTAGTCCTAGTTTGACTTTACCCTGAATAATCAAATGAAATTCTGGATCATATTAAGGATCATATTAAAATAATTCTTGTCATTTTGGCATGGGAACTAAATTATGTAAGAAAAATATAATTTCAAGATTATTTAAAAAGCAATAAAAAACAGTAAGTTATTACAAAAGAGGCAAGGAAGACAGGATTAAATAGTTGGTAAAATAGTTGATTAAATAGAGTTTGAAAAATGAATAATTTAAGACATGGCAATTTACCTCATATTTAGCTGTTACATATTAATGCAAGAATCTTAATGCAGTAAAGACAAATAAGAGTTGAAAATACCTACTACGATATTTTTTCGTATCCTAAGATTTGATAGTTTATCCGAAATTTGAGTATCAAGATTGGTATATCTAAGAGTTTACTAGATTTGCTGAAATATGTAATGCTTGGAACTTTGAATATAAGAATAATTATTTAAAATAAATATACAATATTTTCCTTGAATTATGAGTCGATTTAAAAAGCATCCTTAGCAGATAAAGATTTGATATATATTTGTAGCTCAGCTTTGTGTAGAAAAAAATCTTATTAATGCTTAGATTTGTTGTAAGTGGGGCGTCCTGAGTCCCTCTACTGCGACCTTAGACCTTTTGTGGCTACCAATTAATGCTTACTCTCAATTACCAATATATGTATTCATTCGTTTTTGTTGCATTTTAGCCCTATTTGGATGTGACAAGTGCTTAAAGAAATACACAACGATAAAAGCTTTAAGGTCACATAGAGGAAAGGATTGTGGAAAACAGAAAGTTCAATGTAAAATTTGCGGAAAGTGGTATACAAGAAAAACTACTTTGGTACTACATATGGCTCGATTTCATCCCGAAGATGAGGGATCGCTCGATTAATAATTGTTTTATTTGTCTTTATATATTGAGAGTCCTATGATGGTTAATAATATATCTTGATAATATATACATATATGTATAGTTTTTAGAAATAAAAATGGTTAACAAATACGTTAAAATTATTTAAAATATTAGGTTTTAGCAGTAAAAAACCTGGAAAATCAATATATCCAGAATATCCCTTATTAAGACAAGTTTTAACTCAATTTATTTTTAGGGTATCTAACATCCAATTTTCAATGTCCAAAATGCAACAGGGCTTACAGACATAAGGCATCTCTCTATAACCATACAGAATATGAATGTGGCAAAGAGAAGTCTTTTCAGTGTACCATGTGCCCTCATAAAACAAAAAGAAAAGGAAGCCTTAAGGATCATATGATGGTTGTTCATGGAGCAGTACTTCCCTCTCCAGTTGCACCAAAGAGGAAGCGTTATAAGTATTCTAAAATTATGTAAAAATTTTTGTATAATATAAAGAATCGATTTGTTTTGCTAAAATTAAAAAGTGAATATTTTTCGTATCTCATAAAGGGTGCTAATTAACATTATTTTAAATGGCATTATATCAAATTCATTGGATATTCATTATTTTGATTAAATTATTTTTTTGTTTGTTTTAAGATGGCCAGATATTTGTTTGGGTGTCGTTAGTGTTAACTTACTAGGTTAGAAATATATATGTTATTACTTTGAGACAATTTTATTAATTGTAAAATATAAAAATACCTAACCTTATTTTATTGTTTTTTTTTTTAATTTATAATATTTATTTCTCTGTATCCAGTTAATATACAGGGTTTCCTACAATTAATAAGACATTGAATAACTGCAAAATATATCGAAAAAGGCTGTTGTTCATCAGGAGGTACAAGTGCCAAAAACAAGCTTATCTTAGAACATTAGAAGATTTTCAATGTTCTCACCATGCAATAATTTAAATACTATTCTATTTAAAACTGCTGAAGTGAAAGTTGATTTAACTAAAAAATCTTCCTTTGTAAATCCCTTATAATTTTTTTCATTCTTTTATAAATTTCTTTCATATTTTTTAACACAATTTTCTGTAGCCAAATATAGCCAGTAAAGTACTGAAATGATTCACAGAAGTCTCAGAACCAGTATGGGTTTAATCTGGTCAAAAGTACTCATTCTTTATAAAACTCTATATTTTAAAATGAGTCCAATTCAAGATCCACGTGTTGAGCATTTTTTAATGCATTTCTACAGCACTGTCATCTGGTACCTTTGAATCTAGATGTAATGTTTGATGATTATTAGCTCAAAACTATTTATGGTGATGAAGTTATGAATGGTACGATTTTTTACAAGTGAGTTTGAAATTATTGAATGTTTTCTTTTTTATCTGAAAATTCCCTTGACTTGATGCCTTCGGATTTGCCTCTCCGCCTGAAGATGCATTTGGGTGGAGATGGGTTTTCAATAGAGAAGAATTTTTCGACACTTCCACCTTTCAAAAGTTGGATCTCATACAAATAAACTAAGAGCAATATATAGATGTGTAATAATATTCACCATTAACTTCAACAAACTTGTCTAATGAACTACGCAGTGTATATAAGATTTAGGTAACAAAAATCGTTAAAATGACTTTTAGAAAATACAAACCATTTTTGAGACTTATCAAGAACAATCCATATCTATAACTTTACACTCAATCGTTAAAATTATATCTAAGTATCTCAACTCTGCTTTAGCCAGAAATTTAATCTTAAGAGTATTTTAAGATATCGTAGGAATAAATCATAATTCCTCCTCATTATTAAAATGTATGTGTAATATATTATAAAAACCAAGTTTTCTAAAACCTTCCAAAAATAATCATGGTTATAAGTATGGTTGCTTGTTCAGAATAGCGATATTTCCTCTTAAGCTATCCACATGTGTGAATGTTAAAAGATACCTATGCAATAACCTTGTTGACGTTATACTGGCAACATTTCCAATGAATCTCCCAGTAAATATTTTAAATAATCAATATTGAGTAGTAGTGGCAGTAGTAAAATGACAAGGTTTATAATAAAATTGCCAGTGATTCCCGAACTTTTATTATTAATTTATCACGCATCTATTTGTCGAACATAAATTAGTAGTCATATTAATAGTAAAAACTTTAGAGGATTTTTAGCAGCTGAAATAGGTTCATCATATAAGTTATACCATTTTGTGAAAATTCAGGTAAGCATCTTTGGACTGTTTTAGTTTTAATTTACTTAACTCTATGAATCCTACATTAAATTTAAACGCCTGGTACATAATTTTGGACTTTTAGTGATTCCTTTCAAAACTTGTTTTTTAACCTGGGTAAACAATTTCGCAGTTTGCTGTCCATAACTGGTCATTATTGTAGTGAAACTACTACTAAATATTTGCTGATTTTTTATAAGCTCATTTTATACATTTTTCCTTGTAAACTTTTACAGTTTTGCGACCATTTTTTTGAAATTGCTTATAACTTAGTAGCATATCAGTCATTTCTGCTAAACTGTATCTTTGAACCTTATCAAGGAGCTACACGAACATTTTTGGTGCTACTGCTAAGATTTCTTTTTCTAAAAAAGAAAGATTTAATATTTTAATTTTTTTGAAGAATCTCTGAGACGGAGATACTATTTGGTCTTACTAAATAGCAAAGAGCTCTCTTTGTAGTTTCTAAATACGTTTAATTTGAACCGTACAACAGGTAGCCCAAAATGGAAGAACACATCGGAGATGCGACTTAAAATGAAAGTAACAGACTAATCTAGCCGTTTAACTAGACCGAGTTCAACTCTCTTAAATCCGATGTAAGTGAATAAAATATTTAATGCTTTACTTCTTGGTTATTTTTCATCGATGCATTGTCCTATTTTCCATTTTTATACAGTGTTTGTACATTTTTATATAGTACCATTTTAATTCTGTGTTAATATCCAAGTAAATCCCTAATATCTGATTCTTCGCTAATAATCAAAAATTTACTGAAAGGAATCAGGGGTCATTTGCAAAGAATCAGATTTTGCCGCTGATGTTTAAACTAGCGATGTCATGTATAATCAATAGAAATAAAATAGGGCGTAGAACTGAATCTTAGGTACCCCACATTCTAAAGGCTGGCATGAATATGTTTTGAAATTAGAAACGTAGGTAACTTGGTAATCAAGATATTAGGATTTACATAGTCAAAAGCTTTAGAGAAATCGAAGAGAGTTATTGCTGTTGAGTGATTTTTGCTAAGGCAGAAATATGTTTTAATAAAAAGGAAAAATATTGTATCTTTGGTGCATTTGTTAGCCAAAAATCAAAATTTATGGCAAGTAAGTATTTTATAGTGAAACACAAACACATAAGGTAAAATAAAAACCCTGCAGTTTCCCTCTACTTATTTATTAAACATTTAGTGATTTAAAATTCCCTACATGTTTCGGAAACAGTGGTGCTCATCATCAGGGGGTAAAAGGCCTAAAATTGGTATTACTGCAGGATATTTATTTTACCTTAACCTACGACTCCACTGCAAGTATGGATTATTTCTTCACTACAAACACGTTTTTTCTAACTGATATTTCACTTGATCTTAAAGAACGTAGAAAGGAGTATAATTAGACAATAGTTTAAAACCTAATTTTTATCATAGTCTTTAGGCAGCTCTTCGAATTTTAAAATTACTTATTAATTAAATTTGTAACATGGTTTTAGGTGCATTCTGACAGATTTGAAGGAAAAACTATACATTTTCATGAGAGAGGTTTAAAAGTGAATCAAGGAAACGAAATATAGTCTTCATTGATTGATTTTTATCCCAGTACCAAGAAACTACCCTTATATTTGGCATATTATATTTAAAAAATATTAGATAAGCTATTTTTTCTCTCTTAATCTTGCAGAACACATGCTCTAGCAATTTGGCGCGTACACTCCACTTAACCTTTCATAAATAAATTAGTCTCAGAGTCTATCTTCTCTTTTCTCATATAAACATGTACAAAATATGCAAATAAAAATATAACTATACAAATTTCAATTTTTTAGCTCAAAGAAACGCCTCAAAAAAATGCGAAGGCTGTGGTAAATGCTATGAAAAGGCCGATAGCTTGAGAATCCATAGAAAATATGACTGTAAAATGTTAGAAAAAACTGCACCGTTGTACCAATGTGACCATTGCAATTATCAGTCTGGACGAAAGTATCAAGTTAAAATACATGTGTTGAAAAAACATTCTGAGGGGTATGATCAGTCAGGTCTTAGAATGACCTTGTGAATGTAGGCTATTTAGCTTATGTATACATTGTTTTGACACATTTAATAAAATTAAGAAATGCATATATTTTGTTGTCTTATTACATCCAGATAACACTCCTGACAATTTGCTTATGTATTGAAGGTTTATAAAGTTTTTTTTTTCGTAGCTTATCTTCAGCGGTGTCCTGGGTGTTCAAAAATGTACAAAAACTACGCTACTTTAAGGTACCATCGGAAATACGAATGTGGACAGTATGCCAAGTTTAAATGTTCCAAATGTCATTATGTTGCTAAGAGAAAGTACCATATCAAATTACATTATATAAGGAAACACGTGAATGGAGAAGGACACTCGTTTTGCGAGTTAGATTTCTATCAGCATGAAGGACTTTAACAAATAAAAATTGACAATAATAAATGATTTATTAAATTTGATTAATTAACTATGTTGAGTTTTACCGCAGCCTGCACCAGAGTTATTATATGCTTCAATTGTGAAAATAGTGTTTGTTGGTTTCTAAACATTAAATTGTTTTAGGTGATCTATACCAGAACCTTATCAGGTACCAATGCCAAGGTTGCAATAAGTCCTACACTCTGATTAAGAATCTTAAAAGACATATGTCCATTGAATGTCAGAAAGAAAAGAGATTTAGATGTGGATTTTGTTCAAATTCTTATTATTACCGTACTGATTTGAGGAACCATCTTTCTCGTGTTCATAACTGTCACATAAATATTAAAGATTTTCCTTATAAATAATATAAAAAGACGTATGCTATAATATTGAATATAACTCTAAAATATATATTGTTTTATAGTATGTAAGTTTATAAAACTTAGGATAACTTATATAGGCTGGACTAGTTATAGTTTTATTGTAAATTACAGTTATTTTAACTTAATATTATGTTTTTTTTTAAACTTAACCTATAAATTCAATTTTTGGAAAGCCCATCTTTTGGAAAAAAACTTTGACGATGACTTTATTTTAAAGTCTTATTAAAATCGTATACAATTTTAAACAGTATAAAAATTATATTTCAAATATGATTTAAAGAATTAAGTTTCGTATTTAAAAATCTAAATTTTTTCTGAAATTACCAAATAGCTGACTTTGTAGAAGAGAAAAAATTTACAGCGTGTCCATTGTGGCTGTATTTTTTAAGTAAAAAAAATATTTTTTTTTTATAGAGAAGGGTTAAAAAAAAAACTTATTTTAAAATTATTTTGACATATACAGGGCATTCACAAAAGGCGTGGCAGAAGAATTTTATGTTTTTTTTTAAATGGACCATCCTATATAATAGTTGATTTGCTGATTCTGCGTCAAAATTTAAACAATATATTTGTTTACTGACAAAATTGTGTATATTTATATAGATTGGACAAATACTTCTTACGTTTTTTAGTTCACGCATCATGTCAGTAGCAATTCTGTCGCACTTTTGTGGTTTAAGGACTTTTTAAGCTACCCAAATAGATCAGAATCGCTGTTTTTAATTAGAAGAAAAGGTATATTTGCTGATTGCTTTAAATTAAATGGTCATTTGTTCAATTTTAAACAAAGCATAAGCCCACGAGATAATGCAGTACATACTTTTTGATTGTCTTACTCTCTCAATACGTGGCAGAATTCTTGGTGTATCCCACCCATCCCTTTCGAGTGCAGAAGATATCTCTCTCTGTAACTCCGTCACTGTTATTGGTTCGTTAGGCTGGATGATGTGCTGAAGATGGACAGCTCTTTCAACAGAAGCATATAATTGGCCTTCAGAGGCCTTAGTGTGCTCACTACTTTAGATTTGACGATTTTGACGATACTGTCAATTCAACAGATAAAAGAAATATTTTATGCGAAAAAATGCAAAAACAATATTTCTAGCACATTTAATGCCCTTTATCTTTTAATATTATTCGTAGCGATGTGTACCATTGAAAAATTTCGCTCTACAATTATTATTATTAAAATTTTTTTTCTCTCAGACTTTATTTAGCCAAATTTTGTAGAGTATGTTCAAATTGTCTTATTTTATCGTGTGAGATTTAATAATAAATTTAAAAAAAACATTTAATTTGTTATAAGTTGATCACATTAGTTTTTAATAAAAATTCAAAAGTCAAACCAGCTTTGTATGTGGTAAATTCTACAAAATAAAAAACGCATGTATAAATTATTCCAGGCATCATAAGACAGTATTATATAAATTTAAAAAAAATGTTGTTTATAACTTGATTAGAAATAGTAAATAAGGTAAATATATTTCAGCTCAAGAGAAAATGACTCCCAAAACGTGCACTGGTTGTGGTAAAACCTACAAGAACTCTAGAACTCTACAAGTACATCTAGCTTTAGATTGTGGAAAAGCTGAAACATTTGTATGTAAATTATGCAATAAAGGCTTTAAAAGGGGGCATACATTAAGAAGACATGTCCTACTAGTACATAGAAAAATATGCTTAACTGGACAAAATTATTGACACAAACAACCCTAAAGAAAGTCTTATTTTGCTGTCCTTAGTAATTAATTAATTGTTCCTGTAGTTATATGAAGTTAATATAACAAATAAATTATCATGCATAATGGGTATTTTTTTTAGATATTTCTTTTATCCCTATTATTAATTGTGTATTTTAAGATTTTATAATAATATTTTTTATAATAAAAAAAAATAGGCCTTGTTGCCTCTCTACTTTTAACTGCAAAGATAACCTTAAACGACATATTCATGACATATGCAATAAAAGTCACAAGGGGCTTCCAAAAAAAAAACGATAATTGTATCTTATACCAACAAATATTTAATTCTTTTACTTTATTAAAGAAACATAAGGTTGATGCGTCATTTTTCGATGAATTTCATAAAACTGAAAAGGAAGCAGTAATAAAGTTGAGATTACAAGTTGCATCAACGTCAAATGTTATTTTTTACACAGCATTTAATTGAAGATTAGGTATAGAACTAAAAATATGGAATAACACATCTCATAAAACTACCTTCCAATTTTTTTATGTCGATAGTCAAGGATTAATTTTTAAATTTTATTTGATTCCTTTAAAATTCGTGACGTTTTTTTTTTAAGACAGCCTTATGGAAAATGATCTGGTAGAATACACAGTAAAGTTACAGCTAAACCTTGCCTTATAAATAGTCCCTTCCTACTTATTCTTCTACAAACTTTATTTTCTCGGGCTTCTAGTAGAACATCTATTAAGGTACTTAATAGTATCCCTTGAGCACTCTATCCATTCGTTCTTTTCCAATATCTTCGACTAATTTTTGATCTGATTTTATCTTGAATAATGTTATTTGCTAGAACCCTCACTATTGTGGGGACAAATCTGCCTAATATATAGCTTTGTTTCCTTTACTTTCTTTCTTGTTCGGTTTCTAGATATACCAAGTATCTTAAGCTATTCACATAGGGAATCATAATCTGCAAACAAACCTCCTTCATCGAATTGCGAATTAAGATTAAAAATGTGTTCTATTAAACATCGTCTCTTACACTCTCCAGGTTGGTATTCAGAGTGTCCTGGACAAAATGATGTCTCTAAAAGTAAAGAATGTCTCAACTTAAAGTAAATTTATCCTGTTAGACTTAGTTCAATCGAGTTACAAAGTTTGCAGAGATCATAACTAAGAAATTTTTTTGTGATATTGCTCAGGCAATAGGACTATTTGTATTTTCTGGAAAGTAATTTCTGGAAGTGTTGGCTAATATTAATATGAAGTATAGTGATCACCATAGCTGATTTATGCAGTAGTATTAAAATGCGAAGTTAATGTAAGGATCTTTAATGTTTTCAGTAATAAATATTAGTTTTATTAATTCTTGTTTGGATGTAAGAATTCATAAAATTAATATTACTTTATCAATTCTTTAACTAACCTTGCCTGCAGACTATATTATTCTAATAAATAAACGTTATTTTAGGTCGATTTAAATGTCCAAATTGCAATAAACGTTACGTCCAACTGCCATCTCTTGAAAAACATATGATCGCCGCGTGTGGTAAAGTCCGATGGTACGATTGCTTGGTCAAGCATTGCTTGTATAAAAGTAACCGCAAGGAAAATGCAAAAAGGCATATGGCCTTAGTACATGGCCTAAAAGATAATGTTTATTAAATTATGTGGTGTATACAGGACATTTTGGATGTATTATTTTGCTAAAACTATCGCGTTACTGTCTGTTTAGTGAATGTTAATAAACGAATGAAAATTTGTTCAGAATTCTACTTATATCTTAGTGCTGTACATTTTTTTTGTTTATCGACAAAACAAGAAATTAAGTGCAGCAAGATATGGATATTTTGATGGCCATTTTAGAAAAGAAAACCCTATTAACGGGTCTTTGAAGGGTGGATTATCACTAGCCTGTAGGTATTTATTGGTTCTCTTGAGTTTCTAATTTTATATCCTAAAGAAAAATAAGTCAATAGTGACAATACGTATTTTTTTTCACTTTGTAAAATATTTTTTATTTTCTTTGTCTTCGTTTTTTTTTGTTTTCGATTTTGTTCTGTTTTCTTACCTGATCTTTTTTAAATTGTTTTTGTTCCTTTATGTGACAACTAATATAGATATTCATATTAATGGAGAAATGGATCTTGATAAAAATCGTACTTTAGAAACAAAAACAGAAGATATTGGCTTCTAAAGATGAACGATAAAACAATCGTGAATGACTAATGAGATTTTAAAAATGATGAAAGAGCAAAAGAAGTACAAAACAAAAGCACAGATAGATACAGAGAAATCAACAAAATTATACGTAGGAAATACAGAGGAGCAAGAACTGGCTGGTAGAGAGATGCTGCGAAATCGAACAACAACAGCAAAAACACGACCTACATACATGAAAAAATAGCGGAATACTAAGACTTGAAAAATTAAATTGCTGCAAAGAAAGTATTACAACTATTTAATGACAAGCCACCAAAACAACCTTCCCAAGTAAGTGAGATCAGTGAGATGAGCCCTAACATCACAAAAGAAGAAGTAAATCATGCCATCCTAATACAGAAAGCTGTGGGGCTTGATAAGGTACACACTAAAACCTTAAAGCTTTTAATCCAGGATAAAAAATTAATCCAAGATAGTATAGGGTTAAGCCGCCTAACAGATCTGCTCAACGACAACTATAGAACTAAAAAAATACCCATTTTGACGACTGTCATCACTTTACCCAAAAAACGAATGCAACCCAGTGTGATGTACTAAAAACATTTCAGAGAGTTATACGTTATATTCAAGAAATGCCAACAGCAAGTTGACGATGCTCAATTTGGCTTCAGAAACTGACATAAAGGTAGAAATATAGGCCTACTTTAAACATTATCGCAAAGCCTTGGAGTGCGTGCAACGTCAAAAAATAGCAGAAATACTTAAAGCAATAAGTGTAGACGAAGGCGACTTACAGAACTCTACTGGCATCAGACAGTTCAAGTAAGGATCGAGAACAATGTGTCGGAGGAGGTAAGGAGAAGAAAAAGAGTACGACAAGGATGCGTATTATCATCTGCGAAAACATTTTCGCAGAATCTCTTAAGAACACTAACACTAGAATCAAAATCAATAGCAAAACAATTAACAATATAAGATATTCCGACGATGAAGTCATTATTGTCTGAATTCCTGCAATTTATAGATGTTGTTGTTAAGTAAAACGAACCTACATATAAACATTCTTAAAACACAATTTATGGTTTTTTTGAAATTGCAAGCAGAATGTGCGTTTCCGAATACACAACAAAATCGTTGAACAAGTATCATCCTCCAGATATCTAAGGGCACTAATGAGTAATAGTTACCATTCAACGAAGAAAGTCCTATCAAGAATTGAATAGGCCAGAAGGATGTTTATTAACATAAAGAACCTTTTTATTAGGCCTGACCTAGATCTAAGTCTTAGCATCCGAATACTATGCTGCTACGTATTCCCCATCATCCTGTACTATTGTGAAAGCTGCATCCCTGACATCTCGCTAGAAAAACAGATTAAAAGGTATCTATATAGGAAAATACTACGCATATCCTGGATCAAAACAATAAAAAGACCGATGTTCTCAATAGAATACAAAAAAAACAAGGAGCTGATGTTAGCAATCAAAAAGCGCAAACGTTACGTTGGACATATAATGGAAAGAGATAGATATGAAATGAAATTAGATAGGGGATAAATTTGAAAGTCTCCGAAAAATGTGCATCGAAAATGATCCAGAAGTTATGAAAGATCAAGACAAATGGAAGAAAATTGTTGCATCAGCCAAGGCTTATCAATGCTACCAAGTAAGTAAGTAAAGTAGTTAGTATTAGAATTGAGGTAATGATAGGTAACATCAATATATTAATCAATCGTATATAAAATTAAATAATGAGGGGTGCTGTATATTCAACAAATGATTACTGAACATTAGGCATTACTCTTCCTTTAGTATATTAAATTAACATGGAATGGTATGCACTGTATAATTTGGAACTCAATAATTCCTGTCGTTAAACAAATGTTTGACGTTTGAAACAATAAAAACTATTTATAATTTTTTTACGACCACTGTTCATTATTTATTTCATAGATTGACAGAATATTCGTTATAACAATCAACATAGATATTAATTGATAATTTATTCATTATTTTTTGTATTTTTATTATGTTTTACAAATTACTTTGATTTTTTTACATTTTATTATTTTGAGACTATTTAATACTGGATAAAAATTCAAAAACTTTTAAAATAACTGCTTATATAGTGTTGGAGTGTTGAAACCAGATTTAGAGCATTGTACCCATTTATGTTATGCATAGAATTATTAATTTTAATTTATTTTAGATTTAAAAACATTAGTTATTTAATTACAATTTAGTAGATTTTTGATGCCTACCATTTGAATGCCAATATACATATAACAGCAATATCCCTCTTTATATACAAACTTCAATAAATTATGGATAATTAATTTAATGTATAAATGGTTCATTTGAATGGGATATAAGAGATACAACATAGTCTTCTCACAGATTGGCAAAAATGTTTAAAAACTGTCTAACATTTAAAAATAAATGTTTTTCTGGGCTTCAAATTAATAATACTGTATTAAAACTAATATAAAACAAGATCGTCCAAAACCCTTTAACTTTTTTCGGTAACATTTCTGTCGAAAGCGCATATTTTCGCTGAAATGGCCACAATTTTAAGGTTTCTTAAATGCAGTAATAATCTAAAATTACTTTGTAGTATTGCAAAAAAATAAATTACAGATTAAGAACATTAATGTCTATAACTGGAGGTATAAGCTCTTATTACTATCCTTATACCATAAATATATTTAAAAAAAATACATCGGTTTAGTTATACACTGTAAAAATTCATTTTAAATTTAATAAGCCCATCCTTACTCTTGCAGCTAATTTTAAGTTGATAATTTTCACATACTGTGACTCAAAAACCATGTATGTAATTTTCGTTATTTTTTTTCTTCTAAATCGTCGTATATACGGGCTAGTAGAAAAAATATATATAATTAATGAACTCTTTATTAAGTTTAATTCTAATAATTTATAAAATAGTTTGTCTTGTGATATCTCTGCTGTCCAGTGAATTATTATCTTATAGTGTTTGAATATTTGCAAATGAAGTTAAACCTAGAGACATGAAATAACAATTTCTTTGCCTGAAAAACCTTTATTGAGTCAGTGATGCAAATTATCTTCTCAGTGCCATTTTTAAACCATAGAAGTACGTATTATATTATCTGAAAATTCAGATATAGTACCTTTGTTGCATTTTTCTTTAAAAACTATATAAACAATTTATTGTTAACTCTCCTAGTTAAAGTGAGATAGATAAATGTATGAAAATTTCTGATTGATATTTTTTTTTAATTTATGATTTTTTTTTAAATCAATTTGATCTTTAGTAAAAAAATCAGTTTACAACAGAAATCATCTTAAAACGGCTTTACACAAAATCAAAATTTTGATATATGGTATATGAAATTGATAAGTGGGCCTTAGTAATTGATCTTTAAAATTTTGTGTTACTTGCTTATGTCATACTATCTATTAGAATAATACAATAATGTCTTTTTTAGAACAATATTTACATTAAGAGATCAGGTCATTATGGAAATTCACCTAAAATATGCATGTGTTGTAATTAGTCATCAATAATTATTTTAAGACTGAAATAGAACCAAAGAGTATTTTTTAAGCTTAGTTTGATTTAGCTTATTAGAGTGAGTTAGACAGTTATTAATTATAGTCAGCAATTTATTTCATAAATTTAATTTTTTTTACAATTCGATACTAAATTTAAATAAATGATTTAATTTGCTTAAACGGTGAATGGCAAACGCCATCGAGCCATACTGAATAATTTTGTTTTCGAAAAGCATCGACGACATTTGATTCCAACAGGACACAACTTATTATACAGTGCCTAGTCATCTGACAACTTTATTTAAAGAAGTGGTTCTATTAAATGGCACTCTTATTCCGGCGACTTAATGTCTTTCGATATTTACATTTTAGGGGGCTATGTAAGGTTATTGGTTTATGCCAACAAACTACAAACCAGCAAATTAACACCATACGGCCAGATTTATTATATAAACTAGTTGGTTTTTTGTTTGGGCATTGGTCAAGAAAAAGTAGTTAAAATTGGACCAGATAACTTGTATTCGCGGCTGGAACACATCGCAAATCATATTTAAAAAATAAATGCCATTTAATTGTCTACCAGATTATAATAATAAAAAATCATTCCAGCAATATTTCTGTTTTGAATTATTATATAAAGTTCGCCAGCTCTTAAAAAAACACCTATGATAATAATGTATAACAGTAACGTAGCTAAAAGAAATATCTTAATTCGAAAACTTTTAAACGCGTTATTTCCATGTTTTCGTAAAAGATCAACAATATTTAATTTTTGACAAAAATTAATAAACTAACAAACAAAAGTGCTACCGGGAGATAAGCTCCAGTTAAAACGTTAATAATTCATTATATTTCTTTTATTAAAGCAATTATAGTATCCAAAATGGTACTATTTAGCAAATTATCTATACAAGTGATGAATGGCTTCTTTTTTTAAATATACGCCTGCTTTTAGAAAGAAAAATATATGAATGTAAAACTTGTTTAAAACAGTACAAATATTCTGGTTCACTCTATAACCATAGAAGGTATGAGTGCGGAAAAGAGAAATCATTTTCCTGTGAATATTGCGACTACAGCACATTCAGAAAGGAAAATTTAAAAGGTCATGTAAAAAATAAGCACGATGTACATATTTAGAAATATATTAATTAAAAATGTCTTCTATTTACTCAGTATATATACACAAGGTAGTTTATTTATAACCCTTAAACCAAATTGTATATTAATTAATTATTTTAAAAACAAGCTGTATTTTTAGAAGAACGATTTGCCTGTCCAAATAACAACTGTCAAAGAAGTTACAAATATAAACGTCATCTTACCAGACATTTGAAGCAGGAATGTAATGTAAAGCCGCAGTTTATGTGTTCAGTATGTGCAAAGCAGTTCAGGCATAAGCATGTTCTAGTTAAACATATTATGTATTTACACAATCAAATATTATTAGATATGTCCAAGCAATAGAGATTATTTATGAATAATATATTAGTGCTAATGTTTTAACAAATTTTTGTGCAAAATTACCGAGAAGGATAATATCGAGTAGAACTGCTAAGTGAAATAGTGGTTTTAAAGATATCTTCATTCTTTTTAATTATATTATTTTGAATGGGTATTACTTTATTGAGGTTATGAAGCATTTTTCTTATTAACTTTTGTATGTATATTTCTTTCCCTTTTTTTCTTATCTTTTATGTACAAAGAGTGTTATAATTTGCCTAAATAAAAATATACATTACCAGCTATATAATTAATTGCACTTTTTATTGAAAATGTTAAATGAAGATGGTAAGGTAATACTCTGAGCGGTTTAAAAAAGAAAGTGTTTAAATGGTATACCAAGACTTTTAATGTATAATTTTTTTTAGATATAATTAGATACGTTTGCCCGAACATCAACTGCCAGAAAAGTTACAAAAACAAGTGCCACCTAAAGCGTCATTTAAGACAAGAATGTAACGTCAATCCGCAATTTCAATGTTCAATATGTTTTAGACAGTTTAGGCATAGGCATGTCTTGAAACAGCATTGTTTTGTTGTACATAATATTAAATTTTAAACATTCTACAGCAAGAAGTTTTATAATTATATCCTTAATTAAGTAGTAGGATATGCAGGGCGAATGTGTTTCAATCCTACTAAAACCCTTCCTATTATTTTTTTTACGCTGCAACTATTGTTTAGTTGTACTTATATTAATTTCTTGTATCAATATTTTACTGTTTGATTAAAAAATTTAAATATTCATAAAGGCGTATCATTGGCATTTACTTTAAGTAGAACAAGATATGTTAGGTCTGCATTTATTAGTGAATTGATTTGAATTATTCATTTATGTTTATTATTATAATTATGAATTAAGTTAATAACGTAAAGGTAAGTATTTTGTTACTAAAATATTATAATTTACAAAGCTATATAGTTATTTAACTACTAACTATCGTTTTTTATCTCACTTTACACAAACGCAATAATATCCTTAATAAGTTTCTTATTATTTAGGGTATTATATCACTGTTATACGATTTTTATTATTAGAAAATACTATCTCACACGCTCAAATATTGACAAGAAGAAGGGACTTATTCACGTATTTAAGAGAAATATGAACTTAAAACTTTAACGATACATTTCATTATATTTAATTTAATCTAAGTCCAATAAATATTAAATACAATATTTTACTTGAGGTATAATAGATTTTTTTATATAACCAGAACCTAAGATTTTACACATCGGTCTCTGAGCTCAGTTTCATATTTTCAATATCCTACATAAATTTATTTCAAAAGTTGAAATTGAAAAGAAAAAAAAATTTATTTAATAAATAAAAACGTCTAATTTGAATATTTCGGTAGTTAAATTTACTAGCGTTATCAATACACAATAAAGTTAACTAAAATTAAATTTATAAAAATACTTTTTTAGTTCTTTTCCGTTCTTAAAAATATATTTTACATTTATAATTGTACCTTAATTAAGATGTAGAACAGGGCATTCTTAAAAATAAATATTAATTTAAAATGTATTTTATCATCATTGAATTACATTAGGATCACACTCCTTTATTTTCAAGTATTTTTATATTTTCAATTCAATTTAATTTTATTTACCTTTGTAATGGTAGTAGATTTAACTACCGAAACTTTGGTTCAAATTGGGTATTTTTATTTAATAAAAATATTTTTTGTTCTTTTTAATTTCAGTTTTTAAAACAAAGTTAGGTAGGATATTAAAAAGAAGAAACTGAGCTCAGCAATCGATAGATAAAACCTCAGCTACTGGGTTTATAAGAAAATCTATTGAACCTCTGAATAAATTATTGTATTTAAGGTTTATTGGACTTTTAAATAAAGGTTTTTTTTCATTATAATTAATTACGGAAATACGGATAATGAATTAAATATAACGAAAGGAATCGTTAAAGATTTAAGTTCATATCAAAGTGAATAAATAATTTTTCTTTTGACGTTTTTAAACCCTTAGGTCACAATAAGTAACACTATTTATCGCTATTTGTTTGCCCCACATGATGGTAATCCGAAATTGATAATATGAACTTCTTCAATTTCATAAACACGGTGCGGATTTTGGGTGGTCTCCATAAGACTCCGTGAGAAAAAAAGAAATGGGAACACATGTAACTCTTCCAGAGCATATATTGTGATGAACGTACTAATTACTGATTTTTTGTTCTATTTGATTAGTAAATATCTTCTTATTCTGGCATGGCATCACAATTCAAAATAACATCAAGACAAAACCACAAAACATCAAATTAAGATCAAATTAATAAAGTAAAGTATTTACATATGATATATAATACAAATGTCAAAGTTGGGTGTTGAAGTTGATATATCACTATATATCTGAAAAAGATAAGGTATCCATGAGCAACTATTTAATGCTTCTAAATTTGTTAATAAGGCCATTTATCAAAATAATGCAGTATATAGGAACATCGACCTTAAAGACGTATGAACCACAAAATTAGTTAATTTCATAAGGATGTAGATGGCAAAGGACAACCGCTACATTAAAAATTCTACTTAATAGTTCTAGTAGAAATCATCAATCACAATGCTTAGAACTATGGTAAAGGCAGGAAAAATACACAACGCCATCCAAGAAATAAAGAGAATGATTATCGACATAATGAGAATAAGTGAGATAAGTTGGCCAGAAATAAGAAGTTTAGACAAAGAAGAAGTCACAGAAAAGCTAAAAATGAAGTTGGAATGATAGTTGCAAGACATATTGACCGATATGTATCAAATTTAAGAAAAGAAATAATAGCAGAGACGGGCTTGAGACATTTGCAGGAAATAGCAATTTAATAGTATTAGACACATTCTAGAAATTCCTAAAGAGAATAGTATATACATTGAAGTCACAAGCCAATACTCCTAATAATATTGTCCTTAATCAAATTGATTATATGTTAGTTAACAAAAGGTTTAGAAATAGCTTTAATTCAGCTAAATTCAGCTAAAAAGGCGGACAATGATTCGGATCATTGTTGATTCCCCAATATAGCATAAATATTTTACAACAACCACTAATAAAAAAGCAAGTAAAAACGTTTACGCAAACGTAAAAAAATTAAAAGACATGAGTGACGTGTAGGCGGAGTTTAACGAATTTATCAAGATAAGAGGTGTAACAAAAAAAGAATTTTTAAAACTAAAAAAGGAAAACAAAAAGAAATCTTGAATAAACAAAGAAGAACGCATATAGCTCCAGATAAAGATTGGAGAAGCCAAAGATATAAAAGCAGCAGAGAGATCAACAGAAAATGAAATACTGCCAGCCAGACACGACAGCTTTAACCTACACAAATAAATAAAAGAGGTAACTAGAACCTTTAGAAAGCAATAAGTTTTTAACATCATAGACACAAATGGAAAAAGTATCATTGACAAACATGATCTCAAAAAAAAGGTGGAAGTCATACTTAGAAAAGCTTTTTGAGGATCAAAGACCAGAGGTCATGTACTCACTGTCGAAAGAAGCTAGAGGCTTACTCATACTAATTCACCAGGTAGAAATAGCAATAGAAAAAATAAGAAATTAGTGGGAGCAAACAACATAGAGGCTAAATTTCTGAAGCTGTTGGATGATGAAGGAATATCCTGGATTACTGACATCTTCAAAAGAATCTATAACTCTGGAAATATCCCCGAAAAATGGCTGCAGTCAGAATTTACAACATTGCGCAAAAAACCTGGAGTAAATAAGATCAAGGATTATCGGATCATTAGTATGATGTATACGTATGTCTAATCGATTATAAAAAAGCATTAAATTGATGTCCTGAAAGAAGTCTGCTTTGACGATAAATGATTTCAGTAGAGAAATGAAATTAATGTGATATCCGAATTTGAACGGAATCACTGATAGACAAGACTGAAACATATTGTCTACGTAGGTGATACCATGATAATGGCAGATAGCTTGGAAGCACTGCTAAGGTTAATGAACCATATCGCGCAGTACAGTTAACAATTTACTCTTAATATCAACATAAAGAAAACGCAACAGATGATCATCATCAAAAGAGATATAAATGGAGATCGCCTATGTGTCGATCAAATCTGAAATTGAACGTGTTCAACAATATTGATACCTTGAAACCATTATAAATGAATAATGGGACAATGCACACGAAGTGTTAGTTATACACCATTCTTTTACAAATTTAAGACCCTGCTGCAACAATTATATTCCTCAATTTAGCAATTCTCCAAACATTTTTTTAATCATTAGCGTAGGGCAGCTTGTAGCATGGAATATTATTAACAATATTAATAACATATTTATTCATACTTATTTCAAAAGGCTTAGGAATTCTTGGCTAGTGAAAAATTGTTTAAACCCTTATTGGCTTGGATGGTTTGCACCTTTAAAATAACTGCCGAGAAAAATATTTGTTTAACTTCTCTGCCGATATAAGGAAAAATATATTTTTTTACTGAGAATCTTACTGGTTCCAGGTAGGTAGTGTAATTTCTGCTGGGATAAATATATTATTTTTTCCAACCAATTGAATAATAAAATATTGTTTTATTGGTATATTTATCTTTACAGTAATTTTAATAACTATAATTTATCACTGGTAAAATAAATTTTCATCTTTTATAGCCATGTATTCGTATACATATTTACTTCAGCAGTAATTTAAGAAGTGATCTACGATATCAGAGATCCAGTAGCTTTCAATCTGTAATAAATTAATTTCCCTAATACTAAAAAATTAATATATTCTTTTCATAATATTAACTGTGAGAAACTTTTTGAATTTATCTTGTGAACCATTTTTTTAGAATTTGTCCTATAAACATGCAGCAGCATTTTTAAAAATTAGTAGTACCAAATAAGCCACTTAATGTTTAAAGCTTAGCTTGAGCTTCTGATTTTCTTGTCAATGTTGGTGATGTTGCCCTTAACAAACCCATTAAATATTGCTAGTATATAAAACTTTTAAAAATTAAACCTGCATAACACACTAACCCATTATTTAGGTCATCACAAATGTGTGCAATGTGGTAAGGCCTACAAACACAAACAGTCACTGAAATCACACATTAAATTTGACTGTGGCATTAACAAAAGTTTTGAGTGTGCATTTTGTGATCACAAATCGAAAAGGAAACATCACCTGCAACAACATATTCAAGCAATGCATAAGGATAAGGTGAACGTTGATGAATTAATGAGGAATTTTTTCAAATTTTAATTGTAAGTTAGATGTGAAATGTAGAAATTGGCAAATTTTATATTAGTGTAAAAACGTTATTTTCTTGTTGTGTATAAAGTGACCTGTTTAGGATGCCTTTTTTGGAATCTAATAATGTACCTAAAAACTTTGGAATGTGGGTTCCTTTGGTTTAAATAGAAATTTAATTGTAAATATTTAAAAAAATACAAAATAGTGGGTTACTGATTTTTTTATATAATTATATAGCCCCTTAAAACATACTATAGCCGTATATCAAGAAAATAAACTTTTATTTATTTTTTTTCCAATTTTCTTGAAAATATGAGTCAAGAGAAAAACCGTTAATAAATATGTAATTTTGGAAACTATTGCTTATTTATATATAACGCATATTTCATAAATTATATGTTTTTCCCCTAAAACACTATATTTATTATTACATTTCTAGATTCTAGGCAAATCGTCAGGAAATTTAATGTAAAAGTCTATTTTAGCAATTTTCATAAGTTTAAAAGTACAAGCAAATTAATTTTTTAATACGTATTTTTACATGTCAAATATTACTTAAATGTGTCAAGTACAATTACAGTTACATAAAAATGGACGTACAACACTTGGGTATCGGAAAATTTGAACTTCTAACACACTGTATATTTGAATGTTTTTGTTACTATATGCATATGTATGTAATATATATTTATCAAAGGTTGTTTAAAAATATAATATAATGATTTTTTAAATAGGATTTATTTGATTCTTTTTAAAGTTACATCAAGCGGTTCTTTTTATCATTTTATTTTATAGAATAAAAAAATAAGAACATACATTTCAAATTAAATAAAAGTAATAAACTGTTATTTGATAATAAAGCTTCAAGCGAAACTTCTATTTTAATGGATAGTTTATCTCAGAATTATCAGGTGTTTATTTAATAATATTTGCTTATAATGCTTTTTTGTGCACGGTATGTAAGCATGATGACATATATCACATATATAAGATATATCAGATCTAAAAAATATCCATAATAGGTAAACCTAAAGCTATATCTCTCAGAGCAACCTTACAGATAAAGTCTATTTTTAGCTTTTTTGTTTGGTACATTTTTTTCAAAATTGTAAGTAGTGCTTTAAATTAATTGCTTTGCTTTATAAGAAAACAAGCTTTAATTATCCTAGTGCGTTTAGATTTTTTTTTCTACAAAAATATATTCTTAGTTCTAACATATCCTATGTATAAAATCATCATACTTACCATTTTTTTTTTCTTTTTTAGAAGAAGAGATTCAGCCTTTGCAAGTAATACTTTTTGAAAAAAATCTTTTAACATGCTTCCAATGTAAACGTGTCTACAAGCATAAACATACCTTAACACGTCACTTACGCTACGAATGCAATAAGAAACCAATGTTTTCGTGTATTTACTGCGATTATGCCGCCAAACGTAAATACATTTTACTGGATCACGTAAAACTGAACCACGGAGATGATTTTGTTAATTTTAAGCAGTATATTTATAAGAATTTATATCCTGATGTAGAAACTGAGCTTAAAAATGAATCTAATTTAGTTCTCTAAGTTATTTTAGGCTGCCAAAAATAGTTTAATTAGGGTAATAAAGATGAAATTTGAGAGAAATTAATCCATCTCGGAATACTTGTGCATCCCCATATTTAAGTACTAATAAGATATATTGTATTGTATAACTTATTGTATAAATTGTGTTTATTTATAGCATGTGTGTATCTAGTCGATTTTATTCTATTCTAGTCAAAGATTGCAGTATTGGAAAATAAATTTATTTAGATCTGACTGTTTTTTTTTTATTGATAGTAGAAATTGATTCCTTGTAATCAAATATTAGATCAAAGTGGCTAATTTTTTACCTAGGAAGTTGAAACCTGTTGAGTCCTAAAAACGACCTTATTGTAGAAACATAAAGTTTAAAGGAGCTAGTTGACTCTTCAAAGTAACTTAATGAAGTAAGAACACTTTATTCTTGGAACACCACTTTTTTTTATTTAAAGCAAAGTATACTAAATTTATTCTACTCCAAAATTCTTTAGCAATTTGAGTCATTTTTGGATATCCTTTTATTAAAGTTGAAATTTTTGTTTTTAGATTTAATCAGATGGCGGTGCCAAAACTGTAACAAATCCTATAAAAATAAGGCGCATCTAAAAAGGCATTTTGAGTTCGAGTGTAACGTAGAACCAAAATACCAATGCACCAAATGCGGAGTCAGATTTAAGCACAAACACAGTTTACAGAGGCATTTGGAACGAAAGAGCTTGTGTATTGCACATACTTATAAAAATAATCAATATAGAGTATGTAATAGTTATTACTAAGATAATTTGTATGGTTTATTATTAGAAGAAGTGTGTGTGTTTTTTTTTAACTTATTTTACTACAGGGTATTAAAATTTTATTATTAAGAGTGTCTCATAAATCATAGTCCAAAGTGAGCAAGGCCATAAAGGAGGTCAGTTTTAATTCATTAATAGCTGCAAGAGAAACAGTTAATAATGAATATTGATAAAATCAAATTATTGCAGGTGTACTAAAAATTATCATGTATTCAGAGAAATTATGCAATTTTATGGAAACCTCTGATAAAAGTTCTTAAATAATATTCATGTATTCTTATAGATCAAAGTATTAAATTGGAAAAACATGTGAACAGTATAAATTTAAAAATTTGTAGATTTCAAAAATGTTATACCTAACCATATTTCAATAATGTCAATCAGTCGGTAGCAACCAACGCTGATAATTTTGACAAATCATATTGATAATCAATTAAATAACAAATAAATCTTAGGTTCACTTTTTACGCACTAGTGCTTATAAGTCCTGATGAGTGTAATATGTATACTAAATACGTAACTACTTTACACACGGTAGTAGCAAAAAGATTTTTTTTTTAGAAATTACTTTCCCTGTGGTTTCTTCAGTTTATACTGTTTTATAGGACACCTCTTAATTGATTGTAAAAATCCATTTAGCACTTAAGGAAACTTTAAATAAAATTGTGATGTTCGTATTACTTCAATAGAAGGGAAGTAGATGAACATTTATCTTCACAGATCTGGGAACTTAAGTGTATATTATAAATAGTAATATTAGCCAAAAAACTAATAAAGTAAACCAAAGATTAGTTAAACAAGTCTTTTTTTCAATATTTTCCTACGTTTACATATAATACTTTAAATTGAATATAAAAAAAACATCTTTTTTAGGTCTAGATCCCAGTCGGAAAACATGTCATCAGTGCGGCAAGTCATATAAAAACCTGGCTACATTAGCATTTCATATACAATATGACTGCAAAAACGAAAGGACTTACCGTTGTATATTTTGTGAAAAGTGTTATAAACGTTCCTATGATGTCAAATGTCACGTTCGTTCTAAACATAGACAGTTTTTTAACGCCGATGAACGGCAGTACGAAAAAATTTATAAAGCAAATAATGATTTATTGTAAAATACTAAAAGTTTTATGAATTGAAAATTAAATAAATTATTTATTTTATATATTTTTATAAGGAATGTCTTTCTTATTTTTTTTTATAGAAATTTTTTTACAGTGAACCTTTCTAAAGACACATTTCTACTCGAAATTATTATTCTCTGATCACATTTAGTCATCTATAAGTCAGATTTACTTTTGAAAGGATTTCCTTTACTCTTTTATCTTAGAAATTGAGCTATTTTATCGAATAGCGTTAAACATTTTATGTTTTTTATTCTCTCGTTTGTTTTCTCTATTTTTAAGGCTACAACAGGATATACTTATATCCATATCTTTCTTGAGTTTTTTAGTTACCAGTGAACATCATAAAAGTTGTTGAAAACTCTGCTCCTGATTTGCCTGTATAATTTTATTTAAATATTAAATAGTACTTTGGTATATTTAATTTTGGTATCCGTCTTCCTTTGTATTTGTCTTATTGTAAATATTTACCATTCATACTTAAAAATATCTCATAGTATTTGCTTAAAATTTACTTCATTACCTAAAATTTCTCCCTGTTTTCTAAGGTATCATTCTTGATTAAGCCCGTTACCCTTGCTTCTAAGATTCTTACCCTAACATTATTTTGTTTTTAGGTTTATTCTTATGCCTAACATGTCAAAAATCATTTAACTATAAAAGAAACTTACTCCGGCACCAAAAGTTTCAATGCAAAAAGTTAAAAACGTTTATGTGTCCATACTGTAATTATTCTGCATACTACAAGCACAACTTAAAGTACCATGTTTTTAAAATACACAAAGACTTTAATTATTTTACCTAAAAGTTTTTTTTTCGTTATTAAATAAAATAGTATACCTATACTAGTCTAACATAATACCTAATTAAAACAACATGTGGTTTAATTTAAAAAATCATTTTAAGGTAATGATGACCAAGAAGGCAAGCATAAGACACCTGTCAAAAAGGCTTTACGAAGCAATAAAGCAATAAGCATTCCCAACGAAGACTTTCACTTATTTCTAGCAGCATTTTTAAAATGTAAGTAATACTCGTAATATTATCTCGAAGCATAATGAATTTTAAATAATTTTAGTTAAAAATTCTATAAATAACCAGTTTAAGCTCCTAAATAATAAAATAGACCGTATTGAAGGTTATATGCTTACAAACACTCAAACTGAACCATCTTCATCGGGTGTATTAAAAAATGATATTTTTCCCCTGACTACTATTGACGAAACTTACAAATTTGAGAATAATTTAAACAATGAAGAGTATAAAAAGAAATCGATAACACTCATGAAGCGGTATATTGGTACGGGGCAAAAGTGGAAACAGGCTTCATATAGGCTGAGTTCGTTTATGTTTACCAAGTAAGTAAATTGATATTGAATAGTTTTTTTTTAATATTAATGTAAAGTAATATAAGTATATTTTAAATATCGAAAATATTTCCTAAATTGTTTCCAAGAGACAGATTTTTATAGTCTGATACTTATTTAATATACCAAACCTTAATACAATTTATGGATTGTAAATTTAGTGCTCTAATTTTTTTAATTTTATATATAATATGTTCTAACTATGTTCCATATTATTATTATTTATAGTATTAATATAAATGTTTCTAAATATGTAATATTTTTAATAAAATAAGTAAATTATAAAATTTCATATTCCAGGCATAACTTAAATGGATATTATTCTCCCTGTTTTATTTAAATTAATACAGATATATCAGAAGGGTAATGCTAAAATAAAAATATTTTTAAGCATTACCTCCCATGTTTGCTTGCATTAGCAGATGGTATTAATGGTAACTAGTTTGTGATTTTTTTTTGTTATTTTTCAAGGTTAAAATAAACTGATTTTCCATAGAAAAATTCATTTATTCTCCAACGTGAGTGGAACTCAAAGTCACTATTAATGTCTAAATTTGTAATAGTCTGATTACCAACAATTTTTTTGTTTACTTAGTATTTTAATTTTTGATTTAATTTTAGAGAACTACTTACTCTATTTTCCTGGACTGGAAAAAGCAAAACATCTGATTCCAAAGAATCATTTGGTAGATTAGTTAATATTTTAGGTAAGTTATCTCTCTACGAAGATTACTAAAACTAACTTTGCCTGAAAACTGACTTTTGGGTAACTAATTTTCTTTAAAAATTACTCATTTACACTAAAATTATTGATTTTAGACGTATTTTTTACGGTTGTAAGTTTATCCGACCCGACTTTCTCACATGTACAAAAAGAGGAGTTTTTCAAAGATGGAATTTTAAAACACAGCAAAACGAGACTAAATGCTGCAAGGAAAAAAGGTGCAAATATTACTTTGAAAAAATAATTTTCTTTATTTAAACGTACAAATTTATTTTAGGTGCCAGAGATTCTAACGAGATGAGCCAAGATAATATTTTTATGATGACTACTTCCGATCCCCAATTTATAGACATTGAAGAGCGGGTAGAAGGGGAGGCTGACGTCCCTTTTGAGATAAAAACTGAAGATTATAATATTTAAACTTAGGCTATCGAAAATTTTAAATCGAGGAACAAAATTGCTTAGCCACTTTTATAGACGGGCAATTTAGTCCTAATCTCTCTAGCCTTTTTTATGTAAAATTGCTAGTTAAGTTTTATATACATATATAGCTGTTTTTATGCTTAGATATTTTGATGCGGTCGCAAAAGACTTTGAGTAATAGTATTAGTATGTTACAAACTGTAAATAATATTGTTTAATGTAATTGTTTTATTTAGTAAATTCAGCTTCATTTATGCCTTAATGATTATTTAGTTTGTTTATTACTTAAAATTCTATGGTCATTTTGGTTGTGACTATTAGAAAAAATTATCCTGAAGACAAATTTAGTGTATGTCCTCTTTTGACAAATTGGTAAACGATAATGGTGAAAAAATATTGGCAGCTTTGCAATGACATTAAGTTAAGATCGTATGTACTTTACATAGCATTTCAACTGCTTTATTTTAAATATGATATTTAAAAATTCTTAACTAATAATGGTTTTCTTTATTATAGTCCTTAGAGTAAAACAGCATTTACTTTTATAATAGTTTTTCAATTATTAATTTTTTATTAAAAATGTTATAGTAATAAATAACGGCATTAACATTTTTTGAAAATTTAGTGGAAGTAGAAACTAATTTCTTTTTCGAATTAACCATAAGTATCTATCTCTTTTCACAATTTAATATTTGCGTAATGATGTTGGTAACATATCGTGCCTGACGTTCATATTGAACGTTAAGGACTGACGTTCATATAGAAAATCAGAGGTTTTTTTAATAGAAAGTATATCCGAAAGATCAGTCGATTATTTACAAGATTTTAAGTTATTTGGTCATTAATGGGAAGGTTGAGTGAAGCCACCTTAGCATATGATTTATAACTCTATTTTTTCAATTGATTAAATAATTTAAAAAATATAAAATTTAAAAAAGTTGTTGGATCTTGAATCGTAAAAAAAAACGTAACGCTTTTCTTAGTTTACTAGATTATGATTATAGGTACGGAAATATAAAAAACCTAATAAATATACCAAAATACGTATCTGTGATGTGTGTCTTGTAGTCTCAAAAGACACTGAGAATGTAAAATTGTGATGAATAATATAAAATTGTTTATTTATTTTAAAACTAGTAAACTTTTTTAAAAGTTTATTAGTTTTTTCTTCTTTTTCTTCTCTGTTTTATGAACTCTGTGAAGAGAATTTTTTAACAAAATGGTAATTTCATTGTTTAAACCAACAATTTTCAAATTTTCTGATTTTATATTCAATTAAATATTTATACGGTTAAAAAAACTGTGCTTTGCAATTTATAAATAACTGAAAAAAATCGAAAAATGCAAATCTATACATGCAGTATTATCGTATGTAATGCATCAGATAATAATCTGGAAAATTTTTTTTTTAATTGTAAATATATAATTTTGAATATCGTTTAATTTTTTATACAAGTCAACCAACCATTATATTTTAGCCCCATGGCAGAAAGTATATTAATGCAAGTTAACTATTACATGATATGTACTTAATATCCATGCGGTTTATCTTTGCACGCTTTTCGCAAGCCAGAATCGACATTTAGAGGGTTGATTATCTAAGGAATGTGATTATCTTCTACTTATGTAATTAAAAAAGTTTGATTGCCTTGCGGATAAGTGATTCGCTGTTTAAAATTGGATTTTGAAAAAATTACCAGTCAAAATAGGGACGTTTTCTAAAGCCTATTAGATTTTTTTAATATGGAATGAAATATAGTAATGATTTTATTTTAATTAAGAATAACACACTCGGTAATAATAAATGGTGTGTATTACAGTGTTTTAACTATACACGTGGTATTTTCTAGTTTAATAATTAAACTTTTGCAGCTTTTAAATGGGAGATTTTATTAGTAGGTTGGTAGTAACTTTAAGTACCTTAAAAAAAAGGAACATAAATCCTTAGTAAAGCTATCCACGACTTAGAGGTATCTATGAAGTGTTCTGTATAGCCGCCAACACAAAAAACTAACCGTTAAAATTGAACAGCTCAACTGTACAATTTGAAAATCATAGGCGAAGAGAGAACAACATACCTTACCTTCACCGTACAATACTACACCGATTCCCCTTTTAAACTTGTAACTTAGACTCGTTTATTGGAATTGACTTTGATTTTCGCACACGCGATCTGAGTTTACCGGACTTGTATACTAATCTGTACATTAATTCCTGTGAACCTACATATCTGCCAAAACTTTAACGCTGAGAGGGAGCGAACTAGATTATGTACTACGGCTTTCGTAACCAAAACTTTTGATTCATACTTTTTTAATTATTACGAGGTTTTTTGTATCCTGCTCTCTATTTTTCCCACTTCTCTCTTTCAATACCAAGTTGGTTGATGATAAATAGCAATCAATAGGTTAAAATTAAAAAACGCAACGTTTGTGTGGGTTTGGGGTATGACTTAGAATCAGATCGGCCTTAGACAGAGCTAGCAAAAAGCTTAAATGAAACAGAGAATGAGATAAACAAGGATATAGGCAAGTAAACCCTTGAGATATCGTAGCCACTAAAGGTAATGGCGGTTGAGCTTATTAAGGTCGGTATAAATCTCGATTAGCGCGTCATATATTTAATTTTCTCATAAGAAGCAATACGTTTGCATATACGAGCATTCATCTGATTATCCAGATCTGGAGTTGTTTTTTCTAGAATACTTGCTCTTGGTCCAGAACATTTAAATAATACAAATAGTAGTAAGAGTCAAATCTTCAATTATTTAGTTTTTATCCACGAGGGGGCATATCACTTAAATTAGTTAGTTGCAGTGATTGCAAGCTTGAAAATGTTTACAGAGGGAAGTCAAAAATATTTCTTTTTTAATTTTGTGAAATCCTTTAGTAGATCATTTACCTTGTTCAGGTAAATAAACAGGTAAGATCAATTTTACGGCTAAGCTATGGCACTTTTAATTAAACATTACAGTATACGCACACTTTATTAAAAGACGACTGTTCAATCGCATGATATCCACTTATATATAAAAATAGTTTGTATTATCCAATATTTATATAAGTCTCTAATGATTGTACTTTTATATTTTAGCATATTCTTGCGACATATGTCATAAAAGGTTCAGTCGATTAAATAGCCTACATTCGCATCAAAATTATACATGCGCATTGGCTAAGAGAAAGTACCGATTTTCGTGCCCCCACGATGGATGCTGTTATCAAACTAATTTAAAATTTAACTTTAACAGACATTTGGGTACCGGCCATAAAACTTTGGACATGTATCGGAATTTGCTTTAATAAGTGCTAAAATTCCTCACTGGTATTGTTATTTTCATATTTCTTGTTTGAGTAATAAAAAATTAACTTTTTGGTATCCTGAAAACCTTACTTTCTTATTATTTCTTTTTCTAGGTTTGTAAGCATGACTATTTTTAATTTATATTCAGCAGGTATTTTAATTTGTTTTTTATTTGACATGTGGTGTCTTTTTTACATTTTGCGTATTAACTCATTATAATATTTAAAATTTACGCAGATTATGTAATATTTTCTACATGCTGCTTATTACCATTATTTTTAAAACAAATTTAATTTAAATATAGAAATTACAAATTTAAAAAAAAACAACAAAGCAGATATAAGAAAATAGCAAGGACGTTCATTGATTAAAAATATATATAAATGCATTTCTTTACTTTACAAAAATTAAATGTAAATAAATCTGAAATAATAATGCCTACTATTGATAAACTGACTCAATCAGATTTTATCTATTTTAGAAAGGTTCAAGTGTTCCAACTGTCCAAAGGATTACAAACATCGGGGACACCTTCAGAACCATATTAGACATGAATGTGGAAAAGAACCCTTACTTTCTTGCCCTTATTGTGCAGTCAAATATTATCATAAATACCATGTAAAATGTCATATAAAAAGGAAACATGGCATTGACGTCTAGGAAACACACATGACTTTATTGAGATTCTTCAAATGGTTTGACTAACCTGTGATTATGTTTATTGTTAGTAATTGTTAACCACTTAACACTTAGCATTCTTCCTTTAGTAGTGTTTATAGCCCTTTTTCAGTAGACATCATTTTTTTCGATAGTACACATTGCTGTACACCTAGAGAAATCGTATTAAAGGACTCACTATCAGATCAAAGTATCTCTATGCTTTAACTCTTTTAGATGATCAAAATAGTTGTAAATATATTATTTATCTATTTTGCTATTATGGATTATTGCAACAGCAGAAGAATCGTTTAATCTATTAAACTAACTTTTTTCAATTATTTTTATATTTTAGCTATTTTACATGTTGTTTAACAATTTGTTGTTTTTACAGTACATCAAGCAATAATAATATATTTTTTTTTTGATAAAATATATTTTAACTGATATATTAATTAATAAATAATATCCGTATATTTATAAAATTGTTTGTATTTTTATTCTCAATTCCTGTAAAATCTCATTAAAAAAAAGCCAATATTTATAAATATACTCAGTATGTCAATAAAGTCAGTATGTAGTATGTATATCAGTATGTATGTCAGTAGGCTGACAAGATTTGTACATGTAGAAAACGTGGAAAAAAATCATTGAATTTTTTGAAAATATTTATTATACATTAGTCATTAAAATTATTATCGAGAAAGCTTAAGGCCTCTATATGCTTTCTTTAATTTTAAATAGAATTTGTATCTAAATTTGTTGATGAATCTGTGGTGGTAAAATACTGTATTATATAGTTATTGTTAAAATAGTTTAGATACCATATTTTCTAATAATATATAAAAATCATTATTTATTTTTTTTTACCTTTTTTAGATAGCGAGATAAGATTTAAATGTTCCACCTGCAACAAGACCTACAAGCACTCTAAAAGCTTACGAGGCCACTTGAAGTTTGAATGTATGAAAAATCCAAATTTTAGTTGTTACATTTGCGGTCTTAGGTTTTATTACAGATACCACCTTAACCTGCATTTTCGAAGAAAGCATGTGCAGGAGAACCTGTTTAAAAATGTCGGGTTTGATCGTATATATTAGGTTTTAAATACTTGTTTCGGTCAAATATAATACTAAAGAAGTACATTTTTGTTATTGAATTCCTCTAGCATTAACATTCTGGCACCTAGAGGAGTGTAAGAGACATGTATTTTTGAGCTTATTTTTTTAGACGTTTTCTACAAAAGTTATTAATAAGTTTGTCTTTTTTTATCCTTCTTAGATAATAGATCAGAAATAAAAATCAGGAAGAGTTTAATTTTAGTATACTCAACAAGTTTTTCAATTTATTTTTAAATAAAGTATTGAAAAATCAGTATGAAAATGTATTAGTTTTTTTTTCTATAACTTTTATGTGGTAACTTATATGAACATTTAATATATTAAAAGACTTATTACGTAATTTCTAGATGATTTAGGAAGATACACATGTGATATATGCAATCGACCATACGTATATAAAAAGAATCTTAGAGCACACCAGAAATATGAATGTGGAAAACCACCAGCATACTTTTGTGACATCTGTGAAAAAGGTTTTAAGAAAAAATATCATTTAAATAGGCACAAGCTAGTTCATTTTTAATTTTATTATTCCTGCGTTTTGATTATTGTAAATTGTAACATATCAAGCAATAAATTTGCATTCGTTAAAGTTGTGTAAAACAGAAAAATAATTGATTGAAAAAATATATATTTTTTTAAATTATGGGATTTTTTATTACTATTTATTAATATTTGAGTGTTACAAATACTAAGAACAAACTCATAGTATTTTTAAACGTATCCTGCGGATTATACCAGTGCCCTGTACATTGTACAAATATTATTGGAATACACATTTCTTATTAAATTAAAATGCAAGAGGTTTACGTAATCTGCAAATAGACACCCTGGTAGTTGGATAGGGGGTGATTCCTGTCAGACGTCCAGAGTAGTGTGGGGTTGGATTTTGCCATGGCACGTCCCACTAAAACGCCCACAGTCATTTCTCCGGAGATCCTGGGAAATTAGGGCAAATAAGTAATATATCATTTGTTTATTTATTACGTAAAAACAGTTTTACGGAGGTAAACTTAAATGTAAGTTACAATAATAAAAATATTAATATTTCCTTATTACGAACTTAAAATCTATAGAAACATATAAAATTTAAGTAACAGTAACAATAACCTAATTTAACAAAAAGTGTATGCTTAAAAATTAGGAATAATTACACCTTCTTAGATCCTAGTCTAGCAAAGAAGTCCGCTTCCTCGTTTTCAGGATGGTCCAGAGCGCCCAGACGAGCTAAATCTTGCAGCCCACCTTTACCGGTTCCAAAAAAAGGACCTTCATAGTCAACTCAAACATTTCGAAGAATTCAAATTTTCAGAGATTAAACAAACAAAATTACCACATGAAATTAGCATCAAAAAATTATTAGAAAATTTTTTCAAGTTTCATGCAAATGCAAAAAAAAATTAAAATTACTCAAAAATGCCTCAAAAAAATTTCGTTGCAGCAAATGGCCTGAGGAGAAAAAATTAGTTGAAAATATGCCTTTTCTAAAATTTGTTGATTTTTAATTTCATCACTAACAAAATATTTTTTTTTAGATAGATTCGTTTGTTTTAAATGCCAAAGAACTTATAGGAAAAATGGCACGCTAAGAAGGCATTTAAAGTACGAATGCGGAAAAGCTCCTCAATTCAAATGTTTATTGTGCCAAAAGGCATTCCACCAAAAGTGTAATTTGCGATCACATTACGAAAGTTGTTCTAAAAGACATTATTTAGGTGGTCAACGATTATATTAGCCGCAATTTCTGAATAAATAAAACTATGAAAAATATATGTATTTTTTAAATATACCGACCTAAAATTAATAAAACATTGAATTTGAATTCTATATTATTCAAAAAATTTTTTAGGACTTCTTTGCACCAATTGTGGAAAACGATACAAAAACCGGAATTCCTTAGATTGCCATAAAAGGTTTGATTGCGGCAAAGAGAAAAAATTCAAATGTGATGTTTGTGATTATTCAACCAAGCGGGTACATGCACTAAAGAAACATATGAAGTCCAGGCATGATATGTAATCCTTAAGGACAAGATATGAACGATGATTTTGTTAAGTTTTATAAAGTGTTTATAGTAGCTTTATTTATTTTGGAATTGCTTTAAAAGTAAAACTTATATTGTACGTATTTTTTTTTTCATATAATAACCTTCATACCGATTACTTTTAACTGCATAGTGATATACTTATTAGACTTCAATGATACAGTGGATCCGATTTACGATATTTTACCAAATGCATGGTATTTTGATAAAAAACCGTATAAATAGAGGTCGCACTTTTCACCCCTTTGAATAAGAGCCATATCAAAGTTTTCTTTCTGGCATTTTTACGTGTTCACTTAAACTTATTTTCTCTGTTTTTTTTTTATAAAGCTTATTCCAAGAAGAGCTGTATTAGCGTAAGCTACATTTTTTAAATAATCTTGTTCACAGTGTAATAAATAAATGTGTAAATAATGTTCACACTACCTCAATTTAGATTTTGATAAATATGCAGGATATCTATTTAGATCTGAAAATTTCGCAGTTAACTCCTACGTTCTTCCTATCCAGTGGCAAATTCTTATCTAACTGAAATGCTTAAAGAAAACTTGGAAAAAGAACTAAGTACTTCAAAAAATTTCATTCTTTGAGTTAAAGATTCCGAATAAGCTCATAGGGGTTCTTGTACTATGATAGCAAAATATCTCATTGATCTTTGCTGGATGTGACCTGCACAGTTTATCAAAATTAATAAACGCAATTATTAGTGCAATCAGGAGTTCGAGTGGGTTAAGCCTGAGCAATTGAATAATTTTGGTGCAAAAATATAAACTACTAATTTTATTTTAAGACAGTAATTATATATATTATCTTAATTTTAGATATATCGAACTTAGATTTTGAAGCTATAACGCGTAATGTTTTTAGAATCTAAACCATTCCAATGTCAGCTATGCAATAAGAGATTTTCTGAAAAATATTGCCTTACTCGTCATTTAAATAATTGTCATGAGTCCAACCGGGAATTAATATTTTGTAAATTGTGTCCTTACACCACTAAAAGAAAGGATAATATGAAGAGGCATACTTTGGCTGTTCACCCTTAGATAGTATCGCCGATACTACCTTTTAGCTAGTTAAGTTACGTTTTTATCTTTTTTTTGTTATAAAATATTGTTTTTTTAATATATTTGTGAATGCTTTACCTGATTATGCATTGATTATTATTTTTTAAAGTTCTATGATCTCATATTGTATTTAATTTAGTGACCTAAAGACTAATAATTTTTTAGGTGCTACCTTTTTCATGTTTCCAATACAAAAGGACAAACTAAAAAGCTCATTAAATAGACAAATGGAATGCTTTAAAAATAAGATATTTTAGTGTTCAGTTTGTTAAAAAAATTTTAAAGATGTTTTTATTTAAGTACATAAGAAAGGTACTGCATTAATATAAAAAAATTTCAGATGAATCATAATAAAACTTTAACAAGACAAAACTGTATATATGTCAATCAAAATATAGTTAGATTTTTTTAATCATTACCCGATATAGACATACTTTAGTCTATTTTCTTCTTTAATGACTACTTCAATTTGATCAAAAACCTAACTACCCAATTTGCTTTCTGGATTATCTCTAGGCCACATAGAAAAAATACATCCTTGACATTAATGTTGCCGCATAATAGTTTTAATCCCAAATTTATTCCTGATGGTACACGCAAATTCTTTAGACGCTTAAATGCTTAGATGTAGACAGACACATTTCAACCTTCCTTACCATTACAGTTGGAGTAAAATATTTTTTTTCCATGTTCAATAATAGCATGCTTAAAAACATTATATTAGACACTGCTTTAATAAGTACTTTATCCGCAAACAAAACCGATTCTCTTCTTCTCTGAAGCATTGGGTTTTAAACCTAGGATAATCTATGCGACATTCGTTAAAACAAGGGAGGTCTCCTTAGAAACCCTTTAGATTCTCTCTCTCTCTCTCTCTCGTTCTTCGTCATGGTCTAAGATTTTACTGATGTTATTGTCTGACGTGATAATAGCACCTAGGTATTACAATTCATAGACTCCTTCGAAGTTGTAGATCTCAGTTCTTGATGTGGTCATGTACTTGGTTGTACTCTCATTAATTTTTAGGACTACATTTTCCGCCACAGATTGATTTGTTAAAAGTTAATTTTTAACGTTCACAGTTGAGGGTATCGATTTTTTGTTTTTGCTCTCTCGTTACCTTCTTTGAAGCTCTATTAGTAAAAAGGTGTAAAGCTTCCCTCTGATCAGTACTGCGTTAACAGAGCCTTCGCTACGCCATACGCTTGATAAAATTGATAAAGAGTTGATGAAGGACTTATCATATTCATAGAATTTCTCGATTAATTGACGAATTATGATGATCGCTTTTTTCTCAACCTACGTTGATAGTCATCTTGGTGACCCTCTACGTAGGAAGTTAATCTTTCGAGTAGTACAAGGGACCAAACCTTATATTTAGTATTTATTAATGATATTACTTGGTTACTTCTCTTCCTTTTAAATCTGGACTAATCTGGAGTATGAGGGTATGGAAGTGTTTAATAAAAACTTCTCCTCCATATTTGAGTCACTCAGCTCTTTGACCAGTAGATCTGTGGCATAGTAAGTGATCTTATCTCTCTCTTATTTTTGGTGTGCATTTAGTAATAATTGGTCGAAGTAACTTCTTCACACCTCTATCACCTTGCTTTTATTTGTTACCAGTCTTGCATTATCTGTATTAAAGAAACATGTCAGTTCTCGGTCTGAAGTCTTGTTTAGGTCTTGTAGAACTTAGTTAGTGGTTGAACTTGCTTTCAGGTCCTCTAATTTTTTTGTTCGTGTATTCCTTTCTTTACTCTAAATGTTTTCCGTGCTGTTGTTGTTGTCCGTTTGTATTGCTCCCTTTTATGTTCATTTGGGTTTTACAGTATCTCTAGTCGGATCATGTTTCTTGCCATTATATTTCTTCGCATATCTTCTTGAACCAAGAGTTCTTTTAGCTCGTTTCCTTTCCACTATCATTTGCGTACTTGCAATTATAGACCTCTTAATGATCGCCCATCTTTTCTCAACATCCTCCTATCTGGATGTTGACTCAGGGTGTGCTTTAAATGTTTCAGTATTAGATGTAGGGTGCTAGACTGTTTTGTTATACTTTTGATACTAGATGTTACTCGTACTTTGGCTTTAACCAAAAAAGTGTCACTATCTGCATCCACACCTTTGACACTTCTTACGTCGATTATATTGCTGCTGTATTTTGCATTAATTGGGACATGGTCAATTTGATTTCTTGTTACCCTATCGTTAAATTGTACTCGTGTTCGATTAGTGTTGAATTGAGTCATAGGTTGTTGGATTAAAGAATTTAAATAAAGTATGATACTGGCAAAGCAAAAAGAGCCTAAAGGTGAAAAGGTAAGTTCTCACTGTTCGCCCTCTATCATTTAATTTTTAGAAAGAACGTATAGCAGCATTATTGGTTAATCTTTATCTACTTTGATAGACATATTTCATAAAGATACTTCTAAAAAACTGGTTACATTGTATTTTTTTGCAATACTGCACCACTTGCAAATGCATTATTGGTGATGGATTAGGATTTTTTAAATTGCTATCTGGCTTCTTCACCTTAATGTCTTTTGCCTTATGATTATTATATCAGATACTCCGGAACAATATTATTAGAAAAATTAAAATTGGTGCTGTAGCTTTCATGATTTAACCATTTTATCATTTTGGTAACTTTTTCATAAAAGGTGCTGTTTGTTCTTGTATTCTAATGTCTCTCACTTTACAAATGATATTTTTATTAAATTATAATTTTTAATTGATTGTGCAAAAGATTGCTTCAGCATGGTTTGATTGACAGTTATTATCGCTTATTTTCACCATAGCAGGGACATTAGAGTCTTATCAGTGGATACCTATAATATCCTTTAGTATAGCCGATATGGCATTTTAAAATAAGAAAAATGGTTCTTGGTCTCATACTTTGGAAGTCAAAAGTGGTCCATTATAAAATGTTATAAAATTATAAAATTCACAGATGTGCATCCCCTCAATTTCAATTTATTTTACTTTTCGATTAAATTTTCTGGTCAAACCGTAAAAAATTTAATACGACGAAAAATGAAGAGAATTAACTTCTCTACAATTTTGGTCTCGTGCAACAAAGCTGTGAAACCTACGCAGACAAAGTTAGAGGGTGCCAAAGTCATTAAAACGTAGGTTTTTTCCACTTTGCGGGTAAAAACATAATGTTTTTTACCGTCGTAAGTTTTTTTAAACCAAAAAACTTTTTTGGTTTAACAAAACTTGATGACACTCATTATTTTGTACAATTCAAATTCACAAAGGCTCCAGTATGACAAATACAGTGTCAATGTTAGAGGGTACCAAATTCATTCAAATTCAGTTTATGAGCATTGCTTATTGGAATGTCTTACTAAAATTTTTAATTGAAGAAAAGTTTCATAAATTAAATCAGTTGTCAATTGACAATGTAGGTACGGCTTTTCATCCACATCTGCAAAAACCAGATATCACTGTATGTTTATGCAATTAATGATTTTAATGTAGCTTTAAGGTAAGGAATTAAAAAAATTACTTCTTGAAGTATACGTTAAACATGAATCAAGATTCGATGTTTATGCGTTTGAAGGTAAATTTGTTAAATAAATTAAACGTAAATCATATTATGCGTCTTCAATAAGTGAATTCTGTATTAGTTCTAAAATATGTGAATATTAGACAGGTTTGAGTTTTGAAAATTAAATGCAAATATTGGTTTGCTGGAAAAAATCGGAAAGGATAGTAAGTGGTTTTAACTCAATCGTAATTAAATGTCAGTTGCTAAGAGTAATGATTATTGGAACAGTTTAATAATAATAAAAAATGTTTGAAGTGCAGTAAATGTTCTTAATGTCAGTATGACAATATCTAATATAATACACCTTTGTTCCAATAGACCAAAATTATAAAGAATTTAATTCTCTTCATTTGTTATCCTGTAAAATTTTCTGCGAGACTCATGGTTTGGCCAAAAAATTGAATCAAAATAATTTTTGGATCTTTAAAATAGAAGGGGGAGCGATATACATCTGTGAAATTAAACTTTTCTAATAGACCGCTAACAACTCCCAAAATATGAGACCAGGGACCATTTTTTCCAATGTATTGCCCCAATGTATTTGATGCTATATTGACTGTACTACTTAGGCTTTTCTCATTTACTGCATTTGAACCTAAAAATCTGTCTTAGATAAAATCTTTTGATAATAGATAGCATGCACTTATATAATGCAAATTACATATATAGATTAGGTTATCAGGACCACTAAAAACATTAGACAATTTTCACAATCGCTATCTAATGTTCAATTTACTTTTAGAGGCGAAAAGAAAATATGCATGTCTCCTCTGCCCTTCAAAATTTTCGGATAAATCTAATCTAACTAGACATCAAAAACAACATAACAATTATGGATATTGGCAATATTGCCCGTACTGCCCTTATAACACAATCAGGAAGGATAACTTCAAAAGGCATATGCTATTCGTTCACAAAATTAACAGTTAAATAAATAATTATGTAAAAAATGTGCTTTTATTTTTTATTAATTATAGAATGAAGATAAGTTTTGTTTAAATATTGACATGTGTGAATATATTAATTTTTTAATAATTTTAGTGCTCAATGGTAATAGCCCTTTTGCATGTACACTCTGTCAAAAACGATTTGGTACTAATTCCAACCTGAAAAGACATATGAGTCATATCCATTTTAGAGAACAAGCAGAGATTTTACACTGTTATAAGTGTAACTATAAAACATCAAGGAAAGATAATTTAAAGGCCCATTCTATTTACTGCAAAAAAATTAAATCATATTCTATTTATTTCAACTCTGCTTAATATTGATCATTTCGAATTCTGCTTGTTTGTTAATTTACTCATTGAATTTACGTTAAGTTTCTAGTAAGCTGTCATGATCTCTGTTCAGTCTGAACCACACATTTTTCCTCATTTTTAATTTTATATAACTAAAGAATTTTCTTTAATATATAATAACTACTTGAAAATAGCTTTTATTTTTAACAGTAGATCATAAGAGGCTGCCGGGTTGTTTTGTTTCCGATAAGCCTTAGTGCAATACATTAGAATATTTAAATTATTCTATTGTAATTTACTAGTAACCGGATCTTTTATTACAGCTGCAAAAAGAAACATAATTTGCCATATCTGTGGTGATAGATTTATATTTATGAAAAATTTACAAAGACACTTGAGAAAGCACGATGATAAAAATAATGATTGGAAACAGTGTCCTTTCTGTCCATATAAAACTATAAGAAAAGACAATTTAAGAAGACACGTGGAAGGGCCCAAGCATTCTGAGATATTTTTGCCTTAAAAATGTAACTTTTTTAATAAATTTATTGATTTTTATAGTTGTTTTTGTTATTTATTACTTTGTAAATAATTCCCTCAGATTGTATATAAATTAACTATTTGCCACCTTTCACGTTATCTACAACAGCGAAATTTTTAGGTAAAAGACTGTTAACAAAAGCTCATCAAAAGCTTAATCCCTTTAGTCACATGTCAAAACCAAGTAATCAAATAAATTTTAATAAAGAATATGATCACTATCCAAATATGGAAGAGATGTTGCACGTTTCCATGGTGGAACATGAAGATTTAGAAAAAAATGAGATTGTTGATATTGACGAGTTGGAGAAGTATCAAGAAGAGATGTATACTAGTGATGATTCTTATACAGTATTTTGTCAACTTTGTAATACTGGATTTAAACATATTTCCTCTCTGAGGTATCATCAGAAGCATAGGGTGTGTCTAAAGCCGAAGAAAGGTAAGACTTCTTGTTTCATTTAAGCTAATTAACTAATTATAAATAATTTTATAGAACCTACTGATCCAAAATGTCCAAAGTGTGAAAAGGTATTTGCTACCTTAACAGGATACCATTACCATGTAAGAAGAAACGTCTGTGAAAATGTCAAAGAGCAAGCTAAGGATCCACAGTGTCCAAAATGTAATAAAAATTTTGCGACAACTCATGGTCTTATGTACCATTTAAAAAGAAATGTGTGTGAGCAAATTGAAAAACCTAAAAAAGAGGAAGATTCATTTAATTGTGAAAAGTGTCAGGCTTCATTTAAGCATAGAGCTTCCTTGGCTTATCATGTTGACCATAGTGTTTGCTCTAAACCTAAAAAAGGTTGGTTATCTCTTAAGTAATATTGTCTTAGAATTATATTAATATTGTGTTAATTTTTTAGAAAAAGTAGAACCAGAGGTGTTTCAGTGTTTAACTTGTGAAAAAGTATTTGCTTCCAATTTATCTTTGGCCTATCATCAATCTCATAATGTGTGTACCAAGGAACCCAAACCTCCAAAAGGTATTTGCAAACAATTTAGGTATGTAATTTTTATTGCTAATAATATTTTTTTTTCAGAGGAAATCGATCCAAAATCCCTACAGTGCGACAAATGCGAAAAAACATTTAGTTCTCTGACATCATTGGGATATCATCAGACTCACAATGTTTGCTTAAAAGCACCGAAGCCTCCAAAAGGTTCGTATTATTATTTTAAATTTAGTTTAATTTTGTGTCATTTCGTAATTTTATAGATCCTCAAGAAGAAGAAAAGGAATGTCACTTGTGCAATACTATATTTAAGCATCCCAACTCTTTGCGGTATCACTTGGAGCATAACGTTTGCACCAAGGCGAAAATAGGTAGGTCACTTAGAATATAAATACTTATTTTTTAAATTTTTGCTCTATTAAATAGTAAATTTGCTATCATTCGCTTGAGATGCTTCAATTAATTTTTTTGATTGCATTTAAGTGATTTTATTAATTTTAAGTCCTTGGCCTTATTCTATTTTTCTTATTTAGGTATTAATATTTAAATGATTCAAAACAATACTTTTCAGTAAAATTTGGTTTTTTTTAAATATACATAAATGTTAAACGTTTAACGGCCCATAAATGTAGAACATCTTTGTCCATTTTTTTTTCTTTTTTAGACATTTCTTTTCACGATTTCTTGTAGAATGGGGATGAGTTTATGGCTCTAAACTTATTATATATATTGAGATATATATATCTTGAAATATATATATTTCTATAAATACTCATTGGTAAATTTTGTATATATAATTGTCTTAGATCGAATAAATTGGTTTCCTTAAATAAGTCCTTTGAGCTTTTGAATTACATGCTTAATGTGAAAAGTCCAATTAATATTTTGACAATTTCTAGTTATTAAATGATTTCTATTTAAGGAATTGAGGTTTTCAGACTAACTACCAATAGCCCCGTTCTAGAAAGCTTGTCTTTACATTAAGTGAAAGCCTGTTATTTTGGAAACAATTTAAATTATTACCAACATCACTTTCAGCAGTATATAAGATTGCTCAATACAGATTGTGTTATCGTGAGCTACGTATTACCCAAAATAATGGCAACACCGCTTGGTTGCAGCTTGCAGGCGGCGGGATTTTTCGTTTTTATTTTTTGAACCGGGAGTCAGCAGACCTCACTTTGCTGTGTTACTGCACGTTGCATTAATAATTTTTGAGCGTTATTTTTGTGCTTTTTTCACTATGGCTGTTTATACCCCTTCCGAAAGAGTTCAACTAATTAAATGGTTTTATGGAGGCAATTCGGCAGTACAATGTAGAGATTTCTTTTCAGTGACATTTGAGAATAGACCGATTCCTTGTGCAAAAACGGTTTTAAATGGGGTTACAAATTTTGAGACATCTTTTTGTCTTTACGATTGTAAAAAATGCCACACAAAACGTCAAGAACTACCTGTTAAAGTGGTCCAGGATATAGAACGGCGGGAAGAAATGGTTTGCAGTACCCTAGAACTTGATTCGACACGGTCCACTAGAAGTGTTGGAGAGAAACTGGGAATGAGTAATAAAACTGTTGCTCGTATCTGGAAAAAATATGGGTACAAATGTTTCAAGTATTCAAAAACTCAGGAAATATTTCCTGAAGACCAGTGGCGAAGAATGGAATTTTGTGAAACCATGATGGAAAAGGCAAATGAAAACGAATATTTTTTAAAAAATATTTTGTTTTCTGATGAATCTTCTTTTCCAATACATGGCAAACGCAATCCTTCCATTGTTCGTTATTGGTCTCAGGAAAACGAGCACAGAAGTTTTCAGTTTCGTACCCAGTATCCTCAGAAATTGAATGTTTGGGCAGGTATTTTGGGCGACAATGTTATAGGGCCATTTTTTATTGATGGCACTTTAAACGCCCAAAAGTACCTTGAGTTGCTGCAAAACCAAGTTCTTCCTGCCAATCAAATCCTACCTGATGTAGACCTGGGATCGGTTTATTTTCAGAAAGATGGCTGTCCTACTCATAACGCGGCTAGGGTAAAAGAATTTTTAACAAATACTTTTCCTAACCGCCTTATTAGTGGGACTGGCGATATTAAATGGCCTCCTAGATCTCCAGATTTGTCTCCAAATGACTTTTATCTGTGGGGTTACCTTAAGCAGACCATTTGCAAGCATGAATTTAGTAGGCCAACAAATTTAGAGGAGTTGCGAAATAAAATTGTCGAAGGTGCCAATTCCATTTTACCTGAAACTCTTTTGGAGGTGCGAAATAGCTTTTACGATAGGTTAAGTTTTTTTTTAGAGAAAGAAGGCGATTTATTTGAGGCTTTTATTTAAAAAATGATAGTTTGTTAAGTTTGTTTATTAGAGTTTTATTTCTGATATTTTATTATATTTTTATCAGAGATTGATATTTTATTTTTTATTAGAATAACGCTTTAATTTTAATTATGCACAGCATATTAAACATTTTAAGATTACAATTCTATGCGGGTTTTACACATTTGCATGCCTGTAAAACCCGCATTAGAATAAATATTTTAAAAATGCCTAGATTCGTGTAATATTTTGGGACATTTTGTCGCCAAACGACGCAACTCCCACGAAAGTCAGATGTTTACTAATCCCGTCCTCGGGCCGGCCGGGGCGGTGCTCTGTCGCAGGCACTCGTACACGCTCGACGTTACAAAATTTCGCCTCTATGCGGTTTCCTATAAGTAACGAACGAAAACACGATCTCTATATGCAGTATCATCACAATAATTTACAATCTTCCTATTTGAATTTATTTTTTAAAGAGTCTTAATGTATATTATAAAAAGTAGAGGAACTAACACCGTTTCATGTGGAACCCTACAAGTTACTTGATGTTGCCTTGTACTTCATTTGCTTTTACAGACTGATACCGATTGGTTTTTCATACATTTTCCACCAATCTTTTACAAATTTCTCTTATACCATAAGCCTCAAGTTTATTAATTAGGATTTTATGATTTACGGTATCAAATGCTTTTGATAGGTCTGCAAAGTTGCAGAGGGCAGGTTTATATTCATTTAAAGCATTATATAAATCTGAATTAAGCATGAAAATTGCGTCTTCAGTTGATTTTTTGGCCAGGTTTTTCAACCTAAACTTGTTATACATTTTTAAGGAAATGTTACCAATCAAGTCTTTCAAATCTTTCCTATCATTTTGGACAGATTACAAATCAAATAAGCCAATCAAGATAAAAAATATTGCATTAAAATCTTAACCCTGCTTCCAGTGAATAATCAGAAATTCCCAACTACCTCTCTTCTTCAAGTGAGCTTTCACAGGCTTCAGGATAGCAGTCCATCAACATATATTTTACTATGTACTGTTTAAAAATTTTTCTTGTAGTCTTGGGTCTTCTTCTTCTTTTTCTTCCTATTTTTCTTCTTCTTTTTTTTTTTTTACTAACTTACTGACCTTTATTTCAAAAAAACGCTATAACCTTACTGTATTTGATTACATCGCTCTTGCTAAATCAATTTTTAAAATTAGTATCGTTTGACTTTTTATTAATCTATTTGCTTGACATTTCTTATTTATATACTTTACTAGAGTTTTAATTGTAGCTAATGGACAAATCTAAAAATTCTCTTTTACTTTATAACTTTCAGGATTTTCATAGGAAATTTAATCAGTTTAAAATAAAAATCAGTCATTTGTAGCTCAAATGATTTGTAGCAGGCTGTATATTTTATACAGGCTGTTCAAAATACTAAGAGTATTAAAAGGCTAGAAGTATTTTGTGTCTGTCAAATTAATTTTTTAAAAATAATACGACTATTCTTCCTCAATAAAATATCAAACATTTTATTGAATAAACTCTGATAAGATACTCTTTGATGAAGTCGGTGTTTAACGCTAAAAAAATATTGATAATGTATTTTAAAGAAAAAGGTAATGACATGACAACGCCGCTCGATCCCATTTTTAGTGCCACTGATACAAGAAATCGCTACCAGTGACGGCGTCAAAAAATATTTACATGATGAATATTAATTAATAATAGAGTATGCCGTAAATATAAGTAATATTGCCGTTTATGAACTGTTTATATGTTTTTTAATGCACTTCATTAGAGTAATGATGAAGTATTAGGTAGGCCCTAATAAAAAGCACATTTATGAAATTTAAATATTTAATAGGTTTTTTAATAATTCAAGTTTTAGGATACAAATTTTTAACATTTTGCATAATTTTATTGTATTAAGCAAATCTCAGTTTTACATCATTTATTTTATATCACATCAGATATATACATAGGGTGCTGACTTCTTCAAAGTGACAGTATTGCTATGTCGTAAACTAATCTACCTAACGTCTTTATTGAAAATACATAACTATAGATAGTTAGGTATTTTTATATTCAATTTAAAAAAAAAAATTTTTTTTTTTCAGACAACAACAAAACATAAAATTAGTGCTGTTAGTAAAACGATGGACAAAACTCTAGTTTTTTTTTATAGTCTATTATTAGTTAAGTATTTTCAAAAAAATATTTAAATTTAAAAATATATTCTTATTTTACGTACTTCACACACACACACCCATTTACATCACACCAGATATTTCACACACACATTCACATGCAAATTTCTATTTAGGCTTATTTCTAAGATCCCCTATTCTACGTTTATGAAGACGATTTCCCTTTGATGTAATGTTAAGGAAGTATTGGTATTTACTTGTGAAAATATTGGCTTTAATTGCCTTTTTTCCATGCTGGGGCACAAACGGCACATGTTTTTATCATCTTAACAGTTCACAAATACACTCAAATGAGACCTTCTCTCTTTTTTGTAAACACAAGGCTGTTTGACTTTGACACGATGACATTTCGCTTATGCCACATGATTTAGAAGCGTTAGCGTTAAGAATGTTAATAATTTTTCTCTTGGTTTAAAGTTGTTATACATACTCTTAAAATAGGTTATTTTTATGTCTACGCTTTATTTGAAACCAAAATTCAATACAAATAATTTATATTATGTGTAAATATATAGCTGAAATTTTTTCTTTTGGAAATATGTGTAAACTTGTCAACACAGAATTGTTGAATACGTTTGTAGGCAAAACATCCTCTTGTCCCTAAGCACATGTTGAATTCAAACAAAGTTATTGTTTATTGATTCTAGTCTTTCAAGGTTCTTAGTCAAGATATATTCGAAACTGAATTACGAACACTCTTATCTCAATTGCGATAATCATAATGCCTTATCATCTTTAAGGTGGAACATAAAATTATTTCTAGGCTCACATATTTATGGCTTTTCAAATCTCATCGCTCTTTAGGAATAACAATTATCAATTCTTACTGGAGTTTTAGTGGTAATTGATATGACTGCTTAGAAAATTATTAAAAATTGCAATATTTTAACTAATTTTGATCGATTTATATGTATTTAAATATCTATAAGAATTTCTCTTAAAGTTAGGGAAAGTCAGATTTTCAGTTAGTTTGTTGATGTTAGTTTGTATTTTTATCGTAAATGTTATAAAAGCTGAAACGAAGAATCCACATGAAAATGCGAATAATATTAATTGCTAGTCTGCGGATATTAATGTCTATCAGTACCTTTGTAACCATGACTTCTTAGCAAATGAATAATTCTAGGAGACCTTAATCCTAATTCAAGTTTTACAATCTCAGTTTTCTAACTATTTTATTTTCTTCGACTAAATCTTTAAAGAAACTTAACAACAGTTCTCAAATTTTTGGTATGAATCCTCGGTGCTGCTTTGTATGTTAAAAGACGCCTGGCTAGGTTTACTAGGTATTCTTTCCTTCATATTTTATCTTATTTTATGACTTTTAACACTAGAAAACCAGAGTTTCTTAGATACCTTATACTAAAATCTTATTCTTTATAGAAAAAATCGAACCGAAGGTTCTACAATGTGAAAAATGCGAGAAAATATTTAGCGGAGTGCCCGCCTTGGACTATCACCGCAAGAGAAAAGTTTGTGAGCAAGTTAAAACTAGTGTTACTGGTAAGCAAGTTTCTAATCATATTTTCTTTTTCAAAAATTGGTTAAAATGATTCACATCATGATTCACATTATGAACAAATGTTCTTAAAATATATATATATCTTAATTAACTTACTTCAACTATATTTTTTTTATATATTTATGAACAAATGTTCTTAAAATATATATATATCTTAATTAACTTACTTCAACTAGGAATTAAAAAAAAAATTACAAGCATCTTTAATGTTTAATATAACATTTGTTCATATATCAATCAAATACATTCCTTGTAGCTATTTACTATCCCCATTGCTTTACGCTGCAGTCATAAGCGAATGAAATATGCTATAATATGCACTTAGCACAACGCTGCTTACCAATATATTCTCTGTATGAAAATTCTTCTTAGAAAAAATTAGTTTAGAGGAGCCAGCAAAACCTTCAGTACTCAATGAAAAATAAGACGACTGACATTGAACCAAACTCCAACGACCTTTTCTCCAAGCTGTCAAGATCTAAGAGTGGTATCATTTGCAAAAAAAAATAAAATTTGCTAAATCGCTTGTTGGCAGGTCATTGATAATATCAAGATCTACCAAGAAATCATGAATTTTTAAACATTGCAGCTATGTAGTGTATAAATCTGATAACGATAAGTGAGCTCATCGAAATGGATTGCTCTTGATTAAAAAATTGGCATTTTCATTTGTGGAGGTTAATTTTGGCCGCCCTTTCTAACCCGCTGTATCAAGAAGAGTTTTGGTCCAAGGACAAACCCTTGGGGAACTCCTAGTTTTAAAGAACCTTCAATAGAAGTCACTCCTTCTACTCTCACTGTGTGCGCTCACCAAGATATGACTTCAGAAGTTTTATGCTAGCAGGTATAAAATTATAAAACTTTATTTTTTTTGTAAAGGAGATCTTGAGAGACAAAGTCAAAAGCCTCGCTAAGTTCATAGAAATGTGCCATAAAATGTTTTTTAATACGATTTTTACTTAAGCAAGAAGACTGATCACACCAAGAACCCAAGTTGACTAAGCCTCCTCTAAACCCAAGTTGATTGTCATTAAATTTGGTGTCAAAAAAATTGATAATCTTGTGAGCCATACACCTTTCGATTACCTTAGAGAGAATTGATGTTAAAATATTTAGGATTTATACTGGACAGGCTCATATGATTTTGCCTGAATTTTTGGAGATTGTAACAAGGTTATCATTGACGTGTCTTTTAGCACCTTTAAATGCTGTATTGTAAACTGTTTTAAAAGATTTGTATTCTTTTTTATTACCTGGGGCATTGTGAGTTTGCATACATGGCCTAGAAAATGTAGCTAATTCCTCATTTTACACCAGTCCTGGAATAATAGAATAGTCCTTGAATAATAGCAATCTGAAGTTTATCATTAATAATTTCAAGTATTTTTAAATAAAATGTCAAGTGTATGAGACAATTAGATTATAAAAGTTGTTAAAACTCTGTTGTGTAATTGGTCCTAATGTGTCTTTATTTAATATTCATGACGAAATAACGAGGTGCGAGCTACCAACGGACTAAGGTAAGCTTCCCCTCTCAGTAATTCGGATAGAAATGGCAATACAAAATGTGGGAGATCATTTTGCCGAACCCTGTAAAATAATCTAATGAAGTAAATATCGAAAATTCAAACACTAAGAAAAAATAACAGAAAAAGGTCCTTCTTAATAGAGCGTTTGATCACCCCAGTTAATAATAACAACTCAAGATTTATTTGGAATGCTCATAATTAAATTGTCAAGGTCGTTTCCCTCAATTTATAGCTATGACACTTGGATACAGATCAGCAACTCTTTTTATAGTATGCTTCTTGAATTAGGAAGTAAACTAAATTTTGATTTATTGAATAAAAAAATGCATGTTTATTTACGCTTACACTAATTCTATCATGTTGTTCGATCCATCCTCACCCCTTTGCGCGATTTCTATGGGATAGTACTTAAAAGTTCTTTTAAAAATTATTTTCATAAAACCTATTCCCTATTATTTCAGCAGTCATCCTAACGCCCTAAACATTTTGAGGCTCACTTCGTTTTCTAAAGCCTGAAAGGGAATATCCTGTATAGGTTCTGTTGCTCTTGTTGAACCCATATGTATTTTCTTACACCAGTCTCTTTAAATTTCTGGCACAACTTTCACATAGAGCTCGTAGTCAAATTTACAGCTTTTGCAATATCGCGCGTGATCGCTATTCAGTTCACTGTATCAACAGCTCTGTATTATCTGATTCACGATCACGATGTTGCCTTTTCATTTTGACTGTAAGGCACGCATAATTAAAACAAATTCTCACTATAATGGCAGCAAAAATTATACTCTTATTTTTCAGTTCACCAAGTACGCCTTGAAGATTTAATATGAACAAGAATTACTTAAAATGATGAATGTGATAAGGTATATTCAATGAAATGTTCAAAAAATAACAATTTATCCTGGAAACAAATAAACCCCATTAAACTTCTACTTTTCAAGCTGCTAAATATAGTCAAATATATGCCAAAAACACTATATTTTTCTATTATTATTATTCATATTGGTCAAAAAAGGTATACAGGTCCGGCAAACTCAGGTTTTTGATGCGGATTCATATTTACTTACAAGAAATGAATGAAAAAAATTATCACTATAATAGGTTAGTTTCAAAAGGCTAATCAAACGCCTTTTAGTTTAAATAAGTTGCACGGTACTGTTTAAGCCTGAATTCCAATCTATACTAAAACTTACAACTAGGTATGAATTTAAAGACAAAAAAAATTGCAAAAAACCTAATAAGGTATTTCGATACAAATAAATAATAAAAAAAACATAAATCGGAGCGAACAGTGATTAATAAATAATAGTAAAGAAGAGCTTGAGAAAAAAGAAAAGTCTTGAATGCAAATAGAAAAAATAAGACTATACTTTGATAGCGCTGTCAAGGTTTTACATTTACCCAATCAAATGTCTTGCTTCTGATATAAAAAAAAATTATATCCTGGATACTCGAATTTATTGCATTAAACCAATTTGTTCAGTAAGCAGGGTTTTCTTTCGTTTTATTTTGAAGGTCAACAAAGAAGTTTATTAAATAAATATTGCATTTTTTTTCTTTCTAATAGTTCAAAACAAAAAAACGTTCTACATGATTCAAAAATATTCAAACAAGGACCACAAATAATCTTGCAATGATTAAATTGACTCAATACCAAAGATTCACAAAGCAATAATTTATTTTATTTTTTGGAAAAAGTGGCGATTGATGTATATGCGTTTAAGAGAGCCGAATATTCTTTTTTCCGTTTTAGGGTGACCTTATGCTCATGGAAATGCAAATAAGTGTCAATAAACAAATTCAGACTTTCAGCATGTGCGATTATGGAAACTCAAGTAAAGAAACTCAAAAACTTAGTAAATTCGTTGTCAAATAGAATAATAATAAATAGATTTATTGGGATTTATTTTCATTTGACGCTTGGAGGAGATTTGAAATATACTTCGAAGATCATACATAAGTCTGTCAGAATACGATCAATGCTAGTTTCAAGTTCACTCCAGTAAAAAGAATAATAAAGCTGCGGGTCATGGGCATACAGATATGAACAGAACTGTAGAGAATTTATGAGAGATAAGGGGTAAATGGTATACAATGATGGACCTAGTATGCTTCCTTAAAGAAGACCGGTTTCAACCAAGAGAAAATCAGATATTTTTTTCCTGTTAGAGAACTTGCTGAGACCTATTTATCAAATGAGACTATTTAAATTTTTCACGCCGATCTAGTGTAATATTACAAGTAGACTAAAGTGATTTAGCATATCAAATGCTTTAGTGTAATCAAAGAGAATCAGAACACTAACTTGACCATCGTCGACTGATTTAATCAAAGCATATGTAATATCTAGCTTTGCACTTGAGCAATCATATCTAGAGTAAAACCCAGACTGTCTGCAAGAAAGGATAATATATTTGTCGACAAAACTTCTCATTTGTCTTTATACAACTCTTGAATTTTTGATAAAGTTATAAGTATGCTGACAGAACGAAGATGACTTAGGTCTGTGGGTTTTTCGATTTTTGGTAGTGGAATTACATGCGCATGTTGCCACGCTGTAGGCAAACATTTATAATCTGTGTAATATATAAAACAGTATGCGCACAACACAGTTGTAAGAAAGTAGAATTAATTTGGTCCCATCCAACCAATCAACTAAATTCTAACTAATTCCTGGTTTACTATTTGTCCTATAAAATTAAATTGGATCATTACCAAGCAAATAGTTCTTTTAGTGTCCGTAAAAGAATTGGCCTTTTATATACAAAAGAAAACTTGCCATAAACATCCAAAATATATTTAGTCCAAACTATTGTTTTGATCAATTAATCTAAACCATATATTTTAAGTTTGTAATTTCTTTTTTTTCTAGGTCCACCATTTATATGTGACTTGTGCAATACATCATTTGAAATCAAGCAGAGCTGGTACGCCCACGTGAAGAAGCAATCATGCAGAAGATTTCCGGAAAGATATATGAATGAAAATGTCGAACTGTTACAATCGATCATTAAAGTCGAAGTATTAGATAATGAAGAGGAAAACGACGGTTGCTAACTCTAAATTGAGACTCGAATAACTTTCTAGACTTATTTTAGGTCACTATTATTATATGACTGTAGATCTAAAAAAAAATTTTGGTGAACTTTGGATCAAATTTTAAATTATTGGACTTGAAGTTCTTGTTATGCTAGACATATATAACTTAGGTTAGACCACTTGCCTTACCTAATGCTATGCTTGTGTTTATGTTATTACGCCTTTTATATGTTATTTTTAGTTACAAAACGTATTTGTTGTTGGATATATTTCAGCGTATATTCAAAATATATGTTCTTTCATATTAGATTTATATTTTTATTAAATAATATAAAATAAGGCAACACTGTTGTTAAAACCAACTTACGCAATCATAAGCGTACTGTAGATTTTAGGAAACCCTCAGTTGGAATTTGCCACTGCTAACCCTAGTTTTAAGCAGCACTAACTAACCTTATCACCTAAGCCTTTAATTATAACTACTACTATTATTACATTAATTAGTTAATAAGTTTTATTTATGAATGTGTAATGTTCGCCTGTATTTTGTTTACCTGCGAATAAACATAAATAAATAAAAAACCATATGTTTTTGTTATTTTAAAAATACTCTAATATTTAATTTTATATTTAGAAATACTTACTACACAATGTATTTTAGATCTTTTTAATTGTACACAATGCCCTGCCCGCTATAAACTTCATAGTTCCCTGATGAACCATAGAAGATACGAATGCGGAATCACTCCTAGATTCGCCTGCGATTTTCAAGGTTGCTTTTATGCAAGCAAACTGAAAGGAAACTTAAAGAAACATTTTCAGAGGGTGCATAAAACTGATCCGAATATCTGATAAGAGACCTAATCACTGGATATTGGAACTTTGTATTATGTCAACTTGAAATGGTGGGTTATTTTGGTATTATATATTGCAATTCCAGAAGTTTTATATACTTTTATTAGTCACTTAAGTTAAGGCAAATATTACTCCTAATAGAGCCAAAATGGCCCACCCTGTATAAAAGTGGATTTGAAAACAGTATTAACTATTTTTAAGAGAAAGTATGAAAACAAAATTTAAGCAATTTTATTACTTTACTTACAGATTCTATATTTTCCTTTTTTAGTTCGGGAATAACTGAAAAACTGTAAAATAAAAAGTTTAACTTTTTTTTGTTGTTTTATTTAAATTAAAAATTGGATTTATATTGAAGTTAGGTCTCATATCTGATTAACAATGATATTATAATTGTAAGAAATTGTAAGCATATTTTAGGTTTTGTTCAAAATTATCGTGCAAAACATTAGAGAGTTCTTGATATAGGGATTTAGGTTGACAGCTCTTCTTATTTCATAGTTAAAGTTAAAATTTGATTTTCTATTTTTCCTTATTGCTGGAGAAGCATTTCAGATTTTGGCCTTAAATTCGGTATAGGAAGGTTTTCTAGTATGAGAAACAAGAATCCGTTATTTTCTAGTACAAAACTTTTAGAAAGTAGCACTATTTCGATAAATAATTTCGGATAACATCTGAATAGTGTTGCTATTGTTTTTAATGTTTCTCATAATTTAGAATAACAAAATCATAGATATTAATATTAATAATATGAAGTATACGTTTGTTGAATATTCTAATATGTATTTTATATACGGATTGGCAAGATGTGTATTAAAAGCACGAAGATTGTATGATGATAAATTCCCTAATATACACTTGCCTAATTCAAAGACTTTCCAACGTATCGATTAGCGGTTACAAAAACCCGGTAAAAAATGAATATAGCCTTATTTTGAGTCATGTTTTGAGTAGCAAAAATAATTTGGATTTTAGGTAGTTTTGCTTCAAATATGGGCCAACATAGTGGAGCTCCTTGAACTCTACGTACACCTGAAATTAACGAAAATGTTTTAGATACTATCGTTGAAAATCCTACAGTTCTGGTTAGGAATGTAGCTAGAGAATTTCAAGTTTCCAAATATACAATAAATTCCATTTGTCATACTCTTGAGTATATTAAGACTGTGTAAGCTTGCGCCTTTTATAATTTTTTTAATAGTATAGAACCTGCTTAATTTTCCGCATTAAAATATTTTATTTGGTACATTTAAGTATTCTTTTTTATTAACTGCAGTTATAATTTTTTTTACAAAATCAGAACATCTAAGATCAGGTATAGGAGAAACTATGAGAATTAACTTACAAATTTCGACTCTCATACCTACATTGCTTAAATAGTTTTAATAATTAGTAAGGCTCATGCAAAATATCATCATCAATATCATATTAATAAATAATATAAGAATTGCAATAACTGCTCAAAAAAGAATACTTTAACTGCATGGCATTGTTTTGTTTGATTTCTTTCAGGCATTTTCAGTATTAAATATCTCCTAGAAACATCTTTTTGAATTTTTAAAATAAATTAATAAACTACTTAAAAGAAGAATTAAATAATATTTTAATTAGCTGATAAAATTTTGTCGTAGTTCAACTAATTCCTTTATTCTAATTTCACCTAAAACAAACAGAAATCTTATATGTTTACTACAAAGCATTTAAATATTAATTGCCGGGAAAAAATACTACTAGAATACTTTTAGTTTCTAGGCAAATGGCTTGCTAAATTTCCTTCAAGAAATTCAAGTTCTATTTTTATCAAGCAAAAAAAAATATTTTTAAGAATCTAATATTAACCAATAATCTAGAAGAAATAACAAACTTTTTGAACTACCTGGAAAAAAATCAATGATGAAATCAATTACTTGAAACAAAAAAAAAAGAAATTACTATAGTTCCTGCATTGGGCTGCTTGGATAACATTCTGTTTAATTTATTCAGTTAACTTCGGTGTCAAAAATCTGCTTTTGAATATTATCAAATTACTTTATCCACCATATGAAAGATTATTATTTCAACAATATCTGCACTTATAAATATTCACAATTTTTTTATGCTTAGATTTGTAGTCTAAATATACATTCCCGCTTATGAAAATGCTATAAAGGCACAGACAAAAATAAATTTTATATAGCATAACCTTAATGTCTATGGCACTTAAAATTGTAAAAGTATTGCAGCTTAAAATGAAGTCACTATAGAGAAATGTGTACCAAAGCCATATAAGTTATGCCATATTTCCTCTTATATTCCAATCTAATATAGTCGCAGTCTATACTTATGACTTTTCTAATTATACTGAACAGTTTATTAACTGACTATTTGTGTGCCCAAATTGTATTAAGTTTTACTGTTTTACTTGATTTTGGTCGAAATAAAGTAGTACACATTACGATCAGATAATAAATAGAATATTTTCTATGTATGTAGTGATTACTATTCTATCTATTTCTAAATCGATAACCATTCTAACTCAGTTTTATAGATATATAGCCTTTTGTCAAGGTGTAATATTTCTGATTTGAATCCTCTTACCTTTCCTCGGAACTCTGAGGATAATTTCATAAACATCAAAAAGTTGACCAAATAAAAAAATTTGCCAAATAACAACTTTTAACATTTATTAAGGTTTAATTCCCATAATTATAGGCTTTCATATTTATTTTACATTTTAGGGTACAAACAAATTATCATCACCTAAAAATATTGAAATATCTATGTTTTAATGCTAAAATAGAATTGAGAATTCTTATAAGAATAAAGAGAATCATATCATAAGGGGGAGAATATTACGGTAATCAATATTGAGGCTCCATTAAATCATCATCTGTTGTATCTATCATCTGTTGTTTTCTTTAGACGGCTATAAATTCCAATGGTTAATTAAGCTCGGAATGATCCAATAGTGTGTTGATTACTAGCTATCTATTCCCCGCAAGGGTAGAATTTTGTACATGGCTCTTAAGGAAACGTTTATTGACAATGGATTTATTTGTTTATATTATTTTCGGACGAAGCAGTTTTTTGGAGGATGGGTTTAATTAACTCGCATAATCTTCACATTTTTTAGGCAGGAATAATTACACAATATGCATCCAGACTATAAGGCAAAAGATATTTGCAATTTTTTGAAGAACGATTGCCCATTTTGCTGGAAGATCTTCCATTAAAAACAATCAGCATGAATATATGGTTCCTGCATCATGGCGCTCCAGCGCTCAAGTTTATTAGTTGTAGAGCATCTAAATAGAGTTGGTCCTAATTCAATCATAATCTAAAGTTGATGCTGCTATAGAAAATACCTTCGAGAAGGTATCGTCACCTCCCCCGAATGAAATAATTTACGGCTTAATCCATAACCAGAAAACTAGTGCTTTAGCAATTAACTTTAAACCTCACAGTCCCCCATAGTGGAAAAAGTACCACTGAGAGAACTTTACAAGGGCTACAGGAAATTGTTCAAAGATTAATACGATGAAAAGCTTAATACAGAGGAGGACAATATATTTGATTATTTTGGTAGGTCGGTGATTTGTCCGTTTAGGAAGCTACCAGAACCAGTGGCTTTGGCATGGATAGCATACATAGACTTTTATCTTATGCGCATTGACATTATTCTTTTTGGAACACGAAATATATATTGCCATGATTTGATCTCCTATTGCAAGATACCTTAATGTGACTTTTATTTTGGAGTTAACACGTCTCTCAAGTGCGTATCAATTTTCATAATACGTGGCATCATACAGATACTAGAAGTGTGGTAGAAGCACCCAGTATAGGTCACAAGTACAAGCAGTATAGGTCGATGGCTAATCCATGGTTTAACCTACATACGGCTTCTTTGTTTAGTAGAGTTTTTTTTTGGCTTTTAATATTTTTTTTTAATATAAATTTTAGTTTGGTCGACATATTGCGCACTATGTTAAACTGAAACTATCGTGCCAAATATTTTTATTTAAGCACATGTACTGTGACTTTACTGGCAAGCAAATAGAACTGACTATAGCATCACTAAAAGCATGATCTCGTTAACTGACTTTTATTAAAAATCAAAAAGAAAAAGTAGGTATTAAACAAAACAGAGAAATTACCTGAAGATTATAATAAAAACGTAACTCCTTAAAATGTTGTAATTAACAAAAAAGAGACAAAAATTACGCAGTCGGTAGGATTCGAACCTACGCTCCCAGAGGGAATCTGATTTCTAGTCAGACGCCTTAACCGCTCGGCCACGACTGCTTTTTATATGTTGTACTGGTACTTTCTAATTTTGCTTATTATCTCGGTCATCACTTACGTAATGTTCGCGATGCATGAGTGTTTTATAAGTTGAAGTATTAGTTAGATAAATATTCAATAATTTCATAAATAATTAATCATCATTAATTTTTTGGAGAGTTTGATGACGAGTTTCTAGGTCAAAAGCGTTTTATGATTTTGATTCTTAGCGTTTGTCATTTTCGATATGCCAGGTTGTTATTGATAAAACCCTAATGCTTAAGAGCATCTACGTTATATACAAATTATTTAAGATAAAAAATACTCAAAGGACCATTTTTGAAATCATTTTTATTAGGTAATCTAATGGTGACCTTAAAACGACCTCGAACGTTAAAACCAAAAAGCCCAGTTCTCTTGTGAATTATTTATAATAATATTTTCTTTAAATTTAAGAATAAGTTTTAGCTGATTAAGAATTTAAATGCATATGATCAAGATGTATTTAAATTCTTTAAATTTCCGGCATCAGAAATAAGAGGTCCTGTTAAGAAATTAAAGTTGACCTTGAAAGTTAAGTTAAAGGTTAAATTAAAATTCACCATTGAATTCCTCATTGAAAAATCGTGAGGCCTTGACCTGTTTCAGAAACACTTTATATAAAATTGTCCTGGCAAAGGAAATATTTAGTCGTCCTGACACTTTTCAACACCCTGTACATGTATTTCTGGGAGATTGAGGAATATTAGCTTATTTTTTTAATATTTGTAAAAGCTTTATTTATGGCTTGTTTTTTCATATAAGTTATAATTTAAATAATTTAAAAACATCATTTTTTTAAATTTAATAGAAAGTTTAGGCTGCCCTATTAAAGAATTTTATTTCCAATTAAGTTAGTTCCAAGTAGAAGACTTTTGCAATTTAAATAAGCAATTTAATTATCTAAAAAGGGCTTAAGTCCTAGAATTTTGCTACGTCGAGTAATAGACCGCAAAGCATGAATTTCATTAATACAGTGATAATGCTGAGATATTTTGGTTAAATGTTTTAAAGCATTTTGCAATTTGCACACCTGCAAGCTTCCCAAACCCCTTTCAAATTTATTTGGACTTATATTACGATAAAACCATAGACCCAAGGCAACCACTCTTTGCATATTTATTAAAGAGGAATATTTGAAAAATATATCTTGATCAACTTGAGCAAGAGTGCATGTTATGTGCCGTTATGAAATTTCAACATCAGAACAGACTGAACTAGGTATATAATCTTCAAATTTATTTTTAGCTTTTTTTTAGATTAAATCTACTGGATTATTTGCAGTATCTACATGTGTTTATTGGTTGATATTTGAGGTAGTTTGTATATCAGCAACTCTACAAAAACACCTCAATTTGCAGGTTCTGTCGCAATCCATGACAGTAATATTTTAGAGTCTATACAGTAAAATATTTTATTGGGACTAAGATTTGAAAGCTTTAATGTTTTATTAACTAGTTGCGCTAATAATAAGATTCTGTATAATTCCAATTTTAATAGAGTCAACGTTTTATTTAGAGCAACTTTCATTGTGCATTTAAGAGAAAGCATTTTATTTCTCCATTCTTATCCACAGAAACTATGAATTTCATTGAAGTTGAGATGACAAGAAATTGATTTTAAAGAACTCACAAAAAATTAGAAACAACCTAATGGATTGAAAACCCCTGATATTATTAATAAGATATTTCTTTTAGTGCCTTTTGCATTATTTTCCAAATTGACTATATAATATAAGCTATCATTTTCTATATTTTAAGCTACTTCTCATATTTTAGACATTTTAGCCTCGACAAGATAATGCTTAAAAGCCGAACTATTCTCGTTATGCGCCAATATTGCTTTATTATTCGTTATCTGCTTTTTTTAAAGATAAAATCAGATTTAGACACAACCTAATTTTTTAATTTTACCAGGCACATTGTAGTTAGATGCATCAAAAAACTCTTAGAATTTAAAATTATTCAAAATATAAAAATATTCGAACTTTTTTCAGATGTTGGCAAAGATTTTAGGAAAAAACAGTACATTAACAAATTTACAAAAATACGTCGTCTAATTAAATAAACAAACATGATTTTTTTCTTGATTCATTATAATGATGGCTTCTGACAAATCTTGTTTCTTGGGTACTACTAAATAATTAAGTACCTATATAACAGAATGACAAAACCTCACCAATTGTCATCGTTATCTTTTTAACCATTTGTACTTTAGACTCCAGTTGGCCAGGCGTGTATATTTGCAATGTAACTTTAAGAAAACTTCATTTGCTTTGCTAAAACCGGTTATAGACTATCCTTTGCCTTTGGAATATTTAAATCACTTAAAATTAATAATCGATATATAAATCAAAATATTTATTTTAACAGTAACTTCAAAAGTTGACCTAGGAAGTACTACAGAGTCGTCCCTTATCTCATTATATGTTTTTTTGCCCTTTTTGTTATAAATATTTATAAATTTATTTGAGAAAATATAATCAATAAAAATTAAAAGATTGGGGAAGTACTGTTATCTAGTAATCTCACTAATTATCACCATGATTGAATGCGATGAAGTTATATTTTTTACAGAATACTAAAATAATATACCAATTCAAGAAATTTAATTTATTTATATATTATATTTTTCTTTAATATGATGTGTTATTCCAATAATTTAAAAATATTTTAGAATTCACGCAACAGTTCAAACACGCATGCAACGTTTGTGGAAAAAGGTATAAACATGCAAGAAACTTGGATAGACACAAAAAGTTCGAGTGTAATAAAGAGAAAGGATTCCGATGTCTTTACTGTGATTATTCTGGGTATCAAAAAGTACACGTCGATTTGCATATAGCCAGGAGACATGTGAATATGTGGCATAAATCTACTTAAAATACTCATGTTTAGTAAAATGCTTAACAGCATACAAATTGTGTTGAAAAATATAAATTATTTAAAGAATATACCATTATAAGTAGTGTAAAGTTATAGTTTATATATGTATTATGGTAGGTGTGCATTTTCCTCTAATTTATTTAAAATAAAATCACTACTTTGAAATTAATTTATGTATAAAATATGACACGATTTTCAAGTAAAATATTTGTTTTTTTTTTATATTATTTATGAATTTAAAAAAATATATCCATTTTGCTCAAATAGACCTTAATACAATTTACAATAAAATAAAAAAACGCAAAGTCTTGTCTCAAAAATAATATCATCAAAAAAAAATTATAGTTTCCATGTTTCACTTAAATGAATATTTAAGCCTCATTAAACCTGAAATAACTATTATAATTTATTTGATTATATAGCTTTTGAGACTATGGATCCAAATATAAATGCTTTAATTTTTAACAGAAATCCTAATTTAAAAGATAAATATGCGATAACTGTTCTCACTATTGCAAGGAGAAAATGTAAGGAAAACATTTTTCACTAAATATTCCATTTAGAATTTATTAAAAAATCTGAAATTACTGCTGCTACTATAATCTGTAGACGAATAGTCTGTATATTATTTTAACTTGAATTATATGTAGGTCCTTATTTGGAGAACCTCTATTATTTGCTCTCCTAAATATGGAAAAAAATGGTTTTTGAGAATAACCTATTAAGTAGACTTAATTTATAATGTGCTTCTTTTAAATTGAACACCCCGTATTTTTTTGCTATTTTTTAACTCTATGCTAATTACTTGAAGAAGATGGTACTTCTTATATTTTAAGAAAAAAAAATTATTTATTTTATTACTATGTAATTTATAATTTGAATTTACTGCATGTAAAAAAAAACTTTATTTATTTTAAATTATTACCGATAATTTTTTTCGTTATAAGTTAATGAAAGCAATCTTTATCATAAATATTACTTCAATGGAAGAAAATATATTTTCTTATATCTTATATATTATGGTAAAGTTGTTATATACTTGCCCGAGTTATAATTCTGCTTTTTTTATTGTAGAATAAATAAATGCAGTAAGTTTATTTAGTTTTTTAGATTATCTAAAATCACTTTTTGAGTCTTGTCACTAAATCAAAAAATAAAAATAAATAAATATCTGGAAACGATCAAAGACTTCAAATAAAAAAAATATACCAAAATGTTCTATTAAAATTATAAAAATTGGCCTTCACTTCATAGGTATAATCAAAATGTAGTTTTTCTTAAATAAGTATATTATTCTTTAAGCCATAATTTAAATATTGTTTGAAAATTAAAGACTTTTATTAAAGAAAATACAACAATAAAATTTTAGTTCAATTTTGTTTTAAATTTAAGCTCAGCTAAGTTAAGAGAAATATTTGTATTATTTAGAAAATCCATTTATTAATATATTTCTTATATAATTGATTTTTTGCTGCTGAACAACTAAGAAATGTATATTCAAAATGCAACTGACGTATCGCAAATTTCTCAAAGAGTATTTTACGATAACTTTTTGATATAAGCTTCTTATAATGAAAGCTCTTTTATAGAATTAAATAAAAATATATATTACATTGAGTGCCCAAAAATCACCTTTATAAAAGTTGTATAATAAAGGAGATAGTAAAACATTAAGAATTTGAAAAAAAAAAGTTAATAAGCAAATTTTTTGACATTCTGTTCGAATATCGTGTAAATTATTACCATTTTTTATTTACTACTTTGGCGTTGATCAATCAGTTATATCAGTTATTTATTAGTGCATATTTCATTTGTCATGTATATTTTGTAAAGTGTAAAATACGACAAGAACTGCCTATTGATAATGTTACTTGTACCTGTTGATAAATGATATCCTTATCATTATCAACGGTTACAAGAATTACAACCTGAAGATCACCCTAGAAGAGTTGTATTTTGCTAGTAACTTTTTAAACAGTTTAGTACAAATGAAGATTGCACGAATTTAATTTTGTGTATAGACTAGGAAATATTTACACGAGACGGACCTAATTTCAAACATATATTTTCATTGAACGTAGTAGATGGCATGGTTATTACACCCTACTTTTTTCTACCATGAAATTTATTTAGATTTTCTTCGACACAATGTGCATCAATTATTGAAACGTGTTCCTCTAAATATGAGACAGAATATGCGATTGCTACATGACAGGGCATCACCACTTTTTATACAAGTAGTTCATCAACATCTAAATAATGAGTTTCCAAATAGATAGGGCGCGATGGACCGTTTTTTGGCCTCCTCGCTCCCCAGATTTAACGCCTTGTGATTTTCGTGTATAGGGCTGTATAAAAGAGTTGGTATATCGCAATGGAGCGGTAAATACTCCGGAATAACTTTAAGAGCGCATTAAAAAAGTTCCTCTGATTTACTTCGTGGATACTAGGATTATATTTTGTAAAGTTTGTAAAGAGTCGTAGATTCGCATATTTTTGGTATATTACTTTCGTTTCACTAGTCTTATAACCCGACTTAACTTTGAAAAAATCCTGGATATATTTCTTAAATTTTAGAATTTTAATTTTTTATAGTTTTATTTGTGGCTGGTCAATATGTGATTGATGCAAGGAACTTTGACAAGGAGTAACTTTTGTACCTAAAAATTACTATGAATTAGAATTCAAATAAATAAAAAAACAATTAAAAAAAAACAAGTAGTAGTATTTTTTTGTCTAAAACCAACATTTCCTCCTATAAATTAGTTATATATGTTTTATTTTTAGATAAAATAAATTATACGTGTAAAAATTGTAACAAAAAATACAGCACAAAACACAGTTTAGCACGACATGAAAACCACTGCGTATTGGGCCTGCTAATCTCCTGTCCAATGTGCCATAAAGACTTTAGGAGAGCTGACTACTTGAAAAACCATATTACCAGATTTCATTCGAACACAGCTAAAAATTAGTGTTTATTTGTTTTAAAAATATATTTTTTATCCGCTTTGATATTATTATTTCTCTTCCCCAAAACCTTAGAAAAAATACAGAATCTAGTAAAACCTACAATCTAGTTTTGAATTATTGTAGGTTGTGAAACTTGTGGAAAAGCGTCCTATGCTTGTAAAATTTGTGGAAAGACGTATAGACAATATTGCTCGCTAAAAAGGCATTTAAACGAATGTGGAAAGCCCCCAAAAGTAGTTTGTCCTTACTGTTCTAAAAAAACACATAGAAAATTTGACATGAAGAGACATATAGCGAGTATACATCAAGGCGGTAACGTTTTATAAATTGAATTGTGCTTTTTTATTTTGACTCAATAAATTTAATTTAATTATCTAAAAATATGGTTTTATTAAAATATTAATAAAAAACAAATTCAATAAATAGTATATTTTGCATTCAGATAGAGTAAAAATGTCAACACCAAAATTACAGCTTCAAAACAAATGGAAAATTCAAAAGTATTCATGCATTTATACGGGATATGAACTATTAACGTTGATATTTATTTGTTTTAAAAACATGATTCTTTTTTTCGAGCTAAAATTTAATTATAAATTATTTTAGAGATGTCCTTTGCTTGTGAAACGTGCGGAAGGTCTTATAGGCAATCATGCTCACTAAGCAGACATAAAAAGTGGGAGTGCCAAAAAACACCCACTTGGAAGTGCAACCTGTGTAGCTACACGGCTTACCAAAAGGTTAATTTATCGATCCATCTCAAACGTCATTTTAGTAACTACGATTACTAGATATGAAACACTTTGTATTTTTAATTAAACTTACTCATATATAAAATTGCAATTTTGTTATTTTGGTAATTAAATGAAGTTTTAATAAATATTAACCAAGAAAACTTTTTTCTAATTTCAATGAAGCAATCAACAATAATGTATTTCTCTTATATTATGAGAATATAGGACAGTGTATTAAGAAAGGATGTAATCAAACTTTAACCATCGAATCTTTGGCTAATTTGAAAGTGAAATGTTCATATGAGCATGGGTCCTTAACGGCTTTATTTTTAAGCTAGAGCATATCAGAACTTAAAAAAATTATACTTTTCTAAATAATTGTAAAAGATAAGAAGGTATTGTATTTTAATTACCCATGCCCTGTAATGAATACTCCATGATTTGACAGTTGCCTTTAAACCTTTCACGAGCATTGATATAAATAGTGTTGTTGATCTTTTTATGTTTTGGTGACTACTAATTGTCACGATGGTTCAGCCATAATATGTGAATAATAAAGAAATATTATAGGAAGATCCATAAGTCTAAAAACCATCCGAAATAAAGAAGCTGTGCCTAATGCTATCAAAGAGGACTGTACAACAAGTACACGAATAATTGCGCATTAACTAATCATAAATCAACTAACGGTATCGCAAATTTTGAGAGATCAACTTTATCCTTATCACATACAACGTGCTCAAGCACTTTTGCCTCGAGATTTCTCTCTTAAGAGTTTATTTTTGCAACTAGTTACGAGAAACAATAACATTAAATCGAATACTATTTACGGATGAAGCATGTTTTCTGTGATTAGCAATAATGCACCATGTATGGTCGCAAGAAAAGTCGTAATTGAAAATAATACGTAATATGACTTTTCGAAAAATATTTGGATTGGAATTATTAGTGACTACTTGATTAGCCGCCATTGTCTTTCCCCCAGATTTAGCGTCGCATGTGGTACATGCATGACGGTGCTCCACCACACTTCAGTGTCTTGCACGAGATTGCCTAGATAATAATTATCCAAATCTTTGGATTGGCAGAGAAGGACCAAAGCCATGGCCGCCTAAATCACTTGATATTAACTCAATTGATTTTTTTTTTACGAGGATATTTGAAATAATTAATATACAGGACTCTTGCTTAAAGCATGAAGGGCTTAAGAGTCTTGAAAATCAAGAATTATCGAGTCACGTTTGCGGGTATTTTCAGGAGAGGTCGTCAATCAACGTTTAAGACACTAGACGCCTGTATTAAAGTTAAAAGAGTCCACTTCGAACATGTATTGTAAAAAGACTGTTTTACAATTTCTATTATTTCGCTTTTCCCAAAAATACAAAATATTACTATTTTTATCCACTTTTATATTGAGCGCAGCAACTTGCAATATCGATTATGGGTTATACCAAGTGTTCAATAAATACATTTCGTTATTCTAGATGCACTTAGAACATTACTTGCATTTCTTTAGTAATAGTGCTCGTGCTCGAAAACAAATCCGTTAGGAAACCATGTTCATATGAACATTGGTCTTTATATTGATCAAGAATTGGACGGTTATAGTTTGTCTACGTGTTTTATTCACATCTTGTATATAGTATTATAATACAAGATACAAGCCGCCAAAAGAATAAATTGTCCAAAATTCTAAGAATTCACTCCCATGGTCCCATATAGTATTTTCAAAAGCATTTCCTTATGTTTATGTCATATTTAAACAAGACATATTTTTTTATAAGTGCTAAGAAAATTAATTGAGAATTGTATATTTGATTGAATCTCCTTAATAATTTTTCCAGACTAACCATTTATAAACACTACAAGAATGCAATCTAAGGATTTTTTTCCTAAGGTTCCTTAAAGAAAATTATTATCATTATAGTACAGGCATTAGTCGTCTATAAGGAAAGCTTAAAAACGAAAAAGTGAATTTCAATCCTCAATTGATTTTGTGGCTGTACCATTGTACAAAAAAATGTATAAAACAAAGAAATTAAGTTAATTCATTTCTTTAAGTTGTATAATAGTTTTACTCTTCTATAGCGTTTTTACTCTTCGTTTAGGTGTGAATTAAAACATTCAACATAGAAATAATCAATCGATTTATTATACATTAAGAACAATGATTTGTAGGCCATTAGAAACACTTATTCACGCTATATTTATTTTCTACTATTTATTTCGATTTAAAAGTCACGCCACTATTCAGACCTGAACTAGCCTCTTAGCAGCGAGGGCTCTTATTCCTAAAGATTTGCTAACTTTTGATGTTCCTCCCGAGATATCGTTAGGTGTGCCCATTACTCTCTCCATCTTTGTCGCTCCTTGTGGTCTAGGCGGCGTAGTGATGATATAGGAATGTCGGAGACATTCCGAAATCTGTACTGGGATTCTAAAATTACGATTCGACACGATTACTCGATATGACTGATTCTAAATAAAATGTTCAATCGTGCATATCTTGCGGATTGCCTAGTTTTTAACGATTTATCGACGACACGCTTGGGTATATCGTATGCCCACGAACTTAAGAAATATACCTGGGCTGGGATTCTAAAATCACGACTTGATCTCGATACGATCACGAGTTCGAATTCGATCGCGACTCAGTCGTGATGAGAAGGGTGAGTCTAAATTTCAATCGTCGGCTAAACTCGTTTTATTCGATTTGATTTAGGTTTGTTGTACTGGGATTCTAAAATTACGATTTGACACGATTACTTAATATAACTGATTCTAAATAACATTTTTAATCGTAAAGTATCTTGCGGATTGTCTAGTTTTTACCGATTTGTCGATAACACGCTTGGGTATATCGTATGCACCAGACGATATAGCATCTTCCTTATTTAATACGTGCATAATGTGTCAGCACAGTTTTTTAAACTTATTTGTTTCATTGATTGTTTACCAATAGTCATACCAGGTTTTTATCCGTATATCAAGACGCTTTCTTAAACACAACACCTAATAGATCTAATTCAACCTTATTTTACACAAACTTTTGTTAGCAATAGAGGCAGAGGGAGTAGAGTTAACATTGAATAAGCAGTTTTAGTATGTCATGATTTTATGCCACGTATTGTTTGTTACCAAAGAAGCATTGGACAAGATTTTATATTTGGAATTAGCGAAACTACTGCAAGTCGTTGGATCCATAAAAGAATGAAATTATTGACCGATTCATTAATTTTCCAAATATAAGAGATAAGAGACAAATTAATAAATTAACATTTATGGACAGATCCAATTTTCCTGGTGTTATCAATACCTATTGATTGCACACATGTTGCCATATTAGAATCAAAAGTGGATGAACACAACAAGTTTTTATGATTTTCCATGAATTCAATTATTATTTCCCAATGGGCAGTGGTGGTTTTAAACGAAATTTTTTTTTATCTTAATATAGGCATATAAATGAAATAAAAAAAACTCGGAGGCGTAAAAAATTAACAAAATCAATGAAAATTCTTAGTGTTTATCAATAGAAAAGACAATTGACGCTTCCATCTGTCAAATATTAGGGAAAAAAAATCCAAGAAACCTAAATCAAATCGAATAAAACGAGTTTAGCCGACGATTGAACATTAGATTTACCCTTGTCGTCACGACTGAGTCGCGATCGAATTCGAAGTCATGACTTTAGAATCCCAGCCCTGATTCCGACATTCGGAGATCAGCTGGTATTCTTGCGACTGTTAATTATGACAACGTTGAGTGATTCTAAATTGTAGTCGAATGGGAAAAAAGCAAGAGTTCATTAATTAAACTATAATTATCTGTTACTACAGTTTTGATCTATTAAATTATTAATTAGTACAAAATATTAATATTTTTATAAATTCTTATTTTCTTCTTCTTAGTCGCTAATTTGACATAGGTAACGTAATATCTTGAATTCGTTTTACCGATGTCTCTCCATTTTTCGTGGTTTTCCATCAATGTTGAACAGGCTGATAGTGAAACGCTAATTATTATTGCGACAATGTGGTCGTCGTCAATGTATCTTGTGGGACATCTATTTTCTCCTCTATTATCTTCTAGGCCTCCCTATATCGCAAGCTTCTTAAGACAGTTTTTTCAAAAGAATGTCCAAAATAGCCTATTATTTACTCTGTTATTTACATTCTCAGTCTTTTCTTAATATTCTTCCAAGATTCTGCAGCATAGAAGAAAATTGGGAGAAAATAGGTTCAATTTCCTAGGCCACTATTGGTTATTGCAGATCCTAAATACACAATCTGACTTACAACGGCGATATTATTTATTCCCATTAGTTAGTTTTTGGCTCTATTTATTCTATGATCCTTGCAAGCTTTGTTTTGTTTATTTTGAGACCTGCCCCTATGCTGATGTTTTTTATTCTATCAAATATTTGGCATATTTCTTTTTCAGACGTAGCAGAAATGGTTGTACCATTAGCGTATCTGAAATTGAAATTGTTCCTTTCGCCATATGTATTAAATCGTATATTGAACACTCAGTAAGCAGCATTGCCTTTACTGACACAGAAATTTCCAGTTACGTCCCAGGTCACTCTGATTCGCCAAGTATAGCCATCGTTATATTGATTTCTGATAGGTAGAGTCAGGTAAAATAGCACACTCATTTCGAAAAAAAACTTGCCACAACTTCCTAATGCACCAGATCAAAGGATTTGCTATAATCGATAAAGCATATATATATCATGGGAATTTATATACCAAGGAATTTATCATGATATATATATCATCATAAATTCCTTGGCCTTTTCTATGATCTGCCTTATGTTTAACATTCGCTTTCTAGTGCTGCCTCTTAGGACAGGACCTGCGTGTTATTTTGGAATTTAAGGTGGAAGAATTGTTTTCGTCTTCCTATTTTTTGACAGGTTCGGTATATTATTACATATTCACTCTGCTGTCATCTAGGACCCAAATCATTTTGATGGCTACAATCTATACCAGTGGCTTTATAGCTCTTTTGCCTTTTTACTGGTATTTCAACCTCACTTCTAAAAATATCAGGTTCTTTTTGAGAATTGTGTTTTACTTATGTTGGCGATTTCTCTACATCCTTTTCTATAGTGAGATTTTTGTAGTATTTTCTCCATCTATTCAATATGTCTTGTAAATATATAAATGTATTAATCTCTATATTTATATTTATCCAAGGAATAATACAATACAACAAATATACAAATCCAAGGAAAAGGAAATAATTCCACAATTTGCTTATTTTTTAGCATCATATTAAAAAAAATCAAGTCCGAGTAAATATTATTCCGAGTAAATTAAAATATTTAATATTTATACATATCATAATACAAACATAAAAACATTAAAATCCAAAGAAAAATTAAGTAATTTAATATTTTTACCGTTTTCAAACATCTATCAGTTACATAAACGTGAAAAAAATACAAATCCAAAGAAAAGTTAAATAATTAAAAAATCCTCATATTTTTAAGCATTACATTTCGTAAAAAAACCGAATTAAAAAAAAAATTATGTTATATTTTCAAGTACTTAAATATATAAACATAAAAAATTCAAATCCAAAAAAAAGTGAAGTAATTCATTAGTTTTCGTATCTTCAAACCTCAAATTACTAATTTTTACCCTATTTCAGAACATTTAATTATGATTTAATTAAATAAATTCAATTATATTATAATTAAAAAACTCTAAATTTAAGAAAAGTGAAATAATGCAATAGTAATATCTCTATTATTTTAAACATTAAGGCGTTTAGACATTAAGTTTTTACTTTTTGTTATATCTGAGTTTTATCTGACCCTACATCCAACTAACATAGCAAGAAGCACACTTAAAAAAATCTGGATCCAAGAAAAATGTGAAATATTGAAACATTCAAAATTTATCTTAGTTTCAAACATAATTTTCAAATTTCATAAACATGAAAAAATTCAAAATTCAAGGAAAAATGTAAAAATTCAGTAGTTTTTCTATTTTAAGAAATATGTTACCTCAGAACCACTCAATTCCATTTCAATGGTCATTTACATAATAATATAATGCTATTGGATCCTTTAATTCACTGATCAAGAATTTGATTATCCTTAGGGATAAAAAAATTATGGATTAGCTACTAAGCAGGATCGCGACATTTAAGACCGTTTCTACATGTGTAAAATATTTATTTCGTTAGAATTTATTGACTGTAGAATTGATTAAAAAAAAACAAGTATTATATCAAACTTCTTTTGTAATAAGTCAACAGTTGCTCCAGCGTATTGCTTTTTAAAAAATAAGGGTCAAACTTTTTTTTTAGTATCGTGCTGTAGTTTTAATTTAAATACTGGAGAGTAAGTAATTACTATAAGAATTAATGAATATTTAAAATCTATAATCTGAAAAAATATCTAGAATGTGCTCATTCACAATGTGAAATTTACTGTCTCCCTAAATTAAATAAAATTTTGGTCACTAACCATGAAAAAGTCTAATTTTAATAAATCAAAATGGGTTAAAAAGAATTTTCTAATAATGTAGATTAAACTTTACTATTAAAAAAAAAAATATTTTAGCTAAAAACCTACAAGTATGCAATTTGTGTAAAAAGGGATTTAAGCATAAATGTCACTTAAAAAGGCATTTAAAGGAATGCGGTCAGCCTCCAAAAGAAGTTTGTCCTTATTGTTTCAAAAAAACACATAGAAAATCCGACATGAGGAGGCATATATCGACTAGACATAAAGGCTGTTATTTTCCATAAACTGGAAAAAGTCATGCAGTGATTTTTTGTATTTTTTAAAATATATTGAGTTTTATTAAAAATATGTTTTTTTGACATAATAATAAAAACTAATATAAATATGGACAAATTTGATATTTTATTCTTAAATGTAATTTTAGAACATCCCTTTGAATGTAGATGTGGTCGTAGCTACAAACATAGGGCATCCCTATATAACCATCAGAATTATAGCTGCAAAATAAATGGAAAATTGAAAAAATTTCAATGTACTGATTGTCAAAAAAAATTTAGTAATAAGAACGGATTGGTTTATCATAAGGCTAAATGTGTTCAATATTACTTAAATATTTAAGAAATGCGTAATAAATAAATGATAATAAATAATAATAATAAATAAATTACTAAAATTATAATAGCAAAGAAGTACATACATATTTTTAATATATACTTTTTAGAACGAAAACTTAAGTTTAAATTATTACTTAATATTTCTAAATTATAATATAGTTTTATAAGTTAAAAAAAAATTGTGCTATGAAAGAGTTATTTTTATAGCAACTCTGGTAAATTATGTATGAGAATTTTATAGCTAACTCATTAGTTTAAAAAGGAGATCTTACATACAAGTAACATATACAAAACAAATAATAAATTAATTTACGCTACTGCCTAAGAAATTGTAAAAGTCAAATGTAATAAAAAAATAATAAAAAGTATTAACTAAGGTTAAGAAACGAAATTTCTTTCCTGATCCAACTATTACTATAAAAATAAATAAGCATTCAGCGGATTTGATTGCATGATTTTTTACATGCAAATCGGATATCATAACGACCATCCAGGGTTTCAAGAATACCTCTTTTAGGTACATAAAAGAAAAATCCTATAATCACAATATTTTTATAAATAAAAAAGTGTATAGTAAAACTAATCTTTTTCGTTAAATACAAGTTAATGGTCTTATAACTTCTGTGATGCATCCAAATCACAGAATCCGTACAAAAATGTCAAATTTCAGTGTTCAGAGTTATTTGGCCTGGAAGTCTTACTTGCCTAGTAAAGCACTTTTATTATTGACCACATCGGGATCTTCTGAGGCAAATTGTGAAAAAAACTACTTAATTTAATTACTTTACGTAAACTTTTTATATCCCGAAGAGTGCGTATTTATGAATTACAAAAAGTAAATGTGTCTCTATAACAATTGTTAACACATGACAGTACGTCTTTCATTGATGTTGCTTTTAGCAATAATTATTCAATAAATCCTTAAAGAGTTTTTCTGTTAAATTTAAAGGTAGTATTTTAGGTAATCCTTATCAGTGCGACTGCGGACGAAGTTACAAACATAGTGGCTCATTATATAATCATCGGCGGTTCGAGTGTGGAAAAGCAAAAATGTTCCAATGTTACGATTGCAAAAAAAAATTTAATTATAAACATAGTTTAGCATATCATTTAAAAACCTGTTCTTTAAAAAAGGACTTTGTTAATTAAGATAAAAAAAAACATAATTTTTCCAATCTATCCTAAATTGGTTTTATATATGAAGTTCAATTAAATAAATGTTTTTAAGAAATATTTTGTATTTTCTTGAATATATTTTTTTTCGATATTTAAAAAATTAAAGGTATTTATAATTTTATTACTTAACTTACTGTTGATAGTTGAGACAACCTGTTTTAGAAGCAAAAAATAATAATAATAACAATTAACAAAAAATGGTTTAAATTAAATAAAAATGAATGTCAAGGATTCAAGTTTATTCATCAGGTCTTTAAATTGCTGATTGACTAAAAAATTGCTGACAAAAACAGCCTATACATATAAATGAACAAAACTCTTAACACGTATAAACCAATATTTTAAAAAGATGTTGGTTAAAATGCTTTAAAAACATAGAAAATTTCTTATAAAAAAGTGAAATTACCTATTTTAAAAAATAAGTCAAGATTTCTACGAAGCAAGTATAAGAAAACATTGATGTTTTTTTTTTTTAATCATTAGAAATGTGTTTTTGTTTTTTTTTCCTTTTTTTGTACAATTATGATATGTATATACAATTTTCTTAAATCATTATATAAAAAAGGGTATTTACGTTACACAAAATAAAATTTTAATGTTGAACTAGTTTTAATCTTTCTTCTTAGCATTTCTGAGTATTTAGATTTTATTTAATTAATAATGATTAATTACAAAATTTGTCGAATTTTTATATAATGGGAGGTTTCTTTCGTATGGTATCTAAAGTATTAAACTAAAAAAATATAACTGAATTTTCACATAATATAATCTTTTTTACTAATATGTAGCTATACTTTTCAAGAGTCTATTTATTGTAAAAAAATTAAGATTAGCCGCGTTTTTATGTTACTAGTGTTTATGAGAAGAATATCCTAAAAGATCAAGGAATTTTTGAACCATGATTTTGTTATAGTGTCAAAAAATAATTAATCCTAAGCAAGGACCTTTTGTGTAAGTCTATTCAACCTCATTAACTATTTTTAAAAGGCAATATTTGTTTCCTAATTATAAATACACATATTTTTTTAAATAAATAGAGCATCGTTTGATAATATATATAGTTTTAATCTTTTATTTTTAGAATATATAACCACTATAATTATGAATGTGGAAGGGAGAAGAGTTTTTATTATCCTACTTGTCAAAAAAGATTTAATTACAAATATACAATAAAAAGTCATGTTAAGAACTGTTGTTAATACTTTTTTTAAACTCTTGTAGCTAACAGCGACGATATTAACAAAATAAAACACTTTTTTTTTTCAATAATTTAAATATTAAGCATTAAAATATTTAATGAGGCATAACTTAAATGGATATGATTCATATTTATTTAAAATTTTGAATGTTTATGAAAATAACGACTATGCTTGCTTATTGCTTTAATAATCCAATATTTTCATGTATGTTTTTTCTGTTAATTTTTGTTTAGCTTAAAATATTTCATATCAATTGGTCCAGCTCGATCTGCCGTAAAAGTATTTATAAATTTTTCAAGAAGTTTTCTTGGCACTCATGTTTAAGTACTAATTAATTTGATAGCTTTTTCAGTAAATTTGCCCTAATTTTATATTATTGAGTTATTTTATACATTTGATCTGTTTATTTTAGCTCGCTTGTATTACGTTAACAAAAATATGTTCTGCTGCGCAAAATGCGGTAAGAAACACACAACAAAAGGAAACTGCACTTATCACATTAAGAATGAATGCATAAGTCGAGCTCAGTTTAAGTGTCAAAATTGTCATAATAAGTTTTCCCGGAAATCGCATTTAACATTGCATATATATAAACATCATGCAAACCTCTGATAGAAGTAGGTGTTTTGTCATTAATAAAAGTGTTAAAAAATTATTAAAAATATTTAATTTTTTCCTATTTATTTAATTATCTGTTTTCGTAAACGTATCAGAAAACAAATACTTAAGAGTGTTATTTTTAGATTTTTATATGGACGTAAAGGGTTATTTTGTGTGCCTCAAATGTCTGAAGAGATACAAATATAAGAAAAATTTAAGATCTCATCAGAAATACGAATGCATGAAACCCAACCAGTTTATATGCAAATTTTGTGGAAAATCATTTAGACAAAATTGGACTCTTAAGGAACATTATAATGTGGTCCATCAAATTATATTGCCTAAAGGACAAGTGTCTATTTGATTTATTTTTTTGTTAGTGAATTTATTAATGTATGACTTGTTAATGCCTGATGTTGTATATTACGATTAATATAAAGTTTATTTACTACTAGCTATTTTTTTTTATTTAAATATTAAGGATATAAAGAGGCATAACTTAAATGGATCTTATTTATATTTATTTAAAATTTAAATATTTATTAAAATAAATCGCTTTGCTTTCTTACTGCTCTAATAATTGAATCTTTTTTTGTGTTTTTGATGGTTAAACTTGGTTTTTTAAACTTTTATTTAGCCTCTCGTATTTTTTTGTTTTTTGGCATTAAAAACAACATTTAGCATCACATTCTTAGAGTGATATTATGTTGTTGTCTGATCCAGTACTGTAAATCTTACTGATCCAACTTTCCAATTTATGATTTTTTGTACATTTCTTTGTGAACCTGATTAAATAAATTAATATTGTTAAATTAATAATATTTAAAAAATGTGCGGAAATATCATATTTTTTGAAATCAATGAATAAATATTCAGTTTTTTTGTTTGATAAAAGGCTAGCAAAAGAACTTGTGGAGAAGATAACATACCATGCCCACTTTTTCCAAAATTTGCCCATAATACACTAGCTCGGCATTTTTAATCATTCAATCAACCAAGTTATCTGGCTTTTGATTCTGGATTTTAATTCGCCTCTATACAAAATATGCTTGAAATTCAATGATCTAATTTTTTCCTAAATATTACGGCATGTGTATTTGTTTTTCAACAATGAAATTCACGCATATTTTATATCACTAACAAATTTTAACTACAATTTCCTGGAGAATTAATACATTGAGTACTTTACGCATTCTCTTTTATATGCTTGAAATACTATCATTTAATTTCTTGACTTAAAAAAGTGAGCACAATATACTGTCTATAGTAGACCTTTCACGTCTATCTAAGCATAACTGAATTGGAAATTATTCACAAAATTTTAAAAGGTTTTTAGACTGTAAAGCCAATATTATTTTACACTTTTAAAAAGTAATTTTAATAGATAGTTATTTTTAGATCCTACAAGATATTACTGCCCGATTTGTAAAACCAGCTACAAACATTACGGCCATCTCACTGCCCATTTAAGATTTCAATGTGGGAAAAAGCCTCGTTTTACTTGTACACCATGTGGAAAGAAGTTTCACTTCAAATATAACTTAAACGCTCATATACGAAATGTACATCGAAAAAAATTATTTTAAAACCGAGAAAAAGGTTTTGCTTTAAATTAATAAATTTTAATGCTGGTTTTGAATTCTTTCTTTTTTATTTATTAGATAATAACAATATTTTAGCATTCTATTGCAAATAATTTATTTTTTATTCTATGTTGAATTAGGTCTCCTAATAAATTATTCGCTCACTTTCCAATACAGTTTTAAGTCGAAAATACCACTGTTAAACCTGTAAAAGAATATATTTCCATAAAACTACATTAAATCGACATATACATTTTGAATGTTGAAAAGAAGCCACTTTTAAATGTAATCTTTGCCTGTACAAGTTGAAATTTAAAAAAAATTTGCAAGGCATAAAATTCTGAAACATAAGGATAAAGATTCTAATAAGTGTATTTGATATGGACATAGAGATTTACCATGTAGGTGGAATTTGGATTTACATCTGATAGTTCAAGGAGAACCAAGTATATTTTTTTACATTATATTGTTCTTATTATTTTTAAATAATAAAGTAAAAGAAAAAATGGGGGATTGTATGATTGTGCAGAAGATTCATCCAACAGGCATAAGCAAGAATTTAGACTAGGAAAGGCATGCGGTTACAAAAATGTTGTATATTAAGATTATTTGTTAAAAAGTTCACTTGTGATAAAGTATAGACTTTTTAATCCTATTCGATTTGTAGATTTAAATTATTCGTGTAATTGTGGCAAAAAATATCGCTATCACCGGAGTTTAACAAGACATCAGAAATACGAGTGTCAAAGAGAAAAAGCGTTTATGTGTCCATATTGCACTTATAAAGGTCACCAAAAATCTACTTTAAAAACACATATGCAAAAGATTCACAATGAAACAATTCAAATTTTATAAGTTGTTAATTTTTTAGTGAAATTAATTTTGTCTTTTCAGAACGATCTATTACATTTATATTAAATATTTAATAATTTACCTGTTACCTTATTTTTAATTAATTTCCAATCGTGTGATTGCAATTACGAATATAGACAACATGGTATCTTTAATATATATTTTATGATTGGCTTTGAGTATTTAATTTATAGGTACAATTAAAAATATAGGTAAACATATATATGCAGGGTATAAAAGAGGAGAGTTTATTTTTGTAATTGGTATTAATTTGTTTTCTGTCCTTAATTTGTAATATAATGCAGAAAATAACTGTAATACTTGATATCTACTAAAATAGTCAAAAAAGTCGTTTTGGAAAAAAATACTGCTTTATTGTTTTTTCGAGCTTTTTATAAAGGCTATTTTGCATAATTTTAATTATCTTTGGGATAACGTTCATTAATATTTAAAACACATTATTTATCTTCACTTTATTTCAGAACAAGTTTTTTTTGTGGAATATTTCGGTACTTTTTAGTTGTATGCCCTTAATAATATAATTAAAACTAACAAATTGAAACTATATGTATAGTTAAACTAGAAATAACAATAATGATCAATTTAAGAAATAGGCTTTCTCTCGTTTCCCCATCATTGAAGTCCCTGATAATCAAATTTCCCGATGGGTAGTAAGTGTAGCAATTACTCCATGTAGTTTTAAGAATATTTCAAAGTCAAATATACTTTTCCGTATTTGCCTGTGGCGATTTTTATAAATGTCTTGTTTGTGTTCGTTGTATGGTAATGATATGTATATATAACTTAAAGTAGTTTTAATTAGTGTAAATTACTTATAGATTCCAAGTACCAAATACTTTCAAGTAGCTAATAACTTTAGTACAAGCTGCATATAACACCCGTTATTTAATTTTTAGAATCTGAATGGTACGTTTGTACTTGTGGAAAGAAATATCGATACCGGCGAGGTTTAACTAGTCATAAAAAATTCGAGTGCCAAAAAGAAAAAAACTTTTTATGTCCGTTTTGTAGTTATAGAAGTCACCAAAAATCTACTTTAAAAAGACATTTACAAGGTGTACATGAAAACATTGTCGTTTTATTAAAATAAAGTTGTGAAAGAAGAACCGAATATTTCTTTTAGACATTTTATTAACCCTAATAAATGTCAATAAAATGCTGTAATTTATGAGTATAAAATAAAAGAGTTCACGTCTTTTTATGTTTCAGCGTATAAATGTCCCAAATGTGATCGACGATACAGACACCCAAATTCTGTAAGGAACCATTTAAAAAATGATTGTGGGGTGGAGCCAAGATTCCAATGCAACGTATGTTTTCAAAAATTTAGGCAAAAAATCTGTTTAGTAAGACATTTGGCTAACAGACATAGTATAATGTCAACTTATAAAGCATAAGTAGTATTAACGGTAACTAAATAAGTTAACAATATGGAATAAATCGTTTGAAAACTCTCTAAGACATCTAGAAAACAGTATTTTAAATAGTGTAAAATTAATTTGTATAGCCACTTTAGGCAAAAATAAAGATCTTTGGTTTGTTAAAGTAGGTTTTTTATTTTTGATTACGTTTTTCTCTTAAAGCATAAGAAGGTATTTGACAGACGGTATTTTGAAGAGAAGTTAGATATTTTTTTGTTTCTTCTCATTCTCTTCATTTCATATCTAATTTATAACCTTAATTATCTTCTAGTTGCTTTGACTTATGAGCTGTTATTCAGAGCTTTTTTCATTATTGTTATAAAATTTATGCGCACTTTTTATCCAAGGACACTCTGGATAAAATTTAGTTAAAAACTACTTATGTTAATATACTTTTTAAACGTCCTAGAATTTAAACTACAGGTTGATAAAGTTTTAAGAAAGAAACGATTTTTTTTTTAATAAATTTGATATTCTTGTGAGCATTTTTCTAAAAATTGTAACGCAATTTCTTTGAGTCCAGAACCATTTCTTTATACGCAATTTAAATGTTTATATGCGCCATTGGCGTTAATGCGACATTCTATTCTTTTTCTAAGTTATTCAGTTTTAAGCAAGCATAAATACCAATGGCTAATATAAAATTTTTAATAGTATTTTGGAAAATCGCTAAATAAAATGTATTAAACTTATGCAAAATTGTTTTTTATTTCTTGCAACCGTGTACTTAAAATCTTAGACGTTTAGTACTTATGTTTATAAATGAATTTTGTCCAAATATTTAAAAACATACATTCTATATATTACATACAAAAAATCCCGGAAGCCCTCAATAATGTGTGACGCATCCTTTTTTTAAAATACGTCCCAAATTATATTTAGAGATATGTTCTAGATCTATTTTGTGAAAGATCTTAACATGTACAGCAGGCATCACAATGAAGGTGACACATGTTCCTTTTTCTTAAATGGAATTTATTGCATTTTTATACTCACTGCACCAAATTTCAACACAATTTAATGTAACATATGTTATGCCTAGTTTAAAAGATAAAATATAGGATGAGAAAATGTTTGACCTATGACCTATGGCAATTTGACAGTCCCTAGACCCATGAAAGGAAAGTTATTGAGTTTTTTTGCTGGAAATTCCTGCTCCAGTTTTTTGGAATTTGTATTTTAATTCCAGACAGTTGAAATCTTTAGTCAGACCTTTAGACCTTTAGTCTTTATATAATGGTAAATGCCCTGGAAAAATTGTTGAACCCTAGTCAACGTGACATCTTTTAATTCAAAATTCCTTAAAAAGTGGTGCGAAATTCAAAAATAAAATAAAAAAAAATATCATTACATTCAAATAAGGGTAACTTTTATCTATAGTAAAAGTATTTTTATGAAGTAGATCAGAATGTGTACATTCGTGAATTACGAAGAGATTCTAGGCGCACAGTATCTTCAAATTAAGAAAATTATTGGAACAGTTTTATTTTTCCTTGAATTTATCCTAAAAGGAGAATATAGATTTTGATAAATTCTGTTTTTCTTTAATATTAGCATGCAGATAATTATTGCCTTCAAATTGATCTTCGTGTTCTTTCGTATCTAATTTTAATGTTTGCATAGTTTTTTTTATTAATGCGCTCACACTATTTTTATCATCTAACATATAATTTATTTAGTAGGTATATCTTTTTAATAACTGATATACTAATATAGATAGAGTTATATATAACACTAATTGTTTTTTAACATAAATATTTTGGTTTTTAAGAACAATATTATTATAATTTTAGGATTATCCAAACACGTATGTCCAAACAATTGTGGTAAAAGCTACAAGTATCCAAGAGGCCTTTGGCAGCACTATAACTTCGAATGTGGCGTTGAGTCCAAGTATAAGTGCCCCTATTGCAATTATGCAGGAAAACAAAATATCCATTTAAAAACTCATATGAGAACCAGGCATAATATAAACATTCTTTAGTAAATATTCTTACTTAATCTTATATATTATACAATTAAATTAATATGTTAATAGGATAAATTTTTAGGAAAAAATATGTTTCGCTGTCCGAATAATTGTGGTCGAAGCTATAAATATTCCAGAAACTTAAGACAGCATATTGCCAACGAGTGTGGAGTAGAGTCAAAATTTAAATGTTTGCACTGTTCCTATGCAGGAAAGCAACATGCTCATCTGAAATCACATATGCATAGAATTCATAGGATTGGACCGTATTCATAGGAGCAGACAGTACTGAAGGTTTTACTATGCAGATCGTGTTATCGTGAGCTACGTATTACCGAAAATAATGGCAACACCGCTTGATTGCGGCTTGCAGGCGGCGGAATTTTTCGTTTTTATTTTTTGAACCGGGAGTCAGCACACCTCACTTTGCTGTGTTACTGCACGTTGCATTAATAATTTTTGAGCGTTATTTTCGTGTTTTTTTCACTATGGCGGTTTATACCCGTTCCGAAAGAGTTTAACTAATTAAATGGTCTTATGGAGGCAATTCGGCAGTACAATGTAGAGATTTGTTTTCAGTGACATTTGAGAATAGACCGATTCCTTGTGCAAAAATGGTTTTAAATGTAGTTACAAATTTTGAGACATCTTTGTGTCTTCAATATTGTAAAAAATGCCACACAAAACGTCAAGAACCACCTGTTGAAGTCGTCCAGGATATATACCGGTGGGAAGAAATGGTTTGCAGTACCCTAGAACTTGATACCCCAGTGTTGGAGAGGAACTGGGAATGAGCAATAAAACTATTGCTCGTATCTGGAAAAAATATGGGTACAAATGTTTCAAGTATTTAAAAACTCAGAAAATATTTCTTGAAGACCAGTGGCGAAGAATGGAATTTTGTGAAACCATGATGGAATAGGCAAATGAAAATGAATATTTTTTAAAAAATATTTTGTTTTCTGATGAGTCTTCTTTTCCATTACATGGCAAACACAATCCTTCCATTGTTCGGTATTGGTACTCTCAGGAAAACGAGCACAGAAGTTTTTAGTTTCGTACCCAGTATCCTCAGAAATTGAATGTTTGGGCAGGTATTTTGGGCGACAATGTTATAGGGCCATTTTTTATTGATGGCACTTTAAACGCCCAAAAGTACCTTGAGTTGCTGCAAAACCAAGTTCTTCCTGCCATTCAAATCCTACCTGATGTAGACCTGGGATCGCATCTGGATTTAAGATTACAATTCTATGCGGGTTTTACACATTGTCATGTCTGTAAAACCCGCATTAGAATAAATATTTTTAAAATGCCTGGATTTTCGCGTAATATTTTGGGATATTTTGTCGCCAAACGACGCAACTCTCACGAAAGTCAGATGTTTACTAATCTCGTCCTCGGGCCGGCCGGGGCGGTGCTCTGTCGCAGGCACTCGTACACGCGCGAAGTTGCAAAATTTCGCCTCTATGCGGTTTCCTATAAGTAACGAACGAAAACACGATCTGTATGTATAGTGCAGCCATGTTGTCATAAAAGTCAATAATTATAGATTTAATATTTAATTTAAATATAATATTTAATTAAAATTTTAATTGTATGAAAAATTTTTCGATTGTATGTTCCAATAAATAAAACACATTAAAATTAGGTATTTTATTATATGGTTTCAAGTATATACTTAGTTTTTAATCAGCTATACACATTATTCAATAGTTAAATTTATCCAGGTACAAAAATATGTTTTTCCAGGTATCTTTTGTTTATAATGTGTACATCAGTGATTCTTTTTTCTTTTCATGATCCATGTAGCATAAATTTTGTCTACGTATCCAACCATCATTACCCAATATTTTTTCTTTTTTTCCTTTTGCTCGATTTTCTGCAGTTTTCCCAAATGAAAAATAAATGAAGTCACAAATTTAAATTTTTATTTTTTAATAGTTTGTTTTAAATTTTCAATATTAACACATTTTAGTATATAAATAGCAGAACGAGATTTTCGCATATAGGATTTTCCATAATGCATATTCTGGAAAATGGTGCTAACTCCACGGATATCTATAAAGCTTTAAATTTCGAACTTTATTAGATTTACTTAATAACAGCATAATTGTTTGCCAGGACTCCTATGTATTATACATTTTTTTTTATATGGCCGTTTCATGTTTCTTCTCGTTTAGACCCACCTAAAGAAAAAATATGTTTGTAAATGGCTAAGAATTTTTCATCAGGATTATCTGTTTGTTCTTTTATCTTGCTTTTCTAGATTTCCGGCGTACCTCTTAAGGCTTGTGCTTTTTCGAATAAAATATAGTATAGTATTCGTAAGAGTGAGATTATTTACAATTTCATTTACAATTGATTACATTTTCGCCACTATGCAATCCAGGTATAATGCGCATCTATTATTTGCTTTGAGCATTAAAAAATCAATTTACAAAAGCACGTCACTTATGAAATGTAGTCATTAGGAATAAGAAATTTTGTATGCAAGTGAAACTTTGTAACATGGCTGTAAGCATCATAGGCATGGCTGTACTATAGGAATTGTAAAATAAATCATTTTCAAAAAGTCATAATAAAGATTGAAGTAAATATTTTTTTTATAATTACTATAAGAAAGGGCCCTGAAGTAAAATGTAAAACAGTTAATTAACAGTAATGTAAGATTATTTCTTCTATGATTTCGTACGCTTGAGGGTTATTTTTATTATAGCAATTTTTTTAGTTAGTTATTTCGTAATTTAAAAAATATCTACAATGAATTTAATGTACTGATCAAAATGTTATTTATGTTTTTTTGTAGTTTTCCGTTGCGGGAAATGCCAAAAAACCTATAGTAATCGCGAATCTCTAAATAATCACAAAAGGATAGTGTGCGGTAAAAATCCAAAATACTTTTGTCCATTTCAATGTTGTAGCTACAAAAGCTTTTACAAAGCTAATGTCTCTAGACATTGTAAACTAGTTCATACAAATAAATCACCCTTTTAATGTTCTAAAATGTTTTTGTGTTGGCTATTTTATGTTAAATATATTTGAGGTATTAAAAAATAAGGAATAATTTTTTGTTTTTTTTTTAGTTTAATTTCAATTATATACTATTTACCTAACTACTATTTCAACTTTTATTAAAAAATATGTTTCTTTTATTACTGACTCACGAAATAAACTATATCTTCTTGTTTTCTGTATTCCTACTAACCAGATCTAAATTTCTTCTTTAATTTAAATCCTAATAAATAAAAACTATTTTAATCCGATTTTTAAATGGACCTCTTTCTAAATTTGTTACTGAAATAAGAAGAGAGTTATGAAACTTACTTAAAGCTTTGACACCCCTTCAACTTATGGCAAGGAGGTATAAGTAAGCTTTGTTGTCTTGTATTATAGTCGTAAGGTTCAATGTGCTTTCCAGGTTAATTTATATGACTTATTGAAATTACTAATAAACATCTTTGGAATCAATTAGATTTGATCCAGATTTCTGGGGTTGGACCGACCAAGCTAATAGACTGTTTCAGAAGAACTGACTTAATTTTTTTTTTATATCCTGATTTTTTTTCAATGCTTTGTTATTGAAAAAATTCATATTACTTACAAATAACATGAACTTTGATGTTATAAAATATTTAAAAAATATGAAAATACATTGTTAAAAGACCTGTATAATATATAAAAAGTTTTTAGATCTAATTATGTTTTATTTGTTATTTAGAACATTTTTTACATATTTTTAATATTTGTTTTTTATTTACCATATACATGCCGAAAATGTTTAAAATCATTCCATTGTTTAGAATCATACTATAATCATATAAATATTAGTTGTAATGAAACCTAGAAGGGCTATGCATGACCCTACTATGACCATTGTAATAAATATTTAAAAGATGTTTTATTTTATCTTAAGAAAAAACTCTGTATATAGAGGCTTCTAAAAGATGGGCGATTTTTACTGCTTTTTTTTATTTATATTTCTTCTTCATATTTATATAATTTTTCACAACATCTGTATTCTAAATTTTACTTTTCAGTTTTGCCTTACAAATGCAAAAAATGTTCGAAGTCATTCCATCATGCAGGATCCTACTACAACCATATACATTTGACTTGTAATGAAACTCAGAAGCAATATACGTGCCCCTACTGTGAACATTTTACCAAATATCTGAAAAATATACCTGGTCATGTTAAAAAGAGACATGGTTTACATGTTTCTATGCAATACGTACTGAATTCTCAACGGAAATAGACGATTTTAATAAAATTTCGTCTTGTTATTTCTAATTATTATTCCAACCTTTTTCCGTATTGGTTATATTTTATTTTTTCTATAAATTAAATACATTTTTATAAAATTTAATATAACAATATGAATTACAATAAAATGGATTCCATAGGTTATACTTAGTATTTGTTTACCTTTATTATTAATAACTGATTTGTTTTTTTTATGTCGTGTGAGAAAACAATTATTATTGATGAATCTATTACCATATTATTTCATCATTTCAGTTATCAAAACTATCTTTACATGTAACGTATGTGGAAAGGGCTATCAGCAAAAACCCAACCTAGGACGTCATCAAAAATTCGAGTGTCAAAAGGTCAAATCGTTGGAATGCCCCTACTGTCCTTATGCTAGTTATTATAATCACCAACTGAAAAGTCACGTCGTACGTAGACACAAGGAGATGTTCAAGCAGTTTAGTATTAAACTCCAACGAAAAATGTTCAAAAGATAATGTGTAGTTTATAAATAATGATATAACCTAGTAGTTTTTAAATGTTTTAATTAGGAGTAATAAATGTCGTAAATACTATAAGAAAACTAATTCACTTTTATTTAAAAAAAAAGAGAAGGTGTAATTGAGGTGTTAGATCTTTAAAAAAAAATTATTTAAAATAATATATTATTAACTTTTAATTTTGCAAGCTTTTCGAACTTTATTTTCCAAGATAAGTCTTTTTTAATGTGAATAATAATAGGCGTGATGATATAATATTTGTCATAAGTTAATATAAAACTAAACATATTCTCCTAAGATACTCTTGGAATAAAAAAAATCAATTATGAAGGCTTAACTTACATCTGGAATGTTGGAAACCCATTGGCTTATTTTATCCAATCCACCTTTTACGAAATTAATGTACCTACTAGCAATTTTTAAACCATTCAGATTAATTGCTAATAATTTTATAGGGGTTTCGACTCTGGAAAAGTTAATTTCTTATATTTTTTTCGGTAAGAAACTTAAAGGGTGGATTCTTCTTACATCAACATCACAGATTGTGGAAAAAATTATATTTCTACAAAAAAGAATATAATCATTTTACATACAAATGTAATATGTGTTTAAATAATAATGTCAAGTTGTCCCAATAATGCTGCTTTTTTTTGGCCGAGTTAAGAATTATTTTATTTTTATACCGAAACAGAATATCTTGGTAATCAAAGTATTAACCATCGCTAGAGATGACCTTTTCCTATCTTTCTAATACAGAATGAATTTCTGGTATCTCTAATGGATCAACCATACATCAATCCACATTTTTATATCCTTGAAAGATTGTAAGTTCGTACTGCATTGATTGGAATAAGTAAGAGTCGAAATGAACTAAGTCTGAAGAATATTGCGGGTGGGGAATCACTTTTTTAGTATATTTTGCAATCGAAGTATTAATATATTGATATATAAATTTGTCATATCTTTGGGATTCTACTTACGATTTACTAATTATCCTTTAACTTTTAAGGATCCCATTTTTCTTCTCCTACATTTTACCTAATGCTTGTAGACGTTGAGAAGTAGTCGATTGTGCAACATAAGATGCTTCTGCCATCTACTGTTTGAGTTGCGTCTTTATCCATTAATGCTAGCAAATTTTTATCTTTAAACATCTTCTCTTACCCTGTATGATTCTTATCTTTTACACGTTTTTTAGGAGCTTGTTTGCCATAAGCTTCAATATACAAAAATAACTCTTAATAGCTTTGCCGCAGCTTTAGAAATTATAAATAAAACACCTATTAGGTTCTAATAATTTCACAATAAACGATAGATGAGTTGAAAATAAAAGACCCTGCATATTTTATGTATTAAAAGCTCTTTGCTGAAATTCTCTCAAATTTTGGAAAAAGATATATAGAACTTATAATTGTATAGGATTTTGAGGTTGAGCATAAAATGGATCTTTTTATATACAGGCTGACAATTGAAAACTTGAAATGACTATATATTAGAAAGGACAAACTGAATAAAAGAGCGCTGAAAACAATTTCTTTAAAACGAAGGAGGAATAAAAACAAGCAAATTATCTTACCCTTATCTGTAACTCCTTGGCTGAGATATACCCTTAAAATCTTAAATAGAAACATCGAGTGATGCATCATCTTGAAGCTCTTGAAAAATGCTTTCTAATGATACTATAGAAAGCCACATTTCCGAACTTAAAGACAATAATAAAGCGTAAATAAAGTACTTTGAATTTCTTAACGTATATTTACAAATGTTTCTGTGAGTATAGCATGTCATTCCTGAACTATTCTATGCTGGAGTTGTTGTAGTGACTCAGGTTGCGTTTTAACAACCACAGATTTTAGGTGTCCCTATTAAAAGAAGTCAAGAGGTGTTAGGTTCGGAGATCTAGGTGGCTATCCAAATTTCAGTTATCAGTTATTTTTGGGTTAAGACTAGTTTGAAGGGGCTTGTCTAACTTGCAGCTGCAAATAAACCACTTTTTTTGGGTTGACGGTAATAATTAATATAATCAAAGTTATAAAACGTTTATTTACTAAGCAAATAAAGCTTACTTCATGTATATAGCTTGAGTAGATCAAAAGTTATCAGCCGAAAACCTGCAGATTGACGTTTGAGGGTGCTACTGACATGCAGAAAAATTCAAACGGTTGTAAGTTTTGAACTCTTGAATATTTTTGAAAATTTTAAAAAGATTCTTAAAGATGTTCAGCTAGTGTTCAAGTTTGTTTATGATGATCACGGCTGTATAACCATTACCGAAGAAATTATAAGCCATTTTTGGGTCAAGACTAGTCTGAAGGGGCTTGTCTAACTTGCAGCTGCAAATACTCCACTTTTATTGTTGTGACGGTACTAATTAATATAATCAAAGTTATAAAGCGTTTATTTACTAAACAAATAAAGTTAATTTCATGATTGTAGCTTGAGTAGATCAAAATATATTCACCAAAAACTTGCAGGTTGACATTTGAGGGTGCTACTGACGTGCAGAAAAATTGAAACGATTGTAACTTTTGAACTGTTAAATAGGTTTTGTTAATGTTGAATTCATCCATCTTCTTTCAATCCACTGGTTAGGATAATGATTATTTAACCATTACCTAACGGGAACTACATAATGAAGAGGTGCTCCCTTTTGTTGGAATTGTAGTAAGCGTTTTTTTTTAAATAAATTTCCGTATTCGAGTATGTCAGTCTGATTTTCTAATTCCCACACTAATAGTGATTCGATAAGCTGCTGTAGCATTTCAGCATATATGTCGCCATTTAAATTTCCCAATATAAATTGAACCAATAATCCAATTATACTTTGACCCGATTATACTAGCCCAAACATTAATTTTACTAGGGGTATTAGGTATGTCCTTCTCTAAATACGTGTGGATTGTTGTCATTTCAGTAAAGATAGTTTGGCTTATTCACATGCCTAAGAGGTATCCTCATCACTGAAGCAAATATTTTTAACTAGTCCAGGTTCTGCCATAATTCTATCTGTCGTTATTTCACAAAACTGGATTTTTTGTCCGGGTTGTCGTCACCAAGTTTTTGCAGTATTTGCAGTTTATAAAATTTAAATACTTTTCTTATTAATTCACGAGATAATTCAGTTGCTATAGCTGCTTGTCGAGTTAATGAAGTTAAATTAATTACAAACTGATCCAGAATTTCAATTTACGCTTCTCCGTCGACTAATCTCGATTGACTTCTTTTTTGTTCATGACCAGTTTCTTCAAAAAGTATATTACAGAATCAATAGAAATTTTATTTGCGATTTTATAAAGTGGATAATAATTTTAATAACTTTATAATAAAAATAATTCAGATTTTTTATTTAAGTTTCAATTGCAAGAGAAATCTATGTAAGAAAGGCTCTTTTTAATTTATGTATAAAATACAGTATTTGCTAATAAATGTAATTTGACAAGTTCCTAATTCAATTTTTATTGTTTTAGCTTAATCTAATAATTTCTTATACTTAAGACAATTATAACTATTGTGAAAACTGTAGGAATTTTATTTTTTAGAATGCAAATATCATAATTTAAATAAAAACTCCATTTATTGAACGCTAATATTCTAATATTTTAGGTGCAAAAAAAAGGTTTCCTTGTCAATGCGGTAAGTCATACTCGCACCAACCGAACCTGTACCGTCATATAAAATACGAGTGCGGCAAAGAGCGTTCATTTTTTTGTCCCTACTGCCATTATACTTCTTTTCAAAAACACAATTTAAAAAGCCACCTACTTTCCCAACACTAATACCTAAAAAATGTATCTATAAATAAATTACAATATATAACATAATATGTATCGAAGGACCTAGATATTAAACGTGAATAAAGCGTTAACGTTGACGTATATCTTGTTACTCTTCATCTTCCTTAATTTTCTAAGATATTTATAAACGCGTGCTTAATATCAAAAATTGCAAGCTAAAAAATTCTGACAATAATTTTGCTTCCTTGTTCATAGCTATTTTCACATTTTAGCTGTGTACAAATGTCAGACATGCGGAAAAGCTTTTAGGCATCAGCCAAACCTATGCAGACATCAACGTTTCGAGTGCAATAAAGAGAGGTCATTTTACTGCCCATATTGTGACTATGCTGCTTTTCAAAAGAGTAACTTAAAAGCTCACATTCAAAGAAAACACACATATCCCAGAAATAATCCTGTGTTCTCTATAAACCAAAAGTCACTGCCTAATTAAAAAAATAAATAAATAAATACGAGTACATCATGACCTTTATTTAAAACCATAAATCGGCATTAAAACAGTATTGATTTGTTTTAGTGCCTCGTCAGTTTATATGATGGGTAATAATTATGCTCTATTACTGAGATACAGGGTATTTTGGTAGCAACGGGTCCATTTTCTTCTTACTTAATTGCCTATTTTAACACTTTATGTTTTTAACAGAAAAAGAAAGAAACAAAATTATTAGAAAATTCCAGGATCGTGTCTTTTAGCCTCTATTCCTAAAATCGTCATACATTATTTAAAGAAATATAAAATAAATATTTTTTAGATGATACATACGCCTTCAAAGCGTTTTAAAAAAAAACACTAAACTATTTAAAGCTACATAATTATGTTTACATATTTTTGTTTGCGCATCCCTTAGTGTACCGCTTAACATAGTAGCAAATTTGTTTTAAGTAATATGTGTAGATTTTATGAAAAAAGGGAATAGTGCCCAATTTCCATATTCAGGGAATCTCAGAACTAAAGACCCATTTGCAAATGTTGCTACTTCTTAAGTTGGTGCTATACCAAGAGTATTTGTGTGTAAAATTTTAAAAAAATTGATCAAGTAATTAAGAGTCTCAGTTTGAATAAGCCTTAACATTTTTTACCCCATATATAGTTAGGAGTAAATTAAAAATTTAATAATTTAAATATGTATCTAAATGAATCAATTTTTTTATAGCTATGTTCCCTTATATGTCTTATTATGTATATTTCCAAGGTATCTTGGTTATTTTTAAAGATTAAACTTTGTGTTTTTTGCGACTTTTGGCCATTTTTCGCTAAAATAATAAGTTCAACAACAGAATGTAAAGAAACAAAATTAAAATTAAGAAAATAAATTAATAAAAATCTATGATAATAAATAGAGGATTTTTTAATATGGAATTAAATCCTGGAGCGTATGTCTAATACCAATTTTAAACATTTTACTGCCTGATGATGGACACCACTGTGTCCGAAACATGTAAGGAATTTTAAATCACTAAATGTTTAATAAATAAGTAGAGGGAGACTGCAAGATTTTTATTTTACCTTAAAATAATAAGGTTGCAAACAGAGTATTAAGCTAACTTGTTTTGCATATAAGTAAAAACGAAATATTTAGGGTATTAAGTATTATATACTTTTTAGGGGCTGTCATATCTTGCACCTTGTATAAAATGGAAAAAAAGGTTAAAACGGTTTTGGGTAGTTATTCTTGTCTAGAATTTATCGGCGTCCTTAAAACAAAAATTAAATGTATCGTTTTGTCGAGATTCACAACTCAGTATTTTTCAAATGGAACACCCGCTATGTAGCATTTATGTTATAATTAATTAGTTCAAAAGCCAAAACTTGGTAAAAAACAATTTATTTACGTATACGAGAACAAGCATGACTTATACTGAAGAGACTACGAACTATACAAATATCTATTTGCAAGTGAGTTAAAGAGGATCTAAATTTTACTTAAATACATTTATAATTGAAACAAACAATTATAATTATTTTTTAAGTAACATAACTTTATTATAAAAATGTAAGATACATGTAATGATAGATAATTCGACAGCGTCGGCAGAATTAGGGAATCGTTGACGAGGTCACAGAATCACCACGAGCCTTGATAAATATCATTCATCAGAATCGTGATCGTTGAATGATAATAAACACTTTTATTTTTAGTAAATCGCTGTTAATATGTTGCAAAAATACATAATAAACAGAAACGAAATTAACACATTTTGAGATTTGAATTGTTAAAGTATTTTTTAAATATTTTGGTCTGCTGCAACGTTCTATCTAAAAAATAATTAAGATGCTTTGCAACTACAACCAAACTGAGGCACATGTACAAGAATAGCCCTTATATTAGAAAATCTATAACCAAAATATAGGCGTGCGTCCAAACAACATAAAATTTATCTTCATTCTTTTAGAACATTCAGTAAAACATTTAAAAATATTAAGATAAATCTATAATATAAATAATATGTATTGACGAGCACCTAAATCAGAAATCGCTTTGTAAAATTTTTAGAGAAATTGCTGTAAAAAGAGCTTTTTTAAAAAATTATTGATATACATTACGATAACTAAATTTTTAATTAAAATTTGTTTATTTCAGCAATCAGCCAATGCCAAATCTGCAGTAAAGTTTTTAAACATCAGCGAAACCTGTGGAGGCATCAAAACTACGAGTACAATAAACCAAAGTCGTTCATTTGTCCGTATTGTAAATATGCTGCTCATCATAAGAGTCAATTAAAAAGTCACTTTTCAAGGAAGCATAAGCAATATCCAAATTTTGAAGAAGTATGGAGACAATTATTTACGTGGAATTAAGCTTTTATGAAATAAGACAGGATCGTTAAACTTCAATATCATAAATTTCCCAAATGTGATAATTAACGAACGGTGTCGTCACATTCACACTAGGTACCAGATCATTCCATTTAGAACATATCATGTAATGCATGAGAATATAATTTGTCTGTCTATATTACGATTTTTCCATGCGGTTTATTTGAGACTACTTCTCGATGTTACAGAAATAGGTCTGTTTGAAAGTAATTTGTACTGCTTAGTTCATGAGGATAAAGTATTTATACATTTTGTACTTGTCACTCTTGCTACGGATCAATAAATATGGATCCTAGAGGAAGTAAAGTATTGTGGTCTGATATATGAAATAAAAACACGATCTGTGGTTTAAGCTTTACTCTAAAGTTTGCTATTAATTAAAGCTTTTTTTATACTAGCTTGATTAATAAAACTTCATCACACGGTATAATAAATTCGAAAGAAGAATAAACTTTATTTGTTTATGACCTAATATAAATTAAAAATAGATTACTCACTAATAAACTTCCTATATGATATAATGTTTGTATCATAATTATTCTTTTTGTTATAGTTCGGAAGTATAAATGCGACAGATGTTCTAGATCATACGAGAAGAAAAATTCATTAATTTGTCATCAATCCAAAGATTGCGGACAACGTGTAGCATGCGGATATTGCATGAAAACTTTTGCTCGAAGAAAAACTTTAGATCTGCATGTATTCAAAAAACACTACGAGTTTTAAAAACTTAATCTGCTATCAGCAAGTTACCAAAAATACCATTTTTGTTACTTTTTCTTAGATTTAATATATATTATAATAAACATTATTTGACCTTCTGTGTTTTATTTTCTGTAATGTTTTAACGACCAACCATTTACTTATACTTAATGATATAATTTAAAAAATGGTTTCTATTATCTGGGGTGTTTGTAAAATATATAGTAGTACGTAGCAATTGTTATTGGTGCTTTTATGGTGCAAATTTAATCTTGTTAACTCTAAACGATGACGTTTTCTTTAGGCTTTTCACTTTACCAATAATTTCCAAGTTACCTTCTAGGCATATAATCTAACATGACTTCCGATTAAGATAGAAAACTTCCTGGTGTTGGGTCCCTTATTTTATTAAACCTCTCTAATCTATATACGCCCTTTGCCTGTATTTTTAGAAGCCAACGATACGGAACAGTACATTTGCTACAACGGAGTCTACAGCTGTATACGTTGCTTCAAGCAGTACAAATTTAAAGGGAATATCCGTCGTCATCTGAAGTACGAGTGCGGTAAGGCGGCTAACTTTAGTTGTCCTCTATGTGATTTTAAGTGTAAAAGATTCGACTATTTGAAGTTCCATCTGAACTCTAAGAAACATGCCAATGCAAAGTTGGAGCCTATACTTTTGTAAATTGATAAGATTTGACTATGACTATTTTTATATGGGCTATTATTAGTCAATTTAGTTATTTGTTTTTGTTACTTATGCTATTTTTTTGTATATCTTTCATTTTTAGTATAAGGGTATGGGTAGCACTAATTATGCTTACATTATAAATTAGACGTATTTTTTTTAAAGTACTGATGTGTAATGAAAAATATTTTAAGAGTTAAAAATACTTTTTTTTATGCAAGAATTTTTTTCAAACTTTTTTAGTTATGTACTCGTAATAATGAATTACAGTATGCAGATCCGTCCATATACATTACCGCTTATATATTTTTGATAATTATTTTGAAAATTATTAGGATATGGCTTTATATGAAATATACAACAGGCAGGTATATTAATAAAATTTTACCTTATTTATGTATTTTAACTGCCATACAAATTACTGCTCTAACATAATATGCTTTTTATATACTTTTTTAATAATATTATAAACTTTATCTTTTGTATTTTGTTAACTCTTTTATTTGTTTTAAGCAGTTTCACTTTATTTCATTTTTATTTTCTATATTGACCTTATATTAAACATTTTAATTTCATTTATGCTTTTTTTTATTTAACCTTATTTCTCGCAGAAATGCATGCAAGTATTTAAAATGCAAATTGTCAACTTATCGTACATATCCTACAAGATAAAATAAATAAGTGAAGCCAAACCTACAGCCATAGGTAGTACAAGTAGCATAATTTAAATGGATACGAAGTAAGTAAGTTTTTTAAGATTAATTTTAATTTTTTTTTATTTTAATTATAATATTAGTTAAAGAAGGTCAATAGACTTTTCACAGGGGTTAAACTAATGCACTAAGGTAAATATATAAAATAGTAGTATAAACCTAATTGCCATAAGATTTACTTTTGCCAAAAAAAAAAAAGGCAAAAGTAATTATTTATTTATTTTGTTCGTATTTTACAATGTCAAAATATAGTAAATTTGTCATTCTTAGTCGTAAATACTCACTTCAAACTAACCATTTTTAGCATTTTTTTTTTGATAAACTGTAGAAACTGTCAGCATAACCATGTAAATCTGAAAATTTTTATAAATACAAAAATAATACATGCCTTTTAACAAGTTACATTACTAACAATATATATAATTTTATATATATAATTTTTAGGAGTTTTTAAGTGTCCAAGCTGTTCTAAAGCCTATAAGTATGCTAGTGGATTAGCACGACATAGAAAGGAATGCGGACAAGAAAAACAAATAAGCTGTTCACTTTGTCATCACAGGACTTATCGTCGCGACAACCTAAGAAAACATGTGTTATTAAAACATCCTAAAATTTCTGTACGACGACAAAAAAACAAAAATAAAAAAAGAAGAAAGTAGCATCAATACATCTAATTTGTATTCTTGATGCTTTTAGTTTATATACAAGGAATATTTTTTTAAAGTTTATAAGTATTGTGTCAGCAAAACGAAAAGACTATTTGATTTAAATTGATAATAATTTACATAACAAAAATGTGTAGATACATGCATAACTTTATTACAGACAAATAATTTAATTTATTAAGTATTCAGTTTTTTTTCTAATAAAATTTTTTTTAATTATTATTATTGTGTTTTATTACTTTACCAGTTTTACCTACTTTGATTACTACATTAGATATTTTTAACTTTATTAGAATGTCGACATTTCTGTAATCTTTGTGGAAAAAACTACCGAAATAAATCAACTCTTGTAAGACACCAGCGACTAGAGTGTAACGTAGAACCCAAATATCAACGCAAATGGTGCTGTAAAAAGTTTAAACGCGAACATCATCTAGAGCAATACAAAAATATAAAAGTGTTCAACTGTCAAGCACGAGTATTAGAAAAGGGAATATTTTAAATTATTTTGGATATTGTGATATAATTATCAATAGTTTTTTTTAAATAAAATTCTGTAATAATAATCAATTTTGTTTTTGAGAAAAAAATGTTTTCTTTAAAATTTTATATTAAAATATTAGATATGGTTTATAATTTAGCAAAATCTAATTTTTAAGAATATCATTGTATTTAAAATCACGAGATTTAAGGCATTCTGGATTGGCCTTCGATACTAAATCTCTTATTAAATCGATACTACCTTCACTTCAAAACTATACCTTTGAAGTGAAGGCAGTTGAGTTCTCCAGTTGCTGTGGCTCTTTCATATTATCTCTGCTGCTTTCCTAATAATTGTCTTTATTAGTTTCCTTGGATACGCGTTTTCCTTAAATATTTGGTGAGGTTTTCTTTTTTCCTGGTGTGGTCAACATTGTTGTTCCATATGTAGCTGCCTTACACAGGGTTTTAATAATTCATTCATTTGTTGAACTAGGATGATTAGAGTTGTAGGGTAGGAATTGTCCTGTGTGTGTTGGTTTGCGACGGGCTGTCTTTTGAATTTTTTGATTTTGTCAGTGATTTAAATTAGGTAAAACAAATAAAAATTTAGTTGCGAAAATTGAACGTATTTCAACTTAATGATTAAACAGTGTAGCACGTATGGTGGAATAAAAGTAAAGGGTAACAAAAATTTAAGTCGTGGTTTTTCTAATGGTCTTCTACCGATTAGGACCTGCTTTCATACTAATTTAACAACTTTTGCATCTTCCTGTCCTTTGACATGTTCGGCCAATCTTAGTCTTTCGAATTAGTTCATATGGTTCCTTTGTTCGAATGGAGTGTATTCGTAGGATTTTTCTCTCTGCAATTTTCAATCTTACAATAAATATAAGTGCTATATTTCTATTTTGGTCGTCCAAAATATATTCTTGAATTTTATTATTTTCTATAATACAAAACAGCAGCGATTGGCGCTTTGTATTCTGTTGTTAATTTCCTTGGATATATATATATAGACTGTTTCGAATTTGTATTGGTCCATCGTCACGTTTTGTCTTATCCAATCACTGCGTGCCGTGCTTCATGTGATTGTTCTTGTTTGTCTGCATTTTCCTTATTGTGTTGGTTTAAGTTTTGCAGCATCTCCGGTCGGACCATATTTCGTACCCTTATATTCTTTTCACAAGAGTGTCTTCTTTTAGCGCTTTTATTTCCCACTATTGTTTGCGTACTTGCAATTACTGAAATTTTTCCATCTTTTCTTAATATCCTCCTATCTCGATGTTGACTCAAGATGCGCTGTTAGACTCCTCTGATAATCTCGTTTCTTGCTGTCGTCTTTGAATGTCTTACTTATTTCATATAGTGTTTTTTAATATTCATGTACTTTTATATTATAATATAGTAGAAATCTTTGAAATACCCACTTTAATTATGTAAATATATTTTCTTGAATCTACTTATTTGCTCGGTTTTTGAATTTTCTTTTATATTTGTTTGTCATATTAATTAAAAAAATATTACAATATTTTATATTATCTGGGACTTCCAACACAATTACATATAGACATTAAACCCTATAGGCAACCTAAACATTATAAAAGCTTGTAATTATATGAACATTCTTATAGACAAAAACATCTACATATCTTACATCATCTTAAAATTATATTTTTATTATTGCTAATAATCTCTTAACTTTCTTAAGTCAAAAATGTTGATAAATAAGGCTAATAAAAGCTAGTTTTTAATACATACTACTCTAGTTTAATCTTATTATTTTTTAAATATTTATTTACTACCTTTAACATCCTTTTTAAGTGGAGAATTCCTGTTACGTAAAGAAGTTAAATACTAATGAGATAAAGAAAATAAAAACAAAAATATCGTCTCTACTTTTGAATATAAAAAACCTATTTCAGAATTTATTGTTATACAAAATAATAATAAAATGTTGATTTTCATATAAACAAGCCAAACTGCGTTGGACATATCATAGAGACAATAAAAACCTACTTGTGGTGATTAACTGAAATTTGTTTTGAATGAAGAAATAAGCAGTTTTTTTCATTGCTGTAACCGTAATAATAAAATCTAATAATTTAACATATTAAGTTTTAAAATAAATATCTCTCCTTCTGTCCACTTATTTAGAACTACAGTTATAGAACTTTTAAATTTTTATCTTTTAAGTTAGGTACTTAGATTCTCAAACTTTAATTTCATACTTTTTAGGTACACCCATTATAAATGCAGTACCGCAGTGCTTTAATTGCAAAAAAATATTCAGTTCCAAATGTAACCTAAACTACCACCGGAAGTACACCTGCAATAAGTCGGCACAGTTTCAATGCCAATTTTGCAATAAACATTTCAAATCAAAGCAGTATTTGGGAGTACATATAAGCACTAAACATAAAGTCAAAAATGAGAAGACCTTAATGTAACACTGACATAAAAGTACGATTTTTGAACTATCTTTTTTATTTGCTTGTTTGAGTTGTTTTAATAGTTTAACTAGAAATTGTAACAGTGTTTTTTGAAACGTATGATATTTTTTAGCTAAAGCACGTTTTGAGTGTCGCAGTTGCAGAAAAAAGTTCTGCTATAAATACAATCTTAACCATCATGTAAGGTATAAGTGTAACAAACCACCTCAGTTTGAATGTGACAGATGTGAGAAAAGTTTCACTAGTAAAGAATACCTTAAAATTCACTATGCTTCCTACCATTTAGGAGCTTTTTAGATATAAGTCTAAGTACTTTATATAGTAAGAATTAATATAAAAAAAATTAAATATTAGAAGTTTTTAAAGATGGATTATCAAATGTATATATTATTTAAAATTAACTTTATGATTTTGACTTAAATTATTTATATTCTTATAATAATTTAGTAAAGTAAATAAGTTTAATGAGTAGCAAGTTTCACTAACTAAGCCTATTTAGTTGGAGTAGTTTTTAAGGAGCCTATTTAAAATACTGTATTTTAAGGTTATTTTAATTGATGTTGTTAGATACAACGTGCTTTAATATAGAATGTTATGCACAAAAATATCTTAAGTTAATATTCACTTTGAAGTAGTGTATCTACTTTATATACCCAGAAACATTAAATAATCTTTGGATTAGGAGCAGGGCAATCGTCGATCAAAAAGAAATCCAAAATTCCATTTAAATTGATGTTAAGTTGCCGAAGATTAGAAATAATTTGTTCTCCTAAAAGATTCAGATATTTTTCTTTTAGTTGCTGCATTGCAACAGGTGGACTGTGATGTGGGAAAACATTGGATTTAATATTTTTTTATAAATGTTGCATCCCTGTTCGTAGCATCAATACTTTATTTACAAAATATCAAACGTCTTGGTTTCTCTAAAACAAAAATTTCTTGGGTTATTTGGTTATTTGGAACTTATTATATTTTAAAAGAATTTAGCAGGAGGACCAGTAGAGAAGAATTCGAAAATATAGCAAGTTACTAATTTGCAATTGAATATATATGTTTTTTTGAATACCATTATGTGATCTGAAAAAAATTAATATCAACTAACAGTTGTTTTTATTAAAATTAAGTAAAGTTTCTTTTAAACACTTTATTAGTTAATTTATAATTATTTTAGCATTATTAGCAGATGAAAAGTACATATGCAAAAAATGTAAAAAAGTTTACTTTAAAAAAAATTCGTTGTACATCCACCAAAGGTACGATTGTGGATCAAAACCGATCTTAACTTGCTAGGGGCTAGTATAAAACGACACTTAGTGATACATCATAAGATTGATAGTACGAAATGGGAAACCTACGTTTTGGAGTACAGGTAAACTTTGTAGAAAATATTGTTAGAAAAACACGTTACTGAAGAATTCATTTTTTTTTATTGTTATTTGTAAATGTTATTGGTGGTTCATAATAAAATTGTAATATGTTAATATTTAGATCTAATGAAATAGTGAAAACTTAATTTATTATATTTAAATATTGTTTAATGCGTGCATCGGAAATTTTTAAGGAATTGTAAATTTATGGATTCTAACACTGTCAATTAGGCTACTATACAGGCATCAAGAATAAAAATAAACAGCTTTTCTATTTCTTGTTCTCCTTCTACCTTTTCTTCTTTTTCTTTTTTTTTTCTCTTTGAGAACCTGTGGAAAGCTAGAATACCTTATAGCAGATATATCAAAAGGCAAGTGCTACTTATAAAAATGGACTATTTTTGCAATTCTCCAGATGAGCTATATTTTTATTATTAGATTAGCTATTACTTTTAGCTTTGAGCGAATAGATTCGACAAAGATACTTATGTAAAGTATGCAATAAAAGTTATAAGTATAGCAAACACTTGACAGTACATATGAGTGAGGAAAGTCACCAAAATTCGTTTGCCAGTTTTTTAGAAGGAATTATTACTTTAACTATCAACTAAATAATTATAAAAGGAATGTACATAAATAATTCATTATTATTTAAAATTTTAGTGAAAAATAAATATTCCATTTTTAACTTCTGATTTTAGATTTTCCACGTAGCTTAGCCTGAGGTTTTTTTATGAAGTTTATAGTATTTTATTTTTAAGAGTATCTTATTTTTATATAGTCATTATTGTCATATTTATTTATGTCCCCTTTATTTCCTAAAATAAACTTGCTTATAATGATAAACAGATAATTACGTTAAAAATATGTAATTTTTTAATGATTTTTACATTGAATTGGCGTACTATAAATCAAAAAGTTCCCTTAACATGTATGATGACACTAAGGTAAATATTATACAAACATAAAACAAAATATATTTATATAGGGAATATGATCTAGTTGCGAAGCTAAATTAAACTAATTTTGATTAACACATTTAGGTAACTTTAGGTGTGCGACAAGAACCTTCATTTATTCTAAGCCTACCTTTTTAATTTTATAAAAAATGGGGTACTGTATCCATTTAAGTTATGCCTTAAAAAATGTATTTACCTTTTTTAAAAGTAAACCTAAAAATGTCAAACTAGTTTTCTCTGCGAGATGTTGGCAGTCTCAATGCCTGGTATCGAGTATCGAATGATTTCTTTATATTCTAGCTATTTTTTTTCTAGGAATTAAGCCTATTATTTCTTAAAGATTTTTACAGGTGAATTTTATATTGCATTTTTTTGAACCAAAAAGAAGGTCAGATGTGTTTCAAGTAATCTAAAAAAAAGAAAAGTAATAGTATTGGTAAAAAGAGAATACTCACTAAATAGAGAAAGCACATATTCAGTATCTTCAAAAGCCTGGGCAAGAATCTTACAAACTTGGATAATAAAATTAATATTTTTCCAAAACATGTTTTTTCTATGCTAGAGAAGCTATTTGGATTAAAGATAATACTGCAATGTAACCATATAAAATGAAATAGGATAAAAGTGTTTCTTTATAGGAATAATTCAAATTGTAAAACAAATTATATTTTTGCATCTCAATAATGTAATAAATTTTATTGAAGTTCTAAGGAGTTTTAAATTTTAGTTACTCCTTACGTATGCGTTAACTGCGGAAAAGGATATACCAAACGTAATTCATGGTATTACCATGTGAAAAAAAGGTGCGGCCAAGAAAAATCACCTTGCTGCTCTTCTTGCAACTACAAGTCGCACCTTAAGTCTAATTTAAAAAAACATGTTAATGCTGTACATAAGTAATTACGAATTTAGCAATTAAACTTACCCTATTTTTGTTAATCATAGAACCTTGCTCATGCAATTGAGAGTTTTAGGACAAAATACAATAATTAATTAATTTTGTTTTAGAATATATGTATACTTGTCCAAATTGTGGAAAAGGCTACAATAAAAAAAACTCCCTATACTACCACGTGAAAAAGTTTTGTGGGAAAGAACCATCTTTTTACTGCCATATTCCGCAATGCAGTTTCAAAAGTAATATGAAGAGTTCATTAAAAAGGCATTTATTTAGGATACATAAATTTGACGAAAGTCGTCTGCATCATTTATTTAGATCTAAAAGACTTTAGCGTGATATTATTTTTTATTGCAAGTATTATAAAATTTTCTGTAAAATACTTATTTTATATATATTAAGGACGATTTGTAAATATTTTACGTATTAGTTTTTAATATGCAAAAAAAGAGATAAGTTAAGAATTTACGAGAATGGCGTGATGATAAAAATGTGTTTCAAAAATATGTGTTTAAATAAACAAATGGACGTGAAATAAAAATTATATGTGATGCAATTATTTATTTATTGTATCAGCAAGTAAGAAAATGTTGTTTTATTAATATAAATATACGTTTTATAATGAAATGTTTTTAAGATATAACATAAATAATTACTATTACATTTTTACTGAGTGGTGCTTTATACTTATTTAACTATTTTATAAAAATTGTATATTATATATACAATTTTCTGTGACTATGTCTAAACATTTATCATTGCTTAGACATAGACTAATCTATGTTTAAACAATGACCAGCTAATTATATTTTAAACACCACTATAGCTTTTGAGGCTCTAAAATGACTTCCCTATTGTGTTCTGAAATTATTCAGGAGAGTTTTTGTTAAAGCAAATACTAATATATATTTATACTAAATTTGGATGTTTAGACGAGCTACTAGTCTTGCCTTCTTATCTAATTTACCTTACACTTCTTTTTTTCCCGCAAAACATACTTTGAATTTATAACTCTTTCATTTCTAGGATACGGTTCTAATTCCTATGTCTTGTTTTCCTGTAAAGTATTATCCTGTAACTCTTTATCTATAGCCATTTTCCACTTACTTCCATGTTGTACAGCCTCTGCATAGGACTAGCACTTATGATTAGAGATGTCCTATAGAAAGAGCTGCAAAGTGTGCATCAGTATCAAAATCGGTAGTTTTGTCATAATCTTATAAATATTTTGGTATATCCCTGTTTCTTATACTTGCTCATATTCCTTTCTTACTTTCTGATCATTATTATTATTACTGTATTCTCTGTTCTCTTTCTATTTTCTTTGATACATTCTTTGGTATTATGTTTTATCACTTTCCTCTTCTTTGTTTCTTACCAGCTTCTGGCACAAATCTATCTTCTTCTTACAGTCATTTAACATCTGCTCATCAAAAGCAACACTTCTTCTATATACAACTTTTATTTCACTCTCTTCCCATAATCAGTATGCATTATCTAAATAGCCAATCATCAACAGTTTTTCAGACTGAGTATATTGTCACATGACAATTCTACTAACTGCTTCATTTATATGTTTACGCAACCTTAGATTATCATCGAGGTACATTGCTAATAACTTAACCTTCTGTCCAACAAAATCACTATTAGAACTCAAATTATATGGATCAACAACTTCGCATCTTCATAAGGAGTAGTCTCCTCTCATTTTTCTTAATAACTTTTCACAATAACGTCAAATACTTTTTAACAACAGTAATTTTCTCATCCTTGTTGATGACCTTAAGTTGTTAGGTAAAGTAACCTGCTAATCAATTTTCTAAATCAAAAACTTTATTTATTATGGTCACAATAATCATCTAGAGTGTGCGACGCAGATAGAGAACTATTTCTTATTTCCAACATCAAAGTTTTCGCTTCAATTACATTATTAGGATTCGTTAAATACAGTACCAAAAACAGTACGTTAACCATAACTAAATACTTTATTATGCCATTGTCAGAACATTTGTAGGGTATGCCTTCTCCATATAGAGTATCAATTATACTTTTGTAGCCATATATTGGAAAGAGCCTGCAGGTACATTTACTATGGATTTTCTTATAATTACGCGTTTTATTATGCGACTCTCTGCTCAGTTCTTAATCTCCGTAGACAACCCTTTAGTACGATTTTTTCTTAAACAGAACTTTGGTCATATACCCTTAACTGTGTTCTTAATTTATTAGATAATTTTTAATACTATTAGGCCAATATCAAACTTTAAAATACGGAGAGGTCTAGATAAGATTTCTCCAATCCTTATTTATATTTGTCCTTTCTCTCCTATTTGTTTATAACTGTTTTGAGATTTTTAACATCAACTTATTATTCCTTTAGTGTAATTCCTGAGGCATAAAAAAGGTGGTTATGTTACATATTAAAAGTGATTTACTCAGTAAGTAGTAAAAAATATTATTAAAAAAATTTGAAACTTTAGTCAGAAGAGTAGGTAGTGAGAAAGGGAGCGCTAAATGTTTAATTTTTAAACAACCATCGTATTACAATAATATAAATTTCATTTATCTTTTTAAAATTATTATTGCTGCATCTTAGATAATATAAAGAGTGAGTTTATAATTATCTAAAATATCTAAACAAAAAGTCAATAGACCTTTTCAAAGAATGTCCTTAGTGCCTAACATGATTAAGGCTCATTAGTTTCTTGGGTGTATTTAAAAAATAATTTTTCAAAACTATTTTTTTGTTACTTTATTTCCAGTAAAATATTAGCATTTTTTTTAAAGTCGTGAAGTAATTGAAAGATGCTTGCTTTTGTGCAGTTGTTTTATCTGTTATTCTTTTAAAAGTAAAAATAATTAATCCAAATTATTTTAGCTTATTAAGTTTGTATTTTTAAGGTCGATTTTATTGTGAATGTGGAAAAAGTTATAAATATCAGCAAGGATTAAGCGCTCATAAAAAATATGCTTGCAATGCTCCGGAGAAGATGTTCCAATGTTCAAAGTGTCCATACAAATCGGCTTATAAGTCTAATTTGATTAAACATGAGAAACTTGTTTGTAAAATTTAATAAAGTATGTTGAAAATATAATTTGTTTTTTGGGTTAGTCGTATATACCAAAGGTAAATGTTAATGTTATTACTAGCTAAAGCTACGAATTACTATCTAAAGACAGTTAAAGTTACGTAACTTAATTTCTTTTTAGATTTTCCATTTGTATGCGAGTGTGGAAATAGATACAAATATGGTCCCGGTTTATATAAGCACAAAAAGTGGCAATGTCAAAAAGAAAAATCTTGGAAGTGTCCTTATTGTCCTCATCTAACTTGGTATAAGGCAAATCTAGAGAAACACATTAAGAAAAAACATCGTGGTAATGATAATTAGTGAAATAAAAAAGTTAGCATTAGGGAGGCTCGTAAAATTCTAAAAAAGAATATATATTTTTTTTTAAATAGAAGTGGTGTTTTGTGGGTCAATTATTAAGGAAAAATATTTGTTTCTAGCCAACGTTTCAGTTAATATTTAATTCATCTTCAGGGCTCTATAATAGATATAAAGAAATGATGTTTTATTTTTTTTTTAAAATATTACTTCAAAAGTAATAGAAATGTAGGTTAATATAAAATGATAGTATGCATTTCATACATAAAGTTTGAAAATACATGGGAAAAGGAAAACTTTCAAAAAAACTTACCGAAATAGTAGTTATTTCTCGTTAAATTAAAAAGTATCTGACAGAGATTGAAACGTAGACATTTCAGTAAAGTTTAAGGGCGGGTACGTAGAAGAGGTATTCCAATTAAAATATAATAAAATATATAAAAATATGTGATTTAAATATGTGAATTATTTGGAAGTTATAATGTTGAAATCTAAGTTATCAAAAGATGAATTTTCTTGAAATATATATGGGAAATAAAGGAATCTGAGGTATTTTTTTTACGAATGGTTTACTCTATACAAGATGTGTATTATGTATACAATGATACATTTTAAATTTTTCGTTTAAATTATGATATCTTTCTATAAATAGAACCAATTAAAGGTTATCGTAGTAAATAAGTAAGGTGAATGTTTTCTTCTTTTAATTTAGAGTCTAAATAAGAAGATTGCTTAATAAAAAACAGAGTTACAGTCTCTAATCTAATCTTGTTTAAATATCATGCTTCTTGGGCTATTGACAAAAAGAAATTAGGTGGCTTTGGCTTTGTAAGTAACCCAGTAAATTTAATTTACTCATACATATATGTCCAATGATATCTCCTTTGATAGTAAGTTGGTCAGATTTAATATTCAGAAACTGTCTAGTCCGAAACTAACTCAGGGTATAGTATTTATTTTTGATATAGTCTATTATTTGTCTACAAAAAATAGTATTGAGGACTAAGCTAGTATGATACAGAATTTTTATCAATTGTATTTATCATTGTCTAACGTGATTAGACTTACATACCTTTAATTTTTTTCTGCAAGATATAACATCAGATGTAATATTTTAACCTATAATAATTCTACGTTTTAATATTATTGTTGCTTTACTTCTATTAGATGTTAAGTATTGTTTTCTCTTCTTTATGTATAATTATGCTTTCAGGTATTTGTAAAGTATATTAAATCACATCTGTGACCTTGTGACAAAGTGGTAGGTATCTGACAAACCCAGTTTGTCACAGGTACAACTCTCTATAAAGAGACACTAGATCGCAACCTAGAAAACTGACCAACGGAGACTAAAAACAACATGGAGCTCGAAGTGCGGCCAGAGTTATTAATACAAGGCATCTCATTGAAAAAATGTATGTTTAATTAAACGAAATATTTATACAATTAGGTTGTGGTTGCGGTTTCTCTTATGAATGATTATCCTTCTTATTTTTTTAAAAATGTTTTTTTGTTTCTTAAAATTTATATTTGAAGTTAGATATGCTTTGACATGCTTTATTCGGAATGCAAACTAAAGCATGAGTTTTGGTTTCTACATAAAAAATGTACAAACATAGAATAAAATATTATTGAAGAATAACATAAATAATTCAAAGAAACATTACTGGTACCGTGTGTTTTTAGTTAAGTTAAGCTCAAGTATTTTTTAAGCTATTTTTTAAATTTTAATAATACTTGGATCACTCATTTTAAAAAACGTTTATGTCTGTACCAGTGGGATTTATTAAAGTAACTACTTTTAATCATTTCCAAAAAAACACTTCTTTAAAATATTTTAGGTGCTTATGTATGCCACTGTGGAAATATCTACAGGTATCGCACAGGGTTAAGAGAACACCAAAGATGGCAATGCGGAAAAGATGAAAAGAAATGGCAGTGTTCCTACTGCTCCTATTCGGCTACATGGAAATCCAATTTAAATATGCATATCAGACGGAAACATACATGCACAACTTAATAAACTACTCAGGTGTTTCAAATCAATATGCCAATAATAGGCATTTATTTATCTCTTTATATATTGTTTATTTTCTGATATATTTTTGTGTTACATTGATTGAATTTTTTTGTATAATTTTTTTTTAAGGCTGGAAAATAAATTACGTTAATATATATAAATGGTATTATTTACTTTGTAGGTAAAAATACACTGACGCCAAAGTTGGATTATTTCTTAATTTACTATAAATCAGGTTGAAAGGTTTTTTTTTTTTAAATAACTTAATTATTTACTTAGCATAATTATTTGTTTTTATTATAATTCTACAAACATTTTTATTCCGGTAATTTTACTAGTTTTTAAATATAATATGATCAACATTTCTGGAAATCTCATAAATTTTTTTCTAGATTGTACTCAAATTTTTTGTTAATTTTTTTTATGGCTTTAAGTTACGTTGTTTTAAAACCCATATTTAAATTATTTATTTCTCGTCAAAAACTAGGTTTTTTATAAACTATACATTAGAAAAAATTTAATTATTTAGACAGTTATATATAAGATTGAATTTTGTAAAGTATCTAAAATAAAAGACAAAATGTAGAATTTCTCATATTAAAAAACAAATACATTTTTTATAAAAGGCCAAAAAAATGGTTGAAAAGTCGTTAAATTCGTATAATAATAAAAGAAAGATATAAAATGTTCTCTTGTTTTTTTACATCTTCAAAGAGAACTTTAAAAATTGCTTTAGTGTTCCATATAAAAATATAAGTTAATGATCGTTTTCCGACAACAAAACTTAAACGTACCAATGAAAAAGCGGTATTATTTTTTTGATGTCTGTTAAAAATTAAATCAATGTGATTAAATTTCTTTCTTTAAAAAAAAACTCAGCCAGTTACTTAACATAGTTTTGCCTTGACAAAGATGTCGTCGTAATAAAAATTCGTAGTATAAAAAAAATCTTATATGTTTTGGGTGGTAGACAATGGTACAGTGAAAACATCTTGTCGGACTTGCATTGTCTTATTCGTAACGGTTGGAGATACTTACCAACCGAAACGTCGTGTTACAATAAATAAATAAGACAATGCAAGTCCGACAAGATGTTTTCAAAAATCTTATACTTGAAGAACTTGGCCCACACAATTGCCAAAGCGATACATAACATATAAAATATATACAAAGTATGAACTAGAAGATAATTAAATGACAAACTGCAAAGAGGAGATACATCCTGGAAAAAAATATATAAGCTCAGATCTCAAAACTCAATAAGGATCACTCTCTCAAACACCTAAAAGAAAAGAAGAACGAAGTATATAAAAAGTACAAGTCAAAAAGAAAACAGATCACACCAATATAATGAAAAAGTGCAGATATATAAACAGACCTACAAACTGACTTTTGTATTGATAACAGTGGCCAGCACGAAGTACAGACTTTAACCCATTAGATTTTTGGATTTGAGAATATATAAAATCAATTGTTTACTAAAATACAATAAACACAAGGGAGCAATTAATGGAAAAAATATTAACTACTACTGAATACTACATTTCGAAAAAAGCGATTATTTTTTTAAGATCCGGCGATGTTTCAATAAAAGAATTTTAAAATGTATTGAGAAAAATGGAAGTCATATCGAACAATTGACTGAAACATATTCATAATTTTAATTTTTAATTTATCTTTTGTCATTTATCATTCATTCGAAGTGTAATAAAGAAATTTAAATAGCTTATAAATGATTTTTTCAGTGCAATAAAAAATTTAAATGTAATATTTCATATGCATATTTTAAATAAAACAGTTGAGAAATTCTATAAAAGTTACGTATTTAAAAAAAAATAAAATGTTGCTCGTGGTATAGACTACATACAACTAAATTTTAAAAAAAGTAGGTTTAAAATTAAAACATATAACAAAAAAACCATATTCCCAATGGTAAAAATGAGAATTAAACCTTAAATTTATGGCGAAAATTTAAAAAAAAACTACATTCATTTTATTACCCTGTATCTTGGTTGTCTTTGACTTTCGGATTAAGAAAATTTAACTTAGCCTAATTTTTTTTTAAAGCAATGTGCTGTTAAATTATTTAACAATATTTGCGGGACAACCTTTAATAAATTAACTTTGTTAATTTCGTTAAATAACGAATTTTTTGCCTAAGGAAGCACAATTTTCATGTACAATTATTAAGCGGATATTAATTGGCATATTAATTTTACCGACATGTAAACATACATCAATAGCTATATTTTCAATACTAAGGTATTAGGATCCTTTCCTTTATTAAAACTAAATTAAACTTTTTTATTTTAATAAATTTTATAAAAATGTTTATATCCTAAAACGAAAAGAACTCAATCCTTCACTAAGAAAAAATATCTTTTTTAGGAAGCAAGTATATCTGTCGAACTTGTAGTAGACATTATAAGAATCAACATGCCCTACGAAACCATGTATACTTTGGTTGTCCTTTAGTAGCTGCAAAAAAGCACGCATGTCCCATGTGTGAGTACAGGGGACGTCAAAAAGTCCATGTAAGAAGTCACATGAGACGTATTCATAATGTGGGCAGTTTCGAAAATCTAAATGATTAGTCTTGACTAATTGTTAAGAATTGGTATTGTTAAATACTTATAATTTGATTGTTAATTGTATGTGATACGTGCTATATAATCAGATGCATATTTGAAGAAAATAAGCATAAATTTTTTGTACTTATATTTTATGAATGTTTAAAAAATAAAATAAAAATTAAATTTTACGTAAGAGTTTTACGTAACAATTTAATCTACTGGGTAACATAAATTGTAAATTTGACATTATTTATTTTTCATGTCTTAATGGTAGAAAAGTTTAGGGTTATCAAAAGTAATTTTTAAAAGGGTGATATAAGTCTTAGTCATCTATTTCAACCTATTTTTGGCAAATTTTACTAAATCCCTAACCAGATAGGGTAACTAAATTTAAAAAATTTCTTTGGGAAAAAGGTTAATGTGAAGAAAAATAAATTTCTGTTCCTTGAATGATATGTAATAAAAGGAGTTTAAATAATGAATATAAACAGCATTTCACTATGCAGAAATGCAATTATCAATAATACGTCATATCTCAAGATATCCTAGGTAATAAATTATTATACTCTATACGGTTCTTCTATTATCTTCTATGATTCGCAAATCAAAGTAAAAACTGAATTTAATTTTAATTCCTCATGTTTCTAATTTATGTTTTAATACTCTGTGCCTGACTCTATCTGCATAATGCGTATGAAAGTTGGTTTATTTTATTAGCTATTATTATTTTTAATACAACTGACTGATCTATGTACTAAAACTTTTGTTACTCAATATTTTTAATTATTTTTTTTTTAATATAATCATGAGATATGCAGTAAACAAAATTTTATATAACGTTTCTAAAAACTTGTAATGTAAAGATGTTGTTTTGGTGTGGTCTGTTTGTCAATAAAGCTTTCCAATTTTCTGTTATTTTGGTACTCTCATACCTGAAAATAATTAACCTGGAATTTATTTTAAAATAAATTTCTTTTACTTACATTGAAAACAATAAAAAATAAATGCCTATTTATACTTCAGCTCATCTATATCCGCATCAATGTCTTAAATGTAAAAAACGCTACAAGTATAAAGACAACTTAATGAGGCACAAACGAGATGAATGTGAACAAGAACCAAAATTTTGTTGCATTTATTGTAGCTACAAAGCGAAACAAAAAGGAAATTTGAAAAAACATGTTAACCTAATTCATAAAATGTCAATGTAATATTTATTAGATTTAATAGGTATATACATTACTACTGTTGGATAAATCTGATATCTTTATTCTGTACCTATATAAACTTTAGTACTTAATATAAGCTTATAAAGAAATAATTAAGTGTACCTAATTATTTTTTTGTGTAAAACATATTGATTAAAAGATTTAATTTGTTCAGTTTCATTTATAAGTCATATCGCAACTAAGTTAATAGACTAAGAAAAATTATTAAAAAAAAAATAACCTTCTTTAATAAACTTCTGTTAACTAATAATTTCTTTACTAGTATAGCCTTGGCAAGTAAAATCTTATAAGTTACGTACTATAGACCTGATCTACACTCAATGCAAGTTCCTCTTCGATTTATTTGTCCTTTCTATAAATATAAATTGAGACAAAAGTCCACTCTGGTTATGCATATGACCAGTATTCATGGAATCAGTGAATATCATATTAATAATTAAAGAAGCATATCTGAAGATATTATGTACATTTAGAGTTTATTTTACTTAGGCCTGACTATCTTTTTTTATTTAAAAAACTTTAAAATGATTAAAAACATAACGATAAAAAATATTTTAGGAAAAGCACAATATTCCTGTAGCCAATGTGGGAAATCCTATAGGCTTAAATCCAGCTTATACAATCATCTTAATGATTGTGGAAAAGCACCTCAATTTTTTTGTAATATACGCTCATGTTCATATATAACAAAACGAAAAGGAAATTTAGAAAGACACATTAAAGGTATACATGGGTCAATGCTTTACCCTAAAGAGAATGTTTATCCTTTGCAAGAAAAAGACTTTACTTCTATCTAGCAGTATATAAATTTTTTTAAACTTTTTTATTGCCTTTAGAAAAAAAAATGATTTGTTTTTGAGTTTAAAATATAGTTTATGACTATTTTGTAATTTGTTTTTTTTTTAGTTTATGTTGTGTAGATTTATTACTGAGGATGTATTAAGATTGCTTCGAAAAGAGTATTTAATTTCTTTTCTTTAGTACAAGTAATTCGTTCTATAAATTTTTATTTTCGCTTTAAAGTATTTCTCCAGTTTATTTTTTTTTAGCTGCATATTGTATTATTTTATCAAATGTATAATGCAAACAATATTTCAAATTTAATATTTTTTGGAGTTTTTCTATAAATGTATATTTATCTCTTATCTTGTCTCTTTTTTTATAGGTATTATCGAAAAGTACGAACATTTTTTTCATATTACAGTTAGTGGTAGAGAAGGTAATGACATAGTTAGTTTATTTACACAATATTTTTTATACTGGAGTTCTCTGAGTAAAATAATACCAGTTCTTACGATGTGCTACTATTAACTTTAATAGAAGCCCTCGATCATCTTCAGATGAATGTTAATTAAATTATGTTAGTATATTCGATATATGCTGACAACAAGGCTTTTGATTGAGTTTTCGTTATATTCTTGTTAAGCCTTTTTTGAGTCGTAACCAGGGAACCTCAGGGTGCTCATTTTGAACACATATTAAATGTCAATGGAGACCAAGTGGAAAACTTGGAGAGCAAGAAACTAACTGCGGATAAATATCATCTATTCTTTTAATAATAAGCAATATAACTCCACTTTCTGCAATACCCGAGGCCAGAAATCAATCAGCCATTATATAATAAAAAATAGCACCAAATATGTATATGAAAGCAAACTAAGTGGAAAACATAATACACAAGAATTTGGAAGCGAATTGGAATATCAAAGTTATTTGGAATAAAACAGTTCCTAAGTAAACTCCATAACTATCTAAAAATATACTTTTATATATCCGACAACTAACTTAAAAAATAGCCAGTTTTTAATTCTGTTTGAGCAATTCGTAAAATATTTGCCTATTTATCAATGAAATACTGCGCAATGTTAAAATATTAGGGTTTTTACTTATTTTTATCACTTTATTTCCTTCTTGTTGTTTCTATGCGTTTAATATATAAAAATAAAATAATTACATATTTTAGGTCCCAAATATACATGTCCTAATTGTAGCAAAGACTATACTTCAAAACTGGCCTTAGTTTTCCACCAAAGAGTTGAATGCCAAAAACAGAAAAGATTTTGTTGTCTATATTGTCCCCACAGGAGCAAACGACCATACGATATAAAGATACACAGTAAAGCAAAACATCCCATAGACTTAGAAAGGTTATCGAAGGAAAATGAAAAATGGTATTATGAGGATATTGAGCAAGCTTAAAAAAACACTTTTTTCAAAGGTTTTTGATGTCACTTTGAAGACTAACATTAGTATTTAACATTTATGATATACATCTTTAGAAAATACACAAATAACATTTTTCTTTGCAAATATCTGTTTAATAAATGTGAAACATTAAATAACGTTTTATCACCCTAATTAATTTTATTTATATTGATCTTAGCCTTAGTACTAATCATAATAGCGATTAGCCTTTTTAATGTTTTTCTAAGGACTAAAATTTAGAAGAATGTTTCATCAACCAACCCCTTGATACAACCGAACTTCGAACTTTCTGCATTTTACTTTTTATTTTACACTAACTTTTTATTTTTTCTAGATGTTACAAATTGTTATATATCCAGTCACCAGTGTCCTACATGTAATAAAATCTACAGCTATAGAAGCAGCTTAACGAGGCATCAAAAGTATGAATGCCTTAAGCAGGGAAAAGAATTTTGCACGGTTTGCAAGAAGGTTTTCAAACACAAACACAATTTAATGTCACATATTAGTACCGTTCATGCCTATGACCCATTTTTAAAAATGCTATCTCGAAAGTGAAAACTAGTAAATAAAACTTTTTAGAAAAATTGTGAAAAAAAAAATAATTTTTAGTTTGGCAAATTTATGGTATATTGTGTTTATCGGAATGAACAGCAAAGACATTTTTTGATATTTAAGACGTGAAAGTATATATTTATTTACGGTAATAGATTTTAGCATAAAGTAGAGTAGGTAAATCTGTGTTAAGACAAAAATACAGAGCTATAAAATGTGCCCAAAATCTTAAGAGTCATACATAGCCAAGAACATTTTATCTAAAAAAATCACACATAATGAAATAATCAAAAATATGATAAAATATGTAGCCCTCCGCTAAAAGTGTCTCTACCAAAAAACCTTATTTTCAAATTCAAATTCAAAAGACTTTTATTACCACTTAAACATTGTACATAGAAAATTACATTTTTTTATTACAAGAATTTACACAATGCTAAGAGTAATGCGGACTAAACTGCGATTATAAAAACAACCGATAACACATTTTGAGAAAATTAATATCAAAGAGTAAAATTCACTGGAGATAACCATATTGAGTTACCATATTAAAATACAAGTTAAAATTATATTTTAGTGTAAAATGTTATTGGTACAATAATTTGTTAAAAAATATAGTTTTTTGTAGTTTTAGTTAAAAAAATATACATCAATATTTGGCACCTGTTAAGAACAAGATATTAATTTAACTTTCAAATTAAGCTAGTAAAATATAAGAAACATACAGAAAAAACAAAGACATTAAATTATTAAAAGAGATTTATTTTTTCATTGCAAGAAGTTACAAAATGCTGAACAACAACTTAAAACGTGATAATTTTCTAACAAATTAATTTTTTAAATTGTTTCTTTTTAAAGGCCTGTTGTAAAGTATTTTGAATAGTAATTTTTTTTTCGCATTGTTTTGAATTTTGATATTGTCTTAAATCTTTATATGATATCTTATAGTAGAGGGTGGTAGGATTTTCCTGGTTTAATCAAATATAACTTTTACTTTAGTAATATTTAAGGATTTAAAATCTGTCATACCTGTCTCGTCACACAATATTTAAAGTATGGTTCTTTATAATTTGTTCGTATGAACTAGAAACGCAGTAACAACCAGATTTTCACCTTTACTTTACAGCCTTTTTAATAGTTAAATGAACAGAATCTCCTTCTCTCTTACCATGCCCGCTTATTAAAACTTTTGATTTAATGGGCGTATTTTTAAGTATTTAGGCAGAACATTAATAGATATAGCAAGTAACAATTTATTCTTCTACTACCTACAATAATTATCTGGAATAAAAACAAAGTCAGCTTTAGTTTTAGAAGTGTATCTCTTTAGCTCCCTTTTTTCATGCCAAAAGTAGCATTTCATTAAGTTATACGTTTTTTATTTATAATAGGTACGTATATAGCTTTTTACAGAACAGGAAGAACTTCTAGTAGATCGTAAATAAAACAATGTAACTGGCACCAGCTTTTTCCTTTTCTTAGTCTTTTTCTTTTCTCGCAACAATTTTTCTTAGGGTTAAAAAATTCGATATTAAAATCACTGTTAATTTTTGAGAACATCACTAATTTGCGTGGTTTGATATTTTAACTTGTCATCATTAATTATATCGTTCAAATTTATTCTACTGTCAATGTATTCCCTAGTATGCTTTCGAAAGTAATGACTTGCAATACTTGTAGACTTACAAACTCCTTAAATCGATGCATCTTTTTTATGGCTTTGTCGGAAACTGTTCTTGTTATTCGGTTAATTATATGTAGTATAGCCTTAAAGAAAAATTTGCATATAAAGTGTATTGTTATCTTTTCTTAGTTTTTTAACACTGCACTGTAGGCTTCTTTGAGTGGCTTTATCCAATTTTGAATAAAACTTTTTTGTCTATTAATTTCTCTTAGAAACCAATATTTCTGAAAAAAATCTTGTCTTGTGCATACACCTCATTTTTAAGCTAATTTCAGGCGACATTCCCACAAGGAGACGTAATACCCCTGGCTTTTAATTGTTTTTATTACTTTGATCTTGAGATGTATGCTGCCATAGTTTCTTAATTTTTTCATTTTATTGCTTAATAATTCTTATGCTTAATCAGTGCTACTTGCTTCTTGCCTTTTTTTAGGCTTAAAAGTTTCAGTATTTATTTCTTAAGTACCTAGTGCTTGAAGAGCTGTGTCTTAAATATTTGCAATTTAAATCTCAGCTACTGAAGTGTTTGCTGTATGAGAATCTATAAGTTGAATTTCTATCAACTGACAATGTTTGCTTGATTTCGTGATTTTTGATGAACAAATTAATTATCTACTATCTGGCCAACAACGTTCTTCTCCAATGCAAGAGATATTATTCTGCGTAGTCTATTGGTAAGGTGTCACATGTTTTCTACAAAAAAAAGAGCAAAATTCGAAAACACTAAGTAAACATTGAAAATAAAAAAAGTTATATTTTAAATAAAAAACATCAGAATATTTTGAAATCGTGGGCATTGGTTTTAAAAATCATATTCAAGAAATATAGCAATTAAATTTAAATATTGATACTTACGCTTTCAAAAATTCGACACAACTCAAAATGCAATAGTATTTCACACCACATAAAAATACTTTTATAATTGAATTTGAAATTTATTCTATTTTAATTTTTTTATTTAAATCTATTTGAAAAAATTGTCGCAATACAATAAATAATATAAATCTTAGTAATAATGGTTTTTAAGTTATGACACTTTTTTAGCAGGGGTGCAATATTTAATAATCTACTTTTTAGCAAAATAGAAACTCAGTTTATATTAAGCTAACAACTATATAAAACATAGCAATAAGAATTTATTGTCAAGTTATTATCTTTATAAAAGGACATAAATAAACTTAATCTATCTAATCTATTAAATTCAATACATAATCTGCTCACTGATCAATACTGCCTACATTTGATACCTTGATCTTGTGTAAGTTGGTGTAGAGTTGCTAAGTTAAATAATAGCAATAGATAAAAATGATAAAACATATAAATTATCTTATAATCAACCAAACTAAATGTCAAGATAGAATTCTATATTATATTTGTATAGAGTTATAATATTATTAAAATTTGATAATGGCCATTTTAGTTTAATAGCTGGGAACAAAGTTTTTTTACAAAGTTTTTTAAAAACAAGCGGTAGTAAACGAATTTCTTAACTCTTTTTCGTACGCTTGTTTCTTAACCTTTATTTTAGTATTGTTTTTGAAGAGTTGATTTTTCCTTTTTAGCTAAATATCAAAATGTAAAATCAGTGAAACTCTTCATACTGTATATTATTTTGATATAGTTTTAAACCTACGATGGTTTCTGTAAGCTTAATCGATACGTTAGGAGATTTATTGAGGAAAATTTTATTATACTTATAATTGGCGCACAGGGTGGCCTATCAAAAATTGCATATAGTTTTTAAATCAAGTTGTACAATAAATAAATTTGACGCGCTTGTGCATTTTTTCTAAAAAATAATTGTGTCTTGAGGTATGTTTTCAGAGGGCCTCCCTATATACTGATCGAGTTTGCTAAATCCTATTAAAAATATTATTAATAATATATTTTTTTGTAACTTTTATATCAATTTAATCCCCTAAAGTACTTTGATCAAATGATATTTTATTAATGAGTAAAAAAAATATAAAAAGTATAATAACTTCTCATAAGGTTGTAGATTGTGGGTTAATATTAAAGCGTACTTCTTAAATATGAATTTTGACAATATTCCTATGTTATATGTATATATAACATAAGATATATGTAACATATAATACTCTTATGTTTCTGTTATATGTTCTTAGGATCAAGTAATATATTTAATTGGAAATTAAAGCAATATATATTACATGATATTTTTATTTATTTTAAGTAGCTTCTAATTTAAATATAAATATGAAATAAAAATATCATATGAAATGTATTGCTCATGAAATAACTTGCACAATATAGGTAAATGAATATTACAATACGTGCAATTTTATTGTTTCTTTAAATTGTGTTATATAAATAATTATAATATTTATTATATAATAGCTATTTTAAATGAACATAATATAATATTTGTATATTTTAATTTTTTTTATTTTGCATGATATTCCGTTTAAGACCCATCATGTCTTACAAGATAATCTACAAATTCACTTATATAATCTGAATTAAATAGATAACAAGCTCATATATTTTTATAATTGTAACTATATCTATTTCTAGGTTATGTACATCAAATCGCCATCTATACTCCGAAATATAACTTTCAAGAATTTATTTGCAATATTTGTTACAAAGCCTACGCCAAAAAGTCAACCATGATGCGACATCAGAAATATGAATGTGGAAAAATGCCAAGGTTCGGGTGTTCAAAATGCGATTATCGAGGTTACCAAAAGACACACGTAGAACGACATTTGGCTAGCAAACATGATATTTTATTAAAACCGGATGTTCTCAAGAATATTGTTTATTTTAGTATTTGATTGTTACTTTTTAAATTTAATTTATATGGAAATCGAGTGTTAAGCTGGGCGTGCGTTGGAAGCAGTCATGATAAAAAGATAAACATTTATTTATGACACGAGGTGAGGGGAGATCAAAAAGAGAATTTTAATATTTATACCAATAATAAGAACAAAACGAATTAAATATTTACACTAAAAAAGGATAAGCTACCTGTATAATAAAATATAAACTGAGTTCGCATAGAGTGGTGAATAACTAAATATTAAGTTAGCCGGTATATTGCGACTAACTAACTAGAGGTACTAGAGCTGAATATATTAATCGGCTAAGATGCCTTATATATTTTTTCTTTTTTTTTATCTCTGTTGGTTTTCTAGTTACCTTACATTGAAGAAGCCAATAACAAAAAAAAACATGTCGGCAAGTACCATACTTAATTTTTTTGCTTTTCAAATATTCTAAAGATCCTTAGAGAATATCCTGACTAACCTATATTTTTGTTATTTAACTTTCTTTTTTCAAATCTACAAAAATATTTGATTATAGCTGGTAGAAAATATCCTTGTAAGAGGTTTATTCCAAAATAGGTGGTAATATAAGAATTCAAAAAAAACTTAAATTATATTTGATTTTTAACTTTTCAACATGCTTCCATAGTCCCCGACTGTCCAGCTAGATATGATTCAAAGTGATTCGCACAAAAATATTGTAAGTTTAGCTTTTCCCTAATATTTTTTTTCTTTTACATGTATGATTTGTAAATTAGATTAAATCATAAGCCTTAAGCAATATTAATTTAATTTTATACTTATTGTTATTATATCATAATAATGTATTTTACTATCAATATTTAAAACAGTTTTAGGTTTTTTGAGGATTAAGAATAAAAATATTTTTTTATAAGTTGTTATGCCATTAATATGGTAATAGTTAGTTACTTGAGATTACCAATGAAGTAATATTAGACCACAAAATGTATATAGTGCGAGGCTCTAACTTGAAGTAAATTCACGAAATCAAATATGGCACCCACGTATGACTTTTAACAAACCTGTTGACTTCGTCAAACCTTTTAATAACAGACATTAAAAAAATAGGGTTGCTATTTAAAAAAATAATCGGTTACATCATATCTCACATCTGAGACATGCTGTATACAAATTTTTTACAATAAAATAAAGGCAATTTAAATTATCAGTACATATATATTAAATTAGCAAATTATCAGAGCATATTTCAGAAAAAAACAACATCTTTGACTTGGTAAATTTATTCCAAGTTAGAGATTTGCACTGCATATTGATTCTTTTATATTTTGTGGCTTCCAGCCAGTATACGTTGTAAATAAATCAATTTACCTTTAAGTGCAAAGTTCTATAAAATTATTGTATATATAGCCTTTTATATAAATTATGTTCAAATTGTATTTTGAATTTTAGATAATTTAAAAGAATTCTATATTCACTATTGTTGTAATTGAATATGTTGTCTGGTATTACTCAAATTTATATGTTTTAGGTATTTTAAGGGACACATGTTATAAAATTATTATTTAAAAATTGTTACACATATGTCAATATGTTAATATATCTTAAGAAATGAAAATATATATTTGCTAAAGATTAATTTTGTATTAGTAAATAGTATCCCTTTAAAGCTCTTATCTTTTTTGAGACGACTTTTTTCATAAAATTTGTCTAAATAATCTTTCTTCTTAATTTTTAACTTGTTTACAAAGGTTAATGAATTAAAATGTTTAATAGAGCTTTTATTTATTCATATATTTTAGCATAATCTTGCACCAAATAACGAAACGTAATTAGACATTTTAGTTCTAATAGACTTTGTCAGTTGAAAAGTGTAATTGACTATCGGGAAGGTCAAAATAAAATGAAAACACGTATTTAGTGTAAAAAAGACTTTCTTGTGTTAAATACCTGTTAATAACTTTGACTTTCCTAATTATTTAATTTTAGCATACTATTTTTTTTTCTACTTAAGTACTCTGTGTCTATAATTTTATCTCTTTATCTTTTTTAATATTGTGTCTCTACCATGAATGTTATTCTTGTTACTTTTTAGTAAACCATAAAAAGAAGATAATATGAAAAATGTTCATTTTCTTTTTAGTTTGACCCGAATGAAATTATAAAATTATATTTTCTTTATTTGCAAAACTCATTATCTAATTGACTTCAATGTTTTATAATATATTGTATTTATTTACTCTTTTTTAGATATACACGTTTGCCCTCAATGCGGCAAATCTTATAAAGTAGCTAAAAGTCTACGAAGGCACATAAACGTTGAGTGTCAAAAAGAAAAGCAGTTTAGATGCAAATATTGCCTTAATTCGTTTTATTATAGGACCGATCTAAAGCTTCATTTATATCGGATGCACAAACATATGACAGATTTTTAAAGTTATTAAAATGTGAGTAATATACGGCTAAGAGTAAAAGAGAAACAATATTAATATAAAATAATAATAATATAATAATATAAAAATATATTATGTTCACTAAAATTATTATTATTATAATATTAATCTTTATCATATCTATGATATAGATTCAGGCTTAAGTAATAGACTTCAAAAAAAATAAAACCCTTACATTGCTTTTTTAATATGCCTTAAAATATATCGTTAAATAGAAGAAAAGCCATAAAAAAAATTCTCTTATTTTTTTGCGAAAATTCTAAAAAACCATAAAAAATACTTACTTTGTTCTAAATTATTTCAAGAATATAAAAATGTAAAAAAAAATCTATAATTTAGTATATTACCTAACAATACTGTTAATAAATAACCAGTAACTATTATATACAGGTTATTAATTTTTAATAGTTTAACATTCCTTACATACCTACATTATGGCAAGTATGTAGCTGAAAATAGCTGTTTATGTAGCCGAGATAACTAAGGACGTTCTAATTCATGTAGCTGTGTGTGGTCTGCGGGTCTGTATTTGACACGAGCCGATGTAGCCGTGAAATTAGTTTACATTAGGGTCCGGTTATTAAGTGTATTTAGGATCTGTTTGCTGCTCTATAGGAAATTTTTAAACGATAATTATTATTGTCCTCGAGGCATATGTTCATCGAATTAACAACACAACATTTTATTTTCAAAAATTTCGTTAAGCCTGTCTGCCTTAAACCATTTTTCACCCAATAAAATGACACATAAAGTCTGATTACTTTTAATGTAAAATAAGCATAACTTAAATGAATATGCTTATTTATATTATAAAACTAAAAGAAGCAGATTTATTAAAAATCAAATACAATAGGATGACTTGGATTAAAGTTCTTTAAACTTCAAAATATTTTAGCTCTTAGGTTATATTAGTATTAATTTTGTTATTACTTCATAATAAGCCTTTAAGTTTTTTTTTTAAATTTTTCACAATAAATAATTCTAATGAGAATAGATTATTAAAATATATACATATAATATTTTTAATTTGTTGATTTATCACCATATTTGATTCTGATATTTAAGTTATTCTATACATATATTTTTTTAATTATTTTAAAATCTTCGATACTTTTTTTTAAGTTTATTTAAAGGATATAAAAATGTCAAGAAATCTTCTATAAATTAGTATGCAACTAAATAAAACTATTCATTAATAACAAGTTAGCTATTACATACATATAATTTAATAAAAATATAGGTATTTATGGATTGGTAACTTGTGAACTTTTAACAATTTAATACTTTTTTGCCAAAAATCTCGTTATGCCTGCATGCCTTAAACTAACATTCCCTTAATAAAAAATTGCATTTAATATTATACTGATTTAAAATTAAAGTAACATATATTCGTATTACTTTTTACGTAAAAAAAGCATAACTTAAATGGACATCGGTACAAAATGCTTATATATATTATAAAACTAAACGAAGCAGACCTAAAAAAATTAAATACAAGTAAGATGACTAGGATCAATTCAGACTTTAAAGAGGTAGAAATAAAGCGCGGTTTTACGCGTGAAATAAGGGTCTTTACCACAAAAGCTTTAGATCTTAGCTTAAGTATTAGTTTTTACAGTTATTTCATAGTAAACCTTTTAGTGAGATTTTAATGAGAAAACATCCAATATATTTACTTATAAAATTGGAAACATAGGATAAGTTAAAAATAGTTTTCCATAATTGATTTTATTAGTAAATAAGGGTTTAAAATTAAATTTATTTATGCTTTTACGCTTATCAATATTATATTATTTTTCTTTAATAATATTTTTTTTAATTAAAATAAAAATTAGTTTCAGCAACATATCAACGTCCGCGACGAACCTTATTTAATAGGGCACAATTAGATTTTATGGAAGCCGAGTTTGTAAAAAGTCAACATAAGTCTTATCCGGAAAGATTAGAAATTGGACAAAGTATTGGGTTGACGGAACAGCAAGTGAAGATTGGGTTTAAGAACAGACGGTGGAGAGAGAAAACTGGCGCGGTGTGTGCATACCGGGGAGCATATTAATAGAAATAGTTAAATAATTTAAATAATATTAGTCCTATACAATAAATAAAAAAATATATTTTTTTACAACCAAATTTTAAACCACTTTGTTCAATTTTGAATCGTCTATAGAATTTGAATATTAATACTTTTACTTAAAAGTATTAATATGTTCATTTAAAAAAACAGTTTTTTCAAGTTTTACTGCTACTAGTGTTGTTCTAGGAAGTTAATATCTTTTTATATAAAGGCATTATTTTTTAGGAGGCTTGACACGATTTCAATGTGCAAACTGTGAAAAAAGCTATACAAAGAAATTTCTTCTGAATAGACATATAAGATATGAATGTCAAAAGGAACCCCAATTTCGTTGTCACCTATGTACCAAGGCTTTTCGCCAAAAATCTAATTTAAGTTACCACGTTTATAATATTCATAATATAAAGATAAGCTCAAAAAAAGTGGATTTGTTAGAGTTCGGATTTTGAGTTTCATTTAAATATATTTATTTGCTTATTTAAGTTTAAAATTTTTTAATGTATATTCTTTGTATTATTACTATAATATTTTAGGATAATTATTATATACGTTTGATGTATAATATTAAAAATTGAGAAGCAAACGTGTATTGTAAAGATCATACATATTAATTCAATATTGCAGAGTTTTATTTGGCCTCTTTCTTATAATATTATTTTATTGTAGATATCACAAATGCATCCTGATTTTTTTACCTTTATCATTAGTGCACGTATATATATTTCTGTAAGTGTTTTTTTTTCTTAGAATTAGTTTTTAAAATTTTATTTTAGTTAAAATTCTACTTTAAAAATAAAAAAACTTTTTCAAGATAGAATCTTTTTTTTTGCTAAATACAATAAGGACTACCTAGAGATGTTTCGAGCATTCAAAAAATTCGTTATCTTAGTACAAGTTGTCCAAACAGTTAATTGATAAAAGAGGGGTCTTAGTCGATATAGTAGAAAGGGTTGTATCAATAAACCACGCGTGTTTTGAAAATTTTGTCAAAAGCAGTATAAGTATTGGTAAATGTTTTTGAAGCATTTACGCAAGAATCATGATTGTCAAATTTAGACACACCAGAAAAAGAATAATATTGTTAAGTAAAAAGAGAAGACTTCAAACTTTCCAAATTAGATTAACTTTAAACACCATAAATAGTTTTTATTATATACATAATAAATGTACATTTTGATGTACTGAAAACCCGGTTTTTATATTTTATGGAGTATCACCTACCTGTGTACAGTAGTACAAAGTGATTTGACGTATATTTAGTTTTTCTCTCTGTTATATTAGAAACTGTACAATAGGATATCACAGGAATATCCTATAATATCGTTTAATATTTGGGTTGTAGTTATAAATACAATTATTTGTATTATATATACTATTATAGGACTTGGCGTATATAAAATAATACATAAAATGTAAAATAACTAAAACTGGTATTTACACAGTCACATGTTTGTGGCTAAAAAATTACCAAAATAACAAGAATAATTTTTTAATTAGAATATTGTTTGATCTAAGACTAAATGTATTTTTGATTTGACCTTTTAGTTTTTAGTTAAAAAGTTTTGCTTCTTTATATTTTTTTTAAATAAATATTTTAGTTCCTATAAAAATTGAAACTCTTGAAATCTCCTTAAATATTAGGCAAACTAGGAAATATTGAGATATTATTTGCATTTAAACCAACCAATATGAACAACGTATTTTTTTCTTGATTTTCTATCAATTGAATCGGCTGATTTTGTCGATAATATGACTCTTAATATTAGGTCAGATATATGTGTGGTTTAAGTACTCTTTTAGATCGACGTTTAGGTTTAGGAAGCTACAGGCCAGGGCCAAATCCCGATTTTAATCCCCTTTATTAGTTTTTGTATGTGGGGGACATATAAAAAGTTAAATAAATAACTTCAATAACTATAAAAAATTAAGTTAACTTAAATATAACCAATATTTTTTACAGAACTAGTGCGAATAACTTTAAATTATTACAAAACGCCTTTAGTTGCCTTAGGATGAAAAAATATGTTTCCCGTTCAAAATCTAAAAATACCGAGACACAAAAAATACATTACATATTTGCATTGGGACTCGATTTTTTACATATACCAATATTTACAGATACCTCGGTTTTTATATTTTAATTTTATGTAAAAAATTACGTTTACAGATCGTCAAAAAATCTTAATAAGCAATAAATTGCTTTAATTTTTCAAAAAAAGAGGACCGACTTAAGTATTCGTAGAATACTTGGCGAATAGTAATACAAAGTAATTAAGTAATTAAGTAAATCGAACTGAAAAATGACCAAAAGCCTTTTTTCTTTAATGGAGACTTCCTATTTTTATCAGTTTATCGAAATTTATTAGAATTGAAGTAAAGGTATGTTTGTATAAGTTTATCTATCTTGATGACGATGCAAAAAAATGAATGTAAAAAAATATCTTTTAGAAATATTAAGTAGGCAATTAATTACAAAAAAAAAATTATTTTCAAAAATTTTTAGAACATTGTTGAAAATAGTATTTAAAATCCAGTATTTTCGTTATTTAATATTTTCTTTAATGCGAACAATAAATAAGTAATTTTATTCTTTTTTACTTAAGTTTTATATTATATATTATACTTAATTTATATATTATATCATTACATAGTAACTATACTTTTAATAAGTATAAAATTATAATATATTATACAAAATTCAAATCTATTATACGAACAAATTAATGTTGATTTTTTTTATGGTAATTCGATATTTTAAGTAATTACTGAACAAGAATTTTTTTTTTAAATTGCAGTTTTAGGTGCCAAGTTTTATTGTTCTTGTGGAAGAAGATATAAGACTAATGGAGCATTAACCAGGCATAGAAAATATGAATGCGGAAAGAAAGGAAGCTTTCAGTGCTTATATTGCAAAAGTAGGTTTAGTCATCGTTTTCAAATGTGTGCACATATGAAGAATATCCATTTTAAATATAATTAAAAAAAGTTTATACAGTCATTTAGATTTTTTTATTAATTAAGTTAATAATGTGGATGTTTAACTCGATAATATTTTAAATATATAAAATTATATATTAAAATATGTCAGTAATGTTAGATGTTTTAGAAATATAAAAATTTACGTTTTATGTGATTTAGGCACTTTTTACACTTAGTTTGTTTGTCGAAATCCCGAAGCTATTTTAATAAATCGACAAATTTTTTTTTTAAGTTTAGCTTTGATTTTGTTGATCTTTTTTTTAATTTAATATCCGTAAAATTATTAAATACAAAGTAACAAAAAAATTTTAATAAATAACATAGGAAATTTATTGTTAACAAATTAGAAAAGTTATTTAAGATCTTCTAAAGTTGTCAAAAAAAGCTTATCTATTTATGTTGCATTGTTCTTTATTTCTTTCAATAAACTTTATAAATAATAGGAGCCTATGCATGCTAAATTTAGTTAGTAGAAGTGTTTTGATAAATTTAGTGGTAAAAGTATGTAGTTAAGTAGAAACTTTCGTTAGGGCTACTTAATTTCTAAAAAACCAGAAGTAAACTAATAAAACTACTTAATAAAACTATAGAAAATTTAAGTTAAAATACTAGTATAGTATAAATAAAATTTTTATATTTAAAACGATTTTATTTTTTACGATTATATATTTAAGACGTTTATGTTTCTTTCAATTTTTTCCAATGAACTTTCTTGTAGTTTTTAGTAAATTTTTTTAGACCTATGTTTAGATTTTTTAATTTTTCCCATAACCAATTTGTACATGTTCCAGATATCGCCTAAATCGATGTTTCAGTAGTTCTAATTCATAAACTAGACACTATTCTTCTTCTTCATGAATAACCATTTTTTGTTAATCTAACATTTGTATTGCTACTTGTATAGGGTGTATTGAAATACAGTTGTGAGTTGGTTCCAATTGTTTTGTGATTAATTTAATTTCTGGTAAATTTTGAAAAAAAATCAACTGTGATTGTCAACGGATGTCGATAACTTATTATTAGTAATTAAAGATGAAAGTAGTTCTTGCATAAATAAATCATTGTTTTTTTAATGGGTTTACTGGTGAGTTAAGTGTTCTTCACTAACATATTTTTAAAGTATCTGTTTCTAAATATCAGTACTTATATCATTAACAATTAGCTAAGCAATAGAGTTTCTGAATATAACTTCAACATCTTAATTTAAGTGTTATCAGATTTTTGATTTGACCCGTAAATGTCTATCATTAACAAATTTGCAACAGTCAGTTCTTGTACATTTGCAGTATTAAACTTATACCTATTGTAAGTTTGTAATATATAAGAGCAACCCACTGTCAGAAAGATTTTTCAATAGAACCGCTATTACTTTTACTAGTTTTTTATTGGGTATTATTTAGTAATATTGGTATTATTTTATAAAAATATGTCTTAATTTTATTTTAGGGGGTACAAAAAAATAGTGAGGATATGCTAGAAGTAGTCTTTCCCTGCTGAGCTTTTACTTCTTCAAATATGTTTTTAATACATTTATTTCAAAGATGCTTTTCCATTTATCATCACAATAAAATTTCATGAAAATATACTTACTATTTTTTAAGTTAATATAAATGTTAGAGGCATTCTTTAGTGGCTTATAGCTCCGTAGAAAGAAGTAGGAAAAAAAATTTATTTAAACTTTCCTTTTTTTACAGGCTTTTCCAATTTCCCTGTATACTTCTACTAAAGCTAAATATGTTTTAGGTTATTTATGTCCCAACTGTGGACACAAATACAAACATCGGAAAAGTAGAGATTATCATGTAAAGAACGAATGTGGAAAGGATCCCATGCATGCTTGTACTTTATGTACATATAAAGCAAGACAAGCTGGCAATTTAAGGAGACATGTAATTCTTATACATAAAGTTTTATGAAAATTGTACTTTTCCATTAAATTTTAACAATATGTATTTAGTATGTTTTTATAAAATTATATCATTTGGAAATACAAAAATATATATAACATATTTTGTCATGAATTACAGTTTTCAGAACGACATTAGTGTCTTTATAAGTACTAGTCTTGCATGTATATATATATATTCGTGAATTTAATAATATTAATGTTCTCCTTGCTAATACATATTTAAAAAGAACAAATATTTTAGATTTATTAAAATGCCTTAAATGCAACAAATTATACAAAAACATACACACTTTGCTTACTCATATTTGCCAAGACTGTGGAAAGCAGGAGAAGTTTGTCTGCACTCAGTGTCCAGCCAGTTTTAAGGGAACGTTTCATTTGAAGTGTCATATCCGTACCAGACATAATGGAAAGCTTAAAGCCCAAAAAAATGCCGAAAAAAATAAAATAATGTATAATTAATTAGTTTTTAAGATAACGAAAGCTTTATTTAGCTATTACCAGTAATTAAAAGAGTGTTACATATATTCTCATTATTGTTTATAATATTTTATATAACTTAATAGTTTTGGCAGTTACGATGGTCCTAATTGGAACTTAAGATGCTTAGTTATACATATCTTATTTTCATTTGTGCCTTATATTAAATAATCAAGACTTATATTACAAGCGTAAATGTTTAAAATTTCTTTGTAATATTTCAATAAAATATAATGAGTCTAAAATTTATATGTACCGAATAAAATTATTTTTTAGATTTTATTCGATGTCCAAATTGTAATAAAGGTTACAAAAATTCCAAGACTGTGTTTGCCCATATGTACCAGGACTGCGGAAAGGAGAAAAAATTTAACTGCAGCCAGTGTGGCGTTAGTTTTAAGAGAAAATATGACTTAAAAATTCATATTCATAAGAGACATTTAGTTTGAACCTTAAAGTAAGAGAAAATAATATAATAAAAAAATCATAGGAGTTATTTAATTAAACAAGAATAATGCTTTAAAAAATTTTAAATTTAAGATATTAGATTTTTTTAAATATCTGTTGCCATATTTGATTATCATATATCTTTGGTTTTATAATTTCAATACCTTGTTGGTTTCATAAACTTTACTAGATAATTCTAAACAAGTTAAATATATAAACATATTTTTGAAGTAATTATACAAAAACTTATATAACTAAATTAAACTTTGATTCTTATTTATTATATTAAATAAAATATATTCCTTTTTTATTAAAAGATATATGAAATTATTAAACAGAGCGCCATACCCATTTGAGTTATGCATATTTTTAGTGTTTTTAAAGTTTGGGAAGGCATTTGCATAGATGTTTACGGAAGTAAGACTGATTAAATTACTAGACTGATTAAATTACTAATTAAATTACTGACTAAATTACTAAGAACTTGAAAAATACAAGTTAAAAGATTCGAACAATTTTTAAAGAATGTACTTTAAAAAAGTCTAAAATATCAAATTAGTTCGAAATGTGAAAAAGTCATCCATAGTTCTCAAAGAGACTTAATTTAAGTATAAAAACAAAAGTTGGGGTTATAAGTCTCAATAAAAATATTTTTTTTTAATACCGTGCGTAAAGTACACACTTCCCAGGGTGTGTAAAGTTTCACGTATTAGTGCCTAAAAAAGCCTTGTCTATTTGATGTTTAATTTATAATTTGTTAAGAAATTTTATGACGTTTTTTTTTTACCGGTAAGTTTCGTTTAGTAATAAGGACGTTTTTTACGCTTTGTTATATAAATAATAATAAAGATGACCTAAAATCATTTAATTAGGATCTACTAATAAAAATCCACTGATAAGTTTATATATCCACTGAAAAGTTAAAAAAAAACATAATCAAAATAATTTGATTTTGTACTGCAGGATCTTATTCTTCTAATCTCAATATAGCAGTAATCAATATTTCAAGAATTAAAAAAAAATACAGAAACTAAAGATTGAGCTTATTTTATAAATTCCGATTTATTCCAAATTTTATTTATAAAATGAAAAATATATGATTTTAGCTTTTCTATAATTTGTCGTATATATATAGAGTATATCAGAATATGTATGCATTCTCTTGAATTTAGAAATTCTAAGAAAAAAAACAAAACTTAACATTTTTTCTATAGCCCCTAAATGCTCCAAAAATCATGATTTTTTAAATAACTTTTAAAATACGTTATACACTTTTGAAAAAAATTTGATAATCAGTAGAAAAGCCTCCTTAAAATGAACTTTTTGGAGATATGTCTGGCAAAGCTCACTTTTCAGCAATTAGCCTATATAAAAAATGGAAAAAATCATTTTAAGTATTGCCATAAGAAAAATATTTAGGGAATTTGAATCAGATGATCCACAAGGTCAAGGAAAGGGAAAATAATTCCAAGGTGTATGAACCACATATTAGCATGAGTTGCCAAGATGGAAATATTCTAAATAAAGTTCTCGAATTAGTTGAAGTAAAACAAACGGTCTAATTAAATGCTGCACAACGATTCCGTTTCAAACGTTATTCAAACTAACGTTGGTTATAAAACACAACTGACCCATGTTGATTTTCCTTTACTTATTAATGTAATTTTTTTGTAAATCCTGGTTTATCAGTTTAACTAATTTACTGAATGAAGACTGCATTATTTTTGAATTTATCCAAAACCCAATTTGAGAACTTTGTTATTAATTACCTAAATTAAGCAAAATATATTCCATTTTCATTAAAAGTTCTATGAAATGATTAAACAGAGAGCCATAGCCATTTATGTTATGCATATTTTTAGTGTTTGGGAAGGCATTTGCAAAGATATTTACCGAATTAAGATTACTAAAAGAACACGTAAAATAAAAGTTTAGCACAAGTTAAAAGAGTCAAACATGTTTCAAAGAATGTACTTCAAAAAAATTTAAAATGTCTAATTTATTATTTTTATATATATATTATTTAATTCATGATTGCGACCTTTGCATAATTTAAATTATAATATATTAATAAATAATAGGTTTTATATACGATATTAAACGTAGGAAACATCTTTTAAGGCATAATTTGACAGTAAATTATGTACCTAGTGCAAGACAACTTTCTGTTCTTTTAATGCATTTTCATTTCAGAAACTTGGAATATAAAAAGAGATGTAGAACGATTATCTTCAGAATATTGCCTAAACATTATTGAATAAAAAAAATTATAATATATACGTAATTTGAATATAAATATTAATAAATTCACTAATTGGTGAGTTTGGATTTTTCTTCAAAAGTGTGTCGTATCTATCTAATACTCTTTAATCTATTTATCCTTTTTCTAGCTAATATACGCTTCTATTGGTGATCAGTTCTATCTAATGAAGCTCTAGTTGTATTTTCTAGCTAATTCCAAATAGTACCAATGCAAAGCTTGTGGAAAAGTCTACAAATACCCATCCGACTTAAACAAACATATGAACTACGAGTGCAATAAAGAACGTCGATTTGTTTGTACAATCTGTAAAAGAAGGTTTTACCAGAAGACACATTTAACAAAACATCTTTCCTCTTCAATACATTCTTCAGAAAGAAATAATACTGTACAGAAATAAGCAAATGAACTTTTTAGTAACAATTCTTATTGACTTATTTCAATTCACAAAAATAGTAATATTGTATTGCTATTAATACAAAACATAATCTAATAGGTAGTCTTCCTAAAATACTATTAAGTTGCATCAAACACAGTATTTGTGTTATATTTTTTTAACTGCTAAATTACTAAGTATAAATTACTTTTAAGTGGTAAAATCTACAATGCCTTAAACAAGTAAAGTATATACTAACTAGTTTAAAACATATAGGTTAATGTTTTGTTAAGATCTAAAAATTATTATTTATAGTAGTCTATTAAATTTAGTACAGATAAGTTTTTAAGCTTTTATTATTATAACTAAATAGATAGTTTTTGTTATGTGTAAAAGTGATAAAAAAATAAATATATCATCCAGATCATAATAATAGTTTATTTTTAGGTTTTTACATAGAAAAGGATAATCACTACTATGTTTGTATTAAGTGCAATAAGCGATATAAATACAGGACGGGCTACTACACTCATAGACGTTTCGAATGCGGAAAACCTCCTCAGTTTTCATGCAGTCTTTGCCGAAAGCCTTTTACGCGGAAAGGAAATTTAAAAGCTCACTTACTTTCATGTCACGGAATCAGACTACCTTAGATTGTACCTTAGATTGTACAATAAACTAATTTTTAAGTAAAGTTTGTTTATCTTATTCTTAATTATTCTTACTTATGATATTTTCAGAGATGTAAATGCAGGAAAATTGCTGTAAAATTTATGTATGATTTCGTATTAATTTTTCCATGTTTGGAAGATTTGTGTCTTCTGAGAAATTAAAGTATTTACTTTAAACACTCTCGATCGATTGACTTATACTACACTTAAAGTTTTCTTTGCTAGGATCTGCAAAAAATAAAAAAAAAACCTCAAATAATAAATATGTCCTCTAATATCTGAGAAAAATTACAAATGATCTCAAATACGTGTAAAAAAATATTAGAAATTAACTCTTAGAAAAATTATAATTATACCAAATAATTTATTAAAAAAAGCATCAAATTTTGTCACTTAAAATTTCAAAATTGCTTGGAAAAATTATCATAAATACCTCTAAAAAAATATTCAGGCAACTCTTGCTCCCTATATTTATAAAAATATTAATTTATTAATTGCTAATATTTGATTAACCTCCCTCCTCTCAAAAAAAAAATCACTAAAGACCCTTAATACCTGGTAAATAAGTTAAGGAACTCTTAAGTGCTTGACGTTGCCCAAACATTGCATTAAATCCTATGTTATATTTCATAGAAACAGTGAGAAGAGTAAAAAAAAGTATTCTTATTTCGAAAAAAACCAAAATGATAAAAACTTTGATAAAATTGAAAATTGATATAAGTAATTAAGTATAATACAATGTTTTTTATTTATTTGCGTTGTAATTATACATTATTCTTATAATCTCATTTTAAATATTTTTAAGGCTTTTTATTAATCTTAAAATATTTCAACAAAATTTGGTTGAATGAGTCTTATTTACCTAAAGGCTAAGTTAAAACTAGGTATTAAATTAAAGCTTTGTGCTATTTAAATTAATTTCTTAGATTTGAATTACTACTACACTATTTTGAATTAGTATATTTAAGAAATAAGAAATAACTAAATATTTTTTTTAGAAAAAATTCATTGTCCCCAATGCAACAAACCTTACGTGAAACTACAGTCTCTCCACAAACATTTAAAGTTTGACTGTGGAAAAACTAAAAAATATGTATGTCATATTCCTTTTTGTACATATAGGAGCAACAGAAAAGAAAATACCAAGAGACACATGTTACTAATACATAAGCAAAAATCATTGTAACATAGTTAACTTATAAATGCTTAACAAATTTGTATATTGATGTATGTATAATAATAGTTAGATGAAGATAAAAAAATTGTACGAGATGGTTAGGTAAGTGTTGTTTAAATAGAATAAACCGACTTGTAGAGGATTGGATAGGATTGGATAAACTTTAAGATAAAATGACAAAACAAAGCTTACTAAAGATTTTACAGCTGCTATATAAGTATTTTATAATTTTAAAACCATCTTACTAAAAAAATTATTATAACTGTTGTTTTCTTTTAATAAATCTACTACGATAATTTTATGTATTTTATTTTATTATATGTAGACGCACTGTAGAAAGTGCAGGTTTAATTAGCAAGGTAAGTTTAAATAAGTAAAATATATTTATTATATAATTTTATTATAGTTTTTTAATATTTATTATAGTATTTTTCTACAAATGTATCACATTCCTTTATTTAAATATTTTGTTTATACCAATGTATCAAAAAGTCAAAGATAGTTGTGTAAACAGTGTGTGCCAAGTATATTTTGTTGAAAACGCGTCTACGAGTAATAAATAAAGACTTTTAATGTGTATGCTATTATAGTAATTCTTATGAGTAAATGCATCCATAAAAAATAATCAAATTACAAAATATATGAATATAAAAATGTATAAATTTTAAAAGAATTTCACTCAAAACTAAAATTTTCCGTATAGTACCAAATAGATTAATGAGTAGTCGCTAACTCTATACGTTTACTAAAAAATAATACTTTATATAAAAAATTACGCATAATTTTGTTATCAGTTATTTTAATTAAATTAACTGAATACTTATACATAATTATTAATTTTAGATATGCCTTACAAATGCGAAAGATGCTGCAAAGGATACGAAAAATACCATTCCTATTATCAGCACAAAAAATACTACTGCGGAGTTCCTAAATTTGCCTGTTCGTTTACAGGATGTGCATATATGAGTAATCTTAAAACTAATCTAAAAAGGCATTATGTAACTATACACGGAATCCCACCAGCAAATTATTGGCGTCTTTCTTCGGAATAGTTACAAGATAAAAGTATTAAGTTTTCTCAATAAAAGTATTTTTGTTGACAGTTGCTAATGGACGTTTGTTAAATAAACTTATGGCTCGTAATAGCTATGTAATAACTAAAAGTTTATATGCTGTATTATTTTTAAAAATCTTATGTTGTATAAATATGTACACTTTGCACGAATGATAAGTGAGTACTGAAAAATTTATAATTACCAAAAAATACAACTAAAAAAGTCTTCAAATGATGATCTCATTATAGATGGGTACATAAAAAATAATTTTAAGATCATTCATTCTGATTAAACTTTTGTAGCGAATTTATCTATGTGCATTAAAAATTTATTTCTTAGAAAAATTCTATTTGAAAAAAATAAATATTTTTTAAAATTTTTTGTCCTTTTTTATAGTAAAATACGCAAAAAATACTGTATGTGGTTGGTCTATAAGTACCTACCTATATTGTATAATCTATATGTTTCCTAATTTTTTAAGCATTTTAATAGAATTACATACCTATACGATAAATATTGGGATTACAGCCATGCGCAAGTACTTTAATTTGTTAATTACATTAATATGAAATGAATATAATACATCTAAGTTAGTTAGTCAAATAGTTAGTCAAGCATTTTTCAATAAAAGTTAAGGTAAAAGTTTTATCTTATTAAAAGTTTAATTAAATAAATTTATTTACACAACTCCGAGAAACCAGAATTTCAACCCAACAATCGGCATTGTCAACGTGTACAGGCTGATCAAGAAAATGAATGGTAAACAAATTTAATGTATTTATTAACTGCTCAAAATAAAGCGTAGTTAATTTTAGCTGAAAAAATAATATTATATTTTTTTTTGGAAAAATTATGATGAAAAATAATGAACTTCGAAAAAAAATATAGATTTAATTTGTTACTTTTCTATAGGGGTTTGTTCTTGTTCTTGGCCTCTTTAGTATTAGAAAAATGGACAAGAAAGAGACATAAAAAATGGGCTCATATACAGGTGAAGTTTAATACTGTATCTAATTATATTCTGTCTATTACCTCCTTACCTTTTCCAGCTAATCTCACTTTAATATGTTAAGTGGAAACCCCATCGTATGACTTATTATCATAAGCAATATATAATTGTACAACCATACCAATCAAATCAATAGCAAAAATTTAAATCAATTGACGTATAAGCTATTAGTAAGCAAAAACGTCTGGTTAAACTTTGCTATATCACATGGTTACTCTATAGTCTGATCTATCATTTAAAAAGACATGCTGCTTAGTATCAAAAAGATGTTAACTAATATACTTATGACGCTTACATATTAAGGTGTGAACAGGCTAGGCGTGTTGAAAATAAATAGTTTATCTAATTCGAAAAGTGCGCCATTATCAGGGAAACTATAATAAAGCCTATTTTGACATTGATCACGAACATTGGCAGGGGCTGAATTTTTAATACTTCTACAATCCCGTGCAAGTCTATTTTTTAATTCATCAATATTTTTAGGTAGGGTTTTATTACCTTTACTTTTTAAATACTCTCAAAAGAAAAAGTCTTACGGAGTTAACTTTTTTTTTTAAGGGCGACTTATTTTGAAATGAAAGCATTGCTGGTCTTAATTTTCCAACATTTGTACACTTTTTTCACATAGGGTAACAGCCTACAGAGTGATTAGAAGTGCGAGTTTTCAATTTATTTTATTTATTTAATATCGTGGAAATTAACCATATAAGACTAAAACCCTAAAAAATAATAAAATATTCCTAAAAATATTATGGCAAAGGACGTATTGTTCAAGAGGCTTCACAAACAAGTAAAGCAAATATATTTGAACATTGTATTTACTCACACCAGTGTATACTTGTTGGCAGTTTTAGACCAGATATCAAAAAAAAAAGAAAAATAATTAAGAAATAACTAAAAGGAGCGCACAACCAAATTGTGTGGTCAGTTTATTGTCCTAAGGTTTTTAAATTATATTATCATGATCGCAGAGATAAACTTCTGTTTACGTAATATTTTTTTACGTAATAAATTATTTTACGTTGTAGGACCTATAATGTCAGAAGATGGAAGATACGGATGTAGAATATGCTTTAAAACATATAAAAATAGACGTCATTGGCGTAGACATAAGACACTGGAATGTGGATTTTTAAGAAAATTTAGATGTCCTCGTTGTGCCAGACTTTTTATTTATAAACATCATTTGGATAAACATTTAGGTTTATGCAGCTTATGATAATCTTAGTGAATATATGCCAAATTAAAATAGATGAAGGAAATATTTTATATGTATAACATAATTTAGTTAGGTTGGTTAGTTAGTTAATAAAGTTGAATACTTAATTGTTTTAATAAATTTTTATTAAATTGAGTTATTCCTATAAAAATTTTTGTGAAATAACCAATTTGCTATTGGTTTTTGCAATGAAATTTCGTATGCAATATTGTCATGCTCTTGCAATAACTGAGTTTAATTTGTCACACTTCTACAAATAACAAAAACATTATTGAAGAGTGCAAATATTTTTATTATTTTACACATTATTGTAAGAAAAGGTATTATTATTATTATTTACAGTAAGAAAAGATATATACTATAGCTGAATTTCCGTTGTCCGAAAGTCCTTTAAAAAGGACGTGATTATGAAGTAAATCATCACGTATGTTACCTTGGATTTCAAATGTCAGAATTAAATTTAAAATAATGAAAGAAATTTTGTGTTTATAAGGTTCAATTTAGTGCTGTTCTATCATACCAAGTAATTCAATAATTTTGATTCTGAAATTACATTTTAGAAGTCTATAAAGTATTTTTCGTATACTTTTTCAAGACTTACGAGCATCGTAAAATCTTATATGCAAAATAGTAAGTTTATTCTAATTACAAATTTTTATCTTATTTTATTCTTAGATGAAAATTTATTGTGGTATATACACCATTCAAAGTCTCACCATTTCGATTCATTTTTAAAGATGTTTAAGATTCCAGCTTACAGTTAGATCTTAGACTCAATTAACCCAAAACCGTCCATAGAAATTCTAAAAACGTCTTTTATCTCTTCGAGGTCTGACTTATCTTCCTCTCTGGACCATCGTGTGTTTAATTTAATGATTTAATCAATATTTATCTGAAGAATAGGAATACCCTATTTTATTCTTCATCTCAGTTTGCCTCTGCATTGTAGCATTTCAAACAGATAAAGATTCGTTACAGAAAATCTAATCTGGACAATATATGGAGCATATTGTGTTTTTTGTTGTTTCTCTGCTTTAAAAGAAATAGTAAAGTAGTTCTCTCTTACTTTGTTTTTATTTTAGGTTGTCCAGAGTAAATTCTTTATATCAACTTTTCGCACAACAAATAATCCATATTTTAGAGTGTCCGTATCTTTATCACTTTCACACCTTAAATGCAAACTTTTATAATTTTGAAAATTTTTCAAATAATAAGAATAAACTCATGATTTATAAGGGCAAAATAAGAGGCCATTTTGTTCATTAATTAAACATTTGATACTGTCTAATATTTTACTGTGGAAACTGTGATTTATTTTGGTCGAACTTTAACTAAATCATATATTATTATGTTTCAGTAAATATTATTGCAATATTTATTTAAAAGATATAGATAAAACAGTGTTATATGTGAAAAAATTATATTGGCTGAATATATAAAGAAAACATAAATACAATAAATAACATAGGGTAAAAATTTAATTAAACTATTTTTTTAAATAACTGTATAATAGTAGATCTATGAAATAATTTTTTACTTGGTATATTCTAAACGGATTCCTCATTTTTCATCACACATTAGTACAAAAATTACTGAAATTCAATTAAGAATTCTGTTTCTTAATCTAAGTGCAATTAATAGATTACCCATTTAAAAGTTTTTATTTTGGGTAATGATATTATACAAATTATTAATATAAAATAATTCCAGTATCTAATGTATCTATAATGTAGCATAATACAAAATAAATTATGCAGTCACAAAACAGCAAAAAAAAAATTAAAAAATTATGGTTTCTAATTATGATGTGAAATGTTTGGGTCCTTGCCTGATATTTTAATTCTTTTTTATTTAATTCCTGGATCCAAAAACTTGTGTTTTCTTTATTTTTAAACTATTGTTAAGCTTATCAATAAATTAAATCTTTTACTTATTTGATCTAGGAACTTTTTTAATAAGCACTGTTATGGCTTCGTTGCAATAACGTAAGTACGCAACCATTCGTGTTTGCTTGTTGTAATCATTTTGTTGTTGTAGTGCAGCTTTAACGTAGGTATATTTCTCTTCACCTTTTTGTTAATTACGATTTTTATTAACCTTTTAACTTTTCAGATTATTACAATGCATATAACAATGATTCTAGAGGCTATAGGATGACAGAAAATGGGAGATTTGGATGCCATAAATGTATTGCTTCCTACAAAAATCTGAATAATTTGAGACGACATGTACGATTCGAATGCAACAAAGAGCCATCTTTTGCATGTGAATTTTGTGAAAAGAGGTTTACTTATAAATATATGTTAGTTAAACATATGGTTTCTCATAATATTGATATAATATAAATAATTATACATGTTGTTGCCATACTAAACTAAGGGATAATATACCAAAACTTATAGGGCCTTTGCCAGGTTTAAATTTAAGTGCGTTTTATCAAAGATTTGAAAATTTTGTATGTGTTTTAAGTGCCATAGGTATTAATATAAAATTATAGATACTAAATATAAACATAGGTTTAAGAAGTCTTAGTATTATATAGAGGATGTAACATTATAAAGGAAAAATCAATATTAATCAACTATTAGTATTAGAAAGAAAATTTTTTAATTTATAAAACTGAATAAGTTTAATAAGTTTGATGATGCTTGAACTGAGTTTAATTAGCAGCATCAAATATTTTAAAAGAATTGATTAATTGGTTCACTCACTGTATCTTAAATGTGTTGTTCGTTTGTCTTGTGTTTGCTTTAGTAAAAATAAAAAAATTTATTTTGAAATATTAGATGGCTTATATAAATGTAGAAAATAGATTAAATATAGAATCATATAAATATATTGTTTTTATTTTTTTTACAAACGTTGGGAATTTCTGCATACTCTCTATATTGTTAGGCATTATACAGATGTATGGAGAAACCGAATTTTTAAATAATTATTGACAACCAATTTTTTCATTCGTCAATTGAAAAAAGGAGATAAACCGGTTACAATCTACTTTTTACTTCACTTTAAATTAAATAAAATAATAAATTGTTTTTTTTTTTTGAGCTGATCTAGTCTCGAAATACATATTATACTTTCACATATTTTTTTCGTATCTAATATCAGAATTGAATAAAAAATACTTTGCTTAAATTTAACTTTTGTCTCGTATAAAAATTAAATGGCTTTTATATTTTGATTCTGATTCATATTAGCTTCTAATTAAAGTGCTTTGTTTATTCTGTTTTAATTTTTAGCTCGTCCCTTTAAATGTGATAAATGCAATAAACAGTATTGCCATCAATCTTCACTTTATAATCATAAAACTTACACATGTGGAAAAGACGCTTTATTTATTTGTCCCTGGTGTAAACACCGATCCAAGTACAAGCAGGATCTTCAAAGACATTTAAATGCGAAACATAACGTTAATCTTAGTTTTTGGGAAGTGCAAAAGTTTCAAAGAAAGGATGACTCTTGGTTTATTTAATATATATTAGTTTCTCAAGTTACTGCAAAACTCGAGCAAATTTAATTTTTACAATAAACTTTTTTTTTACATTCTAACATTTTATTTAATATTTCCTACTTCATTAATCATTTTACAAATCATGTGTCCTGGTATTAGTCTCATTAATTGTGATTAAAACTGCAGTTTATTTTAGGAACCTATGCATGCAATGATTGCGGAAAGATTTATGTATATCAGAATTGCCTAAAGCAACATGAAATCGCTGGATGCAAAAGAAGACAAAAAACCAACAAATTAACTAAAATAAGATTTCCTTGCCTTTCACCACCAAAACCGAGAAACGTGAAAATTTCGAAACAGGAAATTGCATGTCCATTAAAAGGGTGTGTTTTTAGGTCGAGTCTAAAGTCTAGAATTAAAAGGTAAGTGAATAATTTATCAATTTATTTCTAATAATTATAATTCCGCTACTTTGGTTGGCTGATATAGTTGGATTATTCCTGCTTCCTAATAAATATCATTTTATGCTGATCGAGCTCTCCCTAAGTATAATAAAAGAGTCACTTTATGAAAATAATGAATTTATTAGTAACTGAATCTTTAAGCCAAGCTATTAAAATATATATAGGATGTCCTTGATTCGAGAGTTACTATTGGTAAAACATACATACAAGATCAGTTGAATTAGAGCAAAGTTGGATAAATAATGCCTATCAAAAGGCCTTTTTTTTAAATCTTATAATTTTTAAAAATGTGACGAAGTATTTGTTTTTTTTTTGGTGTTATTTGAAACTGTAGAGCAGAATTATTAACACTTTTTTATAGCTACTCTTGGTTTTTTGTTCAGAAACCCCTAGTTTATATGATTTTTGTTCAATGTATGATCCACTAGTAACTTTTTTAGAAACCCCTAGTCTTTTCATGATAAACTTTTTTTTAACTTCAGGCTTAAGAGAACCTGCCCTGAAAAAAAATACTTTTTTTAGGAATCTACACAGATAACACACTAGGGTTTTCTTTGTAACTGCTAGTTTTTTCCTTCATATAATTTGAAATATCTCCTAATGACCCACTAGTAACTTTTTTGGATTGTTGTTTTTTTTTGTGACCCAAAAATCTTTTATGCTTCTTGTTAAGTAACTTAGGTCTGAAGTCAGAGTCAAACTTAGGTTTTAGATCTTAATATTGCCGACATCTCGGCCTATATTAGGCCTTTCTTAGAGCGATATAAAATAAAAACCTTTTGTCCATAAACATTATACTTTACAGTCATAAAAAGCGTCTCAAGTCATTACTTCTTTTTAGTCCTACGTTTGGTGTGACATTCAAATTACGAAACAGTTGTACCACTAACAAAATCTCTTTATTTTTACTACTCTCGAGAGAGTAAGAGTACAGAGTTTTGGTTATTCATAAAATTCGTCTCGTAATTTTACTTCTTTTTGAACTGAAGCAAAAGGCCATTACTTATTATAAAAAATTTTTTAAGTTCACTACGCTTTTTCTGACTGTAAAGTATAATGTTTAAGGACAGAAGGTTTTTCCTTTTTATCGCCCTGAGGGTAGCCTAATATAGGTCGAAACTTTAGCAGTATTTAGATCTAAAACTTAAGCTTTATTTGACCTCACTAAGTAAGAGACTTTTTGGAAACCCTTAGTTTTTTCATGATAAACTTTTTTTAACTTTAAACATAACATAACCTACTAGTATTTTTTTTAGAAACCCCTGGTTTCTTTCATAAAGATTTATCATATTTTAACTACAAAGATCTGACAACTCACTAGTGTTTTTTAATAACTGCTAGTTTCTTCCTTTGTATAATTTGAATTATCTTTACTATAACTTTTTTACAAACTTCTAGTTTGTTTATTCTTATACTTTTATATTTAAAGTACAAAATCCCTATAGTTATAGCTGCAGAACTGCCAGTTTGTCTCTCGATACATTTTTGGTTGTCACATCTACCAAATATAATTAGGAGGATTTTGTGCTATGGGGACATTTTGGATTATACTACACTCAAAAAATTATCCTTTTAATTGTGTTTTCAATGATATTTGTGCCTTTATACACCATTTTGAGGCTAAGAATTATTTCATTTTTTTTCTCTCTAAAGGCAGACTTTGTCCATCAACATTACTTACTCTTTAATGCATCTGAAATTTTTAATACTATACAATTTTTTTTTAAATAAAATATTAATTCAAATCATCGAACCTGTTGTAGGTCAAGTCTAGAGTTTTTCCAATCAAATCAAATCAAATCAAATGCTTTATTGTCAGAAAATTTACATTTTATCGACAAAGCTAAAGGAAAAAAAATATAAACATAAACAAATAAACATAGAAAAAATACTCAGACAAAATACATACAAAGTAAATAGGTACATAACAAAAGAAAAATACTGTACAAATTATCAAATTGTACAATTTGGTCGAAACCCATAAATAAAAATAATTTTTATATATAAATATACACACAATTATATGTATAAAATTGTCAAAAACCTTAGTCTCAAAAAAAAATATAATAAAATAAAACATACAATAAAAAGCAGTCAAACATTTTGCAAATAATAGGTAGCTAATAAGGCCAGTGTGTGTGCTCTAAAAGGAAATATTAAAAAAGTCTTCTACTGTATATAGGGCTTTGTGCAGTAGTAAAGATTTTAGGGCATTGCGAAAACAACTAGAAGTAGTCATTGATTTTATTACGGAAGGTAGATGGTTGTGCATTTTTATTGCTGCATAAAGTATAGAGTTCTTTACTAATTCCGACCGTGGAATTGGCAGATGAAGATTATGATCAACGTTCCTTAGTGAATAGCTGTGGGATGGTCTTTCTGGAATCTGCGACACATGTTTACGGATAAGGCAGATAGATTCAAATATAAATAACGAAGGAAGAGTAAGAATCATCATTTCAAAGAGCCGTCCACAACAAGACCCAAGAACTTGACAGACTCAACAACTTCCGAACTGGTATTGTTTAGAATAAATGGAGCGACCATTCCTCCATTTTATATGATAAGACTTTAGTTTTTGAGAGATTTAGGCATAAAAGATCGGAATCGCACCACGATTTAATGAAGACCAAGTCTTTAAAAATGTTGTATGTAGTGCCATTGCATTCGGATCTCTCCAAGTGAAGCTAGTATTATCAGCAAAAAGACAGATTTTTTTGCTTATGTTCAGGCTGGCCAGGTCATTTATAAACAGCAGAAAGAGCATAGGACCCAAAACGGAACCTTGAGGTACTCCACATTCAATTGGTTTACAAGAAGATCTTGACCTATCGACCTTTACAAGTTGACTTCTGTTGCACAAATATGACTTAAACCATTGAAGGGATATACCTCTGAATCCATAGTGCTGCAATTTGTTAATTAAAATAATGTGGTTTACGCAATCGAAAGCCTTTGAAAAGTCACAGAAAATTATTGCTGTTAAGTAATTTTTGTTGATATTTGAATAAACGCTGTTAAATAGGGAGAACATAGCATCGCTCATGCATTTTTTACTTAGAAATCCAAACTGATAAGAGGTTAAGATATTATATTTAAACAAAAATGACAAAAACCTTTTTTTAGCCAGGCGTTCTATGATCTTTGAGAGGGTCGGAAGGAGTGCAATTGGACGATAGTTTGAGGCTTGATCTTTATCTCCTCCTTTATGTAATGGAATGATTATTGCAGTTTTAAGGCAGTTTGGAAAGACCCCATTTTGAAATGACATGTTGATTAGGTCTACTAAATGGATTAGAGTACAATCAGGCATATTTGAAAACATTTTAAGAGTAAGCCCATCTGTACCAGCTGATGATTTGTTTTTTATTTCGTTAATTGTACTTTGAAGTTCTGTAAATGATACTGGCCTAAAAAAGAAATTGTGCAAATTTTCACTAAAGCGATATGACAGAGGATCATCAGAAGGTGTTATGGTGGCCATTCGATGTTTTGCCACGTTTACAAAGTAATTGTTTAGGTCCTCGGGTGATGTAGAGATAGTGCTAGTTGCGGTAAACTTATTTCTTAGTTCGTTAACAATAGACCATGTTTCTTTAGCTACATTGCCAGATTTTGCCAGCCTCCCACTGTAATAGACTTCCTTTGCAGTTAAAAAAAGTTTTTGTTCCTTAATTATTTACTAAGTATTAATTTTTTTGCTCTCGCAAAATTGATTAAGCTTACGACAGAGAATAAAAACTTCGACATAAAGCTAGAAAGCTAAAAGAAATTAAAGATAATTGTAGGAAAAATAAAAGTAATGAGAGAAAAGACGAAAGTAAAAAAAATATACAAGAAGAATTTTTGAATAGTTTAAAAATATTTTTTACTTTAACAATATTTTAAGAACAGAGACAGATCTTCTATTTCTATGACTTAAAAAATATATATTTTTGAAACAATAAACATACTTTATTTCTATAAAAGGTCATTTTCATCAGTAAAAATATAATATCTATATATTGACACAGTTATACAAATACGTCAGTTCATTTACCTCTTAAAAATACAATATTTACTAGCTGAGTCGTAAGTCTTAAAAATGATTTAGTATACTTTATTGACATTGTCATTATTAAATTATATATTTTAAGTTAAAACCAAAATTTGGTATTTATTTCTTTCTTTTAATATTTTCAGACACGTTCAATATATGCACACTCCATACGCAGACCAGCTCCTATTTGAATTAGGGTACTCTATAGTTGAGAAAACGAGGCCGACTAAAATCCATCTATGTTTCAAATGTCAAAATTCTTTTGGATCGAAGAAAGCGTTAAACGAGCACGAAAATATATGCTGTAGGGAGGAGCAAGTGGCTATGTACAGGTAATACAAAGTAATAGTATACAAATATAACAAAGTAATAGCAACCTTAATTTTTAAATCAATATATATGAAATATATTTTAGGTGCGGAAAAGAAAGTTGCATATATGCGAGCCCATTTAAAAAAAACGTCGCTCTACATATAAAGTATAGCCATAAGTCTGAATATGAAGAAGTTTATAAAAAGTTTGAAGAGGCCTATTTAAATAATGAAGAAGAAACAGATAATACGTTTAAGGAAGCGGAAGCTGAAAACTCTACGGCAAATATATCTTATGGAGAAACTTTAGAAGATTCTTTGATGATTAAGGAAGAAGATCTTCATGAAGAGAAATAAATAATAATAAAAGCTTTAATATAGTGCCTTATTTTATTGTACACAAAAAATATTCACTATTTATATCCTAAATATTTTATTATATATTCTAGTTATCACTTGTTATATTAGTTTTAATTATAAAGAACCAATTTAAATTAGTTGCACTTTTAAGCACTGTTTTAAGTTTGTTATATAAAAATATGAAAACCTATAATTTAAAATTATTTTTGTTTTAGAGTGTTATGTTTTCTTTAATAAAGCGATATATAAATCATAATATTATATGCTATTTTATTTATATATAGTTACTATCTGCACATAAAAAATGCTGTTAAGAAGTATGGCTTGAAGGTAAAAAATTGTACTGTACTTTACTACAAATAGTATCGCATTTTGATCGTATATTATTATAGTTTCTTTTTCATATCAAAAAATCAAGAATTGCTTACATTTAGATTTCTAAGAAAAGTCTTCTCTAAGACCCTACACAAGCAAATTTAATTTTTTTGTAGTTTATTTGAACTAGCGCTCTTTCTGTTTTATAATTAAGTAGATATAAATTATTTTGCGATAAATATCGGAACGGCTAAATCTTACTTTGTTTTCTGATTTATTATCAGAAATCCTTGCCATTTCTTCCAACTTTATAAATCCCTATTCCTAGTTTTAGTTATTACAGATTCACCTTAGCTCGTTTCGTATAGGGTTGTTTTAATATTTAGGATATCCGAGATCGTTAAGTGTAACCTTAATCTCCTATAGCCAATGCCATGTAACAGTAGCTATACTCAAGACCTACAGAAACCCGGAAAGTATATCTTGGTCCAAATATTTCTGTTAGTTTTGCTCAGCCTTAATTTTTTGTATTATTTTGTATAAATTGCATGCGAGTTGCTAGAATTGCTTAGAAATCTATGGAAATACATTTATTTATCTGTTCGTCAGGTCCTTACTCTTGGCTTCACATAGTTTTTTTTTGTATGGGTTTACTTCAATAATTAAAATATCCGACATCGTAAAACGTCAACTTGATCTCCTTGTAGGTATAACTATCCCCAAGTACTGCAGAAAGCTATATAGAATTTGATATTTGGCTATAAGTAATTGTTCTACTTTCTCTCAAACTCGACTTTGTTTTATGTAAATTACCTGCAGATCATTTCGTAGTACATCGAAAAATCATCCATAGATTACTTGTTAAGTCTCTTTCTTTTCTTTTTTTTTCTGTTGAACATTGTTATCTATTTTTATTTCTCTTTATTTAAATGGTTTTAGCTCCTTAGTCTTATTCTAGACCTCCTTTTTGGTTTCTAGACGTTGTCAATTTAATTGTGCAATGTGTTTTAGATCCTTAGTTATATTTCTTGCTTTAGGAAGTGTCCCTTGAAGAAAATGACGCTAACAGCCGCTAATTATTTTACCAAAGTGGATACTGTAATCCATTAAAGTTTACAATATTTTATATTCATACTAAAAAGATAATCCCAGTAAATTTTTAAATTATTTTATTCATAATTATATCATGAATTTAATATAATATTTTCAGGTCAAACATAAAAATGATATGAAATTGTACAAATATTATAATGAAATAATTGATATTGAAAAAAATTAATTTATCTAGATTTGCTTAACGTGTTTTTTAGCCTTAAATATTTATTAATGTGTATAATTTTTTTCAGATAAACTGCACAAATGCCTAAAATGCTCAAAATCTTACCAGAATAAACTCGGCCTCTATTCCCATCAAAAGTACGAATGCGGCAAACCCCCTCAATTCAGTTGCGCTCTTTGCTTATTAAAAGTAAAATTAAAAGGAAATTTGAAGAAACATTACCTTAGAGTTCATGGGAATATTTTGGATCAAAAGGCCTTGAATGACCTTATGAAAAAAGCTTAACATAGTAGCTAGTATGTAGAATATTTAATAAATATTAATTTTGAAGAAAATAAATACTATTAGCCATGTAAAACTATTATTTAGTATCTTTTGCTAATAAATAGAGGAAGCGATCTTAGAATTTTTTATTTGCAATTTTTTCCTTGTTTTGATCCTCACGAAAGTAAATTAAACTGTGCATTATCTCTGAGAATATCAAGATCTGTTTTTACTGAAAGAAAAACATGTTTTAAACACTGATATATGTCGAATATCAGGTCAATTATCAAACAATGATCTCTTAAAGTTATAACTCTTAAGTTTGGACCACCTTATATATCATTTATTCTTGTAAATATAATTTTATAGTAAAATAATATTTATTACATTATTCTTTTTTAGAAGATTCAGCATTCGTTTGCCATATATGTAATAAAGTTTACTATAAAAGAGGATCGTATAACACTCATCGAAGACTCTTTTGTGGGAAGAGCCCTTCGCTGTTCTGTAACTATTGCAATTATAAAACTTATATGACCTCAAACCTTAAGCGACATCTTTTGAAGCATAAAATATCTGAAGAACTTTAGTAAAATTGAACAATTTTGAGAGTTTGTTTTTAAGTTTATATTTGATCTCTCTTCATTTGTATTTTATTGTAAATATTATTTAATATATCCTGTTAATTAAAAAACTTGGATCTATTATTTTGCATCTCAACCATTGCCAAAGAAGCATTTTTGATAATTTGTCGTGGTATTTATTGAATTGCTTGTCGAACGGCTACTTCAAGTCTTTCCACTCTAGTATGATTAGTGTAATACACTTCATCTTTTAGGTATTCCCATATACAAAACTCAAGGGGCGTCAAATCAGGTGAGCGGGCAGGCCACGCAATAGGACCTCGATTTTCTATCCAATTAATTTCTATTGTTTATTTAGGTAATTAGAAATAATGGCAGAATTGTGTGCAGAGGCAACTCTTCTAAACTGGAACCCACGAAATTTTTCAACATTTCTAAGCATCTTGGTCCTGTTAGGTCGTCATTAAAAATGTTAAATAAAACATGTCCATTTAAAATACCTATCCAAACATTAAATCCCCATCTTGTTTGATGGTGAACTTTGCGGTTTCTAAATGGATTTTCATCGACCCAACAAATATTATTATGACATATATGTTAAAGACATCACAATTTGTAAACTTGCTTTTGTCTACTTTTAAGGGAAATCTAGGAGATCCCTGGCATTTGCTGAGGCGTCATCTAAGTCTCCTTCTTGAAGTCCCTGACTAATGTGCTCATGATATGGGCATTATTTAAACTTTTTGAGAACTCGTTGGTTGAACTCGTTTTAGATACTTCCAGATTAGCTTCGATTTGCTGAAGCGATGTGCGTGGATTTTCGAGGACACTTTGGAGTACCAAATTTTCTAAATTTTCGTAGCTATTTTTGTTGGGCTTGTTAAATGAACCATACTTCAATAAATTATCCCGCAATCTACTAAAAGTCACTAAACCTGGTTATCGTCTTTCTAAAAAGCGCTCATTATATATTTCCCTGGCTCGTTCAGAATTTCTGAGGCACAATTTGAAGCAATCATATAAATCTACCTTTTCTCTATTTGCAAATCTCTCTATCTTAAACTTTTTGTAAAATAAAGAGAGTTTATCACAAAAACGAGCTTCAAGTGTTTTTGCTCTACCAATATCATATCTTCCGTATAGTTTCCTTAATTATCTAGTAGTTCTATTTTATATATCTGTTATCTCTCTTGTTTTCATCTCGCTGTTGCTTTCGTGATCCATGTTTTTGTTTCCTGTATAATTTGATTTGACCCTTCGAAGGTGTATGGTTTTTTGCTTGTCCCTAATTCCTGAAGAAATTGTTCTTCTGCTTTAGGTTTTAATAAGGCGTAGAGGTCGGTCTTGAACTCATGCATTAGTCAAGCATGTTTAAGGTCTGACCTAATTAGGATGTTTAGGTCCTTCATCTTGTTTGTATAATCACGTATTCTATTTGATTTTTATGCTACTTATTAAACGGAGTACACGTGGCGAGTCTTCGTGGAAATTTGTGTTCTTAATGTTTAAATTTTAATTTTAACATATTTTAACATGTTTAAATTTCATAATCTGTCTCATGTCTAATTTCATATCTATGGTAGACATGTATACTTGTAGTATATGAAGTTTCGTAGGTTTAGCCAGTAGCGTTATTTAAATTATACGGTTGCATATTGGGGTTTATGTTTCTACGTACTTCGATAGTCCTGTTGATATTAAAAACGTAACTCCGTTTCTCCCTGTTACGTTGGCTCCTGATATGTAAACTATATGCTCGTTTATTTCTTAATATCCCTTAAAGTTTTAATGCGTCGTCAATATTCCGCATATGTTTAGATTTTCTCTGATTAGTTCTTGTTCCACTATGTTCAATTTGCCTATTTGAAGTCTGAAGCTATTTAGTAATAATAATAATAATAATAAATGTCTTATATTTCATGAATTTACAATATTTTGTATAAATTTAATCATCTCTCAAAGTAATTTCCATAAAAGTAAGGCACAATCTAGCTAAAGGCAGCTACTCTACTGAACCCCACTTATCCTGCTGACTAAAACTAAATAGAAATAAAAAGAAAAAAGACAATAAAAAATTAAGAAAAAAAATCCATATAATCAAAATATATATAACAGTTTAGAGGATTCTGTTCTGATCTACTTGCTCCCCACCTTCGTTTAATATTTTTAAATTTTTGTGGAACTTAATTGTAAGCGTTGATTGTTGCATAAGTAAATTATTTCTTAAATATGTTAGTTCTAAAGGGCAAGTGCTTCAGGAAAGCAAATAATTTAATTTTGTATATAACTTGGTTTATCCGTTTGGATAACCCTATAAACAAATACCAAGTTTTATAATTTTAATTAGTTGAAAAGTTTTTTTGATTTAATGTTGTGCTTGAGATACAAATCATACAATTTATTTATGCATGAAAAACATTTTTAAACCAATTTTTTAACAAGACAAGTTATCTTTAAGAAGCACGATATAAAGCCTATCAGTGTATCCATGAATCTGTGGAAATTTGACTTTTGACAGAAGTATAAATTAGAAAGAATTCTGTAGCACTTCTGTAGAAACAAAAGAAGAATGCAAATTAGCTGTTAAAATCTTACCACTTAGGTGCGTGTACTTTATCAGCTATAATGCAGCTACACAAAATTTATAGAACTTTCGTCTAGCTAAAAGCAATTTATAGCAAATTTTATTAAGTGCTTGAGAAAAATCCACGCTGATCGAAATAATTTTTTTTTAAATGTTAGATCAACTAACTTTATTTTTTAATTAGGTTAAATTCTGAAAATATTAAACTGGAATAATAAATTCGAATTTTCACTAATTAATTATAACATCTTTTTTCCATTTTAGTCGAATATAAATGTACACAATGCGATAAATCTTACAGAAAAAAGAGATTACTAGAGGGCCACATTTACACAAAGCATAGAGCTGCGAAACTGTTTTGCTTTGTTAATGGATGTAACTATTTTACCTCAAGAATAAGTGATTTAAAACGGCATACGTTGTCGATACATAAAATTAGGTATTAACTAAAAATTCTATTAGAAATATTTGTTAAATATTTGGGTGTTTATAATTTAAAAGAAAAAATATTTTTATTATTTAAAAAATGATATGTAGGGTTGAAACGAAATATTTGTTTTAAATTTCACTATTATATCTTGAAAAATTATATTTATTGTTATGTTATATACTTGTTTCTAAATAAAATATTTATTTAATTTATCATCGTCTTTTTTCGACTAAAGTAATTAAAAGCAATTAACTTATTCTAAATGTCAACAATCTTACCACATTCACTATTGTACCTTTTAGGCAGAGATATACAGTAGTAGAAAACTGTTGAGAAATTATTTATAATGTTAATATTATTTAAATACCATTCTCTGAAGTGACGAAATCATGATAAAAGTTCATTTTCCCTATTTGTTTCTAATTGAAGCAAATATATGTATATGTATGAAGAACATTTGTTACCAGATTTAAGATTACTAAAAAACATGCCTAAATTAATATCCTTAGGACTTAAGGCCAACTTCTACTTCTAGGATTATAGCCTTAAATTTATTAACTTTGACGTATCTTAGCTATTAAAATGGATTTTCATATGAAACTGTTTATTATCAATTAATGACGAAGTTAGAATCGTCGTAAATTTATTTAAAAACTCTTCAGAAGCCTGGTCTATTCTATATATAAAAAATGCCAGGTAGTGGTACATGCTACTTGGACAGAATGCAAAAAAAATTTATCAATGGTATATTGATTTATACTTTAATATCATGATTATTTCGTTTTCTTCGAGAATCTTATATTTTTAAAATGCTTATTTAATTTACTAATGAATTAAGCTACTAAATTTTAAACTTGATCAGTTTTCCTGAATTACAAACCTTATAATAATACCAACTACTTACATCTTTTTAGGTCATATGTTTCAATGTGAAAAATGCTTAAAGCATTACAAAAACAAAGGCACTCTTAACAGCCATCTCAAGTACGAATGTGGTAAAGTGCCTCAATTTAAATGCAAAATATGTGGAAGAGAATTTCATCAGAATTCCAATATGAAGAGGCATTATGCAAAGTGTTCCACCTTTTACTAGTTACTATAATTTTTAGGATTTATGTGTTATAATATATTTATTTAGTAAAACTTACTCAAAAAAATGCGCTGTTTTTTTATTAAGAGTCAAACCTGCATCTAATGGGATAATAGTTAATGATAGTATGAGAAAAAAAAATGTTTAGCTCTAAAACGCTATTTACTAAGTCCTTCAATAAAAAGTGTTGACTATGATATTCAAAATTAATAAAATTAAACATCTTAACAGGATAAGGACAAATTAAAAAATTGTTAAAAAACATATTTTAACAATACATAAAACTTCAAGAAATTAGCACAAGCACGAAAATTAGTGTATTCGACTTACAGTGCAATTATTTTGTATTTATATTTAGACAATCAATATTGTAATACCAGGGTTTTTTAATAAGAATAGCTTTCTGTAAATAGTACTTAATTAACAAAATATTTGTGTTTAGTACATAATATTTATCTCTTATTATTGATCTACATAATTCTTTGTTTAAAACTTTTTTCTCAATTATTTGTCCGCATAATTAGTAGAATTAGTAACCTTAAAAATAATCTAAAGGTAAGCATCTGCTTAAAACTGTTTATTTTTATTTGGATTTCCCGCATCAAGAAAAATCAATCTTTCAGCAAACTTTTAATAAGTCGACGGTTTCAATGTTTTATTTGTCTATATACTTTTTTTAGTCTGTGATGAGATATTATAATGTTTATCATTTTTGCAAATGATTTGGACGTCTCCTTGGTCGCATTGGTATAATTCGTTTTTACTCTTGTACTACAATTGCTACTTTTTTATTAAAAACACAAGTTTTTTTAACTTTTTTAACATTTTTTTAACTGTGACAACCAAAATCCGCTATACTCTCTTAATATCTTTTGCTAGTCATCGCAATATAATTTTTTAATTATTTCAGGTAGTGCCTTTTTGTGGATGCAAATCATTTATTATTATTTTAATGGCCAACTTTTTTTATACAGTGCATCCGCAATCAAAGGAACAAATTCATTTAAAATTCAGTTTTTTTAACACGTCTGTTATCGTTGTCTTTTGCGCATTTTTTGGAATAAAAATTTTTTATACAGGGTACAATTTTGTAATATATTCTGAATACTTTTTGTATAGCATACCACATACGTAAAGTCAGCGGTTTATCAAATTTGACCTAATAGACTAACGAAATATAAAACATTAAAAAATAAAAATGTACCCTATTTTTATTGCAACTGATGTGCAATTTGTTCTCCATTTACTTCAATGCATTTTTGAAAACGATCAATAACTTCCAATTGCACATTTTCAATCACTTGCGAATCGATTAGTCTAATTTCTTGTCGAATGCTTTGCTTTGAATCATCAACATTATTTAGTCTGTTTACATAAACTTTGGACTTTAAATTGCTTTATAAAAAAATCTAATGGGGTTATATCCGGTGATCTTGGTGGCCACTCAATGTTGGCGTCATAGTTTTTACTTGAGACAAAATACCCTGTGACCAATACCCTGTAACCCAAATTTTTATCGCAAAGGATGCATGGAATCAAGTGGATAACAAATTAAACACTATATTAAGAGAGAAGTCCATTCTGAAGTGGAGTCAATATAAAATTGAAAAGTTAGTAGGGGAAGTCTTTTCTTCACAAATAAAACGCTAATCCTCTAATTTCAGGAGTGAAATTAGAGGATTAGCGTTTTAAAGTTAAAAAAAGTTATTAGAATTTCACAAATTTTAATAACGTTATTGTTTAGAATTTGTGTATGTGTTAAGTCTGATGATGGCAAGAACACTTGCCGAAATGCATCACTTCTGAAATTAGAGGATTAGCGTTTTATTTGTGAAGAAAAGACTTCCCCTACTAACTTTCCAATTTCAAATTAAACACTTGTTGCAACAAATCTAGAATAAATGGAATATGTTTAGATTTCATGTTTCGATAGTCTGTTACGTCATATTTGACAAGCCATTGACTTCAGGCATATGGTTTGCTATAAAAAAGTACTCATATCATAGAATTGTAAAACGTTATAATATACAGGGTGTTCTATTCAAAAAAATGCATATTGACGCCATAGTTTCTACTGCAAACAATGCTTTTTATGATTAAGTAACTTTAGTTTTAGAGCCAATAGCACCTTGTAAGGATGTAAATTAAAATACATACTTTAAGTATACCAATTTAATATCCTACAGGTGTCAAGTTCCTAAGAAGGAGATTAAAATTCCAAAATTGCAATTACAGTTTAAAGGTACATATGTAGAATGTTTAATTCAAGATAACGACGAAATTTAGGAACCTGTTTCACGGAAAAAATGAATGAAAAAGTTATGCACCAAAATTAGTATAAAGAGACCGACGCAATTAAGTTACAGCATATCCTAAATAAAAAAGTGTTTTGAGACACTTTAAGAGTTTTCAGTTCTAATCTAGTTTGCCATTTTCACTAAAAAATTGATCGTAAACAATTAGGTCTTCATCTATCTTTACGTATTCCGAGCAAATGAAATAAATGATAAAATCCAAAATAATGAATACGTCAAGTGACAGTTTGTGTAAACGAAACTAGTGATAACCATTTTAAGCAAATTCTTCAAAGGCGGATTTTATTTTCTAAAACGTTAGACTAAAATTAATTATCGCCTTGTATTTTAATGAATATAGAGATTTTGCTAAACATATTGATTTGATGGCCATTGTCAAGTCATTGGCTTTTTTGCTGAATCAAACAGAACTTTAAGCCTTTTACTTACTATAATTTAATAACCGGCAGATATAATCTGATCTAGATCTTACCTAGAACACCAAAAAGACTTCCTACTTCTTTGCTCTATTTTTTACTTTTTCCTCTAGTTCTTAATTCTGATAAATATTCTGAATTTTACTACTCATTTAATAAAAACCGACAGCTCACATTCCTAAACTGATATAAACTAAACATTTTGCAGATTTTAATGATCCAAACTGCCACATTTGCGACGTTTGCTTCAAAACCTACAAGTGGCGTAGAGGACTGCTTCAACATAAAAAATACATGTGTGTAGATAAAGAACCTCAATTTTCTTGCCCTTTTAGGGGCTGCATGCACAAGGCAAGCCTAAAAGGGAATTTAAGGAAACACATTAAAGCCATGCATACAAGCTTCTATTAAATAGGTGTCAAATATTAAAAAAATTGGTCTAATGAATCAGAAACATTGTTTTATTTTATGCCCAATATATGTTAATTAAGAAAAAAAATATTTAACTGAAAAGACCAAAATGTTTTTTTTTTATTAAAATAAATATGGCTATTTGACAAATGACTATTTTAGTAGATGTCGATAAATCGAAGACTAGTCACACTTGCCCTATTTGCTTGAAAACCTACAGATGGCGTAGGGGTCTACTGAGACATCAAAAGTATCTGTGCGGAGATAAGGAACCTCAATTTCCTTGTACTTTTAAGGACTGCACATACAAAGCAAAACTCAGAGGGAACTTAACAAGGCATATGCAAGTTCGTCACATAGATTAGATTTTATTTAATGGATGTTCATTATTTACGAGTACAATAAAAAATAATAAATTTGTTTAAAAATCTTATGAATATTGTATTAAAAAAGCACTTTCTCCGGCGCTTTTTCCTTGTCGGTTAAAAAGCATCCGTTTTCCGGAACCCTTGTCAACAAACCTTAAAAATTGTAAAACAAAGAAGAAATAAATATCAGATTACTTATTTTATAGCGAAAACATACAGAGGACAAATTGTAATTTGTGGCATATGCCTAGATAGAACCATGCATGAACGATGTAAAATGAATTTTGCAGCGTACAATTCTTCTTCAAAATATCGAGCCATAGACATCTCTATGTGAACTACAGAGGCAACTTGGTCCCGATTCCGAAGAGCTGGATAATTCCTGTCGGACGAAAGTGTTCTTTTCTAGGGGTTCCTGCATCTGTAGGAGTTGGAATCTGGATCTTCGGTGAATGCAGCCTTCATCTGGAAATGGCGGTATCCATTGGAAACGAACTAGTCTAGTCGAGCTATCTTAATAGAGAAGAGGAAGTCTAGGTTGTTAAGCTATCTCAGCAGATTTTACATTACTAGACCGTCTATTTACTTGGTCATTTTACTCGGGTACTACTTTATGTGATTCAGGTTTCTTATTAACGGTCATGAGAAATAATGTTGTTGGCAGCGACGGTTTGCATACAGTGAAGAAGTTGGCTAGGCTTATGATCACTTAAGGTAAACACCATGAGCCCCATTTTTTCGTCTATACTAATGCCATGTTATTCTAGAAGGCGATTTTTTAAAGCTGTGACTCTATATATCTATATATCTGTACTTGGATTCTTTAAGATGCGAGTTACCTCATGCAAAACTGCATAATTCAGGGTTGGTAATTGTATGGTCGAACTTACATGAATCTGCTTCTATTCGAGCACTTTTTGAGTCCAAAACTTCTCCTGTTTTCATCAATAGTCGATCAATAATCCAACAGAAACAAATAAAGAAAAGTATCCCAGTATATTTGATAATTAAAAACTAGATTAGGTTTTTAAGATATTTGAGTTTAAGTGGGAGTAGGTTGGGAAAAGTGAAACTTAAGCTGTTGGTAAAGTGGACTTGGACTCAAATAACATGGAAAGTTTGAGTTTAATTGGTTTGTCTCCTGAAAAATATTTGTAAGGTATTCTCCTATAAATCTAACGCAATTTGTTTCATATTTTTTTATTGTCGCCTTTGAGGTATTTGAGTTTGGGAGGAGGTTGGGAAAAGTGAAATATTCCTTAGTCTACTAACTGAACTTGGGCTGGGATAACTTGGAAATTAAAATTGTATTGCTTTGTACCCTGAGTAATATTTGTAGGGCATTCTCTTATGAATCTAAAGCAATATATTTTATTATGTTTTCGTAAGCGGTTTTGAGTTATTTAGGTTTAAGTTGGAGAAGGTTGGAAAAATATTTCTTGAAAAGTCAACTGGACTTTAACTATGATAACTCGGAAAGAATAATTTTTGTTGCTTTACGCCTTAAACAAATTTGTAGATTGTGAATCTAACGCAGTTTATTTCATATTTTTTCCTTCAGTGGTTTTTAGAGATATTTGAATTTAATTGGAAGGAGGTTGGGAAAAGTAAAACATTCCATACATCTGAACTTGGACGCGGATAACTTAAAAAGTTTAAGTTTGATTATAAAAAATTAATTAATTGTATACAAATAAAAAAAAAATTGACCTTTTTGAAGCATAATGTCAGTACTAATATACTAAGAACACAAAGTAAATAAATCCTTTAAATCCAAAGTTGAGAAGCATTGTAGTTGACCTTAAAGTGTGTCCAGAATATCGTCAAATGGTTATAGAGAAGAACATTGCTTCTTGAGCATATCATTGAGACGCCAATAGTCAACACGAAATCTGGTAGATCCATCTTTTTCTCTATTGATATAAAAGTAGTGGTCCAAAGGCTGAATCTTATCATTACTTGTGTATTTGTGCCTTGATTTCTTGAAGCATTAAAAGGAATTTTGCTTGCTTTGCTGATAGGATTCTCCTATAAAAAAAAATAGGTGCTTGTTTTATTGGACTATGGTCTCCAGCATTAATACAGTGCTGCACTAAATCCGATCTTCTTGTTCAACGTGTTTTGTTGTCGTCTTTTTTTTTTGTACAACCCAGAGTTTATAGCTTACTAAATGGCAGAAATCATAAATTTAATGAAGTAAATAGAGAAGCCACTTAAATTGTGCATCTTATATATCTCAATATAAAGCAATTATATAAAAATTTATTATTTACATTTTTATAATAAATTTGCCTTTCTTAAATATATAACTCTTTTTGTTCCCTAAACTTTTCGCCTAACATTCCATAGATTATGATGCGTTGACTTTTTTGTATAAAAGAATAAATATATAGGGTAACAATTATAATAGTGTTTGTTGTTATTAGCAAGCATATTAAAAATATTGAAATCTACTTATATCTTTTAATTTAATGTTATATATATAATTTATATATATATATTTTTTTTAGGATGGAAATATTATTATTGTACAAAGTGCGAAAAAAAATACAAACACAAAACATCGTTGACAAAACATTTGAAGTACGAATGTGGGATGGAAAAACAGTTTCACTGTCATTTGTGTAACTATGCTGGAAAACAGAAGGTTACGTTAGCTCGTCACATTAAAACACTTCATGAAAATTGAAAAATTATTTAAATTAGAATTTTTGTGATTAATCCAGCTCACCAACAGGAATGAACTCTTTTGACTTTTTTAACTTATTTTATTTTTGTAACTTTATATAATATATTTTAAATGGGATTTATATATATTATAAACTTTGGATAAGGAGAAGGAATTTTACGTAAAATTTGATACTTGCTATTTTAATAGTAGGACACCATCAATATAAATATTATAAATTTTAGACGACTTGAGGTTTTTTGTTTAACTAAAATTAAACTAAATCTTATGAACAATTTTGTTAAGTTGCTATCAGTTTAATCAATAAAATCAAAAGTGTTTAATTTTTCGTGAAAATCAAACAAAAAATCATCAAAAATAAAATAAGTTATATAATAAAAGATATTTTTGTAGGTCCACAAACCTTATTTCAATGTCCACAGTGTCTTAAAAATTACAAAAGAGCGGATACTTTACGACGCCATATTAGGGTCGAATGCTACAAAAGTGGTCGCCATATTTGTTCAACTTGCCAAAAAGTTTTTAAGTATCGTTTTAGTCTATTGAATCATTTAAGAGTATGTGAGCACTAAATAGAAATAATACATAGATGTACAACTACTCAATGCCATTATTACAGGGTTGATTATAGGTTGTTAAATAGTCGTACTTTAATAGAACATGAAATATAAATCAAATTGGTTAATAATATTTCAAATAAACTGCATATATAAATAATTATTAGTTTTACGTATAATTTAAACTTTTACCTAATTATTTTACTCACAAAGTTATTTCTGCTCTTGTTTTCGAGCTCTATCGATTTGATACGTCTAGGACTATCGAATTTTTTCACTAAAAATTGATGATTTTTTCGAAATCGAATTAACTATACCATCGTCTTGCTTTTATCACCCACATCATGAAAACACCGGGTTATAATGGAATTCAAGCAGAACTAACTGAATCAGAGCACTTTAAACACACAGAGTCAGCCTACTTCAAAGATTATCTTACTTCAATTCTGCATCTTTTAATGGATCAAGTGCTGAGTTTAACGATACTTTTTAAACTATGCAAATAATTAATTTTCTTTTTAATAATTAATTAATTATCCTATATTTTTTGTTATACTTACCTTTTTTAAAATGTTTTTATATTTGCTTTTTTTGTGATTTATTTATGTATTTTTGAGACAGATTGGGTGATTTTTAAGAAGTGAAATAAAATTAAATGACACTACTCATTTCCTACTTACTGTTAAATTACTTCTTATGTGAAAATAAAGGCCTATTATTTTGAATATTATCATTATTAGCATAATATATTATTTTTCCTTTATTTATTTACATCTAGTTAAACTTCGCGCCAATATTCCAAATTTTACTTCACTGAATCCACTGACTACTATCGGTGATGCGGCTCCTTATATACTCGCCAGAACGCTGTTCCAGAAGATTTTCAAATAGCCTTCGAGATGTCGTGCGGTATACCACTTGCGTTATTCCGAATGACAAAAACTTAATTTATTGTATATTGGTGCCTTTTAGTGCCATTTAAGAATATTTTATAATTGGTAATATTTTTAGTTGGTATTAGATGATTTTTATTAAAAGGCATACTAGGGAATAGCATAGGTTAGTATTTTTTTAATGCTCATTGTATATGCTTGATGCATAATTATATATGCTTATATAAATTTACTTTTTTTGGTGTTAAGTCATTTATTTAGAAAATAGGAAAATAGGTATTTACAAGGCAAAGCATATTATTTATAATATGCTTTGCCTTCTTTGCAGTTCTTTTTTATTTTATTGTTGTTATATTTCATTTATTGTAAAAAACAAACTTAATATAATTTTTTTCAACAGCGATCACATATACAATAGGGAACAATATTTAGATATATTATGCAATAAAGTTTAAAATAATTAAATATTTGTTCAAAAAAGAAATCGCAGTCGGTAGGATTCGAACCTACGCTCCCAGAGGGAATCTGATTTCTAGTCAGACGCCTTAACCGCTCGGCCACGACTGCTTATGGTGTAGATTACGGCTATCCGATATACAAGCCAATGAGAAAATAATTTCATTTAATAACTGTGAATATTACTGGAGTAAAGACTGAAGTCAAAATAACTAACTATGATCGTATAGTAATAGTCGAGGTTAACTAGTGGGTAACTAAACTAAATTAGAAGAATTAAAATCCTTCAGTATTTTTCTATTTTTAATATATATTTAGTAAAGGCTCTAGTTAATTTCATCATATTGCACACGATTTTTAAAAAAGTTATTATCTGTATAAAAAAAATTATTTATTTAAATGATTGTTGCAATTTGTTGAAAAACTATCTTTTAGACCTTTGGATACATAAAACTGTTCAAGAAGATCAAGGGATATGACACTTGCAGTTCTTGCATATTTTAGTTATTCTTTTCCTGGTTTGACAATCAGAATGTATTAAATTATTTTTAGAAAAACTACAAAAACAAATTTCAGTTTAATGTAATATTTTCCCATGTATGTCTTAAAGTGGGCAAAATTCTTAGACGAGATAAAAAGAGAAAAAAAAAATTAAAAATATATAAATATAAAATATACTCTTTTTATCTCGTCTAAGGGAAAATGCGTAGAGGGCATCACGTTTGCGACGCGACCACAGCGCACCCTTTGCAGCCATTTGAATTATTTTAGAAATAAATATAATTAAACCATAATGCAGGTTACTGTAATATCGATGAAGTCACGTCAAGAAAAACGCGGAATATTTAAATTTAATATAAAGCGACAGATAAGCTAAATAAAAGGCTGCTAAATAAAGGTGCGAAATCTTATTTTAGGAATCATGGTATAATATACTTTAGGCTTATTGTACCCTAAAAAACGCTTGCAAATCGATTGTTAAAACTGAAAAAATCTGTTTTAAAAACGGAATAAGATTACATTGTTTACTAACAATATTAATACATTAATTTTTTAGGTAAATTCAAAAAATATAAATGCCAATCTTGCAACAAGGCATACAGTGTTTATTCATCGTACTTAAGCCATAAAAATTACGACTGCAAGGGTCCAGGATTTTCCTGTACCGTAGAAGGATGTAATTTTGTATCCCATAGAAAGAGCAATTTAAAGAGACATTTAAGCAATAAGCACATTTGTTTTCAATTGTCTGATGTAAATTGGAATAATTCTGAGGAAATTATTTGAGTTAGGCGTGTTACATTACGTCTATTATTGTTCGTATTGTATAAGAACTGTTATTAGATTTAAATTAATAATAATTGTTTTTCTATGTATTAACACAAAATAGCACGTATAACTTTAATTAAAACCAAAATACCTTAATAATTTTGACATTAAAAGCATCGAGAATTTTGATTAGGGTTCATGTTTAATTGTTATTTGTCAATGTAATAATTCAAATTTTGTTCGTTAAGAATAGAGGTTTTTGAATTGAAGACCTAAACATGACTGTTTTGTATATAAATTTAAATAAAGCTTCTTCATGTTTATTTATATCATTTTTGTCTCTTTACTTAAATGCTGTAATATAGATATGAGATTACAATTTTAAAGGTTTTAAAGAAAAGTCTGAATAGAGATTTAAGAATAACAGTAAGTTTTTTATTTAGTCATTGAATAACTTTTTATTAGAAGAAATTAGACACATGTCATAGGGGTTCAATTGTGCGTCCTATTCTTTTATACTTTACATTAAGGGAACCTTTTTTACATCAATATTTCTATTACCTTCACCCTATTTGCCGATGATACTTTAATATTGTGGCAAGGTAAGAATATTGGAGTACCTACTAAAAGAACTACCGTAAGCATCATTAAAAGGCACATCAAGCTTATTAATAACGAAGTGTTGTCAAACATTTACTTTTTAATATGTGATGTATCTTTGAGATATGAAAGTCCATTTTAGGAAGTTGCAAATTAAAGGCTGCAACACTCAGAAAATATGTTAATTCTGACATTTTATATTAGAGATAGATTCAGTTTCACAGAAACCTATAGCACAGATTTAAAAAATCGCAATTAAAAAAAAATTATGCTTTCAAAAGATGTATTGCAACATACCTCCTATTTAGTAAAATAAGGATTAATGCCTTTTCTGGTAAAGGGTTAAACTTATAGTGATGAAAATTATGGGTAAATATGTCTTCCAGAAAACAAAAGTATACGGATTCGAGAATTTTTTTTAAATTTTTTCATTTAAAGCCGTATATCTTGATAGATTGCTTCAATGTGTCACCCTGTTTATAGTTTCCATTTTGGGCTAGAGATTAGCATTAGTTTTAAATGGTGCCACAGTATAAAATTTAAAACAAGACACATTTATTAGAAGAGTTTACCTATTCAGATGTACTGACCTTAATCCAGATTTTGATGCATGACTTTAGATAGCGTCACAGATACTCATTCCGATTTAGAAATAAAGCTCTTCCTTTATCAAAACCTCTATTTAGTTTCTTTATTAATTAAAATTGTTTCACTTCTAGACTCTACGACTTTTATAATATCTTAGTTTGTTTTTACTTTCTATAATTTTTGTTACTGTTTTACTTGTATGGGGTCTTTTCCTACATAATTTATACACTTAATTTGTTCTCTAAATTTGTTATGGTACTAAAATTGAACTTAATGTAAGGGAGGGAATTATACATAATAGTAGTTTTAAATGTTTAGCTATTTTGATGCATGATAATTATGTAATTTTAAAATATTTTGCTGACTTCTGCGTCCTACACAAATCTGTAGAAATAGCACAAATGTTCTTTTATAAACCTAATCCTTTTTTTAGGAATACCAAGCATACCAGAAACTGTTTCTTCAGGTAAATTCTAGGAAGTTCTGAAGTTAAATTAGATTTCTATATATATATTTTTTTAGATAAAGGACTAGTAGTAATTAATGAAAAACTGGATAAAATCCTGCAGATTGTGGGAAAATTTAATAATAATTTAAAGAGTCTTAAAAGTCACTTTATGGTCCAACCTAAGGTCCCAGCTGAAATGTTTTTTCCAGATATAAATTTTCCTATGAAAAATTTGTGGGAAATAGAGAAGTTAGAGGATTATATTGCAACTCCAGAGGGCAACGAAAATTTTGTAAGTATTTAAACTCGAAATATTTCAAGTAAAAGATATAATTTCATGATCCTTTTAGTCAATTTAGATATGAAATAATAATGATTTTGAATGAAATATTTTTAAAATTTTGTAACTATGTACAACGATATAAAGAATTTCATTCAAAACAGTTTGTAAATTAATCCAATAAATAAACAAGAGCTTAATTTAAAACTGATTTGAAATAAAACGTTGTGAACCTGTCAATACATTACCTACCTTTTTCATGGACAGTGTGTGAAAGCATTGCAACAATTTTAATAAAAAAAGATAAATTGAAGCAGTTCATTTGCAATATTTAAATAAAAGTATCAACACTGAATATATAATAAATGAAATGGTTGAAAAATATAATGGTTAAAACAATATTTAACCATTATATTTTTTTAACATTTTTCAGGTTAGACATCTAAAGACTGTCGGAGGACATGATGCTAAAGACATGGTCATAAGAATATTAAAACAAAATTTTTCAAATGCCCTTGCTGATATATGCTCCTGGACAGGTAGAAAAGGAAACTACGAAGTTGGAAAACTGAAGCAATTCGACATCATGTTTGGTATGAAAATTTTTAGTTTTTTTTTTGTTAAATTCGATATCTAGTCTATTTTTTCCTTATTCTTTTCTTAACAGAGCTCTATAATTTCAAATACGGTTCTGTTGCATTAGATAACGCGAATAGAAATATTTTTTATTACCTATACAATTTTTTTTCAAATTTAATCCTTAATTTTTTTTTAAATTTCTTTCTCTATTTAGTTTTTTAAATTAAGCTTATTTATTTATTTCTTTTATGAGATAACTGTTTTTCATAATTTTTAGCGACTGTACACCAGAGTTTTAATTACACCAAAAAAGAGTTCGAAATGGTCGTTATGGACTGGCTACGCCATGCGAAACAGCGTCTTCTTAGAGAAAATAAATACAATAATTATGTTTAGTGTTACTTTTCTTGTTTTAAAAAACTGACTTAAATATGACTTTCTAGTTCATAATTTTACTTGTAAAATAAATTACTGTTCTTTTTTAACGAAATTGTTACGACATATGAATATATAAACTACTTATAAGATGAAAATGCTTAAAAGTTTACTACTATCAAATAAATAAAATTATTAAAAATAAGACTGGTTCATGCATTTTAACTCAAACAGCTTACATGACATTTTTGTCAAAAATAATTTATAATGCAATATTAAATAATAAGACTATATTAATTAGTTTCGCAAGTTGTTAAAATATTTTTTTATTCATTTCAAATTATATATAATTTTTTAAATTAAATTTGTTTCTGCGTTTTTTAATTAGATTGTAAGGTATGTCTTTCGCTTGGAATTGGGGAAAAAGGTATAGAACCCAAGGTACATTTCCTACACGCTAAAAATTTAAATGACAAGGAGAGATCATCAAAAACGCATGTACCAAAGCACCAAGTCTTTTAAGATAAATACTTACCCTTGCGCAAAACCTAATTTTATTTGGCAACTATGTTAACATATCTTATCTATAAAACGCTTAATAAGCTTAAAATTTTAACTTAGAGTTCTTTGTTTCAGGACAACTATTTATATGTTCTTGCGGAAAAAGGTACAAAAACCTGGGAAGCTTAAGAAGACATGAAACGTACGAGTGTCGTAAAGAACCCGCATTTAAATGTACTGTGTGCCCCCATAAAACCCATCGAAAATCATCTTTGGTAAAACATATTAAATCGCGTCATTGTTAGATATTTTTCAAGAACTTTTTCCATTCTTTTTTAATATATAATACCAAAGAAAACAATATCAAGTCTAATTTACGATAAAAATAAGCACTTCCCATTGTAATTAAAATGAGATTTACATAATTTGTATTTTTAGAGCAACTGCGTCGATTTAAGTGCCTCAATTGTGACAGGGCATACAAAAATAGGGGACATCTCTCCAGACACTTAAAGTTTGAATGTGGACAGGAAAAACAATTTTACTGTGAATATTGCAGTTTTAAAACACACAGAAAAGAGACCTTAAAGGCTCACGTGGAAGTAAAACACATCATCTACTCTTAGTTACATTTATTTATAATAAGTTACATAAATTTAAAACATATAAATGTATATATTTTTTGATAAATTAGATAATGGTATTTTCTATAATAATGATATCATATATTTATTTTTAAATTAATATTATATTTATGTAATTAACTTACTTATTTTTTTTATATTATTATGCGAATTAACAAGTATGCAGTTTATGTTTTATAAACCTATTTTAATCTAATGCCAATATCAAGATTTTTCTTTTTTCTCGTGTTGAATGTACAGAAACTCACTAGAAACTTTACAAAAGATTTATTGATCTTAAAAAAGGCAGAAAAATGATGAACATACAAAAACGTGATAAAAACTAAAAACATAACCTCGGACTTCCACGCGTTTTTAATAGAGGCAGACCGATCGATATTTACTGTATTGTTGGTAGACAACACACTACGCACAAATACAGAATTGTATATAAATATCTACACACCCTCCCAATTCTGTAATACTAAAGAAAATGCAAATAGTAGTAAACAAATTAATAGACATTTGTAATATTTAAAGAGTGTCTAAACTTAACAAATTTTCCTTTGGACGGAGATTTGGTAAATATATCAGCTTGCTGATTCTCAGTTGAAACATAATTTAAAAAGACATTTTGCTTTAAAACATTATTTCGAACAAAATTATGTTTTACATCTATATCCTGCTTCTCTTGGATTCTTACATCAAGTTCTTCTTTTATGGCACACTTCCACCCACTATCCTTGACTGCTTCAGTGTACGTCATAGGCACATCATTCATTATACAATCAGCTGATAGAGCTGCCAACAAATTAAAATCTTCTTCACAATCAGTTAGGTCATAGTCTTCTAAGTATTGTGGTGTCTTCTTAATTCTTAAGCTTCTTCTAGGCATACTTGTATTCTCATGAATATCTGGCACTTCCTTGTCTTCAGAATTTTCTTCCTGCTTTGCTTTGTCCTAATTTTCACTTCTTTGCTTCTCTAAATCCTGCTCCGACTCATACTCCTGCTCTTCCAGCCTTAGTTCTTTAAAACTAATGCTTTGATTCTCATGAAAAATCACATTCCTGGCATTAACAATTTTTCTATCTGTTTTATTCCACAGTCGATAGCCATTATCTGCATAACCTACCATTATTTGTTTTTTATAATGTGAGTCCAACTTTGAAGTCCTAACTTCCTTTGGCACTAAATTAAAAACCAAACATCCAAACAACTTAATTTTATTTAAATTTGGCTTTTGGTTGTACCATATTTTCGCAGGACTTCTTTGAGTATCCAAACACCTAGTTTCAGTCCTATTTGTGAAATAAATGGCAGTCCTTACTGCCTCTCCCCACATTTCCCTGTCAAGGTTTGCATCGAAAATAAGGCACCGTGCCTTTTCCATGATGGTCCGGTTCAGTCTCTCAGCTACACCATTTTGTTCTGCGTTGTATGCCACCGTATACCTTATTGTCTACAAAATTTCTTAAAAGATTTGGAAATGTATTTTCCTCCATTATCACTTCTTAGGTTTACCACTTTGGTATTGAATCTAGTTTCTGCCACAGCTATATACTCTTGAAACTTTTCCAAAGCTTCACACTTTTGATTCAAAAGATAGCAAATACTAAAAGGGCTGAAATGGTCAATAAAAGTGATGAAATATCTTTTATTGTCATGAGTCAGTGGTGTAATTTGACCACATATGTCACTCGATATAATTTCCAAAAATCTCTTAGCCTTTTTGTCTTTTGCTACATATGTAAAAGGTAATCTACATTGTTTGCCTTTCAGGCACACCTCACACACACCTGGTACTGGAAACCTAGCAGAATGTCCCATATTTCTATGCATCAATATTTTATCATCCATACCACCAACATTCACAGCTACATGTTCTTTGTTTAACCACAGTGAAATTAAGTACAGATTTCCATGCAACTTTCCTGCTAGGACTACATTATCATCTTTACTAATAAGTACCTTTTTGTCTCTAAATTTGACAGAAAATCCACCAGCTTCGAACTTTCCAACTCACAACACGTTATATGTCAAATTTTCACATAACCAAACATGCTTAATATTTATTTTCTTACCCTGGCTTTCCATAAGAAGATCTCCCTCTTGTCTCGCACATATAGTTTGTCCTTGCTTTGCCACTTTAATGTTAAAACACACATCTTTCTTGTTAACCAGGAAAGATTGCAGTCCTTGCCCGATGAGGTGGTTAGTTGCCGCACTGTCCATAACGAACTTGACTTCACAAGTAGCACTTGCGTTATTCGCATACTGGTTTTCAAAATAACTGTCAGGACTATTTTTTAACATTCTTAGAAAATATATTTGCTCACTGTCATTTCCGGACTGTTCTGCCACATGAGCACTTTGATTCCCTGAATTTGCACTACTGTTGTGTCTTCTCTTTGGACAATTTGCCTTTTTATGTCCAACTTCCCTACAAAAATTGCACTTAAAAGGGAAAAAGTTCAGTTATTTACCTTCTTTATGGTTTTGGAAATGTTTGGGCTTATTTTTCTGTGAAAACCTCTGACTCATAAAAGCCACACTACTCTTTGTGTCCTTTTTGTTTCTGGCTTGGCGAGACTGCTCCATGATTAGCTTATTCTTAACAAAATCAAGACTCACTTTATCTGGAGTTTGACAAACATAATGTCAATACCAGTGGTAACTGACTGGTATGACTCAGGCATAGCCGAAAGAAGCTGTAATATCACTTCACTGTCTGAGATTTCACCACCCGCTGCCTTACCTCACACACAGTTTGTTCAAACTCCGTCAAGAAAGAATTTAAACAATTTCCTTCACTCAGCCTCAAATGTCTTAATTTTTTCTGGAGCATCACTTGGGTTGAGATTCCTCTTTTTGCATAAGTACGACTTAAACACTTCATAACTTCCTTGGCTGTAGTTTTATTCTTAAGCATCTCTAACACATTATCAGCTACACTCTGTATAATGATCATCCTAGCCTTAATGTCACGTTTACTTTACTTTGCCAAGGCTTCTGTAGAGGTTGAGGTTGGGGGCTCCTCAGTTAAGACATCTAAAACATCCTGCTGCTTTAGGACTAACTTTATACGGAATTCCCAATTGGAAAAAGAGTTTCCATCAAAGGGTTTTACGTATGATAATTGCTGCCTGTCTCCCATTTCAAATATGGTTTATCCAAGCACTACAAACGGGGATACCGAAGCACTTTTTTTTTTTTAACTTAACACACACTATACATTCAAAACACGGTCTGGGCCCATAACCTATGGAATTACACGTCGTGTTGAATGTAGAGAAGAAACTCACTATAGAAAGTTTAGAAAAGATTTATTGATCTTAAAAAAGGCAGAAAAATGATGAACATACAAGAACGTGATAAAAACTAAAAACATAACCTCGGACTTCTATATTGTTGTTTTAATGCCTTTTAGTATTTCTTTTTATTTAACCACAATATTGAAATCGTGTATTAATTATTATATTAATTGCCTCTACTTTAAATACTAAAAATCGATTTAGTAAAATTAATTTTAATAAAGGATTTTATTTGGTAATACATTTTTTCGATGAAAAAGGAGCGAGAAAGTCATATGATAATTTTTTCTAATCGACCTGTAATAAGAATTATTTTCGAGAAAATAAAAACCGGAATTTTAAATAAATCGTTGCTCCAAAGCATTCCCTGTAAATCTCAAAATAGTACTAACATTATTTGGTGAAATTAGTATTCAATGTACATTAATAATCATTTTCAAAAAAACAATATTTAAATAAAAAAAAATATAAAAAAACGGTTGGAGGCGCCGGGTATCGATCCCGGTACCTCTCGCATGCTAAGCGAGCGCTCTACCATCTGAGCTACGCCCCCGATGAGATCCACATCTCAAAGCTACGTTACGCGCGGATCTTGATCATCGATCTTTCTGTTCCAATGAATTAGCTATATTTAAATATACGGGGTAGTCCAGTTTAAACGTCACTAATTTTAATACGTGATAGAGAATTTAAAAAGAAATAGATTTTCATTGTCAAATTTTTCTCAGAAATGTTTAATACCAGAGATACAGGGTGTTAAAGTTAAGAATAATTATTTGTTTATTTATCATAACTTTTAAACTACTTGCCCAATTTTAATTAAATTTCACATGCAGGTTATTGTAGTAAATTATCAATTACTGATGAAGCCAATTTTAAAAAAAATTGCCAGTGGTGTAACATACGGAGGAACCTTTTTTTTGTCAACTGTTAGATTTCCCATTTCGTTTGAAAAAAAAAGTGACTACTGCAAAATTCCTTCTATAAAATATCTTAGTTTAATTGTTCAGAAATATTTAATAAAATTAAATGAAAAATACTGTGCATGAATCTCTATTATGACAAAGGTTCTAAATATATCTTCTCATTTAATGGTGGTTTCCATAATAATAGTACTCATCCATTTTGTACATGTTGGAACTGTAATTTTTGTGCAAGTTTATGTCTGATTCCTATCTTAGATAATAGTAAACGCTGTTTCATTATCGCTATTCATTGTTAATATATGTTTTCGAAAAAACTAAAATGATGTATTTTTGAAAATAGTTTAAACTAATTTTTTTTTAATAATAATTTTTATTATATATCCCTTCTAATATTATCTTTTATATGTTTTTGTGAAGTTTCACACATTTTATTTACAGATAAATATTTACTGCGGTACATTCAATTAGTTATTGAGTAGTGGTAAGTGATTAAACATTGCTATTTCTATAACAATAAATTTATTATTCATTTATAAAAATATTAAATACCCAAATATCCTTACATTAATATATATTTTGGATCTGAAAAATCGATCGGATTTGAAATAAATGCTATTTAAAAGTCATCAGATAAATCGTGTAAAAATAAAATAAGCATTTTGAAATTAATTAGCCTGATATGGCACACTATATGACTAAAAGCAAAATCGATGATGTTTCTGAACAAAACGAAAAGTTGCAAAAAATCCCAATTGGCGTTTTTTGCGTAAAGCTGTTTCCTGATTAGATTTGAAGAGTAATTTTCTAAAGTACTTTTTGAAAATACATCTAAAAAAAATCTTTTTCTAATATTTGAAAAACCAAATTATATCGCAAATTAAAGGATATTTAACTGCAATAGGAATATATTTTTTGTCTTATCATCAGTTTACTTGTACTCAATATACATGATATCTCATGCTATTTAGCATAGTTGAGAAGATAAAAAACTGGATGTATAATAATAAGTTGTTTCATTTCTCTGTTTCTCTTTTTGCATGGGCATATATGTCTAAATATCATTTTTCCATCATCCATTCTCCGTCATCCCGGAATGACACAAGCCGTCATCTCGAACCTTAAGCGGGAATCTTCCGGAACAGTGTTCTGCCGAGTATATAAGAAGCCGCATCACCGCACCACCGCTAATAGTCAGTTGTCATTTCAGTTAAGTAAATTTCGGAATATCGGTTTCGAAATATCGAATTCATAGTGAACTGTGTAAATAAACTAGTTGACTATTTTGTGATTGTTTTAATTCGCACCTAACGAATGGGAAAATTGTTATTTTCAATATTTGAGCAGATCTACATCGTTAACTGCTGTTTATAACCATAAAAAATTATTTTTAGTTTTTAACTGTGACAAATGCGGCAAAGGCTATGGCAAAGCTTGGTCTTTATACCAACACAAACGGCTGGACTGCGAAAAAGAGCCCATCAAGTGTCTTCATCAAGGTTGCCAGAAAACGTTTAAAAGAAAATACCACCTAAAGTCTCACATGGCGAACAAACATAAAATTAATATTTGCGTTCGTAAAAATAAAATAAGATTTGATAACATGATTTTTTGAAGTGCAGCCTGAATAATTCTTTAATGTGATATTTTGTTTACGATGAGGTCTGACGATGCTTATTATGAAGCAAAATATTAATTTAATATATGAGTTAAACTTCTAATATTAATAAATATATTTTGTTTTATTTCAAAACGAACCACCCTTAATATGTTTCTTCTCATTCAATTTTCCATCTTCTCACAAAAAATGCATGTAGAGGCGATTTTCAAGTGAACTGTGTGCGGTTATAGTTTATTGAGTTCAGATTTTTTTTAATGCGTCGATATTTGCAAGAAAATAAGGTCTGACTATTCTTAAATTGTTCGCAAAATTATTTGCAGTCTATTATCTGGTGCAAAATTATACAATAACTGCTGAGACACTTTTTAATAGATTCAAATTTACTTATCGCAAAGGTTCGATACAGTTCAGTCCGCAAAGTTAACTAATATTTCTGTTACTGTAGGTACCAGTAGCATTTAAAAAAGAAAATATTTGTTCTCTGCAGATTGCGATGAAAATTATTATTGAATTTTGCCAATTGGTTCAGCGATTAGCCCTTTATGTTACCTAAATGAACCGAACTTTCCGATATAATTAAAATCCCCCATTTTTTTTTAAGAAGAGCTTTCTTAATATCCTTAGAAAATTAACCGTGTGAAGTAATGAAATCATCGGATTCATTTTTCAGAGATAATTGAAGCAAATTTATATAAACCTTTTAGAAAACAAAATATACCTATGCATCATCCAATATTTAGAAAGTCAAGTAGATGAAATCAATAATAAATAAAAATGGTTTACATTCCCAGCAGGATAGAGCTCTCCTGCATTACGCTTTGGCATTTGAAGAGTAAAGCAACGAACTCTAGTTACGGTAATTGATAAATATAGTGCAGGTAAATGGTACGGCCTCCATATTTACTTCTATTAAACTTTTTCTTATGGGTGTAAAAAAAGGCGAATTTTATAAAACCTCACCTAAAAATATTCATAATTTAATAGATCGCATTGCTTGGAAATATAAAGAAATACCTTTAACAAACAAATCCTTGCCAATGTTTGTAGAGAGTTTTAAAATATGCTTTCTCATTATCTATCTCTCCAGAAATGATGCACATTTTAAGCATTCAATAAAATAAATTCTTTTAACTGAATAAACTCTTAATTTTAAATATGCGTATATTACACTCTTATTGCTATAAATCTACTAACTTAAATTGTGTTTGACTTGTTTGAGCAATAAAATGTAGGCCCTTAAAACTGGAGTATCACATGAAAGGCCTATAGGGTGTAAAAGGCCCCGCCAGCGGCACCTTTGATGATAAAAGAAATCACAAAACCGATTATCGTTGACGTCAAATATACTATTCGCTTAAACGTCAACCGGTTAAATTTTTATTGGTACAATAGACAATTTTATGGTGCTTACTTTTGCGAGTTTATTGTTTAAATTATTTTGGAGCAATTTCGTAGCTAAGAGTTCGTAATTAAGAATCACATAGCTTGTAGCTTTGGAAAATTTAAAAACGAAGGCATTTTTAGGAGTTTCTGAGGATACATTTTGTAGATTCTGGTTTGAGTATTTACATAGTACATAGATTTTATTTGGAAATTATTTTGCTGTTTTTTTTATCAAATTTTTACTATTCTTGAGAATATTCTTATTTAATTTTAAAGAGTTTTAGAAAAAAAAAGATAAATTTTTAATTTCTGGGAGTACTTCAAAAGCTGGTACGTGTACTTCAAACACTTTTGAGTAAAACGAGAAAGAGATAGTTTTGTTATTTTTTCTGATAAAGGTATAGAACAGATAAATAATATGTATCATAACAGTTTAAGTTCACCAGATGACATATAGCAAAATGAAAACAAAAGATCTTTCCAAAAATTGTTAATTACTGTTAACATTTAAAGTTTAAAGTGTAAACTTAAAATTTTTTAAGTTTACATTTCCCTATATAGAACAAGCAACAGAGATACAATATATCACAATTCATATTCAGTGAATGTTTCAGGAATATTAACAGATGCTTTAGAATACTTAAACAAAGTTAGGCTTTAAAAATGTTATATTGCTATTCCATAACTCTATAACAGGTAAATAAAACTACAAATATTTACAGCTTTTCCGTTAAATATTTTCTTCCAAAGTTAACCTTAAGGTAGAACCACATTATCCAAAAATTAAATTTTCTTATATATTTCTTGACAGCTGTCAATTTTCTTTAACAGATTAGTTTTGAACTGAACCCATATACGTCCAACTCTATTCAAAATTTATTTATTAAATTTACTACTTATTTGACATTTTCTTCCAAAATTACGCTGTAAAGAAGCCTTTGCCAGTAAAAAAATTTAAAAAAATTAAAAGACAGCTAATCTCTTTATATACATTAGTATTTTATTTTTATAGATAGTAACGTTTTTAGTTAACAAAACTGAATTTCTTTACTGATTTACCGTTTTTTCTATATCATCTGTAGGTTTTATAAAATGAAAAGATTTAGTCAGCTTGATGCAGTTTTTCTTAAAATTTTGTAGTTCAGTTTTGTCTGCCGTTAGGTATCGTGTATTAAAAAAATTCTGATCAGACGTACAAATTACTTATAATGATAATTTTTATCAAATATTTTTAATAAGATGGCGGCTCTTCTCATTTTAGAGTTCAAAATTAAATCTTTAAATTGGCAGATGAGGTGAAATTAAATGGCCAGTAAGAAGCCCTGATCTTACACCTCTAGGTAAAAAAGAATTATTATAAGACAGAATTAGAGCAGAATGTGGATTGATAACTCCCGATATATTATAAAACGTAGCAAATGCTTTTTACTACAATTTGGTACATTATCAAACCGTTCGAGGGGGTTATTTTCAACGTTATAACTAAATAGGTTTATTTTTTAAATACCTCCTTTGTTATAGTGTCTTTTATATGAGTTGTGTATTTGCATGTTTAATTTAAATAAATGTTACGTAATGATTTTTTAAACTATTGTTTTTTTTTAATCTGTTGAAGTTTAGCTATAGCATATGTTAGATGAAGTTGTATTAAAATTTTGCGTAGAATCAGAAAATGCATTAAAAAATACCATTTTATTAACAAAAAAAGTTATTTAGGTCTTTACTACTGTTGTGATACCTCCTAGATATCCAAAGTTATCTTCTTAATGTAAACATTAAAAAAAGATCTATAATTTTTATTTGGGACACTCTTTGATAAAAGACGTGTTCTTAAGAAGGTTTTTTTAACACACGGCATAGGTAGTATAACTTATTTTTAATGGATGTAATTTAACTTAACACTTACACAATTTTTATCGACATATTTCATTCACTGTGTATATTTTTTTCCTAACTATTTCCTCTATAAACAAAGTGATGTAATCCGTAATGTTTACGAACAAATTCGCAAGAAAATAAATACTGGAAATCACCGGACTACTTAATCCTTGACTAAATCTTTAGGCATCAATCAACTCAAGAAAAAAATTTTTTTTTTTCAAATACACAGTTTAATACGTATTTATAAATTCTTAAAAGTCACGTGTGCGTTATATAATGTGTTAAACAAAATCGAAACTCTTCTCGGAACCGTACGTCCCGATTAAAGATTAAATCGTAATTAGCATGATTATTTGATATATTCAAATAGTTTTTTTTTGGGGACTCCCCGGAGGATTAGATTAATTTATTTTATAGCAAATTACATGTAGGTTCTAGGAGAATATTTAATGGAAATCGTGATAAAGCTATAAAACTATAATTGTTTTTAGGCGTAAATAAACTGCTTATTATAGATAGCTAATCTTGTTTTCTTACTAATTTTTTAGGGAATTTATTTATTTGCTAAATATTAATGTTTTTAACAAATAATTAAAATAAGTGGCAAAATAAGTAAGCTATTTACTATAAGTCTTTAAATTTAGAAACTGATCGGATGTACCATCCTCATTCATCAATGTTAGAGAGAACATAAAATAAAAATAAATATTTATTAGTTTAACATAATATAATTGATTGCTTTCTAGAATATATTTTACCCTTTAACTGTATTTCTAGGTATTTATTGAAAATAAGAATTTATATAAAATAACTGATTATTTTCGTTTTTAATTTATTTCTGTTTATATCCTGATACTATAAATCATTCAGGGAATATCTCACCAATGTTTGTATATTCCAAGCCTTTAAAGGAATAATTCTATAGAAATAGAATATTTGGTATTCCTGATCTATTCCTAATTTAGGTATTTGATGCCTGATGATATCCTAATTCTAGACCACATATGATGTAAAACAAGAGTTTTAAAACATGTAATAATTATTCACTTACAGCAAATGCTTTAATAGTGTTTTGACTTTTCGTACGAACCTTCAAAATAACCTTAAAAATAGATTGAAATGTTAGATGAAAATATTGATTTCTAATTTAACTTTACGCACCCTCGCCAAATCGTCAGGAGTCTTTTATTACTTTAGAAATCACACTTTCACCGTTGTTCGAATATTTGGGTAAAAAATTATAATATTTAGTCCACGCTTTCACTCTAAAGTTTTTATTTTTCTTTACTAGCTCTAACGGACCTCCACCAACTTGTCAAGAAACAGATCTTCTCGTGAGAAAAAGTGCAGAATTACCACCCTGTATCATACCAACTGTGTTACTGTGTTACAAGCTAGTAACTGTGTTACACGCACAATTTAAACAAATTCTCCCTGTACTGGTGGCAAACATTGAAAATGTTTACAGAATACTTACATTTTTCAGTTTTCTGAATATGTGCTGAAGCATTTAAACTTATTATTTAATGTCAACAGGAATAAGTTACTATAATTTATTATAATTTAACTTTTAATAATTTTTAAATAAATAACGATTTTATCCAAACAACATTATTACCGCTATTATCTGTAATAAATATTATTCTATGCTAAAAAAACACAATTCATCCACGCTCTTTCGATTTATTAAGCTGAAAAAAAACCTGTTTGAGATGGGATAGGTTAAATCACCAATGAAGGTTGGCTTGATACTTTAACCGCGTGTACAGAATGTAAATTAATACATATATTTTTAAAATTTTACATTAGTGCCAAGTGTAGTGGTTAGTTTTAACTACTGCTCCTTAAATCATTTTAAAAATGCATATTTTTCTGATAAAACTGATGATAACATTTTGAAAATGTGTATTTTAATTATGAAAATTGCAAAGTTTTGTCATTTGTATTTCTGTTTTTATATAGTATTTCTCCTGGAATATTCAAATGGCTTATTATTTTATGCTTTATGGATATACGTGTACCGGGTGTCCAAATAAGAAAGGACGCCGGCTGTATCTCGGAAACTATTCATCGCACAGCGCTGAAAAAAAAAATTTCTTGTAAATATTTTCCAGCCATTTTTTTTTTGACCACTTTTCTTATGAATTTTTTTTTCAACGCTGTGCGATGAATAGTTTCCGAGATACAGCCGGCGTCCTTTCTTATTTGGACACCCAGTACATTATATAAATTGTGTCTAAAAATTGTAAAATTAATGATTTTTTATTTTTCTTTCTACCATATTTTGTTCCTTCCGTACGATCTTGTTTATATTGAAATTGAAATTTAATTTTTTGCGCATAATACGACTTGCTACATTCGAGAAGCACTAGAGATGGATATTCATGTTTATAAATTGAAAAATTCCAATAGCCTAAATTTAAATAGCTTTAATTAAAAAAACATTGTTGCTTATTTTCTTATACGACTTGAATTTCTTTGTTGCTTTCTAAAGACTTTTTTTAAATCTCTGTACTTTTTTCGGCATTTTATTTTATATAGGTAAAAATCATATAAAATAATAATTTTTGAAAGTAGTATAAAATATTTTATTATTTAAGCCTAATAAATTTGTTTTTATTAACTAAGAGAAACTGATATAATCATTAATCAAACTACAAGATATTCCTATAAGGAAATTTCCAAGGAGTCAGAAATTAGTTTTAAAAAATCGACATCCGATACTTCACCTATACAGGATTTTTGCTAATCAATGGTACATGGAAAATCATGATCGTCGATTGTAGATAGTATTTAAGATACAGGGTCGTAGGTGGTAAATTTATTGTTTTTTCTGATAACGAAAAAATCAAAAAATGTTTCTGTTAGGCTTTTATATAAAAATTGCACCATTTTGTGGCATTTTTTCGTGATATATTAAGTCACCACTGTTTTGAACCGCGGTATTTTCAGGTTATAAGTGAATTAAAAAAATTGTATATGGAAAAGGTCAAATTTTGCTTAACAAATATACAACCATAGTAATAAGGAATTTGAATGCTACTATCAAAAAATAACAAATTAACAAAAAAACATTTAATAAAGGCATAGAGGAAATTAGAAATTCAATAATGGACATTTCTCATCAGCTAAAATCCTACTCATTTCAAATTACAATTTTAAACTTTTGTGTATCAATAATGAGAGCTATTAATTCATTGAAATCTATCGTACTGATGTCATAAATCCAATCGCTTTTGCAAGATTAAAATTACTACATAGCTCAATCATCATACTGCAGGACTTTATTGAGTCCTCAAAGCACGTATTACAATCGTTACAAAGAATCAACCTTCGATTACCAATTCATACTTCTAAAGTGACTTAATATCTGAATATAATCAAATTATAAGCACAACAACTAGGTTCTACAATTTTTGTTCTTAACATGTAAGTCCCAAAAATTATGGGTTGTTTATTATGTATTCAATTTTAATATTAAATAGTCGCGAATATACTTTGAACATACTTGGATAGTCAGGAAAGCGAACCTTAAAATCAAGGTACAAATAAAATTGCACTGAACAAAATAGCAAAAATATTCTTTCCTTTCGGTATTATTCGCTTTTAAAGTTATTGGTAAACCAAATAAATTTATGTGTGAAACAGTAACTTTTATGATGATAATGTAACAAACTTTACAAACAACAACACACTTACAAACTAATTACACCTAAACTGATGTAATAAATAAAATAAAATTAAATGAAAATGGAAAAATAAGATTTTAAATTGATCCTCCGTTCAATTTAATTTTATTTTTTTAAATGGCGTCTCGCCACTATTTTGAAGTTTTAGAAAATAAGAAATGAAAAAAGTAGTAATTGTGCCAAATTTTCAAATGTTAATGAAATGTCAAATCAAATGTTATATGAACTCATTCAAAAGATAAGAGGGGCGGGGGAAATTAAGAGCCGCACTGTATATTATTGTTTAGATGGTATATAATTAAATACACATTAGCTACTTAAAATAAGGAAAAAAATACGAATATTAACGTTACCAGTAATCAATTTATTTTTAAATAAAAAATAATTTTCAAGAAGTAAGTATACAATGTTTAGGAATTTACGCTTTGCAAGCACACCTCTTTCCACCGCTAAGTGGTTTCTCAAAAAGGTATTTTACATTACTCGGTTTCATTAATTACATTTACTAAAGTCATCAAAATACCAGTAGATCTTTGTTTTTTAAGCGAATCAGTATAAAAACAGCGAACAGAATAATAAAGTTAGTAGTGTTCTCAAAATGCTTCTTAGGTTTGGAGGTGTTCTGGCTTTTGCTATTGTGGTGTGCTTGACGATTGTTTTTGCAGCACCCTCTAGCAGTAGTCACGAAAGTAAATTGACTAACGGGAATGAGGTAAAGAACTTAATGATTCTAAATATTATGTAGTTTAATTTTTTTCCCTTAAAAAGTATGTGAAAATATTACAATCAATTTTGTATCATGTTAGATGTTGATTAAGACTTCAAAAAATGCATCTAAAAAATATTTTAAAGGCTCTTTAGGTAGACATTTTGTTATTAATTTAGAATGTCAATTTTAATAATTTTTTTTTTAAATCTAGGATCATGATAGTCTTAAGCCGCAACTAATTCTGGCTCTAAGGACTAAACGCTCTCCAGCTCCAGTTGCCTTTGGAGGAAAAGGAGGTGGTGGAGGTTTTGGAGGAGGCGGTGGATTTGGTGGTGGAGGTGGCGGAGGATTTGGAGGTGGCGGAGGATTTGGGGGTGGTGGAGGTTTCGGAAAAGGCGGTGGATTTGGAGGTGGCTTTGGCGGTAAGTTTTTAGTAATGTGTATTTAACTCTGTATATAACTTAGCAACTAAGTCAAGATAAAAAAAAAAGAAAATAAGTATCATATTTACCCTCAGTGTTATTAAAAATAACAGAAATTTAAGCCTTTATTAAATTTATCTTAATTTTGTCGGAGAATTTTACAGCATTTTATAAAAACTGCATGTAAACAAATTTTTAACAAATATGTTTCCAATAATTCGTTCTTTTTAGGTGGAGGCGGAAAAGGTGGTAAAGGTCACGGTGGATGCGGTTACTGTGGCAAAAAATAACGTGCTATGAATTTATCTTTAATTTAATCGATTACAAATTTTTCTTATTGGATTTTGAAAAAAAATACTAATAAAATTTTATATTTGTAAACTTGGCGTCTACTTTTTTCTTACCTAAGTTGCCTTTTTAAATGCGTACTATTATCTACCTGCTTTAATACAATTAACTTTTAATATTCATGTTTTATAAAAATAATAATTTGTTCCTATGTATTAATAAATTATTACTGGTAAGATTTAGTATAAATTAAAATAAATGTGAAGAAAATATTAAATTTTTACAAACAGTAACTTGATATTAATTTCAGATAGCCAAATTAAGTGGTAACTATTAAAAGTTTCAATAAGCAGCATCAGCTTTTTTATATATATCTAAAAAATCATGGAAAAATCCAACTTCTTCTTTTTAAACCTCTATTCGCTACATAGCTTCTCAATCTAAAATACGGCTAAGAGCTTTACTTAAATTATTATTCTTATACCTAAGTGGATAAACAAAAAATAAAAAGAACAGAATTTAAAATATAATTTTCAAAAGATTCTAGAAGTACTAGAGCTTTATGATAAAGATATGCCTCAACCTTCTAACTCTACCGATAACCTTCACAGGGTAATTCTCAAACAAAAAATAAGATTTTTTTTTTAGGAGTGTATGTCGTAAAAGTCTTAGCTTTGTCGACAGGGTGTTAAAAGTTAAAAAAAAGTTATTTTTTTAAATAAATAGCTAATGTAGATATATATTTTTTTAAAAATTTACAGATGTGCTTTATGCATCAGCGGCCATTTTTTGACATATAAAAAAAGAATTAATTTGCACCGGTGGAGTCCATAAGAGGATTCTCGTAAATATTTTTTTAATAAAAAAACCGTACGCCACTGTATTTTTCTGAAAAAAATTTAATTTTTTTTATATTTCTGTTTAGTTTTAAGCATATTTGTATTCTTGAGTTTTTTTATTTGATGCACTGTTTTTGCCTTAATAAATAAAAACTGTTTTTTGGGAATGGACAATTTCATTAAATAAGCATATATGAACCTATTGCACTATTATTAACAAATTTTTAAATTAGTTGTTAGGCTTAACATACAATGAGATAAACAAAAAAAAGTTTGATGCGTTTGTTTTAGTAACTTTTGACTTTATAAAAAAATTATAAAAATTTAATTTTAATAATGGTTTATGTCAATAACGAAGACTCTGCTGATATAAATTTAGTTTTTGGCAAATCGTAGTGTAGTGCTAGACTAGCTCAACGCTGAAAAATTTCCTAACAGAAGACATCCATTGCACTCTACGTTTACTGAACTTGATCAGCGACTGAGAGAGACAGGATCAGTCATTCCGAAGAAACATGAGACAGGAACCCCATTATTCACGTTTGATGATAAGAAAATTATTTTAGCGACTATTGAAGAAAATCCTGAAATTAGTGTAAGAAGCCTTACTGCGGTTAATCATTTGTCAAAATCATTTGTGTGAAATATTTTACATAAAGAAAACCTCTATCAATTTTGTTTTCAAAATGTTTAGGCCCTTTTGGAATAAGCTTATATTTGTCTTGTTTAGAATTTTCCCACTGGATGCAAAATAACAAAAAAACCACGATCATCACTTTTTTTTCTAATATTTTGAATAGTGATGAATCCCTTTTTAATAAAAATTGAATTTTTAATTTTCATAACACCCATTAGTATTCAAATGTTGAGAAAATTCAATTTTTGAAGAAACCCATCATCAATGTATTAATAATTATTACTAGTAAGATTTAGTATAAATTAAGATAAATGTGAATGAAAGATTAAATGGCTACAAACAGTAACTTGAAATTAATTTCAGATAGCCAAATTATGTGGCAACTATTAAAGGTTTCAATGAGCATCATCAGTCCTTATTTTTTTTTATCGGTAATAAAATTATGTTGTATCATGAAAAAATCCAAATTCTTCTTTTCAAAGCCCATCATCGACACAGATTTAAAATTAATGTTAGGATAGGAGTAATTGGTAATATTTTATTAGAGCCCGTCAAACTGCCTGATCGCTTAAACGCTAATAAATACTTAAATTTTTTACAAATCATATCACCACAACTGCTGGATGAAGTGCCTTTAAGGCCGCTTTCAGATGAATCGGTATGGCAGCGGTACAACAGCCGTGCGGTAGATATTCGATATGCAGAGCAAATGTTGCTTCTATATAACCAAATGTTTGACTTCACACGAGTCGATGATTTCGGCACGACATGCTTTCTACATGCTGCTTATCTGCAAGTTTTTAGGCGGTAAATGGTTTATACCGCATCTATGTTTGATTATTTACGTTTCTGTTTGGAAGTTGAAAATGTCGAGCAAGATAAATTTAGTACAAGAAATAGAAACATATGAGTGTCTCTATAACTACAAAATCGCAGAATATTCGTGGAAAGATATTACGGATAAAGCATGGGAAAGAGTGGCAAAAAAAACAAACCTCTCAGGTAATAAACCTTTTCTATATTAGTCTTATAAACAATAGTTATACTGCCATGGGATGCTAACATTTGGCTTGTTAAAATAATTTGCTAAATAATTACGAACAGTAGCTCCAGAAGATGCAGGGTTTATGCGAATAATCTCTTCTAGTAAATTATAGTTTTGAACTGCGATATTCAGTCGATGTTCGGATGTTGGTGTCGAATACCACGTCCCGTCTTTAATTCGTATAAAATTATGTAAAACACAAACACATTTTATTATATTTATAATATTAGAGATTTTTGTACACCTTATGGGGGTTAGCAACACTTGAAATTTTTGAGTTACCATGCCAAAACTACGTTCTATGGTTTTTCGTCCCCTGCTCAACCTATAGTTAAATATACGTTTCTTATTATCCAGTGTTTGTATAGGGAATGGTCTCATTAAATATCGTTTTAAGGGAAACGCGTTCTCTCGTACGAAGAAATATGGTACTTTTTCCTGGCTCTCATCATGTGGCAAACAAGCACTAGCGGGTAGATTTAGACCATTTCTTTCCAACCACTGACCTAAATTTGATGCACGAAAAATTCCTTCATCATTATTTCTGCCTGCATAGCCGGTTTCTATCATCGTGAATAAGCCATCTGCATCACAAACCGCAAGTAAAACAATTGAATGGTAGTGTTTGTAGTTGATCCAGAGTTGGGAATTTTTTGTATTCTAACGTGCTTGCCATCAATTGCTCCTAAGCAGTTAGGTAAGCTCCATAATTCGTAAAAGCGAATTGCTATTTCCTTCTAATTTTCGTTAGAGAAAATGTTCATATAAACATTGTGAAGAGTGTTCCAAATAGCTAATGTTGTTTCATTTACTATATACGATACGTATGTCGTACAAACAAATGTCGTAACTCCTCTTGCAAAATATAAGGCCAGAGCAGAATAAGTGCATCCCGTGGCAAGAATTAATAAGAAATAATCAAACATGTAACTTTTGTATTTCTACTAATTGATTTGTTTTTATTTTATTTCAGTTCAAGAGTGTAAGGAAAAATGGCGCAACATCAAATCTTCATTTCTTCGAAGTATGAAGACCCGTCCAAGTGGTTCTAAACCAAAAAAACCTTAAGGATTAGCTTAAGGTTTTTTTTTTGGTTATTACCTTAAGGATTATTTGCAATTTATACTGCCTTATCTAAAAGCAGTAAATACTTAATGAATAATGGCAATGTCGCAGAACCTATTCCTGATGAAGACCGTAGTTGTGAAAATCTAGCAACAGAAGACTCACCTTCAAATGAAAATTTTAATGAAAATTCTCGGAATGACGACTTTAATTTAACAGAAGAAACAAATCGACCTGCATCATTAGCAAAACAGAAAACAATACAACATTTATCAGCGACGCCAGCATCTACCTCAATGAGTACCGTTCGATGTCGTAAACGTTACAATACAGAAGGTGAGCAAACATTTGTCAACTACTTAAAAGCAAAAACAAGAAAGGTTCAAGATGTGGAGAACTCTGAAAATAAAGAAAAAATCAGCCACATGCATCACTTTTTACTAAGCATACTACCTGACCTGGAAAGTATGACAGAAGAACAACAAAGGAAATTTAAAATCAAACTGATGATCCTTGTTGATGAAATAAAATCGCATAATGTTCAACCTACATTCAATCCATCCTCCTCATCTTCATTCGAAAGACCATCTATCAGCCACTCTGTACTAACACCTTTAGTGTCTCCTGATCGACCGATTCACTCTCCAGAAGAAACTTATTACAATGAAATTCCGACAGCGCAATCAGGGACAGCCGTAGCACCAAATGTTTACTCTTTTTTCTCGAATTTTAATACATATAATGTAGAGTAGTGTGTTTTGTTTTATTCATAGTACTTACCGCAAAGTTATTAAAATCCATTCTCCAGCACTTACACATTCTCTCATGTTCGTATTTTGTCTACGAATAATTGGACTAATTAGTTGTTTAAGTTCTTGGAATGAAGCTTTTCTCATTCTGTACATTGACTGAAATTTTCCATCATTTAAGTTAATTCTTGAGCGGCAACAAATAACCTACAGTTAATGTTTCTTTCAATGTATGGATGCACCTAATATTTTCTCTTTTTTTCTCTGTTGTAATCTCTTAAAATACATATATAACACAATGTCCTCTTCATCACTAGACGACGACATATTTACTACACTGCTGTGGAATATGTTGCCTCATGTAAATAGATAATGCGACAGAGCATCGTTACGGTAATTGCTGCGCCGCTACCAGACCGCTTCTACACCGACCCGTGTGAAAGCGGCCTAAATGTCCGTCTAAATTATTGGTTCATGCATGATGTCTGACACTTTTTGCGTAAACATTCAGCAGTATTTAAATCAGATGTACCAAAATACATGGCTAGGAAGGGGTGGTCTGATTGCTGGACCTCTTAGATCCCCCGATTTAAATCCTAGTAATCCATCATTAATAATTTTATAATGAGATCATGATTGTTTTTGAAAAATTAAGGGTCATTTCCGAATTAATTTTTCATAATAAAATCTGAATCCAGGATCCAAATTTATTCATCACGTCAGGATGTTTGAGATTATGTAATTAAAGAATTTCGTTTTTAACGAACCTAATTTTGGTATTGTTTATTGAGAGTATTATATTTCCTTTCTATGTGCTCATGATGCTCATTCATTAAGAAAAAAACAAGAGTAAGTTGAATAATTTGTGAACGTCAATTTTTTTTAGGTTTGTAGTAAGTCCTTTACTTAAAATAAAGACGTGATGTGTAAATTTGGACCGTGGATCCTAGGCAAAAAATTTCTTTCGACATCGTTCCTAGATTTTCTACAATAAATCCTTATTGACCTGTATAAATAAAATCACATACAGCTATTAACAACATGAGTATGAGAAATCAACAAATTATATACGCAAAGAATTACAAAGGTGTAGATTATTAAAATTAAAGAAAATACTTCCTTTAAATAAAAAACTATTATTTCTATTTTAGGACTAAGGTTAAGCGGTGCTCAAGTGTCAATTTTCTATATGTGCAAACAGTGCGTTCAAACTAAACACTGATGTCATTAATTAGTGAATTGTAGATATACATATGATTTTAAAAGCTCATCAATTTACATATAAATAATAGTTAATATTAGAGTATATTATTGCTACTTAATGATAGTGATTGTTATTGTTGGAAATTCAATTAAATGACGGGCGCAATTTATGCTTAAGTTTAGAAAATAATTATATACGTAGATTATTAGTATTCGTAATAACATTTTCTTATTTTTATGGTTGGTAGAATAATTTTTGCATAATCCTAGAACATGTAGTGGCTATTTTTTTAATTCAATTTAATGCTTTGCACCTATACAAACATCAACCTATAAATCCTGATATAATATATCCACTGATATTTAATTTATAATCCTTTTTTAACAAACATAACGTAACAAAGTACTAAAAAAATCACTTCAGTACGGCTGGGTAATTATTATTAATCATAAACCGAAATAAATGACCAAACCTAGTTCCTAATTGGTTAAAATTTTTTTGCAAGTGTGATGTCTTGACCTTGGTTTTGGTCTGCATGAATCTCTTATATAATAAACATAAACTCATGTAATCTAACGTATTTATTAGTAAGTAGCTTAGTAAATATTAGTACAAGCTCATAGGAAAAAGGAATTATTTTTTGGATTTAGTGCTTAATTTTTGAAATCTTTTAAAACATAAATTATTAACTAGATTACCAGAATTATAATTGATAACAACAAATTCAACGTCTCTTAAACAGCAAAAATAAAAATTTAATTTTTGTCGCCCAAGAGCGCTGAGAACTAGCCATCAGGGAATTCCTTTATATATTTTTTTTTTAATTATTACATTTATCTTTACCTATCGAAATTTTTTAATTAAAAGCGCAATGAAAGGCTGGATTTTCCTAAAAAATAAAGTTATAATCTTTATATTTTTTTCAAGTTTATTTCTTCAATTTTTGTACCTAATTATTAAACTTGAACTGAAATTAATTTAATTTATGAATAATGGTAGAACTATTTGTTCTTAAACTATTTGTTGTTAAACTGACTTGAACTAATTTTTGTAAATGTAAAAAATCTCTTAATCCAAAGACTTTAAGAAATAGGCGATAGAGTTCCAAACAACTCAATAAATCATTCTCCATTAAGGATTTGTTTATATTGGTCGTCTAAGAATCATCAAGAATTTCTTGAAGATTGAGTATTTCAATTAATCAATTGTTTCTTCGAGGAATTTAAAGTATTTTATTGATTTTTCCAGGCAGTTGGCGAGGCAAAAATGGCTAGAAGAATTAAAATATGTATAAAAGACCAAAAATTCCCGAGAAAATTTTAAAAATACAAAAATAACAAGATATTCTTATTAACATCTTAATAATTAATCAATTTTTCTTGATGCAATTTTACGTAAGTTATTCCAGGCAAATGCTTGAAGAATCATCTAAAGAATAAATTAAATCAATGAATCAATTTTTTGTTCAAAACATTTCAAGTAACTTACTGATTTTTCGCCATTAATTAAAATTGACTTGAGTGCATTAAAACTGAATGAATTGTTTTAAGATGCCTGAAGAATTCTAAAAATTCTAAATTGGTTGTCCAAGAACAATTAAGGAGTTACAAGTATTTTGAATAATCAATTATTTCTTCAAAACATTTTAAGTAATTTATTGATTTGTCCGAGTAGTTAACAAAAATAAGTTGAAAAATAAAATGAAGATCTAAAATTTCTGGAAGAACTACAAAAATACAAAAAAAAAATCAAGAAGTTGTTTCAGCCGCTTTATTATTTATTCAATTTTATTGCTTCCTCTAGGTATATGAAGTAATTTATTGATTCTTATTTTAATACCCAAATGTTAAATTTTTATTTGAAGAATAATAGTAAAACTGTTTATTTAATAGTATTTTTATAAATGCAAAAAATGATTTTAATTCAAAGACTTCAAGAGTTGCAAGCAGAGTTTTCTAAGCGATTCAATAATTAATGCTTCATTATTGATTTGTTTCTAAGTAAAATTTTTGTTTGAGAGAATTTAAAAAAAAACACAGTAGTAGTCCAACAATCATCAAAAATGTTTCCTGAGTATTTCAATTAATTGTTATTAGATTTTTCAGGTGGCAAAAATGACAAGAAAATTTAAAAATGCCTAAAAAGATTTAAAATGTCTAGAAGAATTGAAAGAATACACAAATATTAATAAATTCTTCTGGGCATCTTAATAATTAATTATTTGCTTCTTGTCGGCATTTCAAGTTTTTAAAATTTTTCAAATGATTGATTCTTCCAAATTCCGGGAAGAATTACTAAATTACGTTTATTGCCTATAAAAACCATCATCAAGTTTTTTCAGATAAATGCCTAAAGAGTCAATTGAATAATAAATTGAAATCGATTACTCAATTGTTTCTTCGAGGCATTTCAAGTAATTTATTGATTCTTACGGACTAATTGAAATTGAAAACTGACTTAAGTGCATTAAAATTAAATACACACAAGGGTCAATATTTAAAACCAAACAAAAGTAGTCTACAGTAAGGAGGGAGCATATAGTGAAGAAAGCATTTAGTATAATAAATTAAATAGCATTCTTTTGGAGACTACACATTTTTATAGCCGTACTAGAACGGTCCGGTATAAAAAAATCATAACAGGAACAGAGTTGAACAAGTAACTAAAAAAAACAAAAGACTAATATCTATCTAATCCTTGTCGTGATTTACGCTGAAAAGATTGAACTCCATTTACGACCTAGCTTTGGATCAACAGGATCTGTTCAATGTCCAGCTTATTTGCATTTCAAATACCAGAAATGGAAGATTATGTTATCAGTTTTGTAATATGGTCAAAAAGTGCTTCGAGGCTTATCAAGACAAGGAAGTTGGAAAAACGATTTAAATTGCATAAAAGGATTTAAAAAAATACATTAGTAGCTAAGAAATAATTAAGAATTTCTTCTTTCAAGTTTTAGGTAATTTATTGATTCTTCAATCAGAAGAATTTAAATAATGCAAAAAATATTAAGAAATTCTTACGCGTATTTTATTATTTTTTCAATTGCTTCTTGTTGGCATTCCGAAAAATTTTAAAAAGATGATCAATTTTTTAATGAAAAACTTAACGAAAAAACGGATATTCCTAAAAAAACTTCTATAAGTCAAAATTTCTTTCACATTTATTCCTTTAATCTTTATGCCTAATTGTTGAACTTTTATCTAAATTGATTTTAATCTATCAATAATGGTAGAACTATTTGTTTAAAATAATTTTTGTGCATGCAGAAAACGCTCTTGATTTGAAGACTTCAGACAATAAGCAACAGAGTTTTCTAAGCAATCCCATCCAGATTTGTTTATAATTAAAGTTTTGTCTTGGATCGTAAATTAAACTGTGACAAAACAAAAAGATGTATAGTTTCTTAGCATGTATTAGTATAATTTCTGTTATATTTATTTATCATTTATTCTGAATGGGATCTGAGTTTAGAATTTTATCTTTTGAACTATTTTTTTTTCCATTTTTATTTTAAATAAACTGTATAAAGAGATCTTATGATGACAAGGTATTCTTAAAAAATTACCAAATCTAGTAAAAATGAATCTCCATTTTAAATGTAAAAATATAAGAAATTTAAACAAATCTAAAACTGCTTAACATTTATATCCAAAATAATTCTAGTGTATAGTTTCTATAATAAAGAAATGGGCAAAGGAATCTTATAAGAAAAGTATAACATTAGTAGTGGCAAAAAAAATCTCAAATTTCATATTTTGTTTCAGCACTAATTTTTTCTCCTGTCATGTTATATAAGCTATAATTAAAATATAATATTTTAATGACAATTAAAAAACAATTTTTAACTAAATTAAACTAAAATTTCATTAAATCAAAACGGATATTTAGAACAAGAATAACTTATGAAGGTAAATTGCAATTCAAATTCATATGCACTAATTTTTCTGGTTCAGTTTGTTTCATGGTACAGTTAGAATTCGAAAATAATTGTTTTGTTCATAATTTTATATTTCATTTTTAAAATGCGGTATAAGAATCTGTGCATTTATAACAACGCAACGTTTTTGGTACATAAGCACGTCGACTAAAATTCACCGAACTACTCGAACAATAGAAAAAATACTGTATCCAGATATAGACCCGACTATAAAATGAAGAGCTTGTTAGAAGATATTAACAAAGCCAATAAACATGGCTTACTTGAAGGTACTGTTTATGGTGTGTTTGGCATCCTATGCCATAGATGCGGCCCCGAATGTATTAAAAGAAGAAGAATCTAGTAAACAAGTAGAGGTAATATAATTCTTTAAATTTCTGTATTAAATTTTTATTATTTTAATCGCTCCTAAAAATATAAGAAGACTTAATTTAAAAACATATAAGTATATAAATTTACTTTGCTACCTAAACAATTTTTAACAGAGAAATCTCAAGTTTAGATCTGTTTTTGTATGTTAATATATTTCATATTTCATAAATGAATTTTAAAAATTCAATAAAGTTAACCAGTCTTCTAATTTTTTCTCAGGTCTTGATTGTAGAACCCGTAGAGGTCGTTGACTCCTTAAGAGAAAAGAGATCACCTGGTAGTTATGGAGGATATGGAGGTAAAGGAGGCGGCGGTGGTGCCGGAGGAGGTTTTGGAGGTGGCGGTGGATTTGGAGGCGGTGGCGGAGGAGGAGGCGGTTTTGGAGGTGGGGGTAAGACTAGCTAAGAATAAATATCAGTACAAAAAAATATGTTTCTGAAAAAATGCGGCTAAATTACCCTTTTTATTTTTTGATCTCAATATGCAATCTAAAAGTTTGATTTAAATTCTTTACAACTTTTTTCATGATTTTTAATTTAAATTAAAAAAATATTGGATCTATAAATATAAATGTTTTCCATGTAAGACAACATGAGAATATCATGCTCGTATAGAATATTATAGATGGCCTTAAGTAGAGTAATTTAATTATACAATTTAAATGGTTTTAAACTTTCAGGTGGTTTTGGCGGTGGTCTAGGAGGAGGCGGCGGTCTCGGTGGTGGCGGCGGTAAAGGAGGAGGACTTGGAGGTGGTGGTGGTGGCCATCAAGGCGGAGGAGGAGGATTTGGAGGTGGTGGTAACCAAGGAGGCGGAGGAGGATTTGGAGGTGGCGGTCACCAAGGTGGCGGAGGAGGATTTGGAGGTGGTGGTCAACAAGGTGGAGGAGGAGGATTTGGAGGTGGTGGACACCAAGGAGGTGGTAGTGGTGGCTTCGGCGGTGGCGGTAACGGTGGCGGATTTGGCGGAGGTGGTGGTAACGGTGGCGGATTCGGAGGCGGTGGCGGTGGACACCAAGGAGGTGGAGGTGGATATTCCGGCGGTGGACACAATGGCGGAGGTTTTGGCGGTAATTCCGGTGGGGGATGCAGTACCTGTGGAGGAGGAAGTGGAGGCGGGTTTGCTTCTGCATCGGCGCAATCCAGTGCATCGGCCAAAGCTGGAGGATAGTAAGTATTAATTCGGAAATTGCTTTTCAATAAAAGTAAAAATTATAATGTAAAAATATTTCCGTCAAGAAAGACAATAAAACCAAGGACAATAAACATTTTCTTTTTGTTATAAAATTTATTAAAAGTTTTTTTATTATCTTTCCTATATTGCATTGGAATAAACTATTGAATTTTTGGCCTATTATATGTTTTCAAAATTTGAAAACTCAAACACCGTTAATTTCTCAAAAATTAATTATTAAAAACAAATTATAACAAATTTTTGGTGCTTTTAAACTCCTTTTAAATTTACCTAATTTATTGCTTAGACATTTATAAAAAATTAAAACTGCTAAATATATTTTTTTATTGTTTGGTTAATCCTAATATAAACAGAAATATTTTTATAATATCTGCATATATTAATATTTTGTCAAAAAATACTAACTAAGATTTTTCTTTTTTTTCAGCGGAAAATAGGCCCTATGAAAAGAAAAGCGCATAATACACTTAAGCCCATAAGTATTTTTTATTTCTTTTTTGTCAAAAAGTAACGTGATCTGTAAGTAACTAAATTGTAATTTTAAGTTGTGCAATAAAATGTTTATATTTGTACTATATAACGCAGTTTTTTTTAATTAAAATTAATCTTTTTTATTTTTAGTATCTTGATAATTATAATATAAATTAACATACTAAAATAGATATAATTTGTTTAATATACAATAGTAAGTCGAAAGAAATCAAAACAAAAAGATCACTGCAAGGAATCTCTCTTAGAACAAGCCTAGATTCTCCAGTTAATGATTAAGCGAATAAAATAAACAATTAATAAATATAATGCATTTACTAAGTTTAAAGAACTAAAATAATCATTTAGCAGATTCTGTCAATAAATCTAAAGACAGTCAGCAACAAAACGACTTAATTTGCAGATTGAGATACATACATTTCTTATGGAAAACAGTTACTATTTCACTCAGATTTTAATTTTGATTAATTTTATATCGACTAAATATATTAATCGCCAGGTCGCTTTTATAAACAATTTTGTCGAAAAAATTTTTAATATGCTAAACTTACAGGTTTAATTTTATCTCAAAAATAATTAATCAAGAATAAATTTAAATAAATTATCGTATTTTACAATTTTACTGGTGTTATCATTAAGTTGACCAATCTAGTTTTTTACAAGCTTGCAAAGGAAAAAGAAGAATCAAAAGAAAGAGACAGAATTAGTATAGCCCTATAGGCGAAAGGAGATTTACGCTAAACTGTATGAGAATTCACCTAAATGCTCAGTTAATTAAAACCAATGTTTAGACGCATTTACTTTGAAAGTAACCTATAAAAGCAACTAAAAAATGCATATTTATATTATTTGTTTAACCAATTTAGTAGATTTTGACTTAGTAGTATTAAAAGTTGTAGTTAGTTGATTTAAAGTTGCTTAAACTACGATTCTCAAAATCTTGACAATTTTTTTGTTCGCCATAATATGCGGAATACTACATACCAGTCAATACACTGCTTTTTTGCTGGATTAAATAAATCACAACTAGATGTCAGTGTAATAAACAATTTATAGCAAATAAAATATTTAAAATACATAGCTGAAGATTCTTATTTTAAAATTTTTAAAGCTATTAAAACAAGATGAATCAGTCATTCTTTTTGTGGCCAACTAGCTCGCATATACTTTTCTCCAAGCTACCAACAAGAGTTAACATACCGGAGCAATCTTTCTGGAAATCAATTAGGCGCTTATAACTAATAATTTGTTCAGAATTATTGCCGATGGTTTTCCTCTCATTAAACCTAATATGCCCAATTGTGATAACACCTTTTCGAGTGTGCTGATGACATTATTTTTATATCCACCATAAAATAAGAAGAAGATCACCTTCATGCAACCCCAGGCAATCACAGAATTACGTCAAAATATAGTTATTTAATGACAATAATGTTTCTAGAATTTTGATCTTGACGTATAAAATATACTAATTTGTACCTAATTAAAGTCTATAAGTAATAAAGGTTAGGAGTTGATTAGGTAGTACCATCTTCCCAAGAAAAACAGTTGTTCACTTCCACAAAGTTAGTTCCAAAACCTTAACTGACCAGAATTAGAAAACTATGGTAAGTAAAAAACGTGAACATACATTCTATATGTTTTTAGAATAGTTCTCTTTATTGAGCTTAATTATTCTGTATCCACGTCTATCCATTTGATGAATAGGTTAAAAGAGTTACTGCATATGTATTAATATCTTTTACGATATTCTTATTACTTGTTCAGTTTCGTCTTTAGAATGGTTTTTGGTCGGGTTTTGTGCTATTTGTGCTTTTATTTTTTTACGGTCTGACCTTGTACTTTGTAGTTCTTATCCTAAGTATTTGTATGTATGGTGCTCTTGCATTATTTCCGTAAAATCATTATGTATTGCCTTTATGTTTTTGTTTTGTGACCATTTGTCCTTCTCCACTTTTTCTCTTCCGAATTCCAATTTTATGCTACAACTGAAGACTTTTGTAGCTTTAATTTAATAGGTATTTCATCAGTGTCAGGTTTATAGAAGATAGCTTATTGTGTGTAATGTTTTAGTTCTCATCTTAGTGTTAAAGCAATATTTTGTGTGGTTTATAGATTTTGACGAAACTTTAGTCTCCCTCTGAAAGATCTCTCCTTTTGTTTCATCTGTTGGAAATGTTTAGTTTAATGCTTCTGAAATAGATATTGATTCTCCAACTTTATTCATGAAAAAAAATTCAATTTTAATCATTATTATATTAATGTAAGAAATAGCGTCCTTGATAAAATGAAGGAAGCTGGAACTGTGGTAAAACCGTCGTTGTATTAAAGAGATAATGTCTCCAGCAATTCAGCATGTTCTCAGTTGGTGCAAATTTACCTTTAAGATGGTTGTATAAATTAAAGGTAATGACCAAAAGGTCGTTATTTAAGAAAATAAATTAATCTTCTTTGATCTTAGTTATTTTGGTCATTTAAACATCTGAACGACAAAGACAAGAAATATTAACTGGTTCTATTTTGAATATTTATATTTATAAATGTATCACGATAATTCATGGAATCACCTTAACAATCTATTCCTCTAACGGGAAAAATACTAATTATCATACACTAATATTACCAATTATCCAATAATATCTTATTATGGACCTCGCATCAAAAAGTATGTTTTTAAAAAAAATAGACGATTGAACATTTGTTAAAACAACGTTATAATTAAAACCATCGTTAAAACCATGTTAATGTATGAAATTTTGTTTGTAGGTGTGCTATATTTGTAAAACATGAGAATCGCATAAAAAGATATAATTTATTATTATAAATAATTATTTAAAATATTTAAATGTAAAAAGAAATAAAAAAATAAGTATTTGGAGGCGCCGGGTATCGATCCCGGTACCTCTCGCATGCTAAGCGAGCGCTCTACCATCTGAGCTACGCCCCCGATACGATACTGTTTATAAAACTGCGTTATAACAGAAATGGACTTTTAGTGTTTTGCTCCAATAAATTAATTATGAGTTACTTATTATATTGGGTATTACGTCACTTATAGTAAAAATCAATTTAGAAATTTTTATCTCACACGCTCAACAATTGGAAAGAAAAAGAAAATAGACTTATTCACGTATATTTAAAAAAAATATGAACTTAAATCTATAACGATACCGTTCGATATACTTATAATTTAATTTATAATTTAATTTATAATTTAATTTAAGTTCAATAAGTTTTAAATACAATAATTTACTTAAGGTATAATAGATTTTTTTATATACCTAGGAGCTGAGGTTCAATCTATTAATCTCTGAGCTCGTTTCTTCTTTTCAATATCCTACCTAACTTTGTTATGAATATTACCATTAAACAACGATAAAAAACAACAAGAAGACCTACTTGTTTAATTTAAAATTAGATAAAAATTTCTAAATTGATTTTTTCTCAACTTAATGCAATACAGACGTTTTCGTGTTTTTATGATGTGTAATAAAACTTACGCATAGTCTTAGAAAATGTAATAAATCTTATTTTTAATTCAGTATCTATAACGTTTTTACCATTGTGTTTTACAGGATACATAATTACGTAATATTATACACATACGTAATATTATATACTAGAATATATTTATTATCATTATCCACTAATCAATTACTACACCTTTCCTAACCAGACTTTTTACTAAATGGATATTTTTAAAATTAAAAAACTAAATTGAAAATCAATAACAGTTTTTTATTAATTCTTCTAAGCTAAGTTGTCATGCACAGAGTATTTTTATATATTTTATAATATATATAATCCGTTAAAAAGTAGATATCCCGCACTGGCTTTAAATTTAAGCTCTTTTTTTCTAAACAAACAGAGTAACAAAGAAGCGACGAAAAAAAAACACTTATTTAATACGAGTGGTTATTAATCATAACCCAAAATAGATTAACGTACCTGGTTCCTAATTAGTTATAATTTTTTACAAGTATGATGTCTTGACCTTGGTTTTTGTCTGCATAGATCTCTTATTTAATAAACACTAACTCATGTAATCTAATGTATTTAGTATTAAATATTTAACTAAATATTAGTACAGGCTTCCATATAGGAAAAACATTATTAAGATTTTGCTTTAGATATTTTTAACATTTATGTATATAGAAATTGGTTTTGGTAAAATGTCATTACTATTGGAAGTTGACAAAATAACAAAAAAATAGGCAAAGAAAAGTCTAATAAGCGAAAGACTAGTGTCAAATTAAAACCAAAATATTGGTTTTCTCACCATAGCTTCGATAGCCGCTTAGTCGATTATTATTAAATTTGCTATACACTATTTACTACATTAAATAGATTCTTAATGCTAAATGTATGACAATGCTATAATTCATCGACTAAAAAAAATATTTGAAGAAAAACAAGTTCGAATCAAATGGTTTAAATTACTTTTACAGAGTCTAGGTAAAAAATTTGTTTCTAGGTAATCGTTGGTCAAAAAAAACTTCAATGACGTTGAGAATTTTTGAAAATAATGTTAATTATAACGTATAATTTGAATAATTTTTTAAAATTAAAAACGCAATGAAAACAAAAGATTTTCCTACAAAATAAAATTTCATTTAAAAGTAAATAAAAAATCTTCACTCATGTTTCTTCAATTTTTTTACCTTTTATATGAATTTATTTAATGAACCTGAATTCTATGAGTAGTGGTAAAACTAAGTCATTAATATTATTTTTGACAATGCAAAAATGCTTCTACTTTGAAGTAATAGGTGAGTTTTGTTAAACCAGTTAATATTTGATTTTTCATAACCGAGTTTTTCATAACTAAAATTATGTATTTAACAGTGACAAGACAAAACAAAAGCGAAAATGATAATTTTATGACTAGAAGGGAAAAATAAATGGGAAAGAAAACAAGATTGTCGCTTCATTATCTTGCATCAGTATAATTTCTATTACACGTGATCTGTATCCACAATCATGTCGTTTATATTTTGTAATAATAAATCTAGCGTTTTTAAAAAGGGGGCATTTTTTTGCAGTTCAATTCTAATGAGTCTTTAAGTCTTAGATGATCACTGAAGTCACAAGTTAATTGGGGTTAAGGTTAGACTTTTATTCTTTGAATAACTGTATTGCCTCCTAATAAAATTCTGCTTATTTAAGTTCTATTTATTGTAAATTGTACTTGTTAATCTTAGAGTCATATATGGCTCTTATGATTAAATTAATTTTGATCCTGGCTATTTAATTTTGTATAATTTTTGTTTAGCAGATTCTCAAAAGCGGATATAATCTATGAGGCATTAATGCTTTATACCATTGCTTAAAATTGAGAAAAAAATGTTTGTAGCTCCGTTTTATATTGGAACAAAAAGGTAAGATTCCTATGCGAGAAGGAAGGCACCACTAAAAGCGAAAAAATCTGAAAATACATTTAAAAAGTATTTTAGTAATTAAAGGCTTATACTATTAATGGCTTTAATAAAAAATATCTTATAGTCCCATTAATTAATATTTATACTAGAGTAAATTAATATTAGAGTAAATTAAAATAAAGAGGCATTCATTATGAAAAGAATAATGAGCAACAATTTCCAAATTTTTACAATTTATTTTTGTTAATTTTCACCTTAAGCAAATATTTAAAAATCAAGTTAATTTTGCACAGTTGCTTGAAAACATATTAAAAGTCTATATTTTACTTTGAATTGCCGTACAAGAATCCGATGATAATATCCGTATTTCGTACATATGCATGTTGACTAAAATTCACCAAACTACTCAAACAATTAAAAAAAAAACTGCATCCAACCATAAACAACTATAAAATGAAAAGCTCGTTCGAGATAATATCAAAACCATTCAATATGGCTTACTTAAAGGTACTGTTTTTAGTGTGTTTAGCATCTTATTTCATAGATGCGGCACCGAGTGCATTAAAAGAAGAAGAACCTAGTAGACTAGTAGAGGTAACATAATTATTTTCTTTGTTCGCATCTTAAAATGTAATAAAAGTTAATGTACAAATTAGATACCTACAAATAGATGAATTTACTTTGCTGTTCTAAAGCATTTTTAAGAAAGACATGTTATTGCATAAAAATCCACTCTGAAAACGTCTTTTTAATTTATTTTAGATTTCTTTATTCTACATTGTTTTGCATGTTATTATATTTAATATACCAAAATTAATTCTAAAAATTTTAAATATTTTTCTTAGGTCTTGATTGACGAACCCCTCGAGGTCGTTGACTCCCCAAGAGAAAAGAGATCTCCTGGTGGTTATGGAGGAAAAGGAGGCGGCGGTGGTGCCGGAGGAGGTTTTGGAGGCGGTGGCGGAGGAGGAGGAGGTTTTGGAGGCGGTGGTAAGACTAGCTAAGAGTAAATATTATCAAAACAATATGTGTGTTTCTAAAAAAAATTATTTTAATAATAATTTTAAATACAAAATCTCCAAGTTAAAAACTTTCATCTGAATCCTCCATACTTTGTACTCAGATTCTTTAATTTGAATTATGATACATCGAAATACCACATTCGTATAAGATGTGATAGATGATCTTAAGTCGCAGTAATTAAATTAGAAAATTAAAATTATTTCAAACTTCAGGTTAAAAATATTTATTAAATCTTACAGGCGGTTTTGGCGGTGGACTAGGAGGAGGCGGCGGTAAAGGAGGTGGATTTGGAGGTGGTGGCGGTGGTAATAAAGGAGGAGGATTTGGAGGCCACCAAGGCGGTGGACATTCCGGTGGGGGGTGCAATACCTGTGGTGGAGGTAAGGGAGGCGGATATGCTTCTGCATCCGCGCAATCCAGCGCATCTGCCAAAGCTGGAGGATAGTAAGTATTAATGTTGAAATTGCACTTTATTAAAAATAATAATTGCAAGCGAAAATATTTCTGTCAAGAAAGGCAATGCAATAAAGATAAAAAATATTATTACGTGTTAATGTAAATGTGATAAAATAAGGTCTTAGATTTTTAGCCTCAACAGGTTTCATTTATATGCTTGTACTAGGGAATATCGAGACTATAAGATCCAACAAATATGCATTGTAAATTCTCAATTAGGTATTCTCATCTCAGTTTAAGAAATAGAAGATTATTGGAATAAAGTACAATTTTTCTCGTGTATTTAAGCAAAATACGCTAGAAAAACACTATTTACAGGCGATCCAAATACTATTAAAGAAATGAAATCATGGTATAGGAAATAAATGAAAAAGCCGGATTCTCATTTATATATTCTCATCTCAGATTAAGAAAATAGAAGAGTATAGATGCAATGTAATATTTTTATTTTATAATTAGGCAAAATACTCCAGAAAAACACTATTTTTAGACGATTCAAACACTATTATAGAAATGAAACAAAGATATTGGAAATAGGTGGTAAAGCCGGATTCTCATTGATATATCTTTATCTCAGCTTAAGAAATAGAAAATCATAAAAACAAAGTAGTATTTTTCTTGTATAATTGGGAAAAATACACCAGAAAAACCCTATTTCCAGGCGATCCAAACACTATTAAAGAAATGAAACGATGATATAGGAAATAAGTCGAAAAGCCGGATTCTCATTTATATTTTCTTATCTTAGTTTAAGAAATAGAAGAGTATAGGAACAAGTGATATTCTTCTTGTATATTTAGAAAAAACAAGGCAGAAAAGCACTATTTCCAGGCGGTCAAAGCACTATTAAAAAAATAAAACTATGATATAGGCAATAGGTGGAAAAGCCGGATTCTCATTTATATATCGTCATCTCAATTTACGAAATAGAAGAGTATAGGAACAAAGTGATATTTTTTTTGTATAATTAGGCAAAATACGCTAGAAGAATACTATTTCCAGACGATCCAAATACTATTAAAGTAAGGCTGTAAGAATTCTTTTTTTTTGTCATTGGAGAGAATTTATAAAAAATGTTTGCTGTCTTTATACTTCTTTTTATTTTCTAATTCGTTGTTGAGTCTTTCGTTTTACTCGGTAAAGAATTATTAAAATATAAACATTTCTAAATAAATTTCTTTAATGTTCTATTTATGACTAATACAAATAAATATTTTTTTTAAGTTGCCTATATTAGCATTTTGCCCAAAGATATGGACTAAGATCTTTGTTTTTTTTTCAGCGGCAAATAGGACATAATTAAAGACAACTGCATAAAACCGTAAAACCAACAAGGATGTGTTTGTCAAAAACATGGTGATCTGTAAGTAACTAAATGGTAATTTGAACTCATGCAATAAAATGTTTATATGTGTACACTATGCAAAGTAGTTTTTTTTAATAAGACTAATTTTTATTTTGGGTGGTATACGTATGACTCGAAAAACGACTTTTGAGGTAAATTATAGTTTGAGGTTAATTGAAAAAAAAAACTGAAATCTAGTATTTATGCCTTGACAAGAATTTAGGTATAATTATATATTTAATGAGACAACCATAATACTTCAACGAAATATAGAGAATATCCAATAATTATTCAATAGCTTAGGAGCATTATCAGCAAATGTCATTGTACAATATGGTCTCAGATATGCACATGACATGTGGATTCGGTGATTACGATAACCGCCATATATGCTTTAAACATGATTAAAAAAAAGGAAACAAGACCATCGCCAACTTTCACAAAAGATATGCATTATATACACTAATAACGAGATTGCAGAAAATCTGTCTCAGACCAATATGCGACTATAAGATTTAATATAATTAATAATAATTTAATGTATAAAATAATTATATGTAATGCATATATTAGTTTTAATGGCTATTTTCGCAGTCACTGGTCGTCAGTAACAAAATGGCTTAATTTGATTAAGATGTCCAAGATGACTGGAAAATAAGCAATTTACAATTTTGTTTTTTTATATACTTTAAAACTAATAAAGAAATCTATCTTTTTATTGCATTCAATTCGCAATTCATTCTGCTTTCAGATTGAAACCATAATGTGACAGAGCGATTATTGTTTTTCAACCAGCAAACCTTCTTTTACTTAGCGAAATTCTATGCAACTAATCTAGTAAAATAAATGAAGTTTTATTACCTGAAAAATCTAAATCAAAATCTAATCATTTTCGGATAGGGATTTATGGGGCAAACTTAATTATTTTGAAGCCCTCTACGATTGTTCCAGTAATTATGAAATAACCTATATATAATAATACACAATAGAAACTATATATGTGTAATTTTTATGAATCAATTCAATAAATTATAGCACTTAAATATACTTCGCCAAAATATACAGAATCTAAATCAAAACGAAAGTGTCCTCTAGGAGAAAAACTGGTTTTCTCCTTTATTGTTTGTCTTCTAAACACAAGATGGCGCAATGATGAATTTTCATAAATATTTTAAAAAGGGATTAGGAAACACTTATTTTAACAAGTCAAGTATTATAATATATTACAAAAGAATTTAATTTCTGGTTAGCATTACATATAAATGTGAAAATAACATATCTAAAATAGGAATTTATGCGGTAGCAATAAAGAAAATTTAAAAAAAAAAACATTTTTTCTTTCTTTTTTAAACCGATTTGAAATCTAGATATCAGAAAAAATAATATATTAAAAAAGAATTGAATTAGGTATTAGGCCTAATAAACCAAAATTATGAAATTATTACAAAAAGACATAACTTCAAGTCCATTCAGGCATAAATAGAAAATAAAGTTCTAAAAACATTAATTTTACTTCATTTCAGGCACGCTAGCATATCTAAGATTTTAAAAAGTCAGTATTGCGGATAATTTTTAATTGAACTAAATATGCTATATTAGGAGAATACCATTTAAAAATAATAAGGATGGTAAAGGCGAATCAAATGCTCAAGAAATCAAGAAAAGTTAAAAATTATTATATTTTTTATTACATATTACTATCATAAAACTATTAAGTACTGCTGTTAATTAAATACATATAACTATCCTAAATGACTTAAATAAAATGGAACTGGAAGGCAAAGCAAGGGTAAAAATAGGATCTTAAGAAAATAAAGATATTTTTCATTATAAGACTCTTATCCAATTTTACGACAAAGTAATATAATTTTTTTTTTGTAAAATGAAACTGGACCGAAAATTCCATTAAATACTTAAAAGGAAAAAAGATCTTTAAATACCGAAAAGAAATTTAAAATAGGGTAAATACTTGCATAAGCTAGAAAAGTGATCAAAAGTTTTAAATGACCATTTAACTCTGATTCTTTTGAAATATAGACGTTGCATATCTTTTTGTAAAATAAAAAGCCTTAAAAGATATTGGAGTCTCGACTAAATTCTAAGCGGAAATTTGTTTACGTTATTAATAATTTAATGCATCAAAAAAACACAAGGTTAAAACTGTATCTAAAAACTTGGTTCAAGACATATCCATCAGTTGTTAGTTCGGTGAAGTAAGGGAGCGAGATTTAAATAGTTGTAAGAAAATACAGTAAAAATATATAATTCGAGTGGTAGTAAGTCGTGTTTCATAGTTTAAGTGTGTAAATAAATTAGTTGACTATTTTTATTTACACCTAGTAAACAAAGAAAACGCTACAATATTAAAAAAAAAATTAAGGCTTAGTACTAGTACGAATACAGAATGCGATGTTGATACTGCAATTTGGAATACCCTATATAATCTCATAATAGGAACTCTTTCTGCTGTATATTGTGAACCTAACAACCTTCTTTTGTGAAGGTGCATTCACAAAAAAAAAATAATTCAGAATGTTACATTCACAAATTAATATAATAAAGAAATTTCTGATTAAATTACGTCATTTAAAAAACCTGACCCGAAGAAACACTTTAAAGTTGGGTTTTTTCGTACATCATCGGCATCAGTTCCATTTGCATCAGAACCAGAAAAGTAAGCGGTGCAACCTCACTTACGGTATCTACATGCATACAATTTTAATAATTTTTCCGTTAAATTTACCCTCTTGCCTACCTTAAATAAGGTCGAAGCTAGGTAAGTGTAAGACATTTTTATATATTAATTTATAATATTATTCTAGTTAAAAGAGGAATAATATATTTTCATACAAATATGTATATTATTAACAGTAGCATATTTAATGTAAAATCTTACTTAACCACTATTATATGTTTTTATAAGAGCTTTAATCTAAACCATTCCTTTTACGATCATTAAGGTAAACACGCCCAAAAAAAACGCGTTTTCATTGATAAATTTTTTAATTATTTGTTTTTAAACAGGGCCATTGCAACAAAGATCATTTATTTTAGAGTTGCAGTCGTATACCTTCACATAATTGAAGCAATTTGTCAAGACAAAATATAACTTAGTGTATTGTCTTTATATGTCTTCATAAGTATTGTTGGCTTATTTCAAATAAATGTGTTGAGATATTTTGGAAAGGTGAGTATTTAATAATGCGCGTTTAGTTTTAAATTTATTATATAGAATATTTCGGATATTAGGTTGCTTATAACAAAATATAATATTAGCTCAACAGTTTAAAAGCAAACAGCATTGAAAATACTAAAACAAAACTTCAGTATTTACGTTCTTATACATGAACATATTTAACCTATATTAATAATACAATAAATAAGTTATAAAGAACCTAAACTATAATTACCATCTAAAGCCTATAATATACTAATATAATTGCCTTATAGTATTTTTTCTTAAGATACATTACCTTCATCAATATCGTTCACTCGTAGCAATGTAGATCACCTTCATAACGCTGATTCTTGATTTTTAGTATAATAAAATAATTTATTGCAAAAATACGACTATAAAATCATCAGTATTCCTTTTTTAACTTCATCTTTTTTATTGGTATTTTATTAGTTATTCAGTTAGCTACTAAGAAATCCTATTTAGGGTATTCTAGTATAAGCCTAGGAGTCATTGATCAAAATAAAACATTTTTGTCAAAAGGCGGTTATAGAAAAGAGTTTCTTATTTTATTTCAATATTCTTTAACCATTTCAGCTTAGTTCCCAAATCATCGTAAGAATTTTTGTATCTAATCTGAGAGGAAAATGTTAGTACCAATAACGGCAGTCCAATTAAGTCCTGTAATTTCCATTTTATTTCAGAATTATTTCAATATTTCTAATATTAGATCTAGCAGCAATTATCATCAAACTTCATAAGTCATTAACCTGAAAAATGAGATACTCTTAACTATGATTGCCTTAAGACTCAATGTTTACATTCATTAATTCACATTGTTCACATTGATAAACTGTTGAAACAGTTAATTCATAACTTGGGCTTCTTCAGTATTAATTCTATTATGTTGAAAGAGGTCCTCCATAATTCTCAAAAATACCTCAAAAGGCGAAAGCTTACTTTTACTGACTGATATCTATGGCATCAGTAAGTATCTACTAGCTAGGATTAGTTATCTTTTATCCACGGGTCTTACATTTTCGGAACTTATAAAGTTTGTCGAAAAAAATCAGCCTTGTGGCAATGGTATTTATCGACAAATTATTTGAAAGAAAGATGAACTTCCAGGCAGATCTTTTACTTAATAATCTTTCTTAGTCTCTCATCTCTTAGGTATCTATTGAATTTATACACTAAGAAGCCTCACAAGAATAAACTACTTTCACACTCATTGGTGTTATTAAAAGAGCTTATTAATAAAGCTATTAAAAGAGGTACGATCTTGCGATTCATCTTATTGTATTCTCAATAACAAAGCTAAGAAAAATCTGTTGACATTTTTCCCATAGTGGTCATAGAAGCCAAGATATCGATTTTCAAAATTTGAGGTTTTTCATTTTTGGGGTCCTCCAAACATGGATTTCTTTCAGGAAAATGTTTTATTCAACATCGGATTAACTATACCAGCATCTCGTTTAGATCCTATAAATTATTAAAATACCTGGTTATACCAAGATTCGAGCCGATATAACGAAATGCGAGCACTTTGAAAATTTGTAATATGACGATTTTTTGAGTCCAAAAATGGGCTTTAAAAATGCAAGATCTCGTCTCTTAAAAGATAATGGTCGTCTTGTATTCACATTGACGAAAACTATTGGAATTATTCCGATTGTGGCCATAGAAGCCGAGATATCGTTCTTCAAAGTTTGGAATTTTTAATTTTTCGGGTACCTCTACCGAGATTTTTTTTTTTTTATATCGCATCAACTATGCCAGCGTCTTGTTCAGATCCTAGATATTAAAAAAAAATACCGGGTTATATTTTTAATATATAAGATCTGATTCGAATAGATCTAACGGCATGCGAGCACTTTGAAAATTCATTAAATTGCCATATTTGATGACTTTTTGACCCCAAAAATAGGCTCTAAAAATGCAAGATCTCGGCTACTAAAAAGGTACGATCTTATGGATGGTTTTGTTGTATTCACATTGACGAAACTAAGACAAAACTATTGGAATTATCCGGATAGTGGCCATAGAAGCCGAGATATCGATCTTCAAAGTAGACATAATGTAGATCTATAAAAACTAGATTAACCGTTAATAATTAAATAAAAAATACGTAAATCTTTGAGCAACAAGTTCTTATACAATGAAGCTAATTTAAAAATTATTGACCTTTTACTAATTATTTCTCTTTAATTTGTAATAGTTATATAAGACTGGTTCAGTTCCGTGACATTCTATATAAATTAGCAAGTAAATAGTTTGAAATAACTCGAAGAAATGGCAAAAACAAACTTCACTTCTCAATGTCATATCGATGGACTTATTGATGGGTTTACCATTACCTTGCCCACCATCTATAACAATGTTGCGTTTGATTTGGACTATTTGTAAATAGTCGCGCGTCCACCGTGAAAGTATGCAAAGTTTTTTGTAGTAAATTTGTACTGTGCGTGTGTGCGGTTTAAATTTTCCGATACGTGGTAAGAGTAAACGATTTGTTGTTTTTTTTTGTTTATTTATTTTTAAAATATTTTTAGTTTATTTGGTGGTAGATCCTTAAACGATTAAAATATTTTTTAGCCTTAAAGGGTAAGAAGAAACATAAATATGTCTGAAGTGATTGTAGTTCTCTAGATGTTTCCGGAATATCAGTTTTAACAGAAGATAATTGAATATTTTTTGGTTCAAAAAAAACATCTTTTGAATCCCAAAAATTACTACGATATTTTTCATAAATGTTTCTTATACTTTTTAGTACCTAGTTTTATAAGTTTAGAATTTTCCAATACGATCATGCTTGTAAATGTGTGAGTAAATGCGGTTTAAATTTTCTGATATCTGATAAGAGTAAATAGTTTTTTTATTATTTTTATTTAGATCATAATTTAAGTCTTTAAGCGATTATAATATTATTATGCATTAGAAGAAGAAAAAGTCATTTAAAATACATTTACATTTATGAGTTTGATCGTTTAAAGTTTTTATATTTTAGAAGTTTCATTTTCTGAAAGTTTGGAGTTTTCAGAACATTACTAAATATTTTTTTGTTTGAACGACGAAGTAAGAAAATATTTTAAATGCTAGATTACTACGAAATTTTTTAAATTTGATTTATTTTATTCTAATATAACGAGATTAATATTTTTTTACTATGGTTATCTTAATACTTCATAAATTCGGTAGTAAAAAAAATTATTTAGTAGTACAAAATATAATATTAAATATTAACTTATCTTGCTGAGATATTGCTATATAGTTTAACTAATTTAAAACACAAAATTGTGGATTAAGTTGGAATGGAAAAATTAGTCGTTAAATTGGAAAAAAAAGTATTTAAAATATAAGAGGGTAATGAGCACCGAATTCGGAAAGAACTCGTAAAGCTATTTGGAACTCTTGGAACTTGATGAACAAAATTCTCTTTGCTTCTAACTTTTTGAGAATATTTCATTAGAGGCTAAATTGTTTTTAGTTTTTTAGGAATTTTGGATATAAAATAACTTTCCTTTGTAAGGACATCAAGACCTTTAAAACATTTGAAAAATCTGCTCAAGGTCAAAAAAAAATCTTCCTTTAATTAAAACTTTTTTTCTTAAACGGCCGTTAAATTAATTGGGAGCTTTTAAATAATAGAAAAATGCCCACATAAAACTGAAAAGAAATCATTTATTTACTTTCGCTTTTTAACAGGCATATGATAAAATCTTCCTTTCTTGCCTTTAATTCTATTCACATAGCACAACTGTATTCATTAAGGACTTTCGAAGAAAATATAATATCATATAATATTTTTTTTGAAATATGGTATGGAAGGTGGTAATTATGGAAGAATGGTATATGTAGGTAAATGAAAAGTCGTCTTTTCCACATTTTTCATCATCGCTTCATGCTCTTAATAATGTTTAAATTACCTAGCAAAAATGTTTTTTTCCACATAATTTGTCTAATTATACACGATAAACATCACTTTATTCCCATACTCTTCTAATTCTTAGACAAAGATAGGGGTTTACAGGTATATAAACTATATAATTTTAAAATTTAACTAAAATATGAGTGTAAAGTGTTTGCACGAAAACTATCTAACGGACTTCGTACCATGACGAAATTCCATTAGCCATAATTAGGAGTTAGCCTATTGTACCACTGTGAGAAGTAGCAGAAGAAGTATTCTGGTATCCGTTGAGGTTAGTAATCTAGATAAGTTTTCTGTTGATATTTAATAGTGTAGAAAATTAATTTCTTTTCTTGATAGTTCTTTTAAACAGGCGTCAATACCTATTTGTAGGTATTTGCTGTAAGTTTTCGGCTTCCAGAACAGCACTGGGTTGGTAATTAAAATTTTGGCCATTAGTACTTTCAAAACTCTGAATCACAGAGTTTATTAAATTGGGTATTTACGTGACTAGGAGAACCGTAAGAAACCATTTATTAAAAAGAGTTGAGATCTTAAAAGATTAATATTTTTCTCGAGGCTATATCCCAGCAGTCCAATCAACTGTATATAGAGTGAAATGTATTGATTTTAATGCAAGGGGCTATTAGGGAAAATTGCTACTTGCAAAAGTAAAAGTGCCATTGCAATGAATATATTAATAAGATTTTATATATTTTTTTATTTAAAATTGACTTCTATCAACGTTTAATATTATTTCAGCTAAATATTAATTGCCTTTCCATCATTTGCATTTATTAATATAAATCTTCGGAGAGCCATAATATGTATATTTTTTATTTGTCTATATGTATATTTTTTCTTTATCTTATTTTGTCTTAACTATAAAAGTTTACTTTAATACCAGATCCTAACATGAAAGTAAAAATATATACTTTTAATATATTAATTTATTTAAATATTTAAAAATTTTTTTGGTTAACGGCTTATCAATTTTTTAACATGATTAAAATTATATTTCTTAATTGCACTTCTTATTTATTAGTTTAAAGCCTTTCGATACAAATTATGCATATAGATTGGAGCATATATTAAAAACAACAAAAAAAACAAAGTACAAAACATCTTAATCTAACTAAAATTAAAGTAATCACAGTAAAATTGAAGTACTATAAATTATATATAGACATCATATGTTCAGTTGAACTTAAAAGATAAAAGGGGTCTTTGAACATAGTACTATCATGTTGAAGAACACTTAGGGATAAAGTATATCTAGTACGAATCCCCCAATTGTAAAACGAGTTATTTATGAAGTAGTATTCATATTTTTTAACAAATATATAAAAGTAGCCCAAAATAATATAGTGAGAATTTGGACATAATTGAACTCTACACACAGCTCCATCCACTATGCCCAACGTTTCTGCGACAAAAAATAGTCTGCTATTATCAGAAAAGCATCCTATTACATGTTCATGCTTATAGAGGAGAATTGAACTAAAATAGACTTTTCAGCTTAGTCACCATAAAACTTGATGAAGCAAATTTTCCGCTTAAATAATCCAAGTGTCATGAATTCCGAAGATGTGACACTGATTAGAAATACACCATGCTAAGATTTTATTGCTTAACTTAAAGAGAAGTATCATATGATTTTATTATTTATTGGCTTGATTTATTTAAGTAGTTTGTAGAATAATAAACAAAATTGTAGTGACATTAGTAAATCTTGCAAGATACCATGACAGATAGTCACATAACAGATAATCCAATTTTACGCTGGTTCACAAAGTCTAAAAGATTCAGGTTTAAAAATGAGAAAATTTTTAAGCAAATTTTAATTAGAACCAGATCAAAGGCCTAAGTCAAGTAACAAAACAATTTATATCAAGATGTTCAAATATGTAGTTTACACTTTCAACTAAACCGGCCTCTGTAGATTTGACATGCCGAAAATAAATTATATTTTTAATAGGTATCTTGTTAAACGGAAAATTATAAGTTATTCAAAGTCTGGCATACTTAAAATAGGGCAATAACTATCGCTCGATTCGATCATTCTTATTTTATAGTAAATAGTTATTAAGATAATGTAAAATACAAGAATATTGTATCTTACATTGTAAATTACCTCCCTTTGCATTAACTTCATTTACAAAGTAGCTGTAAAAATTGTTGCAAATTATTTGAACATCTTTGCATGTAGATTATTTTTGGTGCGGTTGATCCATGAAAATTAAGATTTATTAGTTTCTAGATGTCTCTTGTAATATTTAGTGAACTTTTAAAGTATTTATGGCTCAAGTCGTGTTTTTGATTTATAAATTCATAATTGATATCTAATTTCGTGGTCTTTTATTCAAAATTATAACTAAATATTTATTATTATGTTTTATTAAAAATAAAATGGTTTACTAACCTCGAAACTTGCACCAAAAAGGGTTGTTGGGATTTCAAAATAAGAATATTTTGTATTAAATTAATATTTAAAAAAATAATTAAATCATGATTCTTTTTGTTCTCTATTTTATAGGACTCTTATGCAATATGAAAATTATATATTTTTTTAATTTATTAAAGGACATTAATTGTAAAACGCTTTTTCTATGAACATCATTTAAAAGGAAAATTTTTTTTTCAAGCTCTAACAGAACTTTTTTTATTGACAGGATCGTTGATGAATTACTTTAAAAAATCCGTCATGTTAGAAATTCTTCAATCATAATCCATTATCCTAAGAAAATTAATTTTAGATAACTAGATCCCAGGAACACGTGTGACAATATTTTAAATGTAGAGTACTTAAAATAATAATTCTTATTCATGTAGATACATGTATAATGAAAACGTGTGCAGCTGATAAATAAAAAATGCATAGTATTTGCATTTTTTATTTTTTTAACCACGCGATAAAAATATGACCTTTTTAATATAATATTATTCTAGGTACACTCTATATGTTGCAAATTTATAAAAATTATGAGAATTTCATTATTTAATTAAAACTTAAACAAAGGCTTTTATAAGCTATCTATTAGTTTGACGCATTTAATATTTATTGCCATTACAATTAGTACAAATAGTATTGAGTTTAATCCTTTGACCATTAGTACCCATTATTTAGTAATATTGTTAGCCATGTGTAAATTTCAGTCATTCGTAGCTTTACCTGGAACAAATTAATTTTTGTTTTGAACAATACGATTTAACAGAATAATTAGCATAGAAGGTTTTGTAAGTATAATAGTGGGAATTTATATTTATTAAATATATTCATGTTTATAGGAATTTGTATTAATAATGGGTATCAAGCGAAGTAAGTCAAACGAAATGGATTTTTCTATTGTGTGTGGTCTTTGTATAAGGTTGTAGTAATATATAAAATAAAAATAGAATAATAAAGGCTAGTTTTATTACTAAAACCAAACTAAGTTTTAGAGGTTTATTATAATTTATATCAATCGAAATGTATGACGTGTTTCATTGAAATCACATGTTAAAATAAATAATTCCAAAATAATAATTTACTAGCCAAAGAAGGTACTAAAAATTTACATTTTTATCCTTTTATTGGAAAATTACATAATTCATTTATTATAAAAAATTAAATGTAAAAAATTTTAATTTTTAACTTCGGTCATTATATTTTAATATTTCCTAATTTCATTTTTTTCATTTTTTTATTCCCTTTAATAATCCTTTACTGCAATATTATTTTATTTTTATACTTATAATATTATTATTTCTTATTCTAAGAAAATGCAGAAAACAATTTTAATTTTTTTTTGAACAAAATAAATGAAATTTATTACGTAATTAACGAATTCATTTATTTTCTATCACTTTCAGTTTACCGGGAAATTGCAACATTATTCAAGTGATATAATATTGTCACTACTTGTCATTTGCAATTTGTCATAAATCAGACCGGGGCGGTTGAATTACATACACGAAGATTATGTTAATTTATTAATTATTTACGGTGAGTGTGATAAATTTATTTCAAAGACATGCCTTATAATTGCAACCCTGTTTCCGAAAAAGAAACCATCACCAAATACGGTCAAGAAATTGAAACAAAACTTTAAGAGTTTTGGATCCGAAAGAGTCAATGTGTAGAAAAATTACCTAAAAAATTAACTAGTAATTACTAAAGAAAATATTCAAATAGAATACCAAGTGACAAAAATTATTTTAATGAATGTTTATACTGAATTCTAGCCATATCTTGTGCATACGTAGTAATTATTCATGGATGGATCTCCCTATTGACTGGCAGGTCTATCAAATGCAGTTCTAACCCTCCATATGGATTTTTCCTTGGTAATTAATATTTTTTTGTTTGGTTATAAATATTATTTTTGACTAGTCTTCAGATAAAAAAAAAATCACTACTGTCAGATCTGGAGCGCGGGGGGGTCAAAGATGTGGTCCCGTTACTATTGGCTATTCATTGATCGTAAAACATATTTTGCAGCTGATTATTGACCAAATGGCTATTAGTGGTATTGGTAGAGTACATTTCTACGATCAGCCAGCGGCACCATTTCTAGATAGTTAAATAGTTAATTTCAAATTTGTGCAAGATGTTACGATAATGTTCACCTAGAAATTAATAAACGACATATTTTATAACTAAAAGAATTTCAAAACTTTTTTTCACTTGCCATTTAAATTAACTTCATAAAATTATAAGCCCACGATGTTGTCTTTTTATGAATAGTTATTATTAAATCATTTAAGAGTAGGGTTATCGTGTAAAGCATAACTTAAATGGCTAATATTACCTTTTTATTTAAATATTTATTTTATCATTATCTCAGATTTTATTTATACTATAACTAATATAATTAGTCATAGAATGTTACCAAATTCTTTTAAATTTGGTAACTTTTTTATAAGATACTTATTTTTTAGTAAATTTTGAGGTCATTCATGGTTGGTTTACTTCACTTTACTTGGTTTTAGTTTTTCCGGAAATCGAATCACTACCACCTTTGAATCTACATATTTAATTTATCATTGAAAACCACATTTTTACATATTTTACTACATTAAACTATTTTAATAAATTATTATTTTTTATTTTATACTTTGTTTTAAATAAAACTTAATTTTTTGTTGAAAAAAGGAAAGGTTCATCAAACTCTCAAATCTTTAGACATCTGCCTAGTCCATTTAATAATTATTTTAATGCTAAATCTTTTTAAAATTATTTATTCTATCTAATGCAAACAAAAAAAAAAACATTTGGATGCACTCAATGCTAATTACATATAAAATTTATAAGTGTCTAATAACTATACGCTAATTACTTAAATCTACATACAATACACATAAATCAAATATGGTCAAAATGATCGAAAAACCCATATAAATATTTTATTTATAGAAATCACACCTTATTCGTATATTCGAAAATTTATTTATGTAATGATTCTGTGTTGCCATTGACATGCAAATATGTCATGAACAAGAACATGAATATTGAGAAAAATATCGTTTTTCTTTTAACTGATAATTCTCACGTTATAAAATTTAAATATTAGTTTAAGGTAAGTTAACACATTACATTTAAATTGATCTGTGGTGACTCATATAGTATTTATCAGCATAAGGTCACAACATGATATAACATGATGTAGGGAGGGTGTCCTACATTGCATATAATAGCTTTTTTATAAAAAGGTTTTAAGGTTAGTTGTAAATAGTATGTTAAATGCGTACTATTTTTAAAATGCAAAATGCGTTTAGTTAATACAGGTCAAGATATACAAGACTTAATAAATGTTTTCATTTTATATGCGTTAAAATATTACTTAACTGTAGGGACTAATCTTTTTATCATTCCTTATTAACATGAAAATAGCATTCTATTTTTTTTTAGAAAAGGAATTTATGGTTATTGTAAGTATGAAAATTATTTATTATCCTCGACATTCATTTTTTGTTATACAACACAAAGTTTGTGGTAATTATTACATAAAAAAACTCTTAACTCCAGTAACAAAAATAATACTAAAATACAAGAGTCGTAGTGATGTAAAAATTATGCTAAGATATAAACAATTTAGTAGAACTACTTCTGAAAAATTTTACAAAAATACCAATTATTTCGAACTGAATTTTCGGAGCAATTTAGTATTTACGTCAAAAAGGTTTTTTGATACATTTTAAAAGAATAGTTCTTAAAAAGCAATTTCTATCGATGAAAACAAGAAAGGCTTGAATGTAGTATGATAAAGCTCCTATCTCTCAGTTTCATAAAAAAATATTTTTTTCGTATTTGTATTTTAATCTATGATGAAAAAGCGATAAAAAAAATCATTACTGTTTGGCTCTAATGGCATAAAATACAAAACAAGTCCTGCGAAAATTGCAATGGATATTTCAACAGGATTTTATGCCTAAAAAATACAATAGAGTCTTAGATGCTAACGTGTTTGGAAAAATATAAATTGAATTTTAACTTAAACTCATTTTAACTTACTCTCATCACATTTAACTTAACTCTAATTTATTTTCTAGTATTGTACATTTTTTTTTTATTTTTTAAAATTTTTCATTGGTAGCATTTATTGCTCTACAAAAGCTACTTATTGCAGTATAATTGTAACTCAGATAAAACCTGTCACTAGATCAATTTTTTCCATGAAATTTTCGGTTTTCTGCTATTGTCTTATATACAGGGTGTCCAAGATAAGAATCCTAAGCATGGGGATCTCGGTACCTATTGGAGATACAGCTTCGGTTAAATTAGGAAAAAGTTGTGCACTTTGAAGCGTATTTACATGCTGTTGAGAAACTCCAAAAATTTCCATGGCCTGCTGAAATATTTGGAAAAAACGGAAATTTGCCAATATCGATTTTATTTTTCCTGGCTTTATTTTAAAAGATATCAAAAAATTATTGACACTTTCTCATTGACACTTTTGAAGTAGTACGTGATAGCGGCCTTTAAATTTTATATCCGACGTCTCGTTTCCGAGAAACCACCATCAACTTTATTTTTTTATATGGCGCGAAAAGAAAGTACACCCTGTATCTGATTTCATTTTTTATTACAAATTTAACGATGTATCACATTTCACATTTTTTTTGTTAGTTAAAAGGAAAAATACAATTTTTCTTTTTTTTTAAACATATTATTAAGTAGGTATGCTTTGGAAACATATGCTTTGACACATTGACGTAAATACCTTTTACCCTGTCACATATTTTTTATTAAATATTAATTGCTGTTGTTGTTACAGTGATTGTCGAGGTGTTGTTTGTTGAGTAATTATTGTTATTATTATTTACTGTTGTCGTTATTATTGCTAAAATTGTGTTATTATCTTCAAATATGCCTGGTGGTCATTATAGTCATGAAGAGAAGTTTGACATGCTGTCGTGCTACATTTTGTGCAACAAAAATACTGTAAATACAGCAGCAATGTATCTTAATAAATTTCCAGATAGAAAGCAACCATGTAAATCCATTTTCTTAGAGTTGGCTCGAAATTTAAAAGAATATGGTTCGTTTAAAAAGCCTGTTTTATCTCGAAAAAAGGAATCTCTTCAAAAAAGAAACAGAAAGAAGAAACTCAAAATAATGTTTTACAAGCAGTTATTGAAAACCCCGAGATATCAACCAGGCAAATTGAAAAAAATGTAGGAGTGGCCAAATCTACAGCTCAGTTTATTTTACGTAAAAATAGATATCACCCCTACAAATTTAGAATTTGCCAAGGAAGCTGGGGATTTCGAACGACGTGGGCATTTTTGTGAGTGGTATACACGTGCCTGTGAAGAGGATTTTAATTTTCCATCAAAAATAATATGGTCCGACGAAAGTATGGTCACTAATAATGGTATCTTTAACCGCCGCAATAGTCATTACTGGGTCCAACAAAATCCGCGTGTTAAGAAAATATCTAGACATCAACAACGTTTTGGGTTTAATATGTGGTGTGGAATTTTAGGAACCAAAATACTAGGTCCATTTATTTACCATTATTCATTAACAGCAGAACGATATCTTAATTTATTGCAAAATGATTTAGAAGACTGCTTAGATGATTTACCTCTGGCACAAGTCAATAGCTGTTGGTTTCAACAAGACATAATTCTGGGCAAGTTCGACATTACCTTTCGCAGCGTTTTCCTGAAAAGTGGATTGGAACCTCCAGTGAAGTGTCTTGGCCAGCGCGATCCCCGGACTTGGGGATTTATTAAAAACTGAGTCTATCAACATTCTTTTGGAACTGAGCAGGAGTTACGAGAATGTGTCGGCCGCTTTTCAAAGTATTACGCCAGAGATATTGCGTGATGTTTTAACTGCTACTGTAAGAAGATCATACTTATGTCTAGAAAATAACGGAAACCTGTTTGAACACCTGTTTTAAATGAAATTTATAAAATGCGTTAATTTATTTGCTTTTTTCGTTATTTTTAAAATGTATTCATTATTTGTTGCATAAAACATTTGTCTATTACTGGTTACATTTTTGTATTTATAAGTAGTACAATGTACAATGCAAATCAATGCTTCATTTAGCTTCATCACTCTCTAAATAGATATTAAGAAAAATGTGACAGACTCGGTAACAGGTATTTACTTACGTCAAAGTATTTGTTTCCAAAGCTTACTTAAAAAATATGCTAAAAAATAGAAAATTTGCATTTTTCCTTTCAACTAACAAAAAAAATGTGACATGTGATACATCATTGAATTTGTATCAATATGAGGTTATGACAGAAATTCGCAAAATCTATCAAAAATTAATAGATGTAGTGACACCTACTACCTTGCCGGTATGAGATACGATTACATCACAAGGAGCACGATTGTACAGTATTTTCTCATAAAATCCCGATTTAGACGAGATGATACTATTGAATACCACTGAGTTATATTTAATTAGAAAAAAATCTAGAGTTTAAAACGAAAATCTTCACCCACCTTAAGCGAATACTTAATGTTAAGTGCTAAAATGTTCAAGGATTGCTGTTGAATTTATTGGATTGTTATAACTCGCAGACATGATTGTACTCGTCGCCTTAAAAAATTTTTATACTTATTTTCGCCTCGTTTTTTTTATATTAAAGGTGACAATAAAAGGAATTTTATGGGAGAAAAAAGCGTGTTTTAATCTCCGAGGCATATTTTTTTAAATTGGAATATTCAAACAACTTCAATTATTAAGATTCTATTTATTAAATAGTATGTGATTGAGTTGAATTTATTAAATAAATGTTGACAGGGTTCTTAATTTAAAAATATTTGTAAGCTAAAAATTTAAATATTTAAAAAACAAACAAAAAACTAGGGTACGTTAGGATATTCAATATATTAATTGAAGTAATGTGAAATAAAATTAAATAATGTGTGTTGTATTGTTAAACGAAGTAACTTAAGTGATCAGTGAATAGATCCCTGATTCTGTGGTCGTTGAAAATATATGAAAATTGTGAAAAATATATGAAAATTGAAAATTATTTAGGTATATTTAGCCAATATGTTGTGCCGTAATGTAACTCCGTCAAATTCATTAAATTAACTCAGCTGTCGAGGACACACATTTTGTTTTATTAATCACCATAATTTCACTTTCCTCGTTGACTGCTTGTCTACCTTCGAATTGTTTCCAAAATAAACCTCAAAACTGATTAAAATGTCATGAAATTTTTCCCTTAGATTATTAAATTTTCAACAGCCATAGAATGTTCTAAAACGGAAATTTTTATGTTGTGATGTGGAACCGGGCTGATGGATAATTTCAAGAAATTAGGGTAATTCTTTGGTGCAGCGACCTTTGTTAAAATAAACCTATTTTCTTGTAGTTTTCTGCTTAGATAGCAAATTTTAATATAAAAGTTGAGTTACAAGCGGCGAAAGGTTATTATCACTATTTAAAATTTAAAAAAAATTTTACTAATTTGCCTTCATAATTTTTCATTTTAATTTTGACAGGTCATTTTTTATTAAAATAATTTAAGAAAATTAAACTTAAAATTTTAATTCGTAGCGAACAAACTTGGAAATTCTGATGAACAAAAATTACAAAATAAAAAATAAATCTTACTAAAAATATTTATTACCAGTCTACTTATCTTCGTATTTAGAGAATGATAACATCACATTTTCATGAAGAATCCAGAAAGTTGTTTTTGTTATATTTTTCATACTCCCTTGTAGCTCTTAATAGATTGAGGATTGTATAAAGAGTTAATTTGAGGATTATTCTTTATTGCTTATAACTTCGATTTTTCAGTTATAACTAAATTGCCAATTTGACTTGAGAAGTCACATATAATGACCATAAATCTAAATATTTTTCCTCAATATTTGGAAATGTTTTATGAAATTAAAGAAACTTTAATTCAGATGTTAAATTGAGCAAAATTGCAACTCAAGTGTTTATTATTTGTAATTTAAGTTGTTTTTCTATGGACAAGAAAATAAACGTATTACCACAGAGCTTTTATACACCACATGTAGTCCATAAAAGTTCTATATTAGGTATCATTTACTCGTAAAAATAAATGGGGCAGGTTATTACTAGCATACCACGACATGTCCCATTTTAAGTTGAAGCTGCAATGATGGCATGATAATGTTTTATGTATGTCTTAAAATAGTGATAGACTTCGCTTGTATACGTGAAATTACTATACTATGGACAGTATGGAGGATTGCTCGAAAAAGCAAAACATTTGGATATTTATTTGCCTAAAAAGGCCTGCACACAAATTGAATTAAGTAGTTGGTTCCTCCTAAGCACTTCCTTCCAAATGTCTGTTCTTTTTTATTTAATAATTTTCTTGAACTTAGATTATTTAAAAACTTTTATAATCATCTACCCCTCAAAAAGTTGTTTTTGTATGTTTTAGCTTGAAAAAACCCTTTCCAGAAGAAATATCAAAATTCTCAAAAGTGCTGAAAAAATTTATTATTGTTGTAGTATTTGGATTTAAAACTCAGACGGTATCTGGGGCTTTTCTATAATTTGGTGTTCTTTACTCTTTGGCAGAATACATATTACGAATAAAAATTATGGAGAATGTTAATTTATAATTAAAATTGTATTCAGTGTCATGATTAATCAAGTTTCTACAACTGCAGTTTGCCAAAAGATGGTTGTAGTTTTTTTGACTCTAAAAAAATTATATCATTTCAGAGCCAAAATCGATCAAATCCAAAATCGTTTGTGTACCGTATCTTAATTATAATATAATTACAAAATAACTGTCAACGGAAATAATTGGTACATGCATTTATGGGACAAGACAGTAGGAGGGTGAGGATTCCAAGACGTGTTGCCTATACAGGGTGATTTTCAACCTATGCGCATAAACTTGGGAAATGGTAGATGAAGATCAATAATGAGTAATAATAAGAAAAAAATATAGTAAAATATTTTTGGTTTCCGAAATAAAGTTAAAAAAATGTCAACAGAACGTGTATCAGACGAACTTATTTTGTTTATTAATAACTGATATTAAACAAGTTATAATGTTTGAAATTTGTTGTTTGGAATCTTTAACAGTACTTAGTTTGTTGATGGCTGTGATAGTTTTTGATCGTTATTTTCACACGAACAAAATAAAAGCGTCAAATTTAATGGCGCACATTTTTACAAACGAAGAACTTGTCGACATGGTTTTGGTTTACGGAGAAATGCACCAGAATGTAGTAGGAGCAGCTGATCTGTATGCGCAAAGATTTTCTCGAAGATATCACCCGAGACGTGGGGCTTTCTTACGTGTTATTCAGCGGGGTAGAGAAACTGCGGCGCGGCCGCGGCCTGGACAAGATGGAGGAGCTATTAGACCTAGGCACATTCTAAATCTGGAAGAGGATATTTTAGAAGTTATCGAAGAACAACCTGGAATTAGCACTAGGTCAATTGCAGTGCGATTTGGAATATCGCAATCTACACGTTGGCAAATTTTAAGGCACGAGTTGCTGTACCCGTTTCATGTGCAGAGGGTACAAGCCCTACTTCTAAGAGATTTGCCGCTTCGAGTACACTTTTATGAGTGGTTGTTGCATCACCAGCAGTTAAGCCCAAACTTTACCATGAACAATTTAGTTACGGATGAGGCAAATTTTACGCGCAATGTAATTTACAACTTTCATAACACTCATTACTGAGCTTTGGAAAATCCGCATATTACACGGAGAACATACTTTCAACAACGTTTTTCTGTAAATGTATGGGCTGGAATTCTGAACGGGATGCTCATCGGACCTTTTATTCTGGAAAATCGTTTGACTGGTGCTCGGTATTTAGAATTTTTGGGCAACAATTTACCAGTGGTCCTTGAAAATGTGAATCTCAGCGTTAGGCAGAACATGTGGTTTCTTCATGATGGTGCTCCACCACATTTTTCACGACCAGTGCGACAACATTTAGATCGTGTGTTTCCCGGACGATGGATAGGCCGTGATGGTCCAGTTGGGTCGCCCCTTCGCTCGCCTGACCTTAATCCATTAGACTTTTATTTGTGGGGTCATATGAAAACAATGGTGTATGTAAACGAAGTTGATACTGAGCAAGAGCTACGACATCGCGTAAACGCTGCCAGTGATGCAATTCGTCTACAGCCTGGCTTGGCCCGTGCATGTACGTCTTCATGGATTCGACGAGCTCAAGTCTGCATCGAAAATAATGGAAACAACTTCGAACAGTTGCTTTAAATTAGTTTAAATTAAACACTTAAAAAAATACACGTTTTTTATTTAAAAAAATATGGATATCTCCAAAACTAAAAATATTTTACTAAATTTTTTTTTTTCATTATTACTTATTATTACTCATCAGCTAAGATTTCACAAGTTTATGCGCATAGGTTAAAAATCACCCTGTATACCTGCAAAACATATAAGATAAAAAAGTTGCAAACCTTACACATGTGATTCTCTAATCAAAATCCTGCAAGGGTCAAAATAGCAATATAATGTGGCGTCTACTTGGTCATAAATTAGCCATAAATAAAAAAAAGTCATGAATTGGCCTACAGGTAGTCAGAAAAGCAAAGACTAGGAAGTCCTTCGATGTTCTCAAAGTCAAAATGTCTGATATTTTAGTAAGTAAAGAACTTAAAGGTGTTAGATAGTAAAAAAGCCTTGTATCATAGGTTAAGCCCGCAAAATGGCTAGAAATAAGATGGATATGGTATGAGTAAGTGGAACCTTAAATGTTGCTGTTCAAAAATACAAATGTTGTACAAAACTGCTATAGTGGTCACCAAGGCAAAGAAATTTCTTCTCTTTTACAAGTTTTTCCTCTAAACACTCATCCTTGTTTTAAAAATTAACTCATTATGTATGTCCAAACTGCTCTCCATGAACAAAATATTTGAGATAGTGATGAACCTTATTCCTATTTTTATTGACCGAGATTACATTTTTAAGTACTAGCAACTACCAAGCTCTATATAAAAAGTAATAAATATTTAATTTTACACTTTATTAATTGTTTCTAATGTTTATATCGTGATGTATATTTAGGTTTGTTTTCTTATAAAAATTTTAAAAATAAGAATCTCATTAAACTATTTTTAGAAGTCAATTGATCTCAAATGTTTTAATTATACACTTAATCCACTTTTCTTTTATCTGCCTATTAGAATGGAGCAAAAGTCCATAAACAAACAGCATAAGTTTAAAGCATATTCACTCTATACTATAAACCTACTTAAGGTTGGGTTGGTTGGGTTTTTTTTTAAATACTTTAAATAATTAGTTCCGGCTTGTTTAAAGACACCATTTTGTAAATTGAGAACAACGTTTTACCCTTATTATTTACGATAGACATAAGTGTATAATGTTTGTACTGCCACTATAGACTTACATTTTTAATATGCTTATTTAGCACTAAAATGGATCATTTTAGCAAGAAATTTTACAAAATTAAGTTTTTTTTTTAAGCTTCTAAATTGCAGAGTTAGTGAAATCATCTACAGTCAAAGCAAATAGACAAGAAAAAAATTAAAGAAAAATATAGAAAATAACAGGGGTCACAAAACAAATGGGGTCCTCGCATAAGATAAATAACCCTAAATTAACTAGTGAACCTACAAACATTTTTAACATTAATTTACGCTTAACATTTTTAATATAATATCCTACACTAATGTTACCGAAATGAGTTATTGTGTTTATTCTAATGTTTAAATCATTCTAAGTGCTTATTATCGGTATTTAATGCATATCACGTTGCTTAATATATATTTAATAATAAATAATTTTAAACTAAAGAGGCCATTCATATATTTCGCCATTGTCGTCTAAAAAATGACCCAGATAATCATAAAATTCTCTTTTTATTGAATAGTTGGTAAATTGGCCTGTTGCAGCATTAAAATCAAATAGCAAAAAATAGGTTTTATTATGTTCGTAAAGGATAATGGTTTGATATATTGTTTAGTAAAGCCTATTTGTATACAGTTTGTATAATAGTAAATCAAGAATTAAAGTCTGCAGAAAAACTTTTGCCAACTTGAGGTCGTTTTCTGATAAAACGACTATCAATTAAATTATATTCAGCCACTTGCTATAACCAATTTTGTAAATATATTTCACTAGAATTCGATGCATTTCCCCGAAATTATATAATTTTTTTTCAATAAAAAACCTTTAACTGTATTGCCACTGTTTATGTGTGGATTTATTCTGTGTGGATTTGTGATATTAATTTTTTTTTTGGGTAAATTGCTCTGAGAGTTGACCATTGTTTAGTATTATGGTGATGTGTTAATAATATTCATTACATGATTTTTTCGATGTCTTAGATACATCTTTTAATAATATGTTTTATTTATAAATAAAAAAGTACAAAATATTGTATTTATATCTAACATAATTATAAAAAATACTGTTATATTCCCTAACAGAAAAGTTTTTTAATTGTGTGCTACTAATTTCGAAATGGAATTGCGAACTTTCTGTAAGTGCATCACCCAGCAATTCTACTGATTCGATTTTTATAAGTGTTTACCGATTAATTTTATCCATTAAAAGTTATTACTTCTAAAAATATTTATTATTAAAAACATTTCTTTTAAGAACATTATTCTCCGGTTTCTGCTAAAAGTATTACACTTACTTTAACATATTTACCAAAATACTATTAAATTGCTTAAAAAAATTTAATTTAACGGCAACGTTTCTAATTATTTATTAACCGGTTTAAGTCTTACGTTTCTTATTTTCTTAAATAAATAGATAAATAAACGCAAATAATTCTAAAATCAAAGAGGATATAAATGTTTGCCCAATAATTACGTTTAGTATCCAAATCACAAATACAGTAAGATTTAAATCCAAATCCGCTTTCGACGCGAAAAGTGCAACGGTTAATTACCGGTTTTAATTGCATTTAATGCGTTTCTTTTTTTTATGTAATTTGTACCCAGTGAACCGTCGTGTTTGGTAACTTCCTTTCATTATTAAAACTGGGAATCTGAGAATGGAATTTGCTTTAGCGTAAATTCATGTACTAAACGAATAATTTTTTTTCAATACGAGTCGTAATTAAAAAGTAATAATTTGATCATTCTCAACAGAGCACTGAATTTTTTCCGAGAAACTTTCTTTTGGTTTCTTCAAAAACACGATTTAAAACCATATAAATTTGCGATACTTTTACTACTAAAAAATCTATCTTTGGTTACCACCACCAGTTACGCTTTTATTGGTAGACCCTAAACAAAAACTAAGTTTAGTGTCAGTTGACTGGATGGCGCTCAAAACTGACGTTGATTATGGAACCTTACTTTTCAAATATCTCTCGTACATAAAGTTGTTATTTTTGATACTCATAAATGAATTTCATTTTGGACAAGTTCGATCCATTATCACTTATGTGAAAATAAATTAAATAACTATATAAAATAGCTTACTCCTCGTTATACAATTTAAACGTGACACCGTCATCAATTTAATTATAGTTAATTCATACTTCCTTTTTTTCCTAGCGGAAAAATACATCCAATTTTGGCTTTTAAAAAATCGTTTGTAATTTAGATATTTTTTTACCTTTTAATTGCTGCAATTTTATTTCAGATCGGTATATTGCTGTGACCAGTAACTGTTTCGGAATCATGCTTTGCTTTAATTGACCTTTAAAGTGAATAATCGAAATGGCAGTTGGTACAGTATTAATACCAAGTAAGTGCAATATAATTAAGAGTTTTTTGTCAAAATAATATAAGTCAATGTCTTTTATATTCTTGCAAATCCTCGTTATTGAAATATATATATTACCTTTTTAAAGAAGAAAGAGGAGTGTAAATTAATCCAAAGAAGATCGATAATTGCCTTTACTCATTTTATTTCTCCGTTATCTACTCTCCTGGGAAATTCTGTTAAGCACCATTGACAAGTCTATTATAATCTGAACAGTTTTATAATAAAATACGTCAAAAATACTAAGGAAGGAGAGAGACCTCACTCCCCGGATGTGCGAGCAATATTGAAGAACTAATTAGAGATTTGGATTTATATAAATAGTGCTCGCGGTAGAAATAGATCATCACCGACTCTAATATGGAAAGTCTCTTAATTAAGAGATAATCAGGTAAATAGTGTTTGTCATTCAGGAAAAAGTTATTGTGAAAAAAATTCTTTTAAACTGTCTGACAGGATCATCCAGTAGTTACTTATTATATATAAAAACATCTGCAGTGAACCTATCAATACAAAGATCATTTTACTTCTATTTAATCAAATTGTACTCAGGAAAGTAAATAAATAATACTAATTTCTTCCAGGATTTTGGTATTTATCTGTAAAGGAATGGCAGTTCTTTAGCTGTAAATAATTAGTATTTTAGCACTGCCATATTCGTGATATTTTTAAACTATTTTATCAAAATTGATCATAGTTCAAAATCACATTTAATTTTTCAGAGATCCTTCATCCGAGAAAAGGTGACCATTTGCAAATCAACATAAAACAGTTAATAAAAGTTTAAAAAGGGAGATGCTTAAAAACTATAGATTTAATATAAAATCACATTCGTTTAGTGAAAAAACATAGGTAAGCAGGTTGATTAGGAGGGCTACTTGTGAACAAAAGCCTTAAATAAACCTCTTTCAGTATCTAGTTATGTATTTTAGATCTACAGTGAAACTTCCATGACGAAGATCATATTCTTCCCTTTAAGAATTCTTATTAAGATAAATTTATCTATAAGATTTATGTCGTAAATAAGACTTTTGGACTTCTTTTCCTGTGGTAATATCCCTGAGTGATATTCAAACTATTTGGAAACTCTTTTGTCAAGATGATGGTAATAAAAACGCATTTTCTAAAAAATAATGCAGAAATACCTATAGTATTAAACACTTTAAAGGTTAGTTAGGCATTTTAGAGTCAAACGAAACTTCCTAATGCTTGACGCAAGTATTTTATGTAACATAACCGAAATAGTATGAGAGTTTAAGATTAAGTGATTAGAATATCAAAGCAAGAAGCACTTCATACTAATAGGTATAATTGTAATAAGTTCAAGGATTTATAAGAAAATTAAAAATTGGTTATAATTTTTTTAGAAATTTCCAGAAACATTTTTATTTTTACCAATACAGTTGATGCTGAGACTTATATTTCGAAAGTTAAAACTTACCTTCCAGAATCACCTTGTAATAACTTAGCCTAAACCTTTGAGGCTGAAACTTCTAGATTTTGAGAAGATCTTCAAGAAGTCTCTTCAGCGGAAGACCCTTACCAATGCTGATCAAATCGCAGTTCTTAAAGATCATGATGGTGATGTGACGATGTTTATTGGACATTTAGGTGTAGATAATTTTTGTGGGAATGATGATCCGAAGACTAATCTAGTCATTGGATAAAAAGAACACAAGCAATTACAAGACCATAATTAGAATACAAGGACTTAGACTATAGGTAACGATGCATTAAATGTATAAACATTAGCCTAGAATGAATTAGGAACGAATAAATTCTGTTGCTCTTTCAGCAACATGTCTTCAGTAGAATCTATGTAGACTTAAAATACGGGGTAATATATAAAAGGACTTATGGATTAAAGGTTCAAACTTCAAGGAAGTGTTGCTATAGGGGTAGCAACATAAGCAGCATATGAACTTATAGTTTTCTTATAGTTCAGGATAACAAATCGGTATATATCATACATTATAAGATGCCAAATTAATATTAATTAACTAATAACTTAGGACCGGTGTAAACAAAGTTACAAGCTATTCTGGAGCAAACGTTGGATCTGATCGTAACTCGCTGCTTGCCAACACTAAAGTCAAAATTAAAAAACTAAAAAATAGCATCCAACACAACGAAATTAAACCGGTAAAAAGCAATAGGGGAGTATTCATGAGAAAGACCTAAACAATTGCATAAAAAAAATAAGAACTGACGACAGCGTGGATGGAGATTGGCAATCATTCAAATTATTATCAAATAAGCTAATACCTAACCAGGCGATAAGAAAAAATAAACCGAAGCAATGGAAATGGATAGTATCCGAAATACTTCACACCTCATAGAGTAAAGGCGGCAATATAAAAAAACCCAGAAGAATAAAAAAGGAGGCAAAAAGGAATGAAGTGGACGACCGGGAGAGAAAATGACACTTTCAACATATATAAGAAGGTCTAAGAAGTGGCAGGCTTATGCAATAAAAGTAGCGCTAACATACTAGTATATGCTAAAGCCAAAAATATCTTAAATGAAAAAGAAATCCTTAAAACATAGTTCAAATACATAAATGAGCTGTTTATGTATTAAAGCTATAGACCGATTTAATTCAATTTCGATGCCTAGGCTGATATAGACGACCAATATGATATAGACGACGATAGGACCAGAAATTCTCAAGAATGAGGTTCTATTTGCAATAAAATTTGCAAAAATCCGAAAAAGCCAGAAAAACATTGAAATTTTGGTCAAACCGTTTAATACGGTATAAACGACTGAAGGCATACCGAAAGATTGGCTAAAATCGGTATTCATTCAAATTCCAAAAAAATAACGAGCAAAACCATGCAGTGAGTATATACTTAAGCCACACCTTAAATGTCTTTTTCAAAACTATTCGTGGGAGATATGTTCGAAATATGGCAGACAGATTTGGATACCCAATTTGGATTTAGAAACGCTTTAGGAACTAGAGAGGTACTGTTTGAAAACAACGTTGCGACTAGTGAAAATAAGAGTAATCTCAACTTAGGTGACTGCAAATTGTTACTTGGGCGCTCTTTTAGAGGAATGGGACCTTATTTCTCAAGTCGATATTCATCACAAAAATAATGCCAGCAATCGAATGCAAAAAAATTGCTGATGTTATTTAGGTCTAAGTTATTACAACAAAAGTGCTAAAGCCAAGTGCCCCGTTTTTCGTGCCGGTGAGTGTAAATAATTTCATATAATAAATCAACTTCCATGCCCGCAGTCAAGCGATACGGTACAGCGTTGTCGCATCTTAAACTCTTTTTATATAAAATTATTAAAAACGCACGGATAATACCGTGAAAAATAATTGGATTACTGACAAATGCGGTTCTATTGGCAACGTTGCCAATAGATTCAGCTTTTAGTGAAGAATAAATCTCAGCGATTCCTTAAACAGGGTCCGAGCCAATTTGAAATATCTGAATTATGCCCGACGCTTTCGCCAGTTTGTAGTAATTATTTCAAATCCGCGGATTTATCATGTTGAAATAGGCGCCTTCGCCAATCTATTAGAATTATTATTTCAAGTTGTCGCAGACAGGTTTAGGGTTTCTTAGATTATTTTTCTAAGCGATGAGTCGTCACTCGCCTAGAATGTACAATATGAGAGTGATTTTATGAAATTTTAGTAGATAGTAACTCTGTCTAAGTTTGTTTTAATTACGGTTTGTTTTTGGGCTCAGAGGGTATATATACAGGGTGTTAATAAAATATGTAGACAAAGTTTAAACATCAGATCCTTGGCCATAATTTGAAAACGAAATGTTGATGTGAATATGGGCGAGCATTATTAATACGAGCAGTACGCCCAGAATAATGAAGCGTATTTATTAAACAGTTGTTATAACCTAGGATCGATAGCTACAGTTACTCCCAAAAGTATTTTCAATAATATTCTTACATTATGATTATAATAAATAAAATCTGCAACCTAATAATAATTATGAATATTTCTTAATGACTATCGAATATATAATTACGATATATTTAGTTTAAAAAAGATGTACATAGTCAAACAGTATTAAAAGATTTTTTTTTAAGAAACCAGAAACTATAATAAAGTAACTCATATTGTGATAAAGTATATATAATATATTACCTAACTTAACATATTAATTTGAAATTAAACGTATTATAAAAAGAAAATTAAATAAAATTAATATTTTCTTGGCGAAAAGTTTGGAAACTGAAGAAAGTTATTTATATAAATTACATCTAAATCAAAATCTGCTAATATTTTGTGGCATATCCCTCCGAATTTATTACTTCTCTACATCTTCGTGGCATAAAATCGACAAGTCTTGCACAGTCTTCACTGGAAATGGCAGCCCACTCAGTTTGCAGTATTTCCCACAGTTGAGCCTTGTTTGAAATCGATTGGTTTAGAATCTTGAAACACAACAGTATATACTATTGTGTTTCAAGATACTACCACAAAAATATCGTGAACAGCACAATGATGTTTTTGTGTATTTCGTTGAATACGAGAAAGCCTTCAATAATAGAGTAAAACACAGAAATCTTATAGATATGTTAAAGAAAAAGGTGGATAGTAGAGATATTAAAATAATTGATAATTTACACTAGAGACAGAAATCAGCAGTATGACTAAACGGGAAGCTTTCAGAAGACTTTACCAAATTCTACGAGGCGTCAGACAGAGGTGCACACTATCATTACTTTTAACATAAATTCAGACAAAATCTTTGAATAGGTTACTCAAGAACAAGAAATGGAAGTACAGAGCAATGGAGAATTTATAAATACGATGCGATATCCTGACGTGACGCTGTCATCCTATAGTCACAAACTCGAAGTGTAAACGCGAAAGGAATAGAAATAAGGCTCAACATAAATATCAACAAAACAAAGTTTACGGTCTTCAGTAAACAAGCACATCCTGATGTTACACTACAGATTGATACAAAAAATTTAGCCAGCGTAACCCAGTTTAAGTACCTTGGATATTATACACCAAACATCTAAATACAAAATTGAAGGTAGTCGTGCATTTTTTCTTTAAGACTTACTTTTTATAAAAACTGCGAGTGGAGTTTGATCAAAGTCTCGGACTTATATTATGATTAATGATTAATTGGTAATACGTGCTTCGTCTTTAAAGGCATCATCAGACCTGATTAATGTGCACACTACCGATCCGTCGAGTATCCATAATCTATTGGCAGTATGCACATCCTAATTTTTCTGGCTTTAAGAATGTAAATCTTAGAAACTGTTGCTAAGGTCTGTTGATGCCTTTAAAGCAAAAACTTTGCAAATTTGTAGTCCTTTTATCTAAATACAGATAGAGAAATAAGGTATAGAATAGATACAGCTTAAGGAACATTGCAAAAAATGAAATCCCTACTCTGCAATGATAATTTGCACCTAAAATTACGGCGGAAATATTTGTATGGGGGAGAGATCTGGACAATTACAAACTGCTATAGCTAATAGGTTAGAAGCGTTCGACATGTAGTTACACAGGCGAATACTAAGAATATTCTGGGCAGATAATATGCAGATCAACATAATGTACTAAAAAAAAACAAAAAAAATTAACATGTATGCAAGTAAGAACATTTAAGTGCAGAAAAATTTCATATCATGGACATGTCTTCAGAGAAGGGCGATACAGACGCTCACAACAAATCATGATGGGAAAAGTGGAAGGGCATAGAGGAATGAAAGAAAAGAGGTTTCCTGACTGAGGAGCATCCGTGAAAAGACCGGTATACGCATCGGAGGGAAACTATGGCGATTTATACAGAATCGAGAAAGACTTTTCCAAAAAATTAACAATATTGGAGGAACCTAATATGGCACATGAAGAAGAAGAATATAAGTTTCGTAGTTTATGGTTCTCTTATATGCTGTTTCTGCCATTAATATGTACTTCAGTATGACGTATTTCAATGTTTCTCTTGACAGAATTTTTTTTTTATTTTAATTAAAAAATATTTTATTAAAGAATCCCTTGCAGATTGTGTCCCAACAAGATCCCTAATATGGCTGATGATTTTTACCGGAACTTTGACACTTTACATCCTAAGAACCAACATGTCGCTCATCATCCTAGCCATGGTTCACTCAGAGCAAAATTCATCAAGTTCAGTTCCAGAATGTATCGCCAAAGATCTCAATTCGAGCATCATATTTAATAACTCTATTATGGCCGAGGCATTAGTGAGCACTAACGATGATGCCGTTGAAAACGTAAATATATATGTCACATTTAAATAAAGATATTAATTAACAAACATATTTTAGGGTTATAACACATTTAATTGGGATTCCAAGCTTAAAGGTTTAATATTAGGAGCATACTTTTGGGGTTTTGTCGCTTGTACTATTCCAGCAGCAGCCGTAGCTGAAAAATATGGGCCAAGGAGGTGCATAGCGATTTCTTTTGCTTTTAGTTCAGTCTTAACGCTACTTGGACCACTGTGTGCAAATTATCACCCTTATGCCTTGATTGCCTCTCGGTTTTTTATTGGACTGCTAGCGGTGAGTTGTTTATTTTAGTAAGTGTTTGTTTAGGTCCAGGAGGTTGAAAGGAGCTAGTATTAGATTTGGGATTTTAGCTGCATTAGTTCATTAAATATTTAAGATATTATTAGTAAATAATTAATTCTTTGAAATAGTTAGGGAATAGAGGATGCAGTATTTTCGACTTCTAAATTGCTTATTAGGAAATTCTAATTCTTTTGGTAGAAGTTCTATCGCATTCTTAATAGAGCAGCTAAGATAGGATTATGGAAATAACAGAATAATGAATATATTCAGGAACTAGGGGTCTCTCTATCCTGTTAGTAGAGCTGCGTAAGGTATAAAATAAAAAGAGGCTTAGTTTCGTATAAAATACATAAAATTTAGTTTAAGGTAACTCTATACGATGTAATTTTAAGAGCATTAAAAAAATTATATTGTCGTTGGCTAATAAAACGTTTAGTTACATTAAAAAAAGACTAGAAACTAGGTCTATGTTTTATTCAGTTAAATTTTAATTTATTCTTGTATTGATATTATTAATTTACATTTACATTTTATGCGGCAAAGGGAAAATGTTCGCGTTTTTATTAAAACAGTCTATGTTTTTTAGCAAGTTTGAATATTTATACAATTTTATTTCAGGGCGTGGTGTATCCCGCAATACATTGTCTGATTTCAAAGTGGGCTCCACCTGCAGAAAAGGGCAAATTTATTAGTGCAACCTTAGGAGGTTCGTTGGGTACTGTGTTAACATGGCCACTTCTTCTTGGTAAGTATAATGAATATATGATGAAATAAAAATAAATTAAAAAAAAACATATTTTATTACCAAAGCACTTCGAGCACAAATATTATCCAACAATAGCACATCTAATATTAGATAATATTTCTTTGATTTCTTCTCTAGACGTTTTTCCTTTATTAATCATATTATAAGTATCATATTTTATGTTTATGGTTTTGTGTCTAGGTATACTATTTATTTTTAACCTTTTAATAAAATCGTGTTTTAATAAATAAATAATTTAATAATTAAAACACAAAATTATATTTCAAAGTAAATTAATTAAAGATAAAATTATTTAAATTTTAATATTAATTAAGCCCATATATTTAAACAAAAAAAATCAAAAGTCATAATAGGTAGACAAGTAATTTAGTGCTAAATTAGTCACCCCTTGAAAGAAGTTGCCTTTTAATAAATCCAAATACGAAACAAACAGAAAACAAAATAAAAATTTCATGTATAAAAAATATTTGATAAAAAATATATAATAAATAATTGATAGATGCTTAACTTCAGAATAAAAAACATTTATTAAAGAAGAATATATCATTCAATTTCTCTAAGAGACCAAACAAATAATATGAGAAAACAAATAAAATATAATTTGAAAGTAACACCGAAATAAATATTGCAAATCTGTGGTTTTTGATGGCCTGATGATCCTTAAAGTGAACAAAACACGTATAGACATACATAGATAGAGTAAAACTTAAATTTCAAAAATGAACAAAGGAGCCTAAGTATATGTGCATTTTTTTATAGCACTTGACTCTTCTATATTTTTTTGGAATATAATTGATAAAGGTTTAAGTAATATAATTCTTATCTATCCAAAAATATAATACTAATTATTAATTTTTGAACTAAAACGTATACAGAGATATAAATAACACTTTATCTAATAAAATCTAATCTAATAAGTCTATTATATTCTAAATCTATTATCTAATTAAAAAAATAATGCAAACATGTTGCTTTCATAATATACGCTGTTTAAACTCAAGAGTTATTTAGGTTTTTTTTTATTTGACGAAAATACCGTTTAACAAAAAAATTAATAAAACTATATATAAACAGCACTATATATAAAACAATATTATATCAGGCTATACATATGTAGGAAATATGAATTAAACTTATGTTGAAAAAATACACTTTAAACACAAACAGCTATGCAAAAAAGTAGTTCCTTATTAGTATAAATAGCATAATATAGGATAGTCTGATATTTATTATATGTAACTTTTTAATATTTATATGATTATGACGTTGCATTATTAAAGTTTTCTACTCATTTCTTATATAAATGTTTTCGTAAATGCTCAAGATGTAAAAGTTCGACCTAAGAAAATAAGTGAAAAAGGAAATATAATATTTATTTTCTTTTTAAAATATAATTCAATATCTTTAATAGAAAGTATACAAAATGGGATATTTGAAAAATAATTGGTGTTTGGACAACAAATCTACACTAATAAAAAACTAACTACAAGTAAATGATATATAATTTTTTCAATGGCAATTTTTAAATTATACTAAACATGGTAACAAATTTCGTACCTGTACAAATATATTTATTATTTTTTATCAAGACGTATGAAAATTTTATTATAGAATTTTCGTAAGAAAAATAACCTTTTTTTAACAAGCTTGGAACTGAAACATCAGCAAAATTTACTTAAAACGCTCTGTCTATTTTAATATATATATATATTTTTTACGTTTAATAAAAAATAGACTTTTAATTAAAAAAGTATTTACTAATATATTCTTATTTAATATTGTACAATCATTTATGTAGATATCATTAAACCATAGCTCTAAATATTATAAACAGTTGAGCTGTTTTCAGCATAAATCCACTAAAAAAAAAAAACATTTAAATTAAAAACAACTGAAAACGCAATGCAGTAGGCATGTAAACAACTCATATTTTCATTATTTCTTTATTGGATGTTCCATCTCACTCATAAATGATTGGCATATAGTTATTTTGACCTACAGTAAAAATCACATTTTAAACTGAAAAACATAACGCGGAGTAGAAAAAAAATAAACATAATATAGACAATTTGTCAATCAGATTTTTCATGATAAAACTATCAATTTTGAACTATCGTAATATTGTGATGTTTTCCATCAAAATTAATTTAAAAAAAAACTAGGTAAAACAAAGAATATTTTAAAGCAATTTAGGATAATAAAATGAATAACGTCATTTGTAAGAAACACCAGATATAATTAATTATAATTGGATTTATTATATTAATTCTTTTTAAGCTACATAAGTTATGTAAGTTCCATATACTCAAGATATTTTAGGAAATAAGCAGAGTGGTATACATAATATTTTTAAGTATCAACACTGTTTTGATATATCAGCTTGTCTTATCCAGCCACTCTAGACCTCTCTTAACCTAAACCATTTTAAATATTGAATATCCTCTTCTATGGTGATTTATGTAGTCAAACGCCTTTTCATAATCAACGAGTACTACTACTAAGAGGTTATTGTATTTTATGCTTTTTTCTTGTTATAGATTTTATCACCTGAAGATGGTCATTTGTGCCATAACATGCTTGTTCTTTTGGCTGTTAAAGTTTAAGTAAGCTTTGTAGTAATGACTTTGGTAATTAATTTGTATAGGTGCGTCAACAGCTTTTACCGGTATATAGTTAAGTAGGCCTGGAATGCTGCCTTTCTTAAGCAGAATAACAATAGTTGCATTTTTCCATATTTGTGGAGTTGTTTCTTTATCTAGGTATTTACTGAAGAGTTTGGTTGTTGTATGTAGTATTTTATTTGGTATACTTACTCAAAAGTAACTCACTTTTTTCTAGTTTGATGGCTTCTACAATAAATCAGGAGCTCTGTTTTTCTTCATTTCTCTTCTTCAGTTATCATTGCCATTTCTTCCGATGCTTGATTTAGTATTAGGGGTATATTTTCTGATGCTTTCGCTTAACTCTTATTTCTATTAGTTTAGTGTAAAAGTCTTCTACAATCTTTATTAGTTTTTTTTCTTTTGGCTGTTATTTATCCTACTATCATTTTTCAGTGTAGTTGTTTCAGCCTTACCCTTACTCAATATGTTGTGTATGACTCATGCTTTTATTCTCTTCTATAAATCTAGCAATCCATTAATTGCTCTAGTTTCTGATGTCGGTTCTTACGGCTTACGTTATATTTCGATTCAATTGCCTTAGCTCATCTATAGGTTGTGGAAGTTTTCCTAGTAGTTTTCTTCTCTGTTTCATCAAATTTTTCGTGTTTTTAGAAGGTTTAGTTTCGTTTCCTGTTTATTTTAAGCAGTTTTTTATTTAAGCAACGTTGATTTACTTCACAATTTTTTTAATTAGATCCTCGATATTTCGTATATCAGTCTTTTAAATTTTCGTCTATGGTTCTTTTAGTATTTTTCAACATCGACTACATTTGTCCACTTTTCACTGCCATTCCTAAATACAAGCTTATTTCATTCCATCTTCAAATTAAGTAATATTTTCGATCTCACCAAGATGGTCACTCCCCACTAAATGGTGATTAAGTTTAAATATAAATTTTAAAATTATAGGCCCAGATAAAATTTAATAATTTTCTCTTTTATGTCTCATGATTTTAAATGCATGCTATTAAAACCACTTTCTTTTTTTATATCAGTTTAGTGCTCCCTCGTATGGATTTAAAAGAGGAAAATCGACAATAACCATTTTTTTTTTGTTTTACACAATTTGTGACGAATATTTTAGAATGATTTATTCTACTTAAGTGGATTTTTCAAAAGCGTTAATAAAATAACTGAGTGATATATCAATAGCAGACTCTATTTATTTATTAATAAGTATAACGTTGTGGTATATTTATTAAAAGAAATCAGCTAAATGGAATAAGTCTATCCTGATGTATGAGATCACTTGGTTTTGATTGGAAATTCTAAATTAATTCGTAATAAGTCAATGCTAAAATTACTATTCATTTATTAGATCAAGAATTACATATTTTAAATGCATGTAAGGCACGTATTTTATTCCCTGGAATATATTTTGGATCGCAAGAAAATATATATGCTAATATAAATCTCAAAAGTACGAATTTGCCAATATTTAGAGTTTGTTATAGTTACGAATATAATCAACAGCAAAAGCATTTTGATGTATTTCACTGCATACTGCTATAATTTAATATTTCGTGGCGTGTAATATTTTGTTAATGTTGTTACTAAATTAAGATATTAAAAAACATTGATAAACAACTAATTTTTTGAGGCTCTTAAGAATCGCATATGGCTGTGTGTAAGTGACACAAAATCGAATATTTTTTTAATTTTGTTATAAACTTCAAATAAATTTATAGAAATAGAGCTATATTAATTTTCAATGCATCTATGGAAACAATGACATTTTTTCAAATACCAACACGTGTTTCTGCTCCATGGCTTTATTTGGGCAAAACCAAAAACATAAAAACAACGCTTATTTATCTGTATCGAAAAAATTTTAAATTACTTTTCATTAAAGAATGTATTGATGGTTTACCCTGTAGACGTTCATTGCAATTTGGTTTTTTTCATTAATTTTTTTTAAATTATAAACGTCTTGTTTTCTAAAAGTTATCTTCTTTAGGAAGCATTATAAAGCAACTAGGTTGGACTTGGGCCTTTTACATATCCGGCATACTGGTGTTACTCTGGACAATTTTATGGATTGTGGTAGTATACGATAGTCCAAAAGAACATCCGTGGATCAAATCTGAAGAACAGGACTATATAGTTGGTAATTTATCTGGAACTGTTTCTAATAAAAAAGTAAGTATCTTATTAAGAGCAATACAAAAATATAAAATAACTCCTTGCCATTTCAGCGTACTCCACCATATAAATTAATATTTTTCTCTATTCCTGCTTGGGCTCTATGTGTGGCCCACTATGGTAACCTTTGGGGCCTATTTTTCTTAATGACAGTAGGACCCACATTCATGTCAACAGTCTTGGGATTTGATTTAGGGAAAACTGGCTTTTTGGCTGCATTACCTTACCTAGCCAGGATGCTTGCCGGTTTTGTTTTTGGAAGTATAGGCGACATGATTGTCAAAAGGGACCTTATGAGTAAAACCAACATAAGAAAAAGTTTCACTTTATTTTGTGAGTAGATTTATTATGATGTTAATGAATTGTTTTTATGTTTTACTTTTTTTTATAGCGCACCTGATTCCAGGGTTTTTTCTCATAGCGCAGACTTTTGTGGGGTGCCACGCCTCTTGGGTGATAACTCTTATTACATTATCACTAGCCTTTAATGGTGCGAGTACTATAACAAATCTGTCTAACTCTCAGGATTTAGCTCCGAACTTTGCTGGGAGTATTTATGGTATTATTAACTGTATTGGAAGTACTTCTGGGTTTATTAGTCCCATTATTGTGGGACATCTGACGGCGGATAATGTAAGTAAGATTTGACTTTTTTAATATTAAAAAGACATCGACTATGTAAGGTTTACAAAGGAAATTGAGTTGTTTCTAAAGAGCCCATTAAAGATTCTTGTGTGTATGATTAATTAAAATTAAGTTTGTTGGTGTATCAAAAAAAACACATCCAGTTCTGTCTATAAATAGGATGAATCCATTTAAATTAAGACAACTTCTTATCATCATTACCAGAAAAAGTGAGTTACTTGAACAAGATAATAACCTTCTCGAGAAATTGATGTTTCAACATAATGGGGCACCACCATTTATCATTTTTTAAAGGACGTATTTACTGGATGATGAGTTGGCCGGAGAGGTACTGTAATGGCCTGCTAGATCTCCCGATCTTATCCCTTTAGATTTCTTATGGGGTCATTTAAAAACTAAAGCCTTTGCCAAAATGCATGACTTCCTTGAAGATTGTCAAACAGTTAACAAAATTGTTAACGAATGTCAGTTAATTACGTCCGAAATGTTCGCTAATATACTATTTATTTTTTCATTTAAAATAAGGTTTATTTTTTTATCTACATTTAAATATAAATATAAATAGGGTTATGTAGAGAGTAAGATTATCTTTAGTTCAAAGTATCACATTTGACCCCTATTTCTATTTTAAAAAATTGACCTGGGGGCTCTGGAGGGTTCTGGAAGTTCTGTCAATAAAGATCGCCTTTAATATTAAATTTGATGTACTTGGCCATTTTTGGCTAAACAACTCATTTTTCAAGATTCTCAGAAAGGACTGATTTGTCACGCCCTGTTTCTAGGGATCCTAAAAAGAGACCTGGTCCAGATGGATTTCTTGCATTTTTTCGAAAGTATTGTCCTGGCTTATGTAAGTCTTTGCATATCTTGTACCGCCAATGTTTGTCCAGCGGCATTTTCTCCTAATATTTGGAAAATAGCTTAAATTGTGCCTGTATTCAAGGCTGAAGAAATAAATTTCATTAAAAAAAACAGGCCCATTGCCTTACTTAGTCATTTTGATAAGCTATTCGAATCTTTACTATTATTATAATTTTTTAGAATCGACTTTATTCAGCGTGGCTTTTTCCGAAAAAAAATCGACAATAACCAACTTAATACCATTTTCATAGAGTTGGAGCAACCTCATTAAAAATTACCTAAAAAATCACTCCTAGTTTGTCACCATAAATGGAGTAATGGGAGACTCCATTATTATGTTTTAGGGTCGGGATTCAACAAATACACCAATAAATATTTTGAGCCATTGAGCTCCTTTATTATTTGTTAAAATATTGGAAACTTTGTGAAAAATGTTCTTTGTGACCGAAAAATAATACGAAGTTAACCACTTAGTATGTGACCATTTTCATCTCTGATTGTCAATTTTTCAATCTTTTTAAATGACATTGGTCCATATTTTTCAATTTGTAAATATCTTGCATATGCAGATGATCTAAAAATCTGAACCATAACCATTTATTAGATATAAGATTTTCTAGCCTTACAATCTGAGCTTTCTAATTTTAAAAGTTATTGCACCTTAAGTAAATTATGAATTAATCAAAAAATATGCCATTCGATACTCTTTAGTAGAAAACCAGTTCAAACACAAAACAAATGTGATATCTTATTCGGCCGAAATACCTTGACATATGTAGAATATATTAAGGATTTGGGTGTTTTATACCTCGAATTACAAAGGGTGTCAGTGATCAAAAATCCTTAATATTATTTTACAATGCAATTGTTTAACTAACATTAGAATATACGACAGTAGTTTGGTATCCGATGTATGACAAATATATTGATCAAATTGAGAAGGCACAACGCAAGTTTGTAAGTATCATAAATTTTCGCTTTAGTAGACATTAAGTGTGCCGCTTAAGGGATTTGACCTAATTTTGTCCTTATTTTCTTATTGTTATGGTTAGGTACATCTCTTGGTATTTTTTTATATTTTGTGAAAGCGCTTACTTGTATTTGATACTAAGATATTTTATGCTTTTCTGTTATTGAATTGCTTAGTCTATCTATACGAGAGTCCTGTACTTAAATAAATAAATAATCCCTTTTCGTTTTTTCAGCCGTATTTTCTTTTATATCATTGCCATGTTAAAGTTATTTGTCTTATATATAATTTGGCTATTACATCGCGCATCAAGCATCATGTCACCTTCTGCAACACTGAAATGAGTTATCATAATTGGAAATACAAAAAAAATTAATTTTGGTTGTCTCCACTTATTTCATATATTCCCATATATCTATTCTTTCATAAATTTTCACTTTATAATAAAAAGAAAAATTTCATTCAATTAATATGAGCCCTTGAAACCCTTTTATATTATTTCTATTTTTTTATTATATACTTATTCTAATTTTATGCCTGTACCCTATGGCAGTAGGATCCCTATTACCATAAAAGCTGTTTTAACTGCTTCATTATTTATCTGATTTTTGTAAACAATTTTGTACTCTGAGCCCACCTTACCTAAGAGCTCTGCAAAAATAATTAATGTCTTAACTAATTAGAATCGTGTCGAAAAAGAGATCGCGTGGGGGAAATTAAGGATAAAAGCAGTCTTTCATAATTAAAAAACCAAAGCGGTTTAATAATTTAGAATCATAATATTAAGGACTTGAATATTAAAGGTTGAAAAAATGTTTTCGCAATCCAATTTCAGATTAAGATTAGCCATAAAGAAGAAGTCTTATTTTTAATAGCAATTGGATTAAAGAGTTTATATTTAAAAAAAAAATTAACAATTTTAATGTTTTTTTTTTATACTTTCAGAACGGTCTAAATGAATGGCACACCATCTTCTACATAGGAGCAGCGGTTTATATCGGGTGCGGCATTATTTTTATAATATTCGGCTCGGCTGAAATTCAGCCTTGGAATTTTACTGAAGAGGAGCAAAATTTCGAAACCCCCAAGGTGGAAGAAGGAGTTGATAATGTTGCATTTGAAACAGATCAAAGCAGAGTGTGATATATTTTTATATAAGTAACGTTGATTGTGATAAACGTTTTTTTATATACTTACTTTCAAGATTGACTGAACATTTATTACGTATTTTATAATAGGTATTATTTTTTTAAATGTTCTAGTTACGTGTTTTTTAAAATAAAATGCATTTTACGTTTTCTACACTTTTTTACACAAATCTGCTCAAAATAATAAGAATTGGAAGACTTATATGTTAATGACGGTAAGAATTACGGAAAACGATTACTGTCAATTGAATCATCAGACGCTCTCTAACTTACGAGAATTTTTTACTAGATAATTGCAATTTTAGACTAAAAACTTTTCTCTTTTTAAAGGTTTTTTAAATAGATTTGACACCAGATAAAAGTTCTCTACTATGTTATTAGTTACAACTGTGTTATTAGTTGAACCAGTGGACTACTCGCTACAAGATCAGACTGATAGTAAGAAATTTTATTCAAAGGTATTTCCAAAGATTTAAATTTATTTTCTTGACCTAAATTTATATTATTAATAATAAATGTTTTTTATTTGCAAATATACAATACATAAAATAATTATAAATAAAATTTAAAAAAATTAATATTGAAAATATTTATATAACTCTAGATGCTGATCAGTCTGCTTAACCATGGAAATATCTCATCACAAATCATAACAAAATTCTAATAAGCTTGTAATAAAAAGATGCAAAAAGGACTCATAAAAACATGAATATTTTCAGAGGCAAACTTTAAATGCAGAAAATTTTTTACGCCTAATTGACTGGTTCGTATGTTACATACTTTAACAAGTTAGGGTCTTGAATATTCTTGATAGTGCAGCAGTTCACGGTTTGTATTTTTTGTATGTTTCATATTAATAATTATGGTTAGTATCTCTTACTCATAAGACATTACAAGTCAACCCGTTTTTCTCAAAGTTCCCCAAGAAAAGTTTACGACTATTTTAATCAACGGACATCATCGCTTTTATCATGGAAGAAATAGTCAGAACGCTAAAGTTGGATATTTAGGCCAAAATATTTTGGAAAATCATAATAGGTGTTCAACTAATAGTAAAAAAAAATACTATGGTATGGAATGGTATGTGGTAGAGTGTGATTTCATTGCTACCTTTCACTTAATTCTAAAATATCCCTGATTTAAATAGTTAAAGAATACATCCTGTTGTTTCTTCTTTTAAAGGCGTTTGAGGAGCTAATATCAATTCTTTTCTTCATGTTTTTAAGTCAGAAGTTTACTATCACTTGAAGCAGCAGTAAGCCGTTCATTGCTTTGCCATCGGTCTTATCTTCAATTTGATTTTCTTTATATCATCTTAATACTAACATTTATTGTCTAACTAATAACTAAACAATTTACTTCAGCAAGCAAATATTTAATAAGAACCTACAGAAAGAAAACTTAAAAAGTCCTGTAGAAGACATTAACTGAAGTCTTCATATGTCTAATTTACTAATTAGTTGGTTGAATTTTACGGTTTCTTATGATTTTGTATTCTATAAAATTTTAGAGTTTTAATCATTAATAACATAAAAAAGAGCAGCTAAAGACCCTTTTGCTATAATATATAAAATTTGATTCCAGCAGTCAAGATGTGTATTTTATGTATGGAAATTCTATTTCATATTTGCAAATTTCTATTTATTGCCAAGCAATTTTCATTAGTTAGGCAGCTCGAAATTCTACTCAATCTATATACCAGAGACTGACATCTTCTTCGAACTACAATTATATGAAGCGAATATTGGCACCTCTTATGTGAACGCAAAGCTTAATAAGCAATAAAGTTTTTAATTGACAATGTAAAAGGGATCAAACAATAAGTTGCAAGTTACTTACTAATATATATTACATCAGTCTTTATGAGTTTCCGGATTGCAGTCAGGATACTCTTTGATAGCTACGTAATTATTAGTTGATATGGAATTTACGTGGAATCAGATAATAATTATCAATTATTATATAGTAATGAGTGTTTCTATGTTATAGAATATGTTGGAACATATTATATGTTGAAATGTATATATAGATAAAAGTCAGATAATAATAATCTTTAATTGATTTTAGACAAAATATTATCATCTTTATAGGATCTGGATTGTCCCAATTCAGAATTTAATTTTGCTTAAGTATTTATGCTTTTTAATTGTTGCTTATTCATAAGAATTATACTAATCTGAAATGCCTATCTAAGATGATCAAACCTGTGAAAACATTATACAAATAACCGCAGATGTGCTGGTAAGGATAAAATAATTACTACATTATATTACCTACTCTTCTCAGAGTTATATTTATTCGTAGCTTTTATTTCTATAATCCAGAGTGAAAAATTTCTGATTATAAAAAATAAAAAAATATCATAAAAGAATATCGATAACAACAGTACTTTTTTCTTGAAGTTCTTTCAAAAGAAGTTAAGTAGTAGTTGAATCAGTGGACTATCAATAGCTACCCTACTTATTCATAGCAAAAATAGTCATAAAATCAGGGAATTCAAGCATCGCGAAAGCCCAATTTGCTTCTAAAACATTACTGTGAAATATGAAATATATTTTACTAGATGAAAGTGTTCACAGAGATACAGCATATAGAGATTCCAGGAAGGCTTTTATTTTGTGTAATGATTCGATGTTGGTTTACATATTGCACTTAGAATATTAAATTTCTTTGAGTGACTCAGCTCTTAAAATAAATGTAGCAGTTCATAGTTTGCAACAATATGGAGTCATGGATTCTTTTGAATGAAAAAATGATACGATAAAGATATGGTAAATATCCACATTTCATTAGCCAAAAAGCATATTCAGCTTATTTATTTTTTAAATTTTTGAAAAAAAATGATATTAATGTTTTTTTTTAAGTTTTCTTGGTAGATATGTACTATCAATTAGATCACTGAACTAGCTAATACTACTTTTCTCCCAACTCTTTTATTTAGGTGTTGCAATTTATAAATACTGCAGAAACGTTATACAGATAGCTTCGACTTGACCTAATTTGACTGATCCTGGGCAAGTGTGTATGACATTATTGCTACAGGTAAGAATCAGAGGAACTCCAGAAGAAAGAATTTAATAATATGATAATAAATCTTAACCTGAAATAATTTTTTTTATATCTTAGATTTATTGGTTTGATGCGTAGAAGTAATTCGATATTACTGAAAAATGTGAAAATGAATTAAAATAATTTTTGCACCAACAATAACAAAAAATATTCAAATTTCTGGATGATTCTATGAAGAACTACACTGGAACCATCTGTTTCCTAAGAATATTAAATTATGCTTGAATATTTCTTGCTGTCTTGCGTAATTGTATATGAGAATCTGATGTTTTATACTGCATCCATTAAAATAAAGATCATCAACAAGCACCAATTATACAGTGACTGCCTAAAGTTCCGCATAAATTTGATAAAAATTAGAGACATGATTTTTTAAGAAAACGCTCGGACCCGTCGATTTTTAATTTGCGTTGCGCATTACTTCACATAAATTTTTATACACAGGGTGAAACAAAAAAAAAGATATGACGTTATCGGTAATTTTTTTACATGGAATGCTATATTTTTTATTGCATTTATGAAATATAGGCAAAACTCTAATCATATCGTATCGAAGAGGAACATCGGAGAAAAGCGGGCTTGAGTATTCCAATAAAAGTACAAAAAAGTACAAATATTAAATATAAATGGACCAAGCCGATGTATGTAAAGGGAATTGAAACAAAACTTTTTTGTTAGAATGCGAGATTAGAATGAAGGAACGTCAAAAGTTAACTAAAACTGAAGAAATCTTACAATTAGATATTGACATTGTCCAAACGGATTTCTCAAAGGCTTTTGACCGACTAGATTATGGCAATTTTCTCAATCACTAAAACTCTTGTTTGTCTTTGATATGGTCGTAGTTCGGTTTAGAGATTTATACCATCTGGAATTACACTACAGGGCTTTATAAATAGTAGTTAGTATAGTATTTTAGATTGCATGCAATCCCAAAATAATATTACGCTCCTCAGGACATGATACAAAAATAACAATCTGCCTCTTAACGCTGCTAAATGTCAAGTTATTTCGTATTCTCTGAAGATAAACCTAATAATAACTTATGACTATTCTATATAGTGTGAGACTGTGCCCAGAGCAACGCGGAATTCAGAGTTTTAATAGTGGCGTTCGATTGCGCTCTTTCTTTTCAGCCACAAATTCAGGACATTATAATTTGGAATTACCGAATGCTGAGTTTTATAATGGAGAATGCACATACCCTTAATCTCATCTTTAGTCTGAAAACTGTAGATTTTTTTATGTTAGATAAATATAGGAGTATACTTCTATATTATATTTACCATACTATAAGAATATATGAATGTTGTATATATAATTTGGTAAATAAAAATATATAAATGAATTAGCAAATATTCAGTGTAATTTTTTAAAGTTTATATCTTACAACATTAAAAGGCGAGAATTAGTAAACAACAACTTGTTTGAGTTCAACATGTGCACAAGGGCAAGGAGGTGTTTTGTTTACAAACATATTCATCGATTCCCTGTTGTTAAGTTTACACGCATATTCAAAAGAGGAATTTTTCAGCAATATATCCATACATATCATAATGTTAATTTACCGTATTGATGTTAAATTTTAGATTAAAAATAAAAAGTAGAAATAGATACATGTTATTCTAAGCGCAAAAATAACATTTTCAAAGCAAAAAAAAATGATTAACATTCTTATTCATAAGACCGCATCTAACAAATTTAAAATAAACGCAACCGCAGGCAAAAGCTGATGTCATCTTGACAAACAGTGATTACTTGTGTTGGTAGAATCAACAATGTGATCGAGCGGGGTTCCAATGTTGCTGTATTTTTCTCTAATATACGTTATCTACATTCATTTAACTTTGATGTTGATGCTGCTGACTGCTTTATAGAGTATCTTATTACATTTTATAAAAAAAATTCTTCTTATTATATTGAAGAGGAATAATATTGTTTTGCACCTGTCAAAATAGGTGACAAATTTCTATGATATTATAAAGTGTTTTTTTTTGCCATTTCCACATAAGCATTTGGCATCATTGCATTAGAGATGTTGCAAGCAAACAAACTGCCGATAAATTTATGGCAATGCTAACTCTAGCCTTTCAATGTTTTAGGGTTTATATCATATAAACATGACGGACCAGAGCCTGCTACAAAGGTTTTTCTTCTGCAGTTTTGAGAAAAGGCACAAATCTGATGATCTGCTATTTTTATTTTATTTTTTAAATAATAAAAGTAACTCACCTGACTCATTACAGAATTTTAATCTTTATGTGCCCAGTATAATATCCAGAAGTTCTGAAACCTTTTACCTTTATAGACCTAGAACGAATATTTAGAAATTCTCCCTAATAACCAGAGTGTGTATTTTAATTTTCATCACATATTTAATCACACATCACATTTTTAATTCCCTTTAGGATCAATGTGACATATTCAACTGCAGTTGGTCCGAAATTTATAGGGTACGCTTTTCTTGGATAATAATCATAAAATGCATTTTTTTTTAGTATTTTTGAAGGCAACTATTATTTTTGCATTTATTGTTTTTCTTTATAATGTACTTTGTGTAGTGTTGTTTTTTTTTGTCGCACTCAATAGCTGAATTTTTTTCTTTGATGTGGTGTTTATAAAATAAAAATTAAATAAATCAAGAATGACAACTGAGAGAGAGATAGCTTTTATATATTATATTATATATATGTAGAGGGATAGATATCTTGCCCGACTAGTTAAATAACAAAAATTTTCAATTTAACAATTTTCTTGAGGTATCCGTCTTGACGGCAAAAACACAATGAAGCAAATTCTAAACTATTTCTAAATTGTTCTAAAACGCGCTTCATGACATTTTATTCAGTTTTAATTTTTCAGTCAGTTTTTAATATTACACAATAATTAAACAACAGTCAAGGCCAGTTAGGATACAGTTTTTGATGTTGCCAATAAAAATGTGTTCCTGAATTTCGTTACCATATAAAGACAATTATTAAAATCTGATTTAAAATTATAGATTGCGTATGTAGGCATGTAGACGACATTTAGATTTTAATTTATGCTTGATAGTACCAAGAAAAACCTACTAACCCAAACGTTATGTTAAACCTTTTTAAGGACGAAAGCTATGAAAGTCCAACCATTAGATACTTATATTTTTCCTATCTAAATAGTTAAAACAGTATATCTTTAATATGAATGGTAATTAACACGTTTAATTTCGTTTCACCCTTCCTTCTGAAAATTGCCTTTAGAGCAACTTAATTTGAGAACAATTCGACACATGTCTCTCACAAACGTGTTCGATTAATTTCTCAAATAACTTATCAAACTTGGAAAGCCTTTGGCACAATCGCAAGCTGGGGCACCAGGACTGGCGAAACTATGTCCGTGCCCCCTTCCCCTTTATAATTGTAAAAGGTAATTAAAATTTTAATAATGTTTGAGATTGCTTGGGATGTAATTTAAAATGGAAATGCCCGGCGCGTGCACTAAAATGTGTTAAACTGTTTAGGTAAACTGAGTTTAATTTTAAATCAAATTTTAAAATAGGAAATTTTATTTAATTAAAGTTTTTGAATAGAAGTTTTAGCCTGATTTACTGCGAACTTAAGCTTTTTAAAAAATACAAATCATAATAAATCGAAGTAATTTATTATTATAAATGCATAATTCTGGTTAACTTATTAACATTATTAAAAATAGCTGTCTATTTCAACTAAAAAAGAATATGATTTTTTGATCCATATCAGAAAACGCGTTTTCTGTATAGTAATTAATGATATCTTTTACTTAATAATTCCCTCAGAGGTCGTTATTTTTAACGAGGCTTGCGAAACAAATAGTGCTGACCAAAACATGTTTTTGCTGAAAAAACAAAGCGGTATTTAATTTTTCCCCAACGTATTACATTCCCACTGGAGTCTTAAGATTAAAAAAAAAATCCTAAAAGGGTTTAACTCGTAAGTGGTCCCCAGAGCTCTAAAAGAACATAGAGGCAATCAGCTTATATCTACTTGCTAAAATAAAAAAAATCTTCACTTTTAATGTAATTTTAAAATTAAAATCTGAACTATATTAGACCCGAAACAAATTGCTTAAATTTGCAAACTGTAATTTAGGCATTTTGCATTTGGATAGCTAGATTAATAAATCGTATCGCTATTATTCATTTCTATGACATTTTGTGTCGTAGTCCACGTACAGGTTGATTGATGTATACAATAATAAACTCGTTAAAATGAATAATAATTTCTCTTATCGATATTTAGCATGATTATTATAAAAGGCATATTTAAGTGCTCTATAAAAGAAATTAAAGTTTATTTATAAATATTTGATATAATGTTTTTGTTTCTTTAAATAAGTATTTTATTACCTAAAAAGGGTTTAGGGCTTAAAGAGCCTCTCAAGATAACAAATACACACATCAACATAGTCTAGGGAACAAGGAAAAAAAAACAGTTTATGTTGTCGAAAAAATTTGTTCTCCAGATAAATTGCTCATATTATTTTTAAAATATTTCTTTGAACATACCTTATTGCATTTATCTTATTAATATTAAATAAATAGTTTATTTTCTTCGAGGCTTATTCGATAAATCAAAAAATATATTCAGTAGAATTCTTGTTGCTAATGCATTGATATTTATTACTAAAGATCTTGATCATGAAATACTGTTACGAGGAACATTCTGAAGGCAGAAGCTGTAAATTGTATCAAGAGTACTAAAGAAGCTCTATTAGGGACTCTATTAGAAATCTATTAGAAATTTGAAGACTGGAGTTCAAGCAGTTAAAGATCTGGTTAAAAATTATTTTTTAACATACATATAAACCTAGTCTAACAATCAATATTCCACCATGCCAATTAGGCCAAATAAATTTTTTCATATACCCTTTAGAAATACCAGTTGCTGCCAGTCATCTGCAGAATGATGAAATTTTCAAATACTTGCTATGAAAATATAAATACAGATTTGATTTCTTAATACTCAAAAGCAGCTAAAGTTTATATTGGAAATTTGCGTTTTTATAAAGGCTTTGTAATATATTTCTAAGTTATTTTTTATTTTTCTAAATGTTTCTTTTATAGTAAATAATCATTATGCACTATTAATCAATAATAACTTCATTTATATAATGAATTAATAATTACAGCTTAAAACATATATGTTAATATTGTCAACAATGTGGTGTGGGATGGCTCTTACGATGGTGCTGTTTATTGTCTTAAAACATGCCAAAACACAATTATTAGAATTATGTTCTATAAGGATTGTTTATTCCCAATAGAATTGCTTTACAAAGAAACCAATATACTTAATGTTTGAAGCTTGTTTATTTATAACTCTATTATTTATTTTCTAAACACACGTATATTCAAATTATTTAGTCTTTTACTACGTTATGTTGTGATAAGCTTGATTTATCTTTGTTTAATTATAATAATCCTACACATAAGTCTTTTGTTCTGTCTCTCCTGGTCCCTTGTCTCCATTCCTATCTATTCCGCATTAGAATAAATATTTTAAAAATGCCTGGATTATCGCGTAATATTTTGGGACATTTTGTCGTCAAACGACGCAACTCCCACGAAAGTCAGATGTTTACTTTTACTAATCCCGTCCTCGGGCCGGCCGAGGCGGTGCTCTGTCGCAGGCACTCGTACACGCGCGACGTTGCAAAATTTCGCCTCTATGCAGTTTCCTATAAGTAACGAACGAAAACACGAACTGTATAGCACTTAGTAATATTTGATGAGGTATCGACTGGATCAAACAAGTTCTATCAAAATTCTATAAAAATTCTTGTTGTTCTTGATAAATACTATACTGATCTACTGGCACAACTTTGTCATCTAACTTTACACTGCTAGTGCCTTGCATTGGTAATTTTTTTTTCCTGGAGAATTTCACTTGGCCAAAATTGCTTCTTACTTCCTATAATCATTAAAAATAGATCTGTCTCGATATAATTTTTGTCTTGAGCTTCCTTTTTTTATGTAATAATTTAGATTTTTAAATTAGATTTTTAATTGTTATAAATATTTAAGGCATATATTTCTATAAATATTAATAGTGTTTCTTTTTTTTTGCTTGACAGGCCTTTTATCAATACTTATAATACAACGTCACAATTGCAGTATATATATTTTAACAGTCGATATTACATAATCAGATGATAAGTCAGTTAAAAAGATCTATTAAAAATTATGAATTAAAATTAGAGATAGTGTAAAAGTATAATAATAAATAGACTA